>NC_134082.1:107313398-107938398 GCF_000715075.1 Nicotiana tabacum | reverse complement strand
TAAGTCTAATCTCTGACTCCACATTTGCATAAGTCTAAGTTGCATGAGTCTAAGCCTTGACTCCATATTTGCATGAGTCTAATCTCTGACTCCACATTTGCATGAGTCTAAGCTTTGACTCCATATTTGCATGAGTCTAATCTCTGACACCATATTTGCAGGAGTCTAATATCTACTTCCATACCTGCATGAGTCTAAGACCTGACTCCATATTTGCATAAGGCTAATCCTTGCCTCCCCATCTACATAAGGCTAATCCTTCCTCCCCACTTGCACGGGACTAAGCACTGTCCCTCTTTGCACCAATATTGCTCTATTTTTTCTACTACTATCTACATGTTTTTCAATTGGTCTAAGCTCTGCCCTCTACTTCGAAAGACTAAACCTTGTCTTGTTACGTCATATTATTACATATCATCGGCTGAAACATCGCCAATCCGTCCAAAGGCGTCATAGTCTAAAGGCACTATCCCCATAGCCGGAAGACACCATGTCATGGCCTGAGAATCTCTCAAATTTGCATATCATTATTCAAAGGTGTCATGCTTCGGAGGCACCATTCTCATGGCCCGAGTAAATAATTTCATGGCTTGCGAATCCCTCATTAAACAATTCATGGCCCAGGATGTCATCTTTAACCATCCAAAGATAACCTTTATGGTCCAAAGGAAATTTGCATCATGTTTAAATTTTAGCAAATACGTTGCATCTTTTATCTACAGGTAACTAGTAAGCAACCACTATCCTAGCAGGAGCGATCCCACTCCAGTTCCCTCTGACCATCCCGATCATAGCCGCTTTCGTGCCTCATGTCCATTCTTATAGTAATTTCATCGGCATACTCCGCAGGTGAACCCAGAACTACACATGGCCTGATTCCTATAAAACCAGGGATATGTAAGCAACTCAGAAACCGGGGCTCGGCCTTTGCCTTTTAAAATATCTCATCCGGTCAAAATTGGCCATTATTTATTTACCCGAAAACTCTTTCATCCTTCTCGGGTAAAGAGGGGTAGCTGTTGATACCCAATTTTTCCCTATATATTTTAAATATGCATTCGTGCCTTCAAAATAGCATATATATGCATATATAAGCATGCACAAGGTTTTTATTATTATTTCCACAGTTTTAAGGGTTTAAATTGATTTATTTTTTCCCCTTTTATTCATAAAATCCCCAATACTTATTTCCAAAATTATTGTTTTGATAATTTATTTATTTAATTTCTATATTTATGTCAAAATATGGCTAATGTAATTTTTATGTATTTTTACAATCACATTTAGTATTTTTAAGCTAAATTGCATATAATTGTAATATTAGCCTATTTTAAGGTACAATTATATTTTATATCCATAAAATTGGTCCCTATATTTTCAAAATAATAATTATATATTTTTAAATCATTTTGGAACCTTAAATTATTTTCTAGAAATTACCTATTATTTTTAAAAATTAAAATATGGAAAAATTGGCTATTGAAATAATAACCAGATTTGGCTTTTAATTGTAGCCCAAATCGGACCCAATCCCCAACCCAAATTCCTATTAAATAACCCAACCCAGACCCTACAAACCCCTACCCAAACCCGGAACCCACCTACCCGGTTGAGTCTTGACCGTTGATCTGGGAGATCAACGGTCCAAACAAGCCCCTTCCTTTTTTAACTCTAATCAACCCCCCCTAACCTAATCACTTTTCCAATCTGCCGCCTTCAAATGCTCTCATCTCCCTCTTCTCTCTCAACGTAACCCTAATCACTTTTCAACCGTCGACTCCTTCTCCGATCTTCTCTGGTGACTACCTCTCAACCCCAAGCCTCCAATGGTCACTCCACCACCTTGCTCATCATCTCTAAGGCCTTCAAGGATCCCGAGCCATGCAGATTAGGATCTAGGGTTTCTGTTTCTATTACTCATGGTTCTCCGGTGTGATTTTGGGCAAAATCACACCTTATTTGTCACGATCGGTGAAGTTTACAACATGTTCTTTCGTTCTATTTGGGTTTCCCTTTGAAACTCTAACTCTTGTTTGAATCCCTTAGATCTGTGTTATTTTTAATGCTTTAAGTTTGTTTCTTCTTATGATTTTCACTATTCTCAAACTTCTTCTGCAAGATCCTCAACTTTAAACCATTTTTACTTTCTTTAAAAAATTAGAGTTTTCTCGGAATTCTTTCTACACTTGTTTTAACCGATTTTCTTTATTATTTAAACCTCTTTCCTTGCTTATTTTTACCAATCTTACGTTCTTACTGCTTTTAATTCGCCTATGTCAAAAAGCCCTAATTTCTAAGATTTGGTTCTATGTGTTAGCCTGTTTACTTGATTCTTGATAATCTTCCATGGTTACCATGCTTTTAATGTGTTTTTATTGAATCCTTAGCCTACTTATGTCACTTCTGTATGACTATGCTCATTTTGTTTGTTCATCTCTATCTTCTTTCTGTCACTATGGCTGACTTTGCATGTTTGCTACGTCTGTTCGTTCTTCTCTATTTATATGTTGCAATATAGAATCATGAACCTCTCTTGATTTGATTCTGATTTCCTTAATTGATGGCTTGATTTCAAGACTTTCTTTCAAAACCCTAAAATTCTACTCGTCTGTTTAAATTGACTAATTTTATTACCTTACTTGCTATGGTACTTTATTTTTACTGAGTCATCCCTTAATTGGGTTTTTCTGAATTTAGTCCTTATTGACTACTCTATGCTTACTGAACCTTGACTAATTCCTTATTTAGTCATGCACTGATTTTTCTTCTTGCCTTATATGATACTGAATCTTCCCGTTTGATTTGATTCCCGTAACTTAAGGGCGTACTTCCTTGATTCTCTAATTGATTGATTCTGAGTTCTTCAATTATTATGCTGCTATGATTCTTACCTTATTTCACTACCTTCTTTCAACTATAAATACTCCAAGTCTTTCACAAAGACGACAGGAACACTTAGTTTTCAAAAGTACCTCTCTTACTAAAAAATCTCTGTTCTCCCCTCTCTCTTGTGCTATTTGGTGCTATTAGCCGACTACAAGCCAAGGCTAATCATCTATGCTCTCTTGTTCTTTCATTATGCTTACTTCTCTTCACTGGTATATCCTAGTTTTAATTTAAAGCCTCAACAACAACATGCTTCTCTTATTGCTTCAGTTTCTCTTATTTCTAATCTGTTTGTACTTGTGGTTCTATTGTAAAACTTGTAGTTGAGTTACATTACTAGCATGCTATTATGTCTCCCTTTCCCTTTAGATTAATGTATTCCCTTATGTGTGTTTCAAAACATGCCTTGTCAATTGTCTTTTATTTGCCAGCTTATGAATCCCAAATCCCTATTCCCCTTTGTATGTTTATGTTCTCCCTGACTGGTTTGTGATTATGCCAGTATCAACTATTTCTGAGCATGTCCAAACCAGTCTTAAGACCCTTGCTGGGGTTATGTATCTGCGGTCAAATGTCTATGTATCCCCAAACCCCTTGACCCATGTGTGACTATTGAATTTATTTGGATTCTGTGTGTGACCTTATCCTGAAGTGCCTGACTTTGTTTACCACTCCAACCTCTTTTCAAACAACCTCTGTTGCTTTACTAATGACCTTCAAAACAGACTTTTAAATCCAGTCTTTAATAAACCTCTTCCAGCTTGTGTCCTGCACTTTCACTTCACTCTTAGTTAATAAGTTATGCCCCCTCTAGTATGTGTACTGCCTTGGGATACTCTTGAGAGCCCTCTGAACTCTGGCATACTGAGGCTGGCATTTCCACACTGCACTGGTTCAATGCTTGATTGCTAGTCTAGTTGTAAGCATTGTCCGGGGTCCTTGAGACCCTTAGGGAACTTTGATGCACCTAGACTCTGATTTGTCTATGGAAATGGGGCTTGTGAGACCATTGGAGGCTTTGAGAAACTTGGGCCTGATTGCAGGCTCCCTATAGAATAGCTTCTTGATTTCTATTTCTACTTATGTAATTCATTTATTGGCCTGTAATAATTTATAAATAGATATTTGGGGTATTTAGTAAAAGGGTGGGTAGATGTATACTTTGTGGGGTAATATGGGTAGAAATCCTGCTCTTAGGATCTTACTTTCCAAATCCGCCTGTCTTACTTAGTAGAAAACATGCTCATTGGTTTGCTCTTGTGAATCTGATTGATTTTGCCTAAAAGAAATCATGCCTATAGGATCTCATTTCCTATTTCTTTTGCATCAGATAGAAACCATGTTCATAAGATTCTGCATTTGTCATGTTAGAAACCATGTTTCTAGGTTCCAAACCATTATGTCTTAAATCAGTAGATGACATGCCTGTAAAACTTAATTCCGATTTAGTTCTAACAAGTCTTTCCATATGTTACTGCAAATTGACTAAAACTAGTAATACGCCTTGATACCATGCCTATAGGGATTTCTATTCGCAATTATGTCTGATAATCTAATTAGCCTAATAAATAAATTTCATTTCGCCTAGTTTACTTCTTAAAACTGGTTTTATTAAGTGTCAATATTTCTTGAAACTAGTTCTTTCAAAATTGCATCAATCACATTAGATATCATGCCTATAGGTATTAATTTCGAAAAACCTATTTGTTTCTGCATAAATACTAGTATTCTGCATATAAGCAAGCCTTAGAGCGTTTTCAAAAACTGTATTTCTCTAAAACTGTCTCTGTCGTTTAACGTTTCTGATTCTAAAAGCTTTTAAAAAAGGAATCCCTAGGCAACTACAAGTTTATAACTTCTGGGTATAAAAGGTTTGGTCTGTTTCTGCATAATCACTTAGAGATCCTGCTTTAGGACTTTGATTAATAAGGACTTTAACTGTGCTTGAGACGTGCTGCTTGTATGTTTATTTGAGGAGGAAACTGTGAGCCTCTTAATTGCTCCCATTATGTGAAAGTCCTAAATGTTTTGACTGTCGCCTTAGAGTTTTTCGCCTTTCTAAACCTTAAGGATATGTCTAGAACTACCTATAGGTAGAGGTCCTAACTCCCTCCGTGACCATTAAGAAGGGACGGGTAACAGCACGCAATAGGAATCAGTGACCAAACACTCACCTTGCATGACCAATAAGGGGATGGGAAGGGTAGACATGAGATATGATAACTACGCGTTAATGTCACGTGTATCCCCTCATTGAGGAGTGTTTACCAGATATTGCGTGGGGTGATCCTATAGCACAAACAACCTAGGACCCCTCTCTACCAAATTCTCTCTTTATTTAAAACTTTTCATCTTTTACAACTTGTTCAAACCTTTATCTTACTACTTATATCTAACGTGTTTTACTTGCAACTCGTTTGATTCAACAGTTTATATGGACTAATTTGTAAATATAAGTTCTGTCGGGACCCACAGTTGTGGACTAAGAGGGGTGCCTAACACCTTCCCCTCGAGGTTACTTCGAGCCCTTATCCTAATCTCTGGTAATGCAAACCAACTCAAGAGTTAATCACTCTAGGTGCCCAAACGCACCATAATCCATTAGGTGGCGACTCTTCAGATACCTAATTTCCAAAAAAAATGAGTCATTACACCCCGTGAATGTCGAAACCCAGATATTTCTCCTCGGAGGAAAAAAGGGAGCGCGACAATCGTATGGCCATGCAAAAATATCCTCATATTCTTTCAGGAAACAAGTGTATTCTTCCTTTTCTATTGGTGATAGGTGAATTCTTATCCGAGTCTCTTTAACGGTTTCGAAATCTCCCAAATTGATTGCCTTGGTTTTGTCCAGATTGGACTTAGGTTTGTTCTCAAAATTCTCCACTTCCCTGACAACTTCATCAGGTATTTTGTCCTCTTTTTCTGAGTCATTTATCCTTATGTTACGTTGTCTCATTACGTGTCACAGTCATAGGTTCATCAGGAAAAGTAATTACAATGTTGTAGAAGAAAAACATAAAAGATAATAATGAATACTAAATAACAATGCATTAATTAAATTTTAAAAATATCCAAAACAAGTACGACTCAATGACTCGAGCAATTATTTCAAAACAAAATGCGTCTTTAAAACAAAATACTAAAAATATCTTAAATGCCTAGCATGGCTATTAAAACAAGTCAGACTAATTGCTAAGCTACTCAGGAACTCGACGGGCCCGGGATGGTGTGGTAGTCCAATTCTTCAGAACAACTCCCTTTTCCATGGTCTGAATGGTGAGGCCTTCTTTCTCCACCTCCTCAACTATGATATTGCAATCCATATTCTCGTTTTCTAGAAACAAGTTCCTCAACCCAGCCAAAGCTTTCTCCGCTGTGGATCCCTATATTGTATTGGCCTGGTGAAAAGTCTAACTCAGATGTGGCACTAGTTGCTCGAGAGGGTAATAAGGACCACGCCATGGTGGAGACCAATCATTATATTCTTGCCACGTGTACAGATATCCCAACCCAAAAGTTATGCCATGATGTTTCAACTGTATCGGTTTGGTAATGCTCTGGAGTTTCTTCCCAAGCCCTTTACCGGGTTTATACCCAGACCATGCCAGTATGCTTTCTATTTTGTTACTCTACCACTTGTCCTTCTCAATTGCGTTGACATGCTCAATGCGGTGATAAGTTTCTCCGCCTAGCCTTCTTCTATTCTCGATAACCGAGATAGTTTGACTAGTGTAAATGGGGTTACTTCTATCTCCATGAATGATTATCTCCTGATGATTCCATTCAAACTTCACAGCCTGATGGTAGCATAGAAGCCACAACCCCAGTGGCATGTATCCAAGGTCATCCCAATAGAAGATTGTATGTAGCAGATTGTCTAGTACTTGGAACACAACATCGAACCAGGTCGGGCCCATCTGCAGACAAAGGTTAATCTCCCTAATCATGGCCCTTTAAGACATATAAAATTCCTTTACGTTCATGCTCCCTGCTCGTATCTCATGGAAATCTTTGCCCAACCTTTTCAGAGTAGTTAATGGACAAATGTTGAGGCTTGAACCCCCATCTATTAAGATCTTGGCGATCAATTTGTCCTCAAACTGTACTGTGATATGCAATGCCATGTTGTGACTTAATCCTTTAGGTGGTAGTTCATCCTCGTGGATGGTGATCTTGTGACTCTCCAGTACTTGACCTACTATGTTGGCCATCTCTCCACTGGTGATATTATTGGGTACATGAGCTTTGTTCAACACCTTCATCAGAGCACTCCTATGCGCCTCAAAATTTTGCAATAGTGACAATATGGATATCTGAGTGGGAGTCTTGTTCAAATGATCAATGATAGAGTATTCTCTTACTTGTACTTTCCTCCAAAGATCGCTTGGTCCAATTTCAATGATAGGTTGTTTGGTAGCAGCTTCCTTGCTTGTTCCTCCCAAGTTTTCGGGTGTATAGATCCTTCAAGTTCTGGTCATCCCCTGTGCGGCACTAGATTCTTCCATCTTTGCTTTCCCCTTTCTCCTAGTTTCGGCAACGTAATCCCAGGGTATGTCGTTGCATTTGAAAGGAGGTGTGGGTGCTACTATCACAGGGAAGGGTGTGGATACTTCTACTTCAAATGGAGTTGATGTAGTTGCATGTGCTGTTACTTCAATTTCAAACGGGACTAGTGCGGCTACTTCAACTTCGACTGGCGACTGTATCTGTACCACAATTGGAGTGAGTGTGACTGTAGGTTTAGGGTCATTGCCTTCTCAAATAAGGCCAATCAACCCCTCAGGATCCCATTCTTCTTCAGTTTCTATCACATTTACCCCTTCACCCCTATGATCTGGGAGGGGATTGTTGCGGACATTCTACGCGACTATCTTTGCTTGTATGACTTTGGTATCAATCAGGGTTTTAATCTTATCTTTTAGAGTGCGACATTCATCGATAGTATGCCCTTTCATGCTAGAATGGTATGCACAGGTTTTGTTTGGGTTGACCCACTAGGAGGAGTTTTCCATTGCAACAGCAGGAATGAAGGTGACATATCCAGCAGACTTCAATCTTTCATATATTTGGTCAATGGGTTCAGCAAGAGGGGTATATTGTCTGGGCGACCTGCGATCATAATTGGGTTTGGGTTTTTGATAGTTCTGACGGGTTGGAAGTGAATGATAATAGGTTGGATGGGTGTTATAAGTGTGATAGGCGGTAGTGGGTTGAGAATATCTGGGAGGTGATGATTGGTATGTAGGTGGAGGTTTTTGGTATGTGAGTGGAGATTTTGGACCATAGGCCACCATTACTACCCCCACTTCTTTCTTCTTTGATATACCCCCTGATTGCAATACTTTGTTCGTGGCATGCAATGCCTCGAAATTGGTCACCATCCCACTCTTAATCCTTTCTTCAATCCTTTCTCCGAGTTTGATGATGTCGGAGAACTTGTGATTTTCGATGACCATTAACCTTTCATAATATTGGGGATCCTGGGCCCTGATGAAGAATTTATTCATCTGCTCTTCCTCTAATGCTGGCCTGACTCTTGCAGCTTCTGACCTCCATCGAGTAGCATACTCGCGGAAAGTTTCTGTTGCTTTCTTCTTTAGATTCTGTATATAGAAGACATCTGGTGCATTCTCTGAGTTAAACCTGAATCGATCCATAAAGTCTGACGCCATGCTTACCCAATTAACCCGCTTCTTGGGATTCTGACTGATATACCAAGATAGGGCATCTCCAATGAGACTCCTCATGAACAGCTTCATGCGAATCCTTTCATCCTTTCCAACACCCACAAACTTATCATAGTATGTTTTTAAATGTACTTTCGAGTCACCCGTTCCATCAAACATTTCTAACTTAGGAGGTTTGTAACCCTCTGGCAGTTCCACATCCGGCTGAATGCACAAATCCTCATAATTCAGACCTTCAATTCCTTTGCCTCCTTCAACACCCTATACTCGGCTCATGAGCTTCTTGAGCTCTTTGGCCATATTCTTAATGAGCAGGTCCTTCTTGGCAAATTCTGGAGCGTATGATGTTGGTTGAGTAAAGTGAGGTAAGGTTTCCACGTATATGGGATTGTTTTGGTGGGTGCCAGGGGTTGGAGTGTAGTGGTGATCGTTAGTTGAGTTCTGCGGATCAGGGATAGGTTGCGGGATATTCTGAGGAGTATGGTAAGTGGTTTGTGGGTATTGAGCAGGAAGATATTGGTGCTGAGGGGGAGTAGGTATCGGTGGAGGATTAGGATTTTTGGGAGGAGTTGCGTATTGATGGGGTGCGGAAGGATTTTGTGGACGTTGGCTTGGTGTATTTTGAGGAGGTGCTGGGTTTTGAGCATTTTGTTGGTTAACGTCTGGGATGTTTAGGGTGAGGGGGAAGTTTGCCAAGTTACGGACCTGCTCAAGTTCTCCTTGCAACTCCAATATTTTATGTTCCAATGGTAGGACCAAATCATTCCGGGCTTGTAGACATGTAATTTTTGACTCACGCATTAGAATCACCTCTAATAGTCCTAGTATTTTTAGGACATTTATTTGAGTTTATTTCTATAGGATTTTACTTTATTACTAATTTTAATTATATTTTTAAGGCACAAAAATTGAAAAAAAATACAAAAATAGTTTCGTGTTTTATCTTATTCTATTTAGTTTAGGTTATTAATATTTTATAGCAATATATCTTGTTTTTACCATGATTCTCACTTTTATTTTGAATATAATAATTTATATAAAAGTGATATATATATATATATAGTTTCATAGTATGATATAGTTTACTTTAATTAGTTAGAGTTAATTTTAAATCATTTTATAAAGAAAAGGTTTAAGTTTTTTAAATTGATGGATTTAAAGGGTTATAATCCCAAATTTTTTGCCCAATTTCGGGCAAGAAGAAGCCCAAATTAGGGCAACTCAATCCCATAATCCCTTCAACCTAGCTGACCCATTACCTTGACCCAACCCAGCAGCCCAAGTCCGCTCCAAATACCAACCAACCCGCCCAAATTTCGTTTAATCTCAGCCGTTCAATCACCTAGATCTAACGACCACAATTCCTCCCCAACATAATATAAAAAACCAAATATTTATCTAACCCTAAACCTAAACACCCCTAACCAAACACCCCCCCCCCCCCCCAACTCCCACGCCTTCTGCCCGTCCAAGACTCGCCGGAAAACTCACTGATTCCGGCGAGTTAACTCATGGTCCCCCTATCCCTTCTCTCTTTCTTCCACGTGGCCTGACAAATAACCGATTTTGGTTCGAATCCGTGTTTTATATTGCTCTCTCACACGTGAATCTCTTTCAACGGTAGATGATGGACGAATGGTAGGATATGATTAATGAAAATTAATCATACTCCTCCATTTGCCCAGATTTTTACCAAAACGAAGGAGATTTTCAGAATTTTGGTGGGATTTTCGGAATTTTTGAAGGGTTTTTGCGATTTCTTGCCAAGGAAGGAGAGAAGCTTCGAGAGAGGGCTATATAATTGGATTTGGACAGAGATTGGAAGGGGAGAAAAATTTCAAAGACGGGAAAGCTAGGGCTTAGTTTTGATTTTCCAACTTTTCTTCTGATCTTTCATTTACATAAAAAAGAGAAAAAAAAAGAGGGCTGATTTTTCTACCTCTCGAATTTGAAAATGCACGGGAGTTTCTGATTTTTGAATTTTTTTTCCCATGGAGTTGGATTGAATTCTAGGTGAAGTTGGATTGAATATTGTTGGTTTCGATTACTTTGTGTTACTGTTTGAGGTCCGTTCGTGGTTGTTTGTCCAAGTTATATTATTGTCTTTTGGATTAAAGTTTGACGCCAGAACTCTGTTTGTAATTGCCCTCTTAAATCAATTAGTTAAAAGGTTTCCATTCAGGTGCGTTTCTCTCCCTTAATAATCTTATTTCTTGATATCATTAAGTATGATAAGAGCCGTGAGGAATTCATTTCTATAGTGATAGATATTTGATCATATTTTAGTAGAGGTTGTGTTTAAAATTAGTTTCTAGTTGTGATTTGTGCTCGAGAGCGCTATTTGTTAATCTGTTCTTGTCATTTGATGTGTTGCACTTGACTTGGTTTCAATGTTTTGAGACGCTGTCCCTGAATCTCTATGCTTAGCTTTATATGTGATTTGAGTTAGCTGGTCCTACGATTATTAAATGAATCATGAATCAGTGATACATGTCATATTGTTGGTAAAACCAGTTTTGTTTTTGATTAATTCCTTAGATAAAGAAGAGATATTAGTGTTCAAATGATACATGTTTCAACGTAAATCCTTCTTTGCGTGGATGTCTCACAATTTTAAAAAATCTATTTTGTTGGTTGTAGTTGGACTCGATGTTGTGATTTTTTTGCTCATCTTGAATCCATTCGAATTTTGTTGCTGTGGGTTAAGTTTTTTTTTTTTTTTTTTTTTAAAAATGCTTTAGGAAATGGAAATAGAAACAAGGATATTAGCGTTTTAACTTAATGGTCACCTGAATTATTTTGATGGATTTTCTTGGTTTTCATATGAATCGTAGTTGAATTATTAGGCTTATTGTGATTGTGTTGATTTCATGCCCAACTTTCATGTGCTCACCTACATCTTTGAAAATAATTTATCATTCTGTGCATTGGAATTTTCTTTGGATAGTCTTGGGAGTATTTGACTTGGTTTAATGGATTTTATAAGTCCTCGTCAAAGATAGTGCATCGTAGAATTGCTTAAGTACTAAACAACTTTATTATATATATATATATATATTGATAAGGTAAATATTTAACTTTTATTATATTTTATTCACTGCCTTTTTCTTCATCTATTATTTAGTATGTGATATTATCATTATTACTATGGCTATTGTTATTATGTTGTCTCGTTCTTTTCTCTGCTTACGTGATTGGACTTTGGATGCCGTATGTGTGTTCGGAAACTCTAGTTGTCTAGTGTGATTTGCTTGATAGTAGATCGTGGAGGGGTGTTAGGAAAGGTCGAAGCCCATTAGCAATTGACTTGTCTCCATGCTTTAGGTATCGGGCTTGGCCTAATAAAAATAAAAAGTTAAAAACGAATCATGAGCATGAATTGAATTGTTCTTTTACTTAGTTCTTTTATTTAGTTCTTTTCTTTATTGATGATATTATTCGCTAGGAGCATGTTTAGGCCGTCATCACTTGGGTAGGCAAGCCTTAGGATTTTGTTCGTTTCGAGACGAGGGGTCGTTCCCTTAGTTAAATTTTTCCGGGGAATACCCCGAAGGACTTGTATATATTTTATTCCGGGGAATGCCCCGTAGTACTTGTACTTGGAGGCCGAAAGTAAAGCTTGTAGTCTTTTATTTTTATTTTTCTTTTATTAGGTGAGGACGACCTTGAGCCTCGTGTGTGTTTATTTTTCTGTGTTTGTTTTACCTCAATTCGAATTTTCTAAAACCCGATTAGATCAAGTATGCAACTGTACTAGTTACGGGACTCGGGGAATGCCTAATGTCACACCTCCTTTTTGCGCGCGTAAAATGTGCGGGTGGAGTTTTTCCAATTTAAGTGACAATATTCGAAATGGGATTATTTATTTAATTCAGAGTCGCCACTTGGGAAAGGTTTGGTTTTTGGTGTCCCAAGTCACCGGTTTATCTTGAATCCCAAATCGAGGAAAATATTCGACTTTTCCAAATGAAGTCTGCGAACCAAAAATTCTAAGTAAGGAATTCCGTTGACCCGAGGGAAGGTATTAGGCACCCTCGAATCCCGTGGTTCTAGCACGGTCGCTTAAATTGCTATAATGGCTAAATATCTGATTTAAATACATGTTGTGGCTTATGTGCTTTTATTAAGATTTAAAACCGCTTTTATTATTATCATTTATTTTTTTATAGAATTACAACGTCGTGAAAATGCATCTCGAACCACGTCACAATCAATGCACCCGTAGTTGTTAACACATTTTTGACTCCGTTGAGATTTGGATTTGGGTCACATCAATGTGCACCCGAATTTAAGAACATAATTTACTTAAACCGTGCCTGAAAAGTCTAGCGCGTTGTTATTTTTTGAGAAGGCCATGAGATTCACTAAATGGCCTAGCCCGAATTCTAAATATTATGATTAGTTGTTGAGGGCCCCGCAATTCGTATTTTTTTTATTTGGCGAGGCTCGTCTCATTATTTTTAGAAAAGGATATCCTAAAATGGCTACATTTCTAATGCATTTGTCTTTAAAACTAGAAGAAAAGGCACATGCTAATTTAACTGTATGCTTTTGTCTAATCCGGATTCTTATCAATTTCTGACTAATCATTTACAAAGTGGAGGGATGTCATAACTTGTGAAACATACTTTAATCGGACAAAGAAATTACATTCGAGATTGACCCAATATTTATACTTGTGTCCCAACGTTTCTTGAATTGAATTTAACTAGACTTATTGGGGCTGAATTAAGGGAATTAACTACTAGGCGTTGTTACTAATGGGATTTGAATATGATCTTATGTGCTGCCTAACGAGATCCAGCAAAAAGACTAAAATAAAACAAGTCAGCATAGTATAAGTTTGGAGTATCCATACCCCGCATTAACAAATAGCTACAAACTAAAACATGAAGGACCAAGCTCAGACGAGTATTGGGTAACATACATTTTTTCGTACTATTGAATTGGGAACTAACAACTGCACAGACCCCTTAATATACTATGAATATTACAACAAATAACTTTGAACTTCTTCAATCTTTTTCATTTCATGCTTTCAAACTGTTTCAGTTACATCAATATGGGACTTGAAATGTGTACCTGGAAATACTGAAAATGCAAAGGAGAAGTGAAGCAAAAGGTCAGCAGCAACAGGAATCAGAGTAACAGCAGCAGCAACAAACGAAACAATTGGGGGAGAATCTAGATCCCAGCTAGACCAAGTCTCAGAATAGACCAACAAACAACCAACAGACTCAGTTGGATTTAGAAAGGATCAGTGTTGGACAGCAGATCAAGACCAATAAAAACAGCAAATAAGAATGCAATTTCTAGTTTTGTCTGTCTGTGTTATCAAACAAGAGTTCTTTTCCAGCTTTTCTGTTTATGTGTGTATATCTATCTCAATGTGTTTTCCCCTTTCCAGACTGATGGGGGTCTATGTCTATTCCTAATCCCCCTTTCACTCTGTTTCACTTTTAATATCAGGTGGTATTCTTTCTTCTTTACTCTCTTCTGTCTATGTGTGTATTCTCTAACCTCTAATCCTTCCTCACCGTGTATCCCCTTTTCCCTCTCTTAGGTCCCCTCCTTTTATAAGCCTTCCCATTACCCCTTTTAACAGCCTGTTTAGAGTATATCAAACACCCCTCCCATGTGCCTTTTTCTTTTCAGTTCCACTTTAGCTAATTAAGTATAAAACCCCATCATTCCCCTGGCAGCCTTAAACTTTCCCATTTTATTAACCAAAAGCAAATATGGGCAGTAGAATATATCTGACAGCATATGCTATCAAACCATTTTTTAAAATCAAAAGCCTTTTTATGCAGGAAAACAGGCTGTGCACAATGCACATGTTGTGCACAAGTGCACATGCTATCAGCTCAGATTTCAATTACAGATCAAGCCTTAGGTTTCTGAAATCATATTAACGACTATAAGTAACAGGACTTGGTTCTTAATTGATTCAGGCAAATGTTCAACAGAAGCAAATCGATTTGTTATTGTTCGGACAGTTGAAACTAATTGACGACACATGTCGACTCAACTATATTAGCATTAACATACACAATCGTAGCCAAAAATCAGACATTTAAACAGTATCGATACATGGTTCGAATTATACTGACTAAGCAGAAATACACTCGAGGAGTCAACTAGTCAGTCCAGACTTGAAAATCAGCTACTTGCACAACATCTATATACACATTATCAGAACAAATGGAAAGACTCATTCAAACAAACAGAAGTTCAGGCAAAGTTGACAAACAAAGTTGGTAAAATTAAAACAAATATGAACAGACTTTTAAAACAAATCAACGGACTAAAAAAAATAAGAAAAGAAGAAGATGACTCACCTTAAAACTTGAAAAGTTAACAGTTTGAACTCGGATTTGGACAAACTTTTCTTAAGACTGAATGGACTTTAATCGAAGTGTTTCTCAGATGAGAAACACTTTGATTGAAGTCCATTAGACCTTAATCTCTTCGGTTGAACCGGTATGAACCAGTGACGAAGGACACAAAACCTTCAAACTTAGATCTGGGATTCAGGCTTCCCTGATCAGATTCGGACCAAACCAAGTATGGTTTGGTCACGAGGGGGGTCTGGGGAGTATCTGGTGTGAAGCTGGGGTTGAACCGTGTAGATCGAGTTTCGACTCGAATCTTCAAATGAAGATTCGAGAAGGTGGGGAGGGATTCGAACTACAGGGTTAATGGATTCATGTTCAGGATGGCAAGGGGGTTCTAGGGTGTTAAAGGGAAAGTCACCGGCGTCCATGCCGCCGGTTTTCATGGTGGAGGATACAGGGGCGGCTCTAGGGTTTGATGGAGATGAGGTTGAAGACGAGAGCTGGGGTATCTGATGGGGGGCAGGGTAAGGTTATAGGCTTATATATGGAATAGGCGGCTGATCTCAGCCATTGGATTAACTGGAATCAATGGTTTAGATCTAAAGGCCTCAGGGGAACGATGTCGTTTCAACTAAAGGGGGTTTGGGTTGGTCCGGGTGGAAACGGGTCGGGTTCTGTTCGTGGGTATAGGAAATGTGATCTTGGCCGTTGATCAATCTGAGATCAACGGCCCAGATCAAACTGTATCCATACGACGTCGTTTGGACTCTCTCTGGGCATCATCTGGACTGGACCGGGCAGGCCTAGGTTTTGGGCTGAGTTTGTTGGGCCAATTTAACAAATTGGCCCAAGTCCGGAAGGGGTCTTTTCTTTTCTTTCTTTTATTATTTTTTTTATTATTATTTTCATCTCTTTTCCTTATTTATTTTAAAAACAAAACTAAGCAAAAAATCAAAACAAAAAAAAAAAAATAAATACACACTCACTACAATTATTTGCACACACACTAAAAATATTTCAAAACAGGTAAAATCAAACAACATAACATCACGGACGAAGATGCTTGTTTATGCTTTTTCTATTTAAACCATGTTACGGTTCAGATTATGCATGACACGTACACATTTTTTGAATTTTGTTTTAATAAAGTAAATAAATAAAAACGGGCCAAAGTCACAAATAAATCAGCAAAGTGCCGCACGGAAATCCAAAATTGTACAGCAGGACCAATTTTATTCTTTTGGAGCGACTGTCGCGCAAAACAAAAATCACGTGCTCACAGCTGCCCCTCTTTGTTCGGAAACACGAAGTGTTTTCGTGCAAAGATAAAGTGAGCGTGTATGAGCGATTTTTGCCTATAGACCACTCCGTATGAAGCATGTTTTTTTTGAAAGATCTGACCGAATCTTGCTTCAAAGATTTCCTACATATCCTGGGCTAAACAGGAATCAGGTCAATGTAGTTCGAGAAGTTTTGGTAGTTGGGACTACCATGGGATTGCAATGCTTGCTGCTACTGCTGCTGCTGTTGTCACTGCTACGTTACTGACCGCCTTATTACAACCAAACGAAAATTAGAAACTGAACTAACTACTTATGTGTATGTCAACTGCTAGTTACAAGATTCCTATCTATGATTCTTTTACGACTTGATCTTGGGTCTTAGCTGATTCTGCTTGTAGACTCCGATCTGAATCTTGATGCTTGCGAGTTGCGGCGACTTGTTTAACCTCTGGGATACTGAGTGAGACGCAATTGGCAGGGTTTAGGACCTTAGTCAAATGTTGGAGTCGATCTGCTCTCCATTCACTCTGATATCTCGGGATGTCTTCTTTTTGTCTTTTTTTTTTCTTCTTTGATTCTGAGTCGAGACTCATCTCGTGGGTCATTTCGATCCGTGTGGCTCGAGGTTAGACCTGCGGGAAAAACAAACAAACGAACGAAATTTTCTGCCCTAGTTTCACTAGGAAAATTTCGTTAATTATTTACCAGGAAGTTCATAAAATTGATGAAAGAGGATATTCATGCTTAGTTCAGGGTTGGAGCCTTAATACCGACTAGCTGGGGAAAGGTTCAGTTTAGGGTTTAAAACCCTAATGCCGATTGCATGAAAAAAGCTCAGTTTAGAGTTTAAAACTCTAATGCTGGCTGAAAGGAAAAAGTTCAGTTTAGGGCTTAAAACCCTAATGCTGATTGCATGAAAAAGCTCAGTTTAGAGTTTAAAACTCTAATGCTGGCTGAAAGGAAGAGTTCAGTTTAGGGTTTAAAACCCTAATGCTGATTGCATGGAAAAGCTCAGTTTAGAGTTTAAAACTCTAATGCTGGCTGAAAGGAAAAAGTTCAGTTTAGGGCTTAAAACCCTAATGCTGATGCATGAAAAAGCTCAGTTTAGAGTTTAAAACCCTAATGCTGACCAAAAGGAAAATTCAGTTTAGGGTTTAAAACCCTAATGCTGATTGCATGGAAAGGTTCTCGGGTTATGCCGAAAAGATTTATTGAGTTATGCTGGGAGGATTCATCGGGTTATGCCGGGAGGCTTCATCGGGTTATGCCGGGGAGATTCATCGGGTTATACCGGGAAGATTCATCGGGTTATGCCGGGAAGATTCATCGGGTTATGCCGGGAAGATTCATCGGGTTATGCCGGGAGGATTTATCGGGTTATGCCGGGAAGATTCATCGGGTTGTACCGGAAAGATTCATCGGGTTATGCCGGGAAGATTCATCGGGTTATGCCGGGAAGACTCATCGGGTTATGCCGGGGAGATTCATCGGGTTATGCCGGGAAGATTCATCGGGTTATGCCGGGAGGATTTATCGGGTTATGCCGGGAAGATTCATCGGGTTGTACCGGAAAGATTCATCGGGTTATGCCGGAAAGATTCATCGGGTTATGCCGGGAAGATTCATCGGGTTATGCCGGGAAGATTCATCGGGTTATACCGGGAAGATTCATCGGGTTATGCCGGAAGGATTCATCGGGTTATGCCGGGGAGATTCATCGGGTTATACCGGGAAGATTCATCGGGTTATGCCGGGAGGATTCATCGGGTTATGCCGGGAAGGTTCATCGGGTTATGCCGGGAAGATTCATCGGGTTATGCCGGGAAGATTCATCGGGTTATGCCGGGAAGATTCATCGGGTTATGCCGGGAAAATTCATCGGGTTATGCCGGGAAGATTCATCGGGTTACGCCGGGAAGATTCATCGGGTTATGCCGGGGAGATTCATCGGGTTATACCGGGAAGATTCATCGGGTTATGCCGGGGAGATTCATCGGGTTATACCGGGAAGATTCATCGGGTTATGCCCGGAGGATTCATCGGGTTTTGCCGGGAAGATTCATCGGGTTATGCCGGGAAGATTCATCGGGTTATGCCGGGAAGATTTATCGGGTTATGCCGGGAAGATTCATCGGGTTATGCCGGGAAGATTCATCGGGTTATGCCGAAGAGATTTGGGTAGATAAAGCCCCTTAGGTTATGCCAGGGAGATCCATGGTTTTCAATCAAAATGCATGAAAATATCATGGGAAACTTACCTTTGACCGTTTTCTGCTGCAAGGTTGTTTCAATGCTTACGCGCTTATCTCTTTTGGGCTACACCTGCTTCTTGCACAGCTGCTTTGTGTCGCACCTGTCTCAATTTTCCTAAACAAAGAAAGATTATTAGTTTGACAACGGCGGTTGGTTTGGGGGCCTTGATTGTTCTAATTGCTCTGTCTTGGCCCATTTCTTGTTGAGAAACTCTGCTATTGATTGGATTTCACATGCGAAAAACTTTGGACTACTCAGACTTGCGTTTCCAGATTTTGTGATGATTTGTCTTATAAGGCTTTGGCTTTTCTGTCCCTTTCTGCTTGGGGATTTTGGTGGGGATTTTAATCAGGGAGACTCTGTGGGGATTTTTTTTTTTTTTTTTTTTTGTAGCAAACTTGCTGGGGATGTGCTGGGGTGGACTTCTTTGGGGAATTGTACAAGGGATAGCCTGTGGGGATTTGTCGATTTTGGAAGCAAATCAACTATCATGGCCAGTCGGGATGGGACTGACGCGCCACCGAGGTTGTACATTTTATTCGACTCTCGCCAAACGGAACCCTGTAAAATCGGTCCTGCCACCTTTCTTTGCGATTACTACGGAATTAAGAGTTAGATCAAAAAGAACTCAAAGAAAACTATGTAAAGGAGAACATATGAGTTTAAAGAGAAACGCCCCTTTCGGGGAGAAAAGAGGGACTTATCTGGAGTGTATGCCAGTTTCAAACTGACATGACATGCCTTTTGGACTGGATGCCTGACCTCCGAGAACTTGCATTTCCTCATGAATCAAAACAGATCTATATTTTTTTTTCAAAAACCCGGGAACCTTGCCAGAACTTTCTGAGGTGGAATCATCTTTTTGGCCGACAACGCCCTTTGCGGGTTTTCGCTAGTCGACCTCTCTCATTTCTCTTCTTACTGTCGCCTGCTAGTACTCCTTGCGAGTTTTTACTAAACAAGCTCTCTCATTTCAATTTCTCTTCTCTCGTCGCCTCACGGTGCCCAAAGGTTTTCAACGACAAGACTCTCTCATCTTTATTCTCCTTATTTTGTTGTATCGGACCCAAATAATTCCATCTTCCTATTTTGAAATGCTTTGCTGATTGATCAGAAGGACTTAAAAAGGTTTGGGGTGAAAAGAATTTGGATTGAACTACAACTTTGGTACTTTTGGGTGGGATTATTGCGGAATCGTTATAACTTCTGCCCCAGTTTTATTTTCGGGGGGAATTCCTGGATTTTATTGTTGGTGTGACTGAACCCCAAGGAGAGGTTGCCTACGTATCCTTTCGGAATCAAGTCAAACGTAGTTCAGGCCTCAATCAATGTTTTGTTTTGTTTTCTTTTTTTTTTCTTTTTTTTTTTTGATTTTTGTTTTGTTTTTTCTTTTTTTTTTTTCTTTTTCATTTCAATTTTTTTTTTATTTTTTTTATTTTTTTATTTTCAATAGTAATTTCAGGTTCCAAAGAGGGTAATCAAAGAAGAGTAACCAGCTCAAATGGGTTTGCAAAGGGTAGATAGTGTTTGGGTAGCGAGAATGAAAGCCTTTGTCATCTCAAACTGTGCAAAGATATCGCCAGAGTGATTTAGACATATCACTGCACCTGCTTTCCAAGCAAGGCTGACGTTGTTTCTTTCGACGTCGCCCAGATACAAATGCTCTATTTGGTAACGTTTATCAATGACGTATGGACCCTTCTTTCTTGATACAATTGCTCGTGACAAACCTGCAGTTATTAAGGTTATCATTCTGTACGGGTCTAAACCCTTTTACTGCTCTCAAACTCCGCTTTAGTGACGGACATTTTCCAAACCATGAACCAATTTTCTTTAGTTGTTCCTGCTTTTCAAATTCTTCATATCTCAAATTTTGACTCATTATTTGAAGTCTGATCGGAGTTCTCGTGATCCGGGCATGAAGTCCGTAAACATGTCATGTTATTTAAAGCTGCATTTATCCAAATTGAAAAGAACACAAAAAAAAACATAGAAGAAGAAAGTGAGTAATCAAGCAATGATTTCATTTCTTGGCATTTTGGGGAAGATAAGGAAAAAGGTCGACATTCAGGAAATTAAAAACATGAAACTGAAGAAAAACATCTGAGTCACCCTCGGGGGTTACTCGTGGTGCAGAGAAAGTGGCAAGACAGGTTCAATAGGACTTCCGTTTGATCAAGAATGGCGTAGCCTTCTAGTTTTGAAACTAGGTGCTTGGCCCCACGTACGATACTTCAACGGTGCTAGTGCCCTCTCCTGGCTGGACCATGTGTATTTCGCATAGCTTTTCCCTTGTTGCTTCACATATTTCCTCGCTCTCGTCGAGCGGGGACACCTCATCATCTCCCTCTTTGTTGTATTTCGGTTCCCGTGGTATGCGTCCGACAAACACTGGCTCGTTCGGCCGAGGTTTTTTGATCGTCCCCATACCATGGAGGCCTGCTTGAATACATCACTTATTCCTTTTTCTTGCTCCGGAGTTACCCTGGGTCCTTTTCCTGTATCAGCAACAGCAATTATGGCTTTAAGTGCCGGATCAACTTCCTCGTCTTCACAAATCATCCCAACTATCGGCCCATTGTTGTGGGCGGGCAGCGGATTATTGGTCACATTTGGGATATCCTCGTCTATCAACACAATCTTCCCCTGGTCTAACAGATTCTCTACAGCTTGTTTCAATGTCCAACAGTCATTGGTGTCGTGCCCTTCTACCCCTGAATGGTACGCACATCTGACACCCCGCCGATATGATGGTGATCCCGGGTTCTGCCCGTTCGGTGGTATGGGCTGCAACAAATTCATTTGGACAAGCTTAGGGAATAGGGTGGAATAGGGTTCGCCGATTGGTGTGTAGTTGGGTCTCCTGGGTGGTTCCCGAGGACGGAAATTATTTTGAGGAGGTCGAGGATTGTAGTGGTTTCGGTGAGGAGGCTGATTCCTAGGATGTGGGGCCTGCCCCCGATTGACTGGTTGTGTCCGCTGTATATAAGGCTGGGTGCTCATGACCATGTAGGGCTGAGGAGCGTAGGTCACATTTTGGTGGGGGAAATACTGTTGCGAGGTTCTTTCCGAAGAATAAAGCTCGGGATTATGATATTCCCCCACCTCTGCCACTGTCATGGACGTTTCCTCTTTTTTCTTCCCTCTTGCCATTCCTCCAGACCCGCTTTGGACGGCTTGGGAGGTTGCCCTTATGGCTGCCTGACTCAAAATTCTTCCCGTTTTCAGACCGTTCTCCACCATCTCTCCAATCTTAATCGCTTCTGCGAAAGGCTTTCCCATTGCTGACATCATGTTTTGGAAATAGTCGGACTCTTGAGCCTGGAGAAAAGTAGTGACCATCTCTATCTCGTCCATGGAAGGTTTTACCCTTGACGCTTGCTCACGCCATTTGATGGCGTATTCTCTAAAACTTTTCGAGGGTTTCTTCTTTAAATTTGACAAAGCATTTCTGTCTGGCGCGATGTCGATATTATATTGAAACTGCCCTACGAAGTCTCTGGCAAGATCATCCCATATATGCCAGCGAGATATGTCCTGGTCCATATACCATTCTGAAGCGACTCCCACCAAACTTTCTCCAAAATATGCCATCAGCAGTTCTTCTTTTCCGCCAGCTCCCCGTAATTGATTGCAGTATTTTTTAAGATGTGCAATGGGGTCACCATGCCCATCGTATTTCTCGAACTTTGGGGTCTTGAAACCTGCTGGCAAGTGCACGTGAGGGAACATGCATAGGTCGGCGTAAGAGACGCTCTTCTGTCCGCTCAATCCTTGCATATTTTTCAAACTTTGTTCAAGGCTTCTCATTCTTTTGGCAATCTCATTTTGTTCTGCAATCCTGGGGCTCTGATCCTGCCTGGACGCAAGCTCGCACTGAGTCGCCAGAGGATTAGTGCTGGTAGCGAATCTAGTTGGTTCCATTGAGAACGATGGTGCTTGGAATGTAAAAGAGGATGAGTCAAAGCTTGGCTTGTACGTGGCAGGCTGTGCCGTAATTGGGCAAGGCGATGCAGTAAAGATGTTCATGCTTGCATCGGTGGCTGACATTCGGGGATGAGAGTCAGAAGGCGATCCAGCAGAGAAGGCTGAGGTGGCTGGGTACCCGAATGGGGTAGCAGGATAATTTATGGGAACATTTGAAGTCCCACTTGACCTGGAGAATAATTCAGGGAATCCGGGGATGACACTTGGCGGCTCTTTCCCATTATTCCAATCGTCCAGCATTTCCAGCATGCGGAGCCGTAGGATTCTATTTTCCTCCACAGTTGCGGATTCAGGTGTGAGGACGGCTGAGATCGAGCTTTCCTCGGAAACCGGGGTTGTTTGCAACGGAATTTCTGAAGACATTTCCACACTTCCTTTTGACCTGGTGAAGTAAGTGTGAGTACTGCTTCTGGTCCTAACAACAGGAAGTTGAACACTTCTCTTTGACCTCGTGAAGTATGAGTGCGAGGCCAGACTTTCACTAAACCAACCGTCTTTTCAAAAACCCTGAATATACTCATCGACAAGCGCACGGTTAATTTGTAGCAAATAACAGATAGTTAATCTCACGTTAGGCATGATGCACCTATACAGTTAAGTGGACTACTATATATTTGCTACGAGAGCATGCGTCATTCCGGTATTTCCCTCTTATTAGTTTTTTTTTCTTTCCTTTTCTTTTCTTTTTTTTTATTTTTCAGTAAAAGAAGTGCGACCGGATCCGATGAGGATTGCCTATGTATCACGATGCCTACGTGAATCAGATCATTACGTAGTTCGAAGCTAAAAAAATATAAAGAAGCAAGTGCTCATAGGACTCAAAAGATTTGTCTATTCTTTGTTTATTTACTTATTCAATTTTTTTTTTATATATATATATATATATATATATATTAAACGAAAAAAGAAAATTTGTTTGGTTGATTTTTTTTCCATTTGTTTCACCCTTTCTACGGAAGAAAGAACGTATGTGATGTTGCCTCTTAAATTTTGAAAGAAGGACTTTTAAGAAAATGATGCGGAATTATGAGTTTTATTTATTTACAAAAGCACTTCTAAAGAAAAATCCTAATATTTTGAAATTCAATTTTTCAAATATATATATTTTTGGACATTTTACAAAAAGAGACTAGAAAGCAAAGCGTATTTTTTTTTTTTTGATTTTTGTTGCTGCTTATTTCATTTTTTCATATGAAAGACTTCAGAAAGAAGAAGACTATTTTTTTTTATTTTTTTTATTTTTATTTTATTTGATTTTAAAGAAAACTTCTATATTTTTTTTATTTCTTTTTTTTTTCTAAAGAAAAATATTTTTTTTTTTTTGGATTTTAAAAATTGGGGCCGGAACCGATGAGGTTTGCCTACGTATCTCACATCCGGTGAGAATCAGACCCGCGTAGTTCGGTAAAATTAACCGAATTATTTTAGAACAAAATTCTTTCCTTTTCAACAAACAACTTTCCAAAAATAAAAGACTATTTTTCTATCTTTTTGTTTTTCTTTTTCTTAGTAAAGCAAATTACTGAAAACAAAACATTTTCCCTTTTATTATCGTAAAATTTTGGCAGAGTTTTGACAGTAATTGGGCATTGCTATTTTTCAAAGTAGAAAATTAGCCCTATACACTGTTATTTTTTTTTGTTTATTTTTCAAATACTCCAAAGTCAGGCAGCATGCATGTCCGAGACAAATAAATGCACGGAAACAAATAGGATGCATCAGGATGGTCTTTTCATTTCAGGTTGCTAATCCTAGACGGACCCAACCCCTGTGTTGAGTCCCCTAAGTCAAATGCAACATGATGCAAATAAGCGTTCCTACTAGGGATCCGGCATGAAGTCAAGTTATTCTAGGTTCGTAACCTAGGTATTTGTTCTAGACTGTGTACCCGAGCGGACAACTCGAGTCGATGAGGGGGCTACGTACCGGGGACCCGCGAGATCGTCCGGCTTTGTAACTTGTCCGACCTCTTTCTTATTTTAGGTATTGATACTAACAGAATAGGGAGTCTCGACCAGCGAGCTTCTCCCCGGAGGTAAGAAGAGAAGGGTTTCGGCACAGTTTATATACAGTTCAGATAATATCAAAGCGGTAAAAGACAACATTTAGCACGTTATGCAAAAACATGTAATAAAGATCAGATAATAAAGCCAAATATAACAATTATTCTAAGCTCGAATTCTTGAACCCTGAACCAGTGGTTCTGGGTTCGGTCCCCAGCAGAGTCGCCAGAGCTGTCACACCTCCTTTTTGCGCGCGTAAAATGCGCGGGTGGAGTTTTTCCAATTTAAGTGACAATATTCGAAATGGGATTATTTATTTAATTCAGAGTCGCCACTTGGGAAAGGTTTGGTTTTTGGTGTCCCAAGTCACCGGTTTATCTTGAATCCCAAATCGAGGAAAATATTCGACTTTTCCAAATGAAGTCTGCGAACCAGAAATTCTAAGTAAGGAATTCTGTTGACCCGAGGGAAGGTATTAGGCACCCTCGAATCCCGTGGTTCTAGCACGGTCGCTTAAATTGCTATAATGGCTAAATATCTAATTTAAATACATGTTGTGGCTTATGTGCTTTTATTAAGATTTAAAACCGCTTTTATTATTATCATTTTTTTTTTATAGAATTACAACGTCGTGAAAATGCATCTCGAACCACGTCACAATCAATGCACCCGTAGTTGTTAACACATTTTTGACTCCGTTGAGATTTGGATTTGGGTCACATCAATGTGCACCCGAATTTAAGAACATAATTTACTTAAACCGTGCCTGAAAAGTCTAGCGCGTTGTTATTTTTTGAGAAGGCCATGAGATTCACTAAATGGCCTAGCCCGAATTCTAAATATTATGATTAGTTGTTGAGGGCCCCGCAATTCGTATTTTTTTTATTTGGCGAGGCTCGTCTCATTATTTTTAGAAAAGGATATCCTAAAATGGCTACATTTCTAATGCATTTGTCTTTAAAACTAGAAGAAAAGGCACATGCTAATTTAACTGTATGCTTTTGTCTAATCCGGATTCTTATCAATTTCTGACTAATCATTTACAAAGTGGAGGGATGTCATAACTTGTGAAACATACTTTAATCGGACAAAGAAATTACATTCGAGATTGACCCAATATTTATACTTGTGTCCCAACGTTTCTTGAATTGAATTTAACTAGACTTATTGGGGCTGAATTAAGGGAATTAACTACTAGGCGTTGTTACTAATGGGATTTGAATATGATCTTATGTGCTGCCTAACGAGATCCAGCAAAAAGACTAAAATAAAACAAGTCAGCATAGTATAAGTTTGGAGTATCCATACCCCGCATTAACAAATAGCTACAAACTAAAACATGAAGGACCAAGCTCAGACAAGTATTGGGTAACATACATTTTTTCGTACTATTGAATTGGGAACTAACAACTGCACAGACCCCTTAATATACTATGAATATTACAACAAATAACTTTGAACTTCTTCAACCTTTTTCATTTCATGCTTTCAAACTGTTTCAGTTACATCAATATGGGACTTGAAATGTGTACCTGGAAATACTGAAAATGCAAAGGAGAAGTGAAGCAAAAGGTCAGCAGCAACAGGAATCAGAGTAACAGCAGCAGCAACAAACGAAACAATTGGGGGAGAATCTAGATCCCAGCTAGACCAAGTCTCAGAATAGACCAACAAACAACCAACAGACTCAGTTGGATTTAGAAAGGATCAGTGTTGGACAGCAGATCAAGACCAATAAAAACAGCAAATAAGAATGCAATTTCTAGTTTTGTCTGTCTGTGTTATCAAACAAGAGTTCTTTTCCAGCTTTTCTGTTTATGTGTGTATATCTATCTCAATGTGTTTTCCCCTTTCCAGACTGATGGGGGTCTATGTCTATTCCTAATCCCCCTTTCACTCTGTTTCACTTTTAATATCAGGTGGTATTCTTTCTTCTTTACTCTCTTCTGTCTATGTGTGTATTCTCTAACCTCTAATCCTTCCTCACCGTGTATCCCCTTTTCCCTCTCTTAGGTCATCCCTTTTTATAAGCCTTCCCATTACCCCTTTTAACAACCTGTTTAGAGTATATCAAACACCCCTCCCATGTGCCTTTTTCTTTTCAGTTCCACTTTAGCTAATTAAGTATAAAACCCCATCATTCCCCTGGCAGCCTTAAACTTTTCCATTTTATTAACCAAAAGCAAATATGGGCAGTAGAATATATCTGACAGCATATGCTGTCAAACCATTTTTTAAAATCAAAAGCCTTTTTATGCAGGAAAACAGGCTGTGCACAATGCACATGTTGTGCACAAGTGCACATGCTATCAGCTCAGATTTCAATTACAGATCAAGCCTTAGGTTTCTGAAATCATATTAACGACTATAAGTAACAGGACTTGGTTCTTAATTGATTCAGGAAAATGTTCAACAGAAGCAAATCGATTTGTTATTGTTCGGACAGTTGAAACTAATTGACGACACATGTCGACTCAACTATATTAGCATTAACATACACAATCGTAGCCAAAAATCAGACATTTAAACAGTATCGATACATGGTTCGAATTATACTGACTAAGCAGAAATACACTCGAGGAGTCAACTAGTCAGTCCAGACTTGAAAATCAGCTACTTGCACAACATCTATATACACATTATCAGAACAAATGGAAAGACTCATTCAAACAAACAGAAGTTCAGGCAAAGTTGACAAACAAAGTTGGTAAAATTAAAACAAATATGAACAGACTTTTAAAACAAATCAACGGACTAAAAAAAATAAGAAAAGAAGAAGATGACTCACCTTAAAACTTGAAAAGTTAACAGTTTGAACTCGGATTTGGACAAACTTTTCTTAAGACTGAATGGACTTTAATCGAAGTGTTTCTCAGATGAGAAACACTTTGATTGAAGTCCATTAGACCTTAATCTCTTCGGTTGAACCGGTATGAACCAGTGACAAAGGACACAAAACCTTCAAACTTAGATCTGGGATTCAGGCTTCCCTGATCAGATTCGGACCAAACCAAGTATGGTTTGGTCACGAGGGGGGTCTGGGGAGTATCTGGTGTGAAGCTGGGGTTGAACCGTGTAGATCGAGTTTCGACTCGAATCTTCAAATGAAGATTCGAGAAGGTGGGGAGGGATTCGAACTACAGGGTTAATGGATTCATGTTCAGGATGGCAAGGGGGTTCTAGGGTGTTAAAGGGAAAGTCACCGGCGTCCATGCCGCCGGTTTTCATGGTGGAGGATACAGGGGCGGCTCTAGGGTTTGATGGGGATGAGGTTGAAGACGAGAGCTGGGGTATCTGATGGGGGGGCAGGGTAAGGTTATAGGCTTATATATGGAATAGGCGGCTGATCTCAGCCATCGGATTAACTGGAATCAATGGTTTAGATCTAAAGGCCTCGGGGGAACGATGTCGTTTCAACTAAAGGGGGTTTGGGTTGGTCCGGGTGGAAACGGGTCGGGTTCTGTTCGTGGGTATAGGAAATGTGATCTTGGCCGTTGATCAATCTGAGATCAACGGCCCAGATCAAACTGTATCCATACGACGTCGTTTGGACTCTCTCTGGGCATCATCTGGACTGGACCGGGCAGGCCTAGGTTTTGGGCTGAGTTTGTTGGGCCAATTTAACAAATTGGCCCAAGTCCGGAAGGGGTCTTTTCTTTTCTTTCTTTTATTATTTTTTTTATTATTATTTTCATCTCTTTTCCTTATTTATTTTAAAAACAAAACTAAGCAAAAAAAAATCAAAAATAAAAATTAAATACACACTCACTACAATTATTTGCACACACACTAAAAATATTTCAAAACAGGTAAAATCAAACAACATAACATCACGGACGAAGATGCTTGTTTATGCTTTTTCTATTTAAACCATGTTACGGTTCAGATTATGCATGACACGTACACATTTTTTGAATTTTGTTTTAATAAAGTAAATAAATAAAAACGGGCCAAAGTCACAAATAAATCAGCAAAGTGCCGCACGGAAATCCAAAATTGTACAGCAGGACCAATTTTATTCTTTTGGAGCGACTGTCGCGCAAAACAAAAATCACGTGCTCACACCTAACACCTTCTCCCCGAGTCAAATGAACCCTTTACCCGAATCTCTGGTGCGGACTTATGTCTTGGAGTTCAAAGTGTTTTAAAGGAAAATTATTTTTAAAAACGGTGACCTGGCACACTGAAATCAATGTCAGGGGGCGACTCTGAGTTATTTTCCTTTTTAAAACAATTTTGTCACGTTCTAATTGGAAAACCCTTTTCGAGTTTTACTAAATCTTTTTATTAATTTAAGAGCGTTAAGTGAGGTTTGGTTAAAAAAGGTTATGACATCTCTGGCGACTCTGCTGGGGACACTTGCGGGTTCGAGCTAGTACTTGATTTTGTTGGCTTTTAGAATATTTGGTTGAGGTTTTTATGCTTTTTCATTAGCTTTACTTAATTTTAATTATGTTTTTATATCTTGTTATTTGCTAGTTGTTTATGTGTTTCCAGTTTTTGCTTTATGTGTTTACTGCTTTATAAATGTCATCATATAAATTACCCAGTCAATTTTTCCGCAACAAGTTTCGGAGCACGCGTCGCATGCACGAACTCTTTGTTGAGTCACCCTTGATTTAGGAGGGGGGCCGTCGGACGTATGGAGTGGGTGGAAAGCTTGAGCAGTCGCCATCGACCATACGCTCCCCCGAATTGCCTTGTTAGTGAATCTCAAACTTAGGTCAGCCTTTAGGTCATTTTTATTTGCATCATGTTATTTAGACCTAGTAGGGCTCGGTCCCAGGTACCGTGTCCCTTTGTAGGAAGCCTGTCCAAATTTTGTCAAAATGGGCTCATGGCCCAAAATGACATTTAATCATCCTATGTGCTAAATGTTGCATCTGTGAGGGTAAAAAGGTCATTTGGCGGCTCGATGCTTGGGAAAGAAGGGTGAAAATGAAGAAAGTAGGGTCCACTCACATTTTTTATAGTTTTCCAAAAATCAAAATGAAAATGAAAAATCCAAAAAAGATTTTACATTTTTCCATTATTTTCCAAAAAAAAAAATTTGAAAATAGAAAATCCAAAAAGATTTTACATTTTCCATCATTTTCCAAAAAAGAAAAAAAAGAAAAAAGAAAATCCAAAACGATTTTACATTTTCCATCATTTTCCCAAAAATTCAAAAATGGAGAAAAAGAAAAATCCAAAAAAAATTCAATTTTCATCAAAAATACAAAAAAAAATGGTTTTTCCAAATTAGTTGCATTTTTTTAAAGGCTTCCTCCCATGTTCAATCTTCCCGAACTATGCGAACCTGATTCTCATCTTCTGGGGCGGGATATGTAGGCAACCCACATAGGGTCTGGTCTTCCTAGTAGGTCCTAGGTTCTTGGCTTCCGGGGTCGTAGCCAAATCTTGCATGTATAGCCATATTTGGCCACATTGGCCGTTTTTGCAAAAATAGAAATGTTTTCTCAAAATAGTTTGTTATCTCATGTCTTAGGATATTGAGTCTAAAATAAAGTTTCCTCTTAATTCTAAGTTTCATTCATGTCAAATTTGCATGTCTAGCCACTTTTGGCCACATCAGTCATTCTTGCAAAATAGGGTTATTTTTGCAAGAGTGGCTCAATTACTCTTGTCTTAGGATCTTGAGTTTATAACTCGGTATCATATCACTTTAAGGTCCATCCATGTCGTGTTTGCGTCCCTAGCCACATTTGGCCACATCGGCCATTTTTGCAAAAAAAGGGCCCATTTCCGCAAAGTAATTTTTAAGACCATGATTGTCGGGATATTAGAGTCATGTAAGCTTTAGATGGAGTATTTCTCATGCATTAGAGGTCAACTTTGTCAAGTTTGCGCTAATAGCCACTTTCAGCCACTTAGGCCTTTTGCAAATATAGCCAAGTTGTGTCCTGCATTTGTCCATTAGGAAATGTGGTGGGGTCACGTAGTGTCCCGAGTCTCTAACCATGTTTGCTTCATTCAGGTATGGACCCCCTGATTCGATCCAAAGTGCTAATGGTAGTAAAGATTCCTAGGAAGTTGATCAAGTGGTGGAAAATGTTTTCATCGTTAGAGCAGCATGAGTTAATGCAGAAATTGGGCACCTTAACTTCCCTTCTTGATATCACACCCCGCCTAGACTTAGTGGAGACGACGCTGACTTATTGGGATCCGTAAAATTTGATTTTCAGATTTGAAGAGTGTGAGATGACTCATACCTTGGCGGAAATGGCTGGTCTCACTCATTTAAGCTATATAGGCAAGGACATGATACTTTCCCGAGACCACTCTAGGACAAGATTCCTCAGCGACCTGGGCCTGAAAGATAATAAGCATTTAAAATGTCTCGAGCAGTCCTGGATATCCTTGGATTATTTGTTTGCTAGATTTGGACTACAGGATAGTTTTGACGTCTTTTGGGATGAGTTCTGCACAACCAAGGCAAAGTGGCAAAGATGTCGCCTCGAAGCTTTCAGCCTTGCTTTGTTGGGATTATTGATTTTTCCATTAGATGAGAGGCACATTAGCACCCGTCTGCAGTCAGTGGTAATGGCACTATTTCATGAGAAGCAATGCAAAACTGTTACCGTTGTGCCGATGATCTTAGTGGAGTTGTACCGAGCCCTGAGTGAGGTTAGGGGAGGTGTCAGATATTTTGAGGGAAGTTACATTTTTCTACAGCTATGGATGATGGAGCATTTTCACACCGCTTCCTTACTTTGTCACATCGACCGTGCCTTGAGGGATCGGGTAGTATGCATCGAACGTAGGATGAAATCTCCTAAGTTTACATACCCAGTAGGCGTCATGGCTTGGATTGAGTTCCTTGGTTTGAGGACAAATGGGAATGTTTTGTGGGCTTACCTTTGGCTACCTTTGGATGATATCTTGGTAGGGTGCCTCATACAGCCTTTCTTGATGCTGATAGGACTCAAGTGTGTCAGGTCGTACACTCCCGTTAGGGTAATGCGGCAATTGGGCAGAAGACAAAAAGAGCCTCCAACTTTGAATCTTCGGAGGCACATCATAAATTTTAGCAAAAAAGGCGGCTGATGAAATCAAGTATGTGCAATACTGGAACAATGCAAAGAGGATAAAGAAAAATACATTAGTAGAGGACGTTGGCAGGCCCGAGTGTACTCAGGAGTACTTGATTTGGTTACAGTCCGTCCCGCCAGGGGTTAGCACCCCATTGCCAGCACAACTTAGGGGTCGGGCAGTTCAGACAGATGATTTTGAGGAGGCATCGGACCAAGATCCCTGGGATAAGCTTGAGTTGATAAAGTCTTAGTTAGCGGGATTGGCAGCAAACGTGGAGCAGCATGGACAGTATTTGTTTAGGGTCGGCCTTCAGGATGCGGGGGCACACGCCAGGGCCTTTATTCCCAGCATCAGTGTTTCTTTACGAGGCATATTATAGAGTTTGAGCACGAGGGACAGCCCAGGATCATCCCAGCCAGGACCGTCGCATTCAGGAGCAGCTTGAGGAGTCATTCTATTTAGGTGTTTTGAGATTGTCGTATGTTGTCTTTTACTTTCGTGTCTTGTCTAGAAGTACTGAGTCCTTTAGGTAGTGTCAAAGTCTGTCATAGTGTAGTTGACACTGTCAGGTATTTTATTATCGCACTTCCCATTGTATTTTAATATCGAAAAGTTTTTAAATGAAAAATCCCAAAAAGATTTTGTTTTAGTTTATTTTCCAGAACTACACTTGGTCTGATTCATGAGGGACATGATACGTAGGAACCCTACAGCGGGTTGGATCAAATCATTTTTGTTTCAAAATAAAAAGAGAAAGAAAAAGAGAAAATGGTGATAAGAAGGATTGGAAAAGAAAGAGAAGGAATGACTGAAATGGCAAATCGGGATGATGTCATATGACCCTGCGACCCTCAAAGCCATTTTAGAACCGTTAATCATTACTAGGTGCATTGCACGTAATGTGATATTATTATTTGATAAATGCCATAACGCTAACATGGTGGTTTTGTGTTGTTGTCCTCTGTTATCTTTATAGAGTTTCAGGAAGGTGGTTAGCTTGTTGGCATCCTGGCAAGTCATCCATACAACACTCGATCAAAGCATCAAACAGTCACGACTAGCAAGGAAACAGACACTGGAGTTGTAGACCCACCAAGGGAGATTGTTGAGTCGGAATCGGAATTTCAAGAGGAGGTCCGGAGGTTGAAGTACCAGATGGAGGAAATGTATTAGGCCTGGATTAAGGGACACCCTCCACCCTCGTTCGCTACCAACTACATAGAAAACCCTGCTTCCATCCCACCACTCTCTCAATCCCAGATGCCCAATACCATTGATCTTTCCCCACAACACGCACCTGGCTTTACCCCTTACCATAACTACCCCGGCACTTCAGCCCAAACTGTTTATACTCCGCCAGCCCAAACAACCTCGTACCCTGCTCCGACATCTGCTCCTATTTTTGTAACCCCTCCACAAGCTACCCTTCACTAATCCTCTAGTGAGCCCGCATTCCCCGCTACAGATGCCCATTATTATGCACCGGAGCCCACCTTTAAGGCCCCAGATCCTTACTCTTACACTCCCCAATTCGAGCCTTATGTTGAAACTAACAAACCACCCAAAGACGTAAAGCAAGAAGAGATGTTTAGGAAGGTACAGAGTCTGGAGCAATCATTGAGAAATATGCAAGGGTTGGGAAACCAGCTGAGTATGGCCTATAAGGATTTGTGTTTGTTCCCCGATGTCCAACTGCCTGTCGGGTTCAAGATGCCTAAGTTTGACTTGTATGACGGACATGGGGACCCTGTAGCTCATCTGAGGGGTTATTGTAGTAAAATGAGAGGAGCCGACGTAAAAGACGAATTACTAATGGCATACTTCAGCAAAAGTCTGAGTGGGGCAGGTACACCTGCCAGGATGCTAGCGGGTGGTACACCTGGGATGATATGGCTCAGGCCTTCGCCCGACACTTTCAGTATAATATAGACATTGTTCCAGACCGCCTATCTCTGACCAAGGTGAAAAAGAAACCCAGTGAAAGCTTTAGAGAATATGGGTTTCGATGGAGGGAGCAAGCTGCACGAGTCAATCCTCCGATGGAAGAAGACGAGATGGTTAAATACTTTCTTCAAGCCCTGGAGCCCACTTACTATGGACACTTGATCTCAACCATAGGTAAGTCTTTCAATGATGTGGTGAAGATGTGAGAAATAGTGGAAGAGGGGCTCAAGTCGAGTAAAATCATGAGCTATTCTGATATAAAAGTAACCACCCAAGCAATCCATAGTGGTACCGGAAGTTTGCTAGGCAAGAAGAAGAAGGAAGATGTCGCTATGGTTGTCTCCGGATCATGGCATGGCCAGAGAGGTTCACCTCATCAATACTCTCATCCTCGACCCCGACCTCAAGCCTACGCCCAAGCTCCATATATTTCACCTCAACATTACTTTTCCCCGCAAAACCCCCAATACTCAGCCAGGCTATACCAATACCTTGTTCACCACGCACAGTCATATGCTCAACCCCCTCCTTACCCGTAATGGCATGCTCCAGCTCCGCATAATATCTACCCAGCTCCACAAAATACCTATCCACCCCCACAACCCTATCAAAACCCCACTGGTTCAAATTTTCGATCAAGGCCAGAGTATAGGAGAGAGAGGCAGCAACAGAAACAAACTTTTACCCCGCTTGGAGAGTCCTATGGTAGTCTGTTTCAAAGGTTAAGAAAGTTGGACGTCTTGATGCCGATTGAGTCAAAGATACCAAATCCCCCTCCAAAGAACCTCGATTATTCCCTAAGATGCGCCTATTGTTCTGATGCTCCAGGGCATGATATAGAGAAGTGTTGGCATTTGAAACGGGCAATACAGGAGCTCATTGATGCAAACCAAATTGTAGTCCAAAGCCCAGATGCGCCAAACATCAACCAAAACCCTTTTCCAGCCCATGCAGAGACGCACATGATTGAAATAGTTCACAAGGATGGGTAGCCCAAGAAGTCTTCTAAGTCCGTCATGATGATTCGGGCCAGTGAAAGCAATTTGGTTAAAGCTCCAGACTCTACCAAAGCAACGCCCTTGACATTTGAAGAGATGATAGAAAAGCCGAGTTCACTCAATTCGAAACCACCAGTGTTGGTCGTGAAAGGGTTGTCGAAAGATATCGGGGCAAGTCTGGAAAGTTCAAAAGTGGTAGTACCAGGGATTCCAAGTAAGCCTGTCATAGTTGTGAAGGGGGCTCCTATTACCCTTATCATCATTAAACCAATAACCTAACTGCAAGTGGTGGATGCCAAGGCTGTTCCGTGGAATTATAAACAAGTGATAGTGGCATATAAAGGAAAAGAAATAGAGGAAGAAGTTAATGAAACTGGAGGATTGACTCGCTTTGGGAGATGTTTCACCCCAGAAGAATTAAGGAAAGCCAAGCCATTCAAGGATAGCCAAATGCCAGTAACGAAATCGGTCACCAAGGAAGAGGCTGAGGAGTTCCTGTAAAAAAGATAAAAGTGCAGGATTATTCCATTGTGGAGCAGTTAAGGAAAACACCAGCTCAGATTCCCCTTTTGTCTTTGCTGATACATTCAAATGAACATCGCTGGGTCTTAATGAAGATTTTGAATAAGGCACATGTTCCTGATAAGATCTCTGTGAATCACTTGAAAAAGATAGCTAGCAAGATCTTCGAAGTAAACAGGATCACTTTCTCAGATGATGAACTTCCTATGGACGGTAAACACAATCGAGCTCTTTATCTCACGGTGAAGTGCGGAGATTCTGTTGTCTCAAGGGTTTTGGTTGACAATGGCTCTAGTGTGAATATTTTCCCCCTATCTACTCGGCAAAAACTGAAGACTGGCACCGAAAGAATCCACTTGAACAGTGTGTGTGTTCGAGGCTTTGATGGGTGTAAAGATTCTGTTAGAGATATAATGCTCGAATTGTCGATAGGGCCTGTTGAGTTTACCATGGAATTCCAAGTGTTAGATGTGGCTGTCTCCTATAATCCGTTGTTGGGCAGGCCCTGGATACATGCTTCTAAGGCAGTCTCATCTTCTCTGCACCAAATGGTGAAGTTTGAATGGGACAGGCAGGAAATAGTTGTGTACGGTGACGAGGACTTGTCAGCTTGTAATGATACAATTGTTCCGTTCATTGAAGCTGAAGATGATAAGGGACCTTGGGTCTATCAGACTTTTGAAACAGTGTCTGTTGAGAAAATTCCTGTAGGAAAATGCATTCCGAGTCCTAAGCTATCCTCTGCGTCCGTCATGGTTGCGAATGAAATGTTGAAGAATGGTTTTGTGCTGGGCAAGGGTTTGGGCTCATCTCTGCAGGGTATTGTGCATCCAGTGCGCCCCAGTAGGAATCCTGGTACATTTGGTTTGGGATTCATGCCCACAGAGAAGGACGTGAAAAGGGTTAAAAATCTGAAATAGAAGGTATGGTCTCTCCCCAAGCCCGTCCCACACATCTTTAAGTCTTTTGTCAAGCCAGGGACCGAAAAACCTCCAACCTCCTCAATCCCAAAACCTGTGGTTGATGTTGATAAAGAGCTGATCAAGAGGTTCCAAAGTCTGTTCGAAGAGGTCAATATGGTAGAAGTTGGTGAAGGCTCTAGTAAAGCAGATGTGCAGCTCGTTGGACCAAACGCGAAGTTTAGCAATTGGGAAGCTACTCCTCTCCCCACCATGAAGGAGTTTTGGTAGTTTGCTTTGTTTTCCTTTCTGTTATCTGGGTTATTCCAGAGCTGTAATCCAGATTTTTAGTTTTTACTTGTTTTGATGTTCAAACCCTTATATCCTTTTATTTTCAATGAAATGCAATTTTCCGTTTTCCGTTATTCTTAATAGTGTTTTATTTTGTTCTTTTTATGTTGGTCGCAGTGACATGACATGCATGAAGAGTTTTCAGCCGAGTCTTAAAAGCCAATCTAATTCTGAAATAACAATCCAAGAAGTAGAATATGAAATAGAATATGATGAAGAAGCAGCATTTGAGGAAATCAGTAAAGAGCTAAAACAATTTGAAGAAAAACCAAAGCCTAATTTGTGAGACTGAAGAACTCAATTTAGGGGACCAGGATGATGTTAGGGAAACCAAGATAAGTGTGCATTTAGAACCGCAAGTTAAGGAGGAAATGATCAAAATATTATTTGAGTACAAAGATGTCTTTGCATGGTCATATGACGATATGCCAGGCCTGAGCACTGATCTGGGGGTTCTTAAATTGCCAACTGATCCAACATTCCCTCATGTCAAGCAAAGGTTTCAAAAGTTCAAAACTGATATGAGTGTGAAGATCAAAGAAGAAATCACAAAGCAGCTTACTGCAAAGGTTATTCGGGTCACTAGATATCCCACTTGGTTAGCCAATATTGTGCCAGTACCAAAGAAGGATGGTAAGACCAGGGTCTGTGTTAATTACCGTGATCTTAATAATGCAAGCCCAAAGGATGATTTTCCATTACTGAACATTCACATTTTGATCGATAATTGTGCCAAGCATGAGATTGGGTCTTTTGTGGACTGTTACGTGGGATATTACCAGATCTTGATGGATGAGGAAGATGCAGAAAAGACAACATTCATCACGCCGTGGGGAACATACTGTTATCGGGTAATGCCATTTGGTTTGAAGAATGTTGGGGCGACTTACATGAGGGCGATGACCATCATATTTCATGACATGATACACAAGGAGATCGAGGTTTATGTAGATGATGTGATCATAAAGTAAAAAAGCAGTCTGACCATGTCAAGGACTTGAGGAAGTTTTTCCAAAGGCTCCGCAGTTACAACCTCAAGCTCAATCCAGCGAAATGTGCATTTGGGGTCCCGTCTGGGATACTGCTGGGATTCGTGGTTAGTAGACGTGGCATTGAGTTAGATCCGTCGAAGATCAAAGCCATTCAAGAGTTACCGCCACCAAAGAACAAAACAGAGGTGATGAGTTTGCATGGAAGGTTAAAATACATCAGCAGGTTCATTGCTCAGCTCACGACAACCTGTGAGCCCATCTTTAAATTGCTGAAGAATAATGTTGTAGTCAAGTGGACTGACGAATGTCAAGAAGCATTTGATAAGATTAAGAGGTACCTGTCGAATCCACCTGTGCTGGTCCCACCAGAGCCTTGAAGACCTTTAATTCTCTATTTGACAGTCTTGGATAATTCTTTTGGCTGTGTATTGGGTCAACATGACATCACGGGAAAGGAGGAGCAAGCAATCTATTATCTCAGTAAGAAGTTCACTCCCTATGAGGTCAAGTACACTCTGCTTGAGAGGACATGTTGCGCCCTAACTTGGGTGGAACAAAAGTTGAAGCATTATCTGTCGTCCTACACTACTTACCTCATTTCCCGCATAGATCCTCTAAAGTATATCTTTCAGAAGCCTATGCCCACGGGAAGACTGGCAAAGTGGCAGATTTTACTTACAGAGTTTGACATCATCTATGTGACTCGGACCGCGATGAAGGCCCAAGCCTTGTCCTATCATTTGGCCGAGAATCCGGTGGATGATGAATATGAGCCACTGAAGACTTATTTTCCTGATGAAGAGGTCATGTGTGTTGATGAGGTTTACCGTGATGAAAATCCAGGTTGGAAACTCTTCTTTGATTGAGCTGCTAATATGAAAGGTGTCAGAATATGGGCTGTACTTATCTCTGAAATAGGGCAAAACTACCCTGTAACAGCCCAGCTTCGATTTTATTGCACCAACAACATGGCTGAGTACGAAGCCTGCATTCTGGGTTTGAGGTTAGTTATAGACATGGGAGTCCAGGAAATACTGGTTCTGGGAGATTCAGATTTCTTGGTTCATCAGATTCAAGGAGAATGGGAGACTCGAGATTTGAAGCTCATACCGTACCGACAGTGTCTGCATGATCTTTGTCAATGATTCAGCTCGGTTGATTTAGACATATTCCTAGGATTCATAATGAGATTGCTGATGCCTTGGCTACTCTGGCGTCAATGTTACATCATCCGGACAAGGCTTATGTTGACCCTGTGCGTATCCAAGTTCGTTATCAACATGCTTATTGTAATGTGGTAGAAGAGGAAATCGATGGCGAACATTGGTTCCGTGATATCAAGGAATACATCAGGTTGGGGGTATATCAAGTACATGCTACAGACGACTAAAAGAGAACCATTCGACGTCTGGCTAGTGGATTTTTCTTGAGTGGAGAAATCCTGTACAAGAGGACTCCAGATTTAGGACTACTAAAATGCATAGATGCTAAAGAAGCTTCAACTATCATGGACCAAGTACATTCTGGAGTTTGCGGTCCGCATATGAAAGTGTATGTCCTGGCAAAGAAGATACTTCGAGCAGGTTATTATTGGCTCACCATGGAACGGGATTGTATCAGTTTTGTTCGCAAGTGTCATCAATGCCAGGTATATGGTGATTTGATTCATTCTCCCCCATCTGAGTTACACACAATATCTGCACCTTGGCCCTTTATTGCTTGGGGCATGGATGTCATTGAACCAATTGAGCCGGCAGCATCAAACGGGCATAGGTTTATTCTGGTGGCCATTGATTACTTTACCAAGTGGGTCGAAGCTGTAACTTTAAAGTCCGTGATCAAGAAGGTAGTGGTGGATTTTGCTCATTCAAATATCATTTGTCGGTTTGGAATTCCCAAGATGATCATCACAGACAATGCTGCTAATCTCAACAGTCATTTGATGAAAGAGGTATGCCAACAGTTCAAGATCATGCATCGGAACTCCACTACGTATCGCCCCAAGGAAAATGGAGCTGTTGAGAATGCTAACAAGAACATAAAGAAGATACTTCGTAAGATGGTTCAAGGTTCTAGGCAGTGGCATGAAAAATTGTCGTTTGCTTTACTGGGTTATCGCACTACTGTTCGCATTTCAGTAGGTGCAACTCCTTATTTGCTGGCATATGGAATTGAGGCAGTCATACCTGCAGAAGTTGAGATTCTATCCCTTCGAATCGTTGTAGAAGCTAAAATTGATGATGATGAGTGGGTCAAAACCCGGCTCGAGCAGTTGAGTTTGATTGATGAGAAAAGATTGGTTGCAGTATGTCATGGTTAATTATATCAGAGGAGAATGGATAGAGCATACAACAAAAAGGTGCGTCCTCGGAAATTCGAAGTGGGCCAAATGGTATTGAAACGCATCCTCCCTCATCAGGTTGAAGCTAAAGGCAAGTTCACCCCAAACTGGCAAAGGCCATTCATAGTGACAAGAGTGTTTCCCAATGGTGCTTTGTATTTAACGGACATAGAAGGAAAATGTGTAGATATGGCTATCAATTCTGATGCATCTATGAGGTACTATGTATGATTTCTTTGCTTAACTTCAGTTGTATTTTGTACTTGGCATGTTCAAAGCTGAAATGACGAGGGCATTTTGTTCCACTACCCAAACACTTTCATCCCTTGCCACTCATTTGAGCCTTATTTATTATCTTTCATACCCCTCTTTTGGAATCAGTAGTAGAAGTAGAGAATGAAAAAAAATGATGATGAATGAGTGAAAATAAGAAAAATCAAAAAGAAGGAAAAAGAAAGGAAAAAAAAGAAGGAAAAGAAAAAAAAGAAGAAAAGAAGGAAAAAAAAGAAAAAGAAAGAAGAAAAGAAAATGAAAAGAAGAAAAGAAAAGCAACAAAAAAAAACTTTCTTTTGAACTACGTTCGACCTGATTCCTTTTAAGGATACGTAGGCAGCCTTACGGTTCGGTCCCATCAAAATAAAAATAAAAAATCCCCAGACCTAAAGAAACTGGGGCAGAAGTTTTGGTTTTGAAAAGATCTGATTCCAAAAGTTGTAATTTTGACCCCTTTCATCTTAAATTAGTTTGAGCTTTCATGTCACCCTTTCTTTTCAATCCTGTCCAAAAGCCTGCATTACTGCCCAAAGAAAGACTTTCCGATCAATCTTTGAGGATTCTAGGTCAAGCGAGATAGAAGTATGATTTACATCATGGGTAACACTTTGTTCATGGGCGCAAGAGAGAAAATTTAAAATGAGAGAGTCTTATTAGTGAAAACCCACGCGGGCACCGTAATGCGATGGTGAGTTGAGAGATGAACAAATGAGAGAGGCTTGTTGGTGAAAACCCTTCAGGGCACTACAAGTCGAATGAGACTCATGACTTTATAGATAAATTGGATCAGTGGAAGCCCAGTTTTGAAGTATGAAGACAGGACATGAACTGAAAATATGATTAGTTGGACGGATTAGGTTGATCAGTCCGGAATGCATGTCATGATCATTGGAGCTAGCTGCTTCCCTCATATAAGTCTTCTTTTTCTCATTCTTCTTCATATAGTCATATGTGTTCAGAATTTTCCTTTGTTCCTTTTGCCAAAAATCATTTCACTTTGCTCTTTGAGCTTATCTTTATGAGTCTCTTTCGAGTTAGCCCTTGTTGAACAAGCAGGAAAGGATTTCAAAGCCTACTACCAGCTTCTAAATTGCACAAAACGGAGTGCGGCCAGGCACATCACAATTGACTTGAATTAGAATAAGCAGTATGGTGATAATTGAGGTTCAGCCAATCAAGTGAATCTTGAATTTTGAGAAAATACAAGGATTCAGTAACTTTCAAAATAAAAACACAATGCAACAAGTGAGTGTGAGAGATTCAGGTCATGTAGAGGTTTTGTGGTCCAGTTCCAATCAAAAGGTCAAACAACTCCTTGTTAGCCCGAAGTAGCTAATCAGAATGAAGCATGGCAGTGGCGGAAGTAGATGCTCAGCAATGATGCCACAAACTAACCACCACGTTTTCAAACTAACAAGATTTTATTTGTCTGAAACAGGGGCAAGAAATATTTTTAATCCACAGGGACCTCCCATGGAAAAGCATGGTTCAAGGAGCAAGAAATTCTGTTCAGAATCCTCCAAAATGAGAGCATGGCTCAGGTAAGTTCATTTTCAGTTCTCAGTACCCTCCTGAATAATGGGATTTAATTTAAAAGTTTTCAGGACCCTCATGAATAATGGGATTTAATTTAAAAGTTCTCAGGACCCTCATGGATAATGAGATTTAATTTTAAAAGTTTTCAGGACCCTCATGGATAATGGGATTTAATTTTAAAAGTTCTCAGGATCCTCCTGGATAATGGGATTTAATTTAAAATTTTCAGGACCCTCCTAGATAATGGGATTTAGTTTTTAAATTTTCAGGACCCTCCTGGATAATGGGATTTAATTTAAAGTTTTCGGGACTCTCCTGGATAATGGGATTTAGTTTTAAGTTTTAGCGTAAGTTCTCCCTTTAGAAAATATAATTTAGTTTTAAAGTTATCACTCTTAAGATGAGATTTAATTTGAAGTTTTCAGGGCCCTCATGGATAATGGGATTTTGCTTTTAAATTCTTAGAGCTCTGTAGGTAACATGATTCGATTAACACTCAAAAATATGCCCAGATCCCAAACTGGGGCACAAAAATTTCTTTTGTTTTGTCTGTTTTGTTGCAATATCAGGCGCCCACCTGGATAATGAGGGAATACGTTTCAAGTTTTAGCAATCAGGCGCCCACCTGGATAACGAGGGAATGCAATTTCAAGTTTTAGCAATCAGGCGCTCACCTGGATAACAAGGGAATACAGTTTCAAGTTTTAGCAATCAGGCGCCCACCTGGATAACGAGGGAATACGGTTTCAAGTTTTAGCAATCAGGCGTCCACCTGGATAATGAGGGAATACATTAGCAATTAGGCGCCCACCTGGATAACGAGGGAATACAATTCAAGTTGTTGGCAATCAGGCACCCACCTGGATAACGAGGGAATACAATTCAAGTTGTTGGCAATCAGGCGCCCACCTGGATAACGAGGGAATAAAATTCCAGTTGTTGGCAATTAGGCACCTACCTGGATAACGAGGGAATAAAATTCAAGTTGTTAGCAATCAGACACCCACCTGGATAACTAGGGAATACAATTCAAGTTTTTGGTAATCAGGCACCCACCTGGATAACAAGGGAATACGATTCAAGTTGTTGGAAATCAGACACCCACCTGGATAACGAGGAAATACAATTCAAATTGTTTGGTAATCAGGCACCCACCTAGAGAATGAGGGAAGTTATTTCGAGTTCAAGTCATTGGCAGGCACCCACAAGGAGAATGAGGGAATACAGTTCAAGTTTTTGGTAATCAGGCGCCCACCTTGATAACGAGGGAATACAATTCAAGTTTTTGATAATCAGGCGCTCACCTGGATAATGAAGGAATACAATTCAAGTTGTTGGCAATCAGGCACCAACCTGGATAACGAGGGAATACAATTCAAGTTTTTGGTAACTAGGCACCCGCCTGGATAACGAGGGAATACGATTCAAGTTGTTGGCAATCAGGCACCCACCTGGATAACGAGGGAATACAATTCAAGTTTTTGGTAATCAGGCGCCCACCTGGATAACGAGGGAATATGATTCAAGTTGTTGGCAATCGGGCACCCACCTGATAACGAGGGAATAAAATTCAAATTGTTTGGTAATCAGGCACCCACCTGGAGAATGAGGGAAGTTATTTTGAGTTCAAGTCGTTGGCAAGCACCCACCTGGAGAATGAGGGAATTCATTTCAAGTTTCAAGTTGGGCGCAGGCGCCCACCTGGAGAACGGGGGAACTCATTTTAGAATCCATACCAAAGTCAAGCTATTGGCAGGCGCCTACCTGGAGAACGGGGGAATTCATTTCAGAGTTACTTCAATTCGCAAATTAAGAAGCATCAGGAGCCCGCCTAAAGAACAGGGTCCATTTTTCAGTTTCATATTGAAGATCAAGTAGAGATTCAAGGAAGATTCGAGACAAGAAGTAGATAGGATCTTGTATTTTTCTTTTACTTATGCTGTAATTTTCCTTTTATTTTTTATGTAATGGCAGGAACCTCGACGGCACTTCACTCGGTTCTCCACCTCGGTATACCCCATCACTCTTCTCACTCCAAACTACACGTGGCCTGATTCCTTTATAGCCAAGGGTATGTAGACAACTCAGATACCAGGGCTCGATCACATTCTGTTTTTTTTTTTCTTTAGTTTTTTTCTCTCTAAATAAGGGTCAGGTCAAAAAACATGTCTTGTTGTTCTTTGTCTGAAAACTCTGCGTGTTTCCAGTCAAAGAGGGGCAGCTGTAGACATATAATTTTTGACCCACGCATTAGAATCACCTCTAATAGTCCTAATATTTTTAGGATATTTATTTGAATTTATTTCTATAGGATATTACTTTATTACTAATTTTAATTCTATTTTTAAGGCACAAAAATTGAAAACAATACAAAAATAGTTTCGTATTCTATCTTATTCTATTTAGTTTAGGTTATTAATATTTTTATAGCAATATATCTTGTTTTTACCATGATTCTCACTTTTATTTTGAATATAATAATTTATATAAAAGTGATATATATATATATATATATATATATATATATATATATATATATATATATAGTTTCATAGTATGATATAGTTTACTTTAAATTAGTTAGAGTTAATTTTAAATCATTTTATAAAGAAAAGGTTTAAGTTTTTAAATTGATGGATTTAAAGGGTTATAATCCCAAATTTTTGTCCCAATTTCGGGCAAGAAGAAGCCCAAATTGGGGCAACCCAATCCCATAATCCCTTCAACCTAGCTGACCCATTACCTTGACCCAACCCAGCAGCCCAAGTCCGCCCCAAATACCCACCAACCCGCCCCAATTTCGTTTAATCTCAGCCGTTCAAACACCTAGATCTAACGACCACAATTCCTCCCCACCATAATATAAAAACCAAATATTTATCTAACCCTAAAATTAAACACCCCTAACCAAATGGCGCCCCCCCCCCCCCCCCAACTCCCACGCCTTCTGCCCGTCCAAGACTCGCCGGAAAACTCACTGATTCCGGCGAGTTAACTCATGGTCCCCCTTTCCCTTCTCTCTTTCTTCCACGTGGCCTGACAAATAACCGATTTTAGTTTGAATCCGTGTTTTGTTTTGCTCTCTCACACGTGAATCTCTTTCAACGGTAGATGATGGACGAAGGGTCGGATATGATTAATGAAAATTAATCATACCCCTCCATTTGCCCAGAGTTTTACCAAAAAGAAGGAGATTTTTGGAATTTTGGTGGGATTTTCGGAATTTTTGAAGGGTTTTTGCGATTTCTTGCCAATGAAGGAGAGAAGCTTCGAGAGAGGGCTATATATTTGGATTTGGACAGAGATTGGAAGGGGAGAAAAATTTTAAAGACGGGAAAGCTAGGGCTTAGTTTTGATTTTCCAACTTTTCTTCTGATTTTTCATTGACATAAAAAAGAGGAAAAAAAACAACAAAAAAAAAGAGGGCTGCTTTTTCTACCTCTAGAATCTGAAAATGCACGGGAGTTTCTGATTTTTGAATTTTTTCCCATGGAGTTGGATTGAATTCGAGGTGGAGTTGGATTGAATATTGTTGGTTTCGATTACTTTGTGTTGCTGTTTGAGATCCGTTCGTGGTTGTTTATCCAAGTTACATCATTGTCTTTTGGATTAAAGTTTGACGCCAGAACTCTGTTTGTAATTGCCCTCTTCAATCAATTAATTAAAAGGTTTCCATTCATGTGCGTTTCTCTCCCCTAATAATCTTATTTCTTGATATCATTAAGTATGATAAGAGTCGTGAGGAATTCATTTCTATAGTGATAGATATTTGATCATATTTTAGTAGAGGTTGTGTATAAAATTAGTATCTAGTTGCGATTTGTGCTCGAGAACGCTATTTGTCAATCTGTTCTTGTCATTTGATGTGCTGCACTTGACTTGGTTTCAATGTTTTGAGGCGCTGTCCCTGAATCTCTATGCTTAGCTTTATATGTGATTTGAGTTAGCTGGTCCTACGATTATTAAATGAATCATGAATCAGTGATACATGTCATATTGTTGGTAAAACCAGTTTTGTTTTTGATTAATTCCTTTGATAAAGAAGATATTAGTGTTCAAATGATACATGTTTCAACGTAAATCCTTCTTTGCGTGGATGTCTCACAATTTTAAAAAATCTATTTTGTTGGTTGTAGTTGGACTCGGTGTTGTGATTTTTTTGCTCATCTTGAATCCATTCGAATTTTGTTGCTGTGGGTTAAGTTTTTTTTTTTTTTTTTTAAAAATGCTTTAAAAAATGGAAATAGAAACAAGGATATTAGCGTTTTAACTTAATGGTCACCTGAATTGTTTTGATGGATTTTCTTGGTTTTCATATGAATCGTAGTTGAATTATTAGGCTCATTGTGATTGTGTTGATTTCATGCCCAACTTTCATGTGCTCACCTACATCTTTGAAGATAATTTATTATTCTGAGCATTGGAATTTTCTTTGGATAGTCTTGGGAGTATTTGACTTGGTTTAAGTGGATATAAGTCCTCGTCAAGATAGTGCATCGTAGAATTGCTTAAGTACTAAACAACTTTATTATATATATATATATATATTGATAAGGTAAATATTTAACTTTTATTATATTTTATTCACTGCCTTTTTCTTCATCTATTATTTAGTATGTGATATTATCATTATTACTATGGCTATTGTTATTATGTTGTCTCGTTCTTTTCTCTGCTTACGTGATTGGACTTTGGATGCCGTATGTGTGTTTGGAAACTCTAGTTGTCTAGTTTGATTTGCTTGAAATTGGATCGTGGAGGGGTGTTGGAAAGGTCGAAGCCCATAAGCAATTGACTTGTCTCCATGCTTTAGGTATCGGGCTCGGCCTAATAAAAATGAAAAGTTAAAAACGAATCATGAGCATGAATTGAATTGTTTTTTTACTTAGTTCTTTTATTTAGTTCTTTTCTTTATTGATGATATTATTCGCTAGGAGCATGTTTAGGCCGTCATCACTTGGATAGGCAAGCCTTAGGATTTTGTTCGTTTCGAGGCGAGGGGTCGTTCCCTTAGTTAAATTTATCCAAGGAATGCCCCGAAGGACTTGTATATATTTTATTCCGGGGAATGCCCCGTAGTACTTGTATTTGGAGGCCGAAAGTAGAGCTTGTAGTCTTTTATTTTTATTTTTCTTTTATTAGGTGAGGACGACCTTGAGCCTTGTGTGTGTTTATTTTTCTGTGTTTGTTTTACCTCAATTCGAATTTTCTAAAAGCCGATTAGATCAAGTATGCAACCGTACTAGTTACGGAACTCGGGAAATGCCTAACACCTTCTCCCCGAGTCAAATGAACCCCTTTACCTGAATCTCTGGTGCGGACTTATGTCTTGGAGTTCAAAGTGTTTTAAAGGAAAATTATTTTTAAAAACGGTGACCTGGCACACCGAAATCAATGTCAGGTGGCGACTCTGAGTTATTTTCCTCTTTAATACAATTTTGTCACGTTCTAATTGGAAAACCCTTTTCGTTCTTTACTAAATCTTTTTATTAATTTAAGAGGGTTAAGTGAGGTTTGGTTAAAAAAAAAAAGGTGTGACAGTGCTAGAGTACTTCGACCGTTTGAAGTTTCAATATTCTCAGCATTTTCTTTTCAGATACCACACAGATCACCCATCTTAGCTTTTCCTTTGCTTTTCGAATTACTCGGGGGAGGAGAAGGTGGAGGGCTTCTAGATCTAGTGTGATATGTTGACGATGCCAGTAGGTGCGAACCAACCTTGGGGATGGGAATAATCAAAATAAAGAAAAATAAAGGTAGACAAGTCAATAGGGATTCTAAAAAGCATTTGCAGGATTTAAACACGTATTGCGGAAATGAAAATTTGCATCCTAATTTGGAGAGCCTCGTTGTGCCCGAGGTAGGCCTAGCGACAAATAAAATGCCTCATTTCATTAATGCAATAAATAGGACGAACCAAAAAATGATGATAAATAAATGAGTTACTAATGGTATCTGCCTTATAACATTTGAATTTCAAAATGACTCAAAACAGATAAACCTAATCTACTTGGTCCCGGAGGGACCTTCTCCATATTTGGCCCTCTTGGCTCCATCAATCAGGTTCCCCAGGTCATGCATTTCCAGCAGAAAGTATGCCCTTGCTAGATGTCCTCCTTCGTTGCCCTCTGCATTCTGACAATTTACGACCCTTTTCCTCATATTCCATTCCATCTCCATTAGACCCTGATCCAAGTACTCTAACCTTTCTGCCGACCTTGTAGCCACTTCTTTCCACTCGTTAATTGATTCCATGTCGAACTTGTGTTGCACCAGATGCTTGGATTCGGATTCAAGGACCCTCTTGCGTAGCCTCTGATACATCATTTGTGCTTCAGCGACTTCATCTATGACCATATTTCCTTGACCAACCCTTGGCTCGAATATTCCTACTATGTTATCTTCTAACCATGAGGGGTAGAAATACACATGACCGACATGATATCGATATAGCTCGATGGTATCCTTTTCCACAATAATCTTCAAGTGCCACATGTGTTGGGCCTCACATTTGTATGGAATGGCGTCACCCTGAAAATCTGCTCTGTAATGACTCATTTTGGAGACTCGTGGTATGACTTGTTTTCTACCAGCTTGTCTCACAACCATGGTAGAAACATAGTGATGTATTCCCCTTAACCCAATCAGCACAAATTGCGGAACGTCCCTGGATCTGAGGATGAATTCATTGGTAGGGAACCACTCGAACATCCAATGAATTTGGTCCTCGATCAAATTGCTGGAAAACCGTGCCCATTCTGTGGCATTCTCCGGTTGTGCAAATCTGTTTGGGATAAAGGTCATTCTTTTAGGATGGTGGAAAGCGATGTGATTGTTCCATGTTCTTCGTGGAAACTCTTGGCGGTACTGACCCCTCTGAAGATGTTCTAACAACCAAATCTGTAATAACAAGTTACAACCCTCGAAGTGTTTGAATCCATTCTTGCAACAATCCAGAGCCCGGTATACGTCTGCTACGATCATCGGGACAATAGTATAGGTTTGTCCCTCAATTCCCTCCATTAAAGCTCTGGTTACCATGGCCAACCTGGTGTAAATTCTGTCCCCTTGGAAAGTGATGGAGTCCAAACTAAGAAAGTGATGGAGAATTTGTCATGGAAGATAAGGTAAGATTTGTTGTGTTTGTATCGTTCATAGAGGACGTCAAAAGGTATGTAAGACTTCTTCAGGCACTCTGAGTCATCATTCTTTCTCAGACCCATCATTTTCAGAAATCGCCTAGTATTGCGGTTTTCTGGTACTAGTAAACCGGGACTATCCCATGGTAATCCAGCGAACCCTCCGATTTCCTCTAGGAGAGGAGTCATTTCTATGCCACCAAAACGGAATACAACTCTTTCCTTGTCCCAGAAAATAGTAGTAGCTTTGATCAGCATGTTGTTTGGTTGGATATCCAATAAAGAAGGTAAATTTCCAAGAACCCTTTTGACGTGATTTTTATCGCTTGGCGAAATATTTTCCCACCAGTCCAACAACAACGGTGGTATACTTCAGACCATGACGAACCTGGGGACTTTGTGCCTTATTTTCTGCAAAATAAACAGAGTTAGACCCTTGCCCCCTCCGGATTCGACTACTTACACATTAACGATTAGCATGTCGGCATTTATCTCTCCAGATAATGCACATATCCTGATTGCGTCCATTGGGATTATGTAAATCCCAGTGGACTTTAGACAAGGTTTTCTTAGGGGGGGTTATTATGTGGACAGCATATTAACTACGACTAGGTTTGACCATGATGCATGTACAGTTATTTATCAGAGCAAGGTTTCTATAGAAATCTAGATTGGTACCCTCAAGCGGACAACTTGAGGGGGAAAGGCACGGAATTGTTGACTGCACCGCTGATCGGCTAGTTTTACCGCAAATAAGCCTTTCCAAATTTAAAGGGTGATTTTAGGAAGTGCGCGGACACTCATCAAGTGTTGCTATGATATTAGTACGCAAGAGTAGAATATGATGTTGAGTATGGAGTTATGCAAAAATAAAACAACACATTGTCAAGTATTTGCATGATAACATATGTCGCGGCCCTTTTTTTCCTTTTTTGACGGGGAAGTTCGAGTTTCGACATTCATGGGGGGTATAACTCGTTTCCTTTTGGGAATTGGATATTTGAAGAGTCGTCACCTAACATATTATGGTTCGTTAGGGCACCTTAAGCAATTAACTCATGGACTAGTTTGCATTACTAGAGATTAGGGTAAGGGCTCAAATAACCTTGATGGGAAGGTGTTAGGCACCCTCGCGGTCCACAACGGTGGGTCCCAGTCGAAATTAAACTATGTGAATTAGTCATTTTAACAAATAAACATTTTAAACTCGTACTTGCAAGTAAAGCCATGTTTTGACATTCTAAGCACATGTATGATTCAAGTAATGGAACAAGGGAAAAGGTTTGAACAAGTGGCACATATATAAAGAAAAGTAAATTTATTTAAACAACGGGAGTTGGGAAGAGGGGCCCTAGGTTGGTTAGCCTATAGGATCATACCCACACAATGCCCGATAAACACTCCTCAACGAGGGGTTACACGTGACATTAGCACATAGTCATTATATTCCTTACTACCCAATTCCCTCCCCTTGGTCATAGCCTAAAGCGTTCTAGCAACTGTGAAAGATACCCTATGCATGCACTACCCGTCCCTTCCTTGTGGCCCTGGAGGTATTTAGGACTTCTAATTTGGGTAGTTCTAGACCATCCTAAAGTACTTAAAGGAGAAAAAGCTAGGCGTCAATCAAAACAATTAGGACTGCATTAAAGAGAACAAATAAAGGCTCACATTCACCTCCACAAACATAACGAGTAAGTGCACGTCTCAAACAACATTTCTAGGTATTTAAGAGAAAAACTTAGAACATGATATCTAGGTGAGCTGAAATTATACCAAAGTGTCAAAGACCTATTCAGCTTGCCTACTGATTTTAGACCTGTTTGAATATGAGCAGTTACAGATAACAGAACATAGTTTTACAGTTACACGATTTTAAGGCGCCCTATAGGCTTGCCTATGCGTATAATAGTGATATCCTATAAGTATGGTATCTAATCGTTAATCAGGAAGGCAGTAAATCAGTAGGCAGTTTTAAATGGGTAATTGGGATCTTATAGGCATGCTTTCTAGTGATATTGATTAACACAAAAAGAGTAGGTTATTTAATCTAATTCAGAACTGACATGCACGAGTCAAACTGATTTTAAATCTAACTAAACTAGTTTTAGATCCTATAAGCTTGATTTCTATTACAACTGATTTTAAATCTTCTAGGCATGGTATCTAATTATTAAAAGCTGATTTTTGAACTTACAGGCATAATTTCTAAGGAGACGAATTTGAATACACAGTGTAAAGAAAACGGAACTTCAATTACTTTATACCCTATAGGCATGATATCTAAATATAAAGCTCATTCAGATCCTCTAGGCATGGCTTCTAATTATATGAGAGTAAAGCATTCAAACCCAAGCAGATCCTATAGGCATATTATCTAACGAGCACATTTGAATTGAAATAGACCCTATAGGCATGTTATCTACCCTTTTTACCCACACTATGCAATTACCCACCCTTTTTTACTAATCACCCTAATGTTTGTTTACATTATTACAGACCAAGAACTGAATATAAATTACATAAATACATAGAAGCTAAGCTATAAGGAGCCTGAAGCAGGCCCAAAACAGTTATGGTGTACCAAGCCTTTACTGATCTCAAATACCCAAAGTTCCATAGCCCAATTCATGTCTAGGTGTGTCAAAGTTCCCTAAGGACCTCAAGGATCCCGGGCAGTGCTCACACCCAGGCTTTCCTCAAACAAAGATTGATCATGTGCAGTGTGGAAGTGTCAGCCCTGATATGCCAGAGTTCAGAGAGATCTCAAGGGTCTCAAAGCAGTACACATATCAGAGGGGCAGGACTTAGCAATCTAAGAGTAATGTGAGAGTGCATAATGATTTGAAAGAATTTGGTAAGCAGTAGAAAGAGGGTCTAATGGAAAGAATTTTCTGAAAACCAGTACATAGTTAGGGTAGAAATAGTTTGAGAAAACATGAAGAACATTTTTTAGGATCAGAGAGCAAGTCACAGAACACACAGTTTCAGAACAGACTTCACACAAGGGAAAGAGGTAGGGGACACCTACAATGCACCTTAGTGATGGAAAACAAATACACAAATTGTTAGTTAAGTTGAGAATATACATGTCTTAGACACAAATAGCATCGCATTAGTGAAGTAGAGCGAGTTGGAGTTAGATGAACAAACTAGACAAACACTTCATGAAGTATTCAAAGTTTTAGAAATACTAATCATATACAGAACAGGCAGAATTTGGTCATGCTGGGTGAAATAATAAACGCACAATGCAGCTTGGACATGCTAATGAACCAATTATTTAAAGCAAGATTGACATGCTAAACAGTATACTAGCTATAGCTTTTAACAGAATAAACTTAAACATGCTGAGTGATAGAGTAATCTAGGCATGCTGATTGCATATTGAGTAGAATAGCAAATAGAACTGGAAATCACAACTGATGAACTGCAGCAACAAAGAAAACACATAGTTTTGGAATGTGAATTGAATCAGAACATACCAATTAAGGAGAGAATATAGAGTATAGATAAGAGATGGTGCAAGTAGCCAGCCTTGGCTTACAGCCAGCTGGATTAATAAGAATTGCAAGTAACAGAAGAGAATAGGGAGCTTTTTGAGAGTGTGAGAGTGTAGATGAACTAGTGTTCGTGTCCCAAAGTGAGGAGTAAAGGAGAGTTTATATAGCAGTTAAGAGCAAGAAAAAATAAGGTAAAGGGAATAAACCCTTCTACAATTAAGGAAGCCACATAATCAATTATACATCATTTAGTATAATTTTCCTTTAATTAAGGGTAATCAACAAACGGTAAAGGCAGAACACATTTAAGGAAAGAAAATCAAACGAGCAATAAGGGGTAAATAGATAGCTTTTTAATTAAGAAAATGATTGGTAAAGAATCAGTAAATATCATGGTTAATCGAACAAGGTAAGAAAGCTACTCATGATTGTAAATAAAGGAAATAGTCAGGAATAGGTCTTAACAAAAACAAGCAGATAAATCAAGGATCCAAATCAATTACTGATTTTAAGAGAAAAATATAGGCTTACCATGAATAGGTAAAAATGAACATTGACATATAGAATCAGTAGAAGAGTCGAACCAAGAACATCAAAAGAGGCACATTAGGATCAAAAGTCATCGAATTAGGCTAAGAAGAATCACAGAAACCAAAGCATAGGACAAAGTCAATACCCAAGTAACCTAGAAAAACTCAGAATCTAAATAATAATGTAGAGAAATTAGGGCTTTTAGCATAAACAAGTTAGGGTTAAAGCAATCTTCATGAAATCAGTCAAAACACACAAGAAATAGAAGATTAAACACTCAAAATCATTAAACGTTTTGGAGAAAGAAAATTTTGGGAAACCCTAGTCATAGAAGTCAAAAACCTGAGGTATTATAGTGCTTAAAATTGGTCAGTAGTAGAGGAATAAGAGAAACTTAAAGAAAAATTACAGAAAATCAAAAACATTTTCAAGTGTGTAGAGATTCAAGCAGTAGATAGCAAAGGACCCAAGATATAGTGCTAAAAATCGGTTAACAGTAAAGAAATAAGAGATCATTAAAGAAAAGTCGTTGACAAACTCAAAATCCTTCCAGATCTACAAAGATCGGGACGGATTCGTGACCAAAATTTAGGGTTTTGAGGATAAAGGGGAGGGGTAAGGAGAATCTGATTTTGAACCAGAGATTTGAACCATGGAACTTCAATAAAAATCACTCGCAAACCATGGACGAACCCTTGAAAAGCTCTGAATGAGATCTGGACCATACCACTTCGAGGTTTTCCACAAAAATCACATAATCGAACAACCAAGTGGATAGGAGACAAGTAGAGGCTTCGTACAGCCATAGGACGCCATAGATCGGATAGGGATTCCAAGGTTTGGGGTTGATTTTGGGTGACGACGATTAGGGTTAGGGGTTGGTTTCAGAGAGAACTAGAGAGGAAGGGATTCAATGGAGGATGTGTGTGAGAAATGGTTAGGGTTTAGGGTCGTTTGAAACTAAAAAAGGAAAGGGTGGATTGTGGTCGTTGATCTCTGTGATCAACAACCGAGATTGAAAGAGTTTGGGGCCGGATCGAGCATTAGGTTTGGGCTGGGTATATTTAGGTTAAAATTGGACTGGGTATTGGGTCACATTATGACCAGACTTAAAATAAAAATAGGGCCAGATTTTAAATAGCCACTTTTAATAACTAAATCATTTGTAAAAAAATAATAAATGAGTACCAAAAATATCTTTGTGAACTAAAATGATTTAAAATAGTTATTTAATATTTTAAAAATATAAAAGATTATTTTGTGCATAAATAATGTAATTATACATTAGTATAGGCTATTTTTGCAAAAATATGCAATTTAGCTAAAAAATGTAAATGTAATTACAAAAAATGTACTAAAAATAGTTAGACACCATGTTGGCATAAATAATGAATTTATATTGTTAAATCACCACAAAAGCAATATGAAGGATAGTTATTGGATATTTATATAATAAAAGGAGAGGAAATAAATTGATTTGGAGATTTTTAAAACTATAAAAAATTATAAAAAAAATACTAATGCATGCTTATAACTACATATGTGCTATTTGTAAAAGTATTTATATGTATTAAAAATATATGAGGAATGCAAATGGCTTCCAGTATGTCAAAGTTTCCAAAGAGCCTCACGGACTCCAGGCAATGCTCACACTAGAACCATATATTCAACACAGAATTCATAAAGGATTGGAAAACTAGCCTCAATATGTCAGAGTTCAAAGGAGTCTCAAGGACCCTATGCAGTACTCACACTGGGGGTGGTAGGAACCTAAAGGACTAAGAGTAGCAATTTGAAAACTAGTACATAGAGGGTAAGGGGGAACATGTTTAGAAATCAGCACATACAGAATAGTAACAGAACTGCACCAGAGAACAACAAAACTCATGTTCAGCATATAGTTCAACTAAGTTTGTTCAGCCTAGATACTCATACCAGCATTCAAAGTAATCATAAAAGAAAAGTTACTTGAACTAACGTACAGAATTAGCCACACATTACATGCTTACAGTATCTAATAATAGTCAGAATAGGGAACATATAGCTGAATTGGATAGGGTTTCACATTATTGACAGTAACTTAGTCTAGCATTATCACTAAGTGGGATCATGTAGTCATATAGAAAACAGGAGCATGCTGGAAACTTAAATAGACTAATCGAATCAGGCATATAGAACAGAATAATAGGGGCCAAGGCATACCAGTTGAGAAGAAAGAAAGTGAAGATGCAGTAGCAATTAAGTTCCAGAACAATTTGGCATTGGCTTTCAGTCGGCCAAATAATAGTCACTTAGTACAGAAATCAGAACAGGAGTAAGAGAGAGAGCCTAAGTTTTGTAGTGAGAATAGAAGAGTTTTAGTGTCTCTAAAGGGGAAAGAGGAAGGGTTTTTATAGCATACAACAGAGTAAAACAAATAAAGTAATGAACCAATCACACACAAATAAAGTATGAAAATAAATTAACAATCAGTTAAGGTCATCATGAATCAATTAACAGGATAGAATCGAGTAAGTATCACTTACTTTAAAGAAAATCTCACACGGAATCAATCAGTAATTAAGAATGATGTTAAATAAGTAAGAACTGATTCCACAATCAATTAGGAGTCAGAATACAAGTCAGTCAGTAGTACGGGTACACAAATAAGGTAAAAACGAGTAAGAACTTAATAAGAAAATACAGGTACTAAATTCAAAAACCCAATTTAGGCAAGTAAATCAATTAACACTTTAATTAACAGAGCTAAGGTAAACGGGCAAGATCAGATAGATAGAATCAGTAAGAAAAGTGAAATAAGAATTGGAACCCTAATTTTAGGGTAGTAAAATCAGTCAAAATAATCAAAGGAGGGTAACATGCATATAGACGGCTATAGGAAAATATTGAAAAAAAATAAGAATCATAACAGGTCTGAGCCCTAATTTTAGGGCAAATAAGCTGGTCAGCAGATTTACAGAAATTGCAGTAGAGTGCATATAGACGGGCAAAAGAGAACATTAAAGGAAATACTCAACAAAAATAGAACTAGGACAGATCTTAAAAGATCTGAGCACTAACTTTAGAGTAAACAAAAAATAATACGAAAATCACAAGAGATTGCACAACATTTTTTAAGAAGATATTCAACCATAAATGGAACTAGAACAGATCTTAAAGATATGATCCCTAGTTTTTTAGGAAAGATAAATTAGACAGAACTTTTAATGAAAAAGTCATAAGGAAATAGACATGCGGTGAGATTTTAACAAAAATAAGAACAAAATTAAACAGGTCTTAAAAGATTTGAACCCTTATTTTAAGGGTAAACACAGAATCAAAAGAATCTCAGTGATTCGTACCCAAAGAGGTGAATAATGAACGTAGATGGGGTATTGGGCTATTGGGTAGGTCAGAAAAAATTTAATAAAAAGAGCTATATTTTAAATACCCATTTAATTTAAATAAATAATTTTATAAAATAATTTATAAATGACTAAAATGTCATTTGTGGATGAAAATAATTTAAAATAATTACTTAATATTATAAAAAGTATAAAAAGCCATTTTGCATGTAAACAATGTAATTATGCATATATAGGCTATTATTGCATAGTTATTGCAATTATAGCTTAAAGATACAAATATAATTATGCATGAAATGATTAAAGCTTAATATGAATATAAATGATGAAAATCAAGTAATAAATTATTATAAAATTATTTGTGATGCAATTAGTAATACTTTGGGTAATAAAAATGCTGGAATAAATTAATTAAAATCCTTTTAAAAATCACAGCAAATTATGGAAAAATACTGGTTGATGTTCATGCACTATTTTGAAAGTATATATGCATTTTAAAATATATGAGGGAAAAATTAGGAATCAACAATGCAAATTCCCCTTGGACCATGAAGGTTGTCTTTGGATAGTGAAGATGATGTCCTTAGACCATGACGTCCCGGGCCATGAATCATGAGTTAAGGGATTCATAGGCCATGAAATGATGTTCTCGGGACATGAGAATGGTGCATCTGAACCATGACACCTTTGAATAATGATGTGCAGTATTGAGATATCCTCAGGCCATGGCATGGTATCTTCAGGCTTTGAGGATAATGCCTTCAGACTATGACCCCTTTGGACAAGTTAGCTATACATCAACCCATGAGGTGCAAAGACATGATACTAAAGGAAATAACAAGGCAAAGCTTAGCCTTGTGCAGAGCTTGGGGGCAGAGCTTAACCCCGAGAGAAGAAGATAATGCAAAGTTTAGAATAGAGAAACACTTATGCAGAGGGAAACAATGCTTAGTCCCATGAGAAGGCAGTGCTTAGCCTTACACAAATAGGAGGCAGGGCTTAGCCTCATGCAGGATTTGAGACAGTGCTTAGCCTTATGAAAATAAGGAGGCAAGGCATAGCCTCATACAAGATTTGAGACAGGGCTTCGTCTCATGCAAAGAGAAGGCAATGCTTAGCCTTATGCAAATATGGAGGCAAGGCTTAGCCTCATGTAAGATTTGAGACAGGGCTTAGTCTCATGCAAAGAGAAGGCAATGCTTAGCCTTATGCAAATAGGGAGGCAGGGCTTAGCCTCATGCAAGATTTGAGACAAGGCTTAATCTCATGAAACAGAGAAGGCAGTGCTTAGCCTTATGCAAATATGGGGCAGGGCTTAGCCTCATGCAAGGAAAAGGCAGTGCTTAGCCTTATCCAAATAGGGAGCAGAGCTTAGCCTCATGCAATATTTGAGACAGCGCTTAGTCTCATGCAAAGAGAAGGCATTGCTTAGCCTTATGCAAATATGGAGGCAGGGCTTAGCCTCATGCAAGGTTTTGAGACAGGGCATAGTCTCATGTAGAGAGAAGGCAATGCTTAGCCTTATGCAAATAGGAAGGCAGGGATTAGCCTCATGCAAGGAGAAGGTAGTGCTTAGCCTCATGCAAATAGGGAGGCAGGGCTTAGCCTCATGCAAGATTTGAGACAGTGCTTAGTCTCATGCAAAGAGAAGACAGTGCTTAGCCTTATGCATGCACGATTTTAGACAGGGCTTAGTCTCATATAATGGAGAAAAAGCAAATAGGAGCAGAATATTTCTTAGCTGGAGATATATTTGTGCTTGTCGGTCCTATTGTTATGAAGGTAATGATTTTAAGGCGCATGTACTTGTGGTTATTCCTTATCCCTGCATTCAAAGAAAAATTGTGAGTTTTGCAGGGAGGTTGGTTCGTGCCTTTGTCCGCTTGCTTTGTTTGCTTTGCTTTGGAGAGCCTGTTCGAGTTACCCTAGGTAACACCTGGCGGCCATAGAAAATAAAGTTTTCAAAAATATGCACTTATAGAATCATTTTATAAAATATATTGGTGTATAATATCCAGTAAATTATATTATACATGAAATGATTGTTTATCCAAATAATTTTGAGGTTCCTCCCCAAAATTCTGCCTCAGTTTAGTAAGTGATCCTTCGGTCGTTCTTCATGTGGCGAAGTTTGTTGGATCTGCTCTGGAATTTTGATAATCCTTCTCAAAATTCTACCCCAGTTACTTTATTGACTTCTAACTGTCTTACACATGATAGCATTGGCTGGACTTGCTCCGGAATTTTGAGGGCCCTCCTCAAAATTCTATCCCAGTTTCTGATTCTAGGGGAAATGATGATTTTATTAAGATGTGACCGAACACACAGGGCTGCCTATGTATCCCCTCTTAAGCTAGAATCAGGTCAAGCTAGTTCAGTTACATCAGATGAAGGAATGTAAATAATCTAAACATAATATCTCTTGACCGCGTCTGAATTGATAGGTTTTGGCCAGACTTCTCCGTCCATCTCTGCAAGTATGAGTGCTCCTTCTGTTAGTACCCTAAGAACCATGTAGGGACCTTGCCAGTTAGGTAAAAAATTCCATTTGGCTTCATCCTGATGTGGAAAGATCCGCTTCAACACCAGTTGTCCCGGTGTGAACTGTCTTGGTTTGACCCTTTTGTTGAAAGCTCTGGACATTCTATTATGATAAAGCTGTCCGTGACATACTGCATTCATTCTTTTTCTGTCTATGAGGGCTAGTTGCTCATAGCGGCTCCTTATCCATTCTGCATCACTGAGTTTGGCTTCTTGTATGATCCTTAAAGAAGGAATTTCTACCTCGGCTGGAATGACAACTTCGGTACCATAAGCTAGTAAATAGAGAGTTGCCCTGGTTGATGTGCATACTGTGGTACGGTATCCCAATAAGGCGAATGGTAACTTCTCGTGCCATTTCTTGTGATTTTCTACCATTTTCCTTAGTATCTTCTTGATATTCTTGTTGGCAGCCTCCACTGCTCTGTTTATTTGAGGCATGTATGATGTGAAATTTTTGTGCTTGATTTTGAAGGTTTCACACATGGCTTGGCATTATTAGTGATGATGGACTCGGGAATCCCAAATCAACAAACAATACGATCCCTGACAAAATCTGCGACGACTTTCATGGTTACAGCTTTGTAAGATACAGTTTCAACCCATTTAGTAAATAGTCAATTTCCACTAAAATGAACTTGTGCCCGTTATAAGCGGTGGGTTCAATTGGGCCGATAACATCCATTCCCTAGGCAGCGAAAGGCCAAGGTGAGTTTGTTGCATTAAGCTTGTTTGGCGGCACTCATATCATGTCTACATGTATCTGGCATTGGTAGTATTTCTGGACATACCGTATGCAATCTGTCTCCATGGTCATCCAAAAGTATCCGCCCTGAGTATCTTTTTGGCCAAGACAAAGTCGTTCATATGTAGGCCCGCAAGTTCCGGCATGTATCTCCTCGAGTAATTTGGAAGCCTCTTTTGCGTCAACATACCTTAACAGTCCCAGATCAGGAGTTGTTCTATACAGGGATCCTGCGCTTGGGAAAAAATGATTGGACAACCTCCGAAGTGTGCGTTTCTCAGTATGGTTTGTATGCTCCGGGTATTCTCTTTTTGCCAAGTACTCTTTGATGTCATGGAACCAAGGCTTTCTGTCCGTTTTTTCTTCAACATGAGCACAGTATACCGGCTGATTATGGATCCTCACCGAAATGGGATCGATGAAATTCTTGTCTGGATGTTGTATCATTGATGACAAGGTGGCAAGTGCGTCTTCAAATTCATTCTGAATTCTGGGAACATGTTTGAATTCTATCTTTGTGAACATCTTCATTAGTTCTTGCACACGATACAGGTATGGTAGTATCTTGGTATTTTTCGTAGCCCATTCTTCCTCAACTTGATGTACCAGAAGATCTGAATCACCAATTACCAACAACTCTTGTATGTTCATTCCGATGACCAAATTGAGCCCCATGAAGCAAGCCTCATATTCGGCCATGTTGTTATTGCATGGGAACCTAAGCTTTGCGGATACCGGATAATGTTAACCTGTCTCTGACGCCAAGACCGCTCCAATACCCATTCCTTTGAAGCTTGCGGCTCCGTTGAAGAACATTCTCCAATCGTCGTAGGCTTCAACAATGTCCTCTCCTACGAATGACACTTCTTCATCAGGAAAATATATTTTTAGTGGTTCGTATTCTCCTCCCACAGGATTTTCAACAAGATGGTCTTGCAATGCTTGTCCTTTGACTGCCTTCTGAGTTACATAGATGATATCGAACTCATTTAACAATATTTGCCATTTGGCTAACTTTCCGGTAGGCATAGGCTTCTGAAAAATGTACTTCAGAGGATCCATTCTTGATATGAGGTATATGGTATAGGCACAGAAGTAATACGTCAATTTTCGAGTTGTCCATTGTTACACCCCGTACGTTTAACAACCTTGATACCGTTATATATATTTACATTTTGATATGATGTTTATTTTGAGTGGAATATTTATTGAAGAAAAAAATGGTTTGAAAAAAATATGACTTCATATAGTTATTAATATTACTACTTTCGAATATGTTTAAATTATACAACTAATATGAGAAAGTTTATAAGATTTTCTTTATTGTAAAGATATGAATTATTTTCTCATAAGAAAAGAAGGTTATCTTTCAAACCATTTAAAAAAAAAACGTACGAAAAATTTGTACTCTTTATATGAGATTAGGAAAATTAGAATGTTGAGAAAATATATGTATTTTTACATAGATATTTTAATAAAATAATAATGTATGTATTTATTATATATGGCACCACATAACCATGATAGTAAAGTATATTATAGTATGATGTATAAAGTATATTAAAAATAAGTAAAATTTTAAGTAATTTGAGATAATTTTTAATTATGTGAATAATTGGGCAATTAAAAAAATTTAGTGGGAGATTAATTAAAAATCTTTGGATAAGGTTGAATAACCTTAAGTGGCAACTTGTGGTTTAGAAAAAAGTATGACTCGTACCTTCATTAATATATGTGGCATGAATCAAAATGTTTCTAGGGGAAATGATAGTGACGGATAAGGCTGAAAAGATCTTGAAAGTTAAGGGAAAAATGGGCTTACTCCTATTGAGGTGTTGTTTAATACCATTGTAAGAGGCTATTACAAAGAAGGCAGTATGGAGAAGTTAATATTTTGAGAAAGCTGCTACTTAGTTAGTTTCTATATTTAAGAAAGACAGTCATGCAATGAGAGAGGGATCACCTATCATCTTTGAAAATGATGAAGAGGCATGAACAATTTGTTACTTCCTCATAATATTGAGTACTTGACTCCCTTGTAATACCAGCTTTACCTGTGATTACACCCTTAGTGTTTTTGTGTTAAATAAATTCCGATTCAAACATTTCAAAAGGTATTAAGCATTAAATGATAGTCGTTGCTTTCTCCAGATTATTAGATATTTGTCGCTATTTTCTGAACCAAATAGATATCTGGAGAAGAGGCTCTTCAGGAAGTTTGTTATTGCTTTTGCTATTGGTGGAAAAAGGATGCAATACTACTGTAGTGCACTAGTCAAAGCTTACCACGACCATGTAGATGTGGTCTTGGGTATCTATCTTTTACCCGTAAAGTAATGGTACATTGGTAGATTCAGGATCAGGGGCTTGATGGGTTAGGCTTGAGACGATATAGTTACAGCTAGAACGATGTATGATTGGAGTTATAGCGCTAACGGTGATACTATTGCAACAATGCAATTGGTCCTTGTTGTGTTGGAGAACAAATTAAATTGAACTCTTTAAAGTAGTCTTTTTATAGGTGATTTAGAAGGTAAATCCACACGGGGAACACAGAAGAGACAGAAGTTGCGATAGTGATCCGTATCAAGTAATAATGCTTCTATTGGAAAGTTTGTAGTATTTCTTTGTAGAAAAGATGAAGCTGGAGAAATGCATGGTCAATCTCTTTGTTAAATTTTCGAAAGACTAAGATTCCTATTGGTGGTCATATTAGGAAAATTGACCATTGTGGCTTGGACTAACCTTTCACCGACGGGATTAGCTTTCCACCCTTTATAGGCTTATTAAATAATATCAGTCTTTGTTAGTCAGTGGTACAGAACCAGCAAGACCTTATCAGCAAAGAGAAAAGTAAAGGATCCACCCAAATGGAAGCTTCACCTTTTAAGGTCCGTCGCGCAGTCACATGATATCTCATAGAGCGGCAAGACTGCAGAAGACTTCTCAAATTGGGACCTGACATTTATGTCATTGAGATAAAGAGGCTCAGCTTGAAGTCATCTTAAAGTGTCTAAATCCATTGTCCTTAACGTTGATCAAGTACTACATTTTCTCAGGTATGTTAGGGCTAATCTTTTCTTCTTTTGGCATGATCCAGGCAATGATACGTAAACGTAATATTATTTCATAAGTGTTTTTATTCTTAGTAGTTAAGGATGTCTATGTTATTTTTTCCTGTAAAATAATATTAATCAAACACTACTAGAATTCCGAAAAAAAACGACCAAACTTTAGCGACCAAAGTTGGTCTATCAAGAAAAGCGACCAAAGTTGGTCGCTAAATTGGCGAAAATAATAAAATAATTATTTGATATACATTAGCGACCAAGGTTGGTCGCTACTTGGTCGCTAATTTTGTCAAAATATTAACCGGACTGGTCAGACTTGCTTGGTCAAAGGTATACTGAGATTAGCGACCAACGTTGGTCACTACAGGGGGACCCACTTATATAATTATAATAATTATAATATTATTTTAAAAAAATTATAAAATATAAATAAATATAACTTAAATTAGCGACCAAAGTTGGTCGCTAATTAAGGGGTAAGCAGATAGCGACCAACTTTGGTCGCTAAAATGGGACCCAATTATAAAATTTTAATAATTATATTTTTATTTAAAAAAAATTATAAAATATAAAAAAATATAATTCAAATTTAGCGACCAAAGTTGGTCGCTTACGAAAATAGAGACCAACTTTGGTCGCTAATCTGGGACCGAGTTCTAACGTTTAACAATTATATTATTATTTTAAATATTATATAAAATATAAATAAATTTGATTTAAATTTAGCGACCAACTTTGGTCGCTAATTTAAATTTATGTATATTTAGCGACCAAAGTTGGTCTCTTTTCAGGTCAACAATGGTCAAAATTAAAAATCACTTTTGTATTTACTATCTAAATAATATAAATGTAACCCGCTAACACTTTTGTAATACAAAGGATGAATAGACTAAAATATACTCTAACATGCTATATATGCAGTTAAGCAGTACTACGAAGCGTGCGTGTGTGTCTATATATATATATATATATATATATATATATATATATATATATATAAGAACATGAAACGCTCGGAACACAGGGACAGGTTCTTTTAGGTATTGATACACTTGTAATTTGATTCATCGACTTATAACCTATATATATATTAACAATAAATTAAAATGTCTCGACTTATATCAATTAATATATGTATGTATGTATGTATGTGTGTGTATATATATATATAAGCTATATACGATATAATATTAGCTAATGCACTAATACTTAGTGCATAGTATAGTATAGTATAGTATAGTATAGTATAGTATAGTATAGTATAGTATAGTATAGTATAGTATAGTATAGTATAGTATAGTATATATACTAAGTGTATTATATATCAAGGTATATTCGATATATATAGTATAATATAGTATATAGTATATAAGCTATATATATATATATATATATATATATATATATATACATATATTAATTGATACAAGTCGAGACGTTTTAATTTATTGTTAATATATATATATATATATATATACTCCAATATATACAGGGACGGGTTCTTTTAGGTATTAAAACGTTTCGACTTATATCAATTAATATATATATATATATATATATAGCTATATTCGATATAATATTAGGTATGTATATATAAGAACATGAAGCGCTCGGAATACAGGGACTGGTTCTTTTAGGTATTGATACACTTGTAAATTGATTCATCGACTTATAACCTACTCATATGCATGTATATATATTAACAATAAATGAAAACGTCTCGACTTATATCAATTAATATATGTATATATATATATATAGCTATATATATATATATATATAGCTATATTCGATATAATATTAGCTAATGCACTAATACTTAGTGCATAGTATAGTATAGTATAGTATAGTATAGTATAGTATAGTATAGTATAGTATAGTATAGTATAGTATAGTATAGTATAGTATAGTATAGTATAGTATAGTATATATACTAAGTGTATTATATTTACTATCTAAATAATATAAATGTAACACGTTAACACTTTTGTAATACAAAGGATGAATAGACTAAAATATACTCTAACATGCTATATATGCAGTTAAGCAGTACAACGAAGCGTGCGTGTGTGTCTATATATATATATATATATATAAGAACATGAAGCGCTCGGAACACAGGGACGGGTTCTTTTAGGTATTGATACACTTGTAAATTGATTCATCGACTTATAACCTACTCATATGCATGTATATATATTAACAATAAATTAAAACGTCTTGACTTATATCAATTAATATATATATATATATATATATATATATATATATATATATATTTATATATGTATATATATATATATATAGCTTAAATTGAATTAAAATCCTAAATTTATACTACATATGTACATAATTTTAAATTGAATTAAAAGTAATTTAATTTTTTTTAGAAATAGCGACCAACTTTGGTCGCTATTTTGGTCAAAAAGTCAAAACTTATTTTGCTACCAAAATAGCGACCAAAGTTGGTCGCTATTTTTAATTCCAGTGTCAAAATCGGGTTTCCCCTCCCATTCTTTCAAAAAAATTCCCCAAAATTTCTCTTTTCTCTCTCACACTCAAACCCCCCTCCCACCCGACTCCAGCAACAGCGACGCCACCCACGCCACCGACGACCACCGACGGTAGCAGCTCCACCGCCGGCGACCTCCATTCCCAAGGTAGGTTTCTTTCTCCTTTCTTTGCTTTTTTCGAAATACACTGATTTTGTTTAATTTATCCATGTTAGGATTCAAAGTTATATATTATTTGTTCAACCATGTTAGGGTTCAAAGTTAATTTCTCCATATTAGAGTTTAATTTCTCCATGTTAGGGTTCAAAGTTAGCTCAACCATATTAGGGTTCAAAGTTATATATTATTTGCATTTTTTAGGGTTCTTATTAATACATTTAGTCCAAAATATTTAGTTTTACCTACTAATTTGGGGAAGAAATTATTTGAAGAGAAGAAACCCTAAGAGTTGCACCTTTAGGATTATGTATTGGAATTTTAGTTTATAAATTAAAATTTTAGGATATGACTTGAACTTTTGTGGATATGAGTTGAACCTTTAAGATATGAATTGAAATTTTTGGTTTATGTATTGGAAGTTTAGTTTATAAATTAAAATTTTAGGATATGAATTGAACTTTTGTGGATATGAGTTGAACCTTTAGGATATGAATTGAAAACTTTAGGATATGAGTTGGATTTTTAGTTTATGTATTGAAATTTTAGTTTATAAATTGAAATTTTAGGATATGACTTGAACTTTTGTGGATATAAATTGAACCTTTAAGATATGAATTGAAATTTTTGGTTTATGTATTGGAAGTTTAGTTTATAAATTAAAATTTTAAGATATGAATTGAACTTTTGTGGATATGAGTTGAACCTTTAGGATATGAATTGAAACTTTAGGATATGAGTTGGATTTTTAGTTTATGTATTGAAATTTTAGTTTATAAATTGAACTTTTAGGATATGACTTGAACTTTTGTGGATATGAGTTGAACCTTTAGGATATGAATTGAACTTTTACGATATGAATTGAACATTTAGGATATGAATTGGACTTTTAGTTTATGTATTGGAATTTTAGTTTATAAATTGAAATTTTAGGATATGACTTGAACTTTTGTGGATATGAGTTGAACCTTTAGGATATGAATTGAACCTTTAGAATATTAGTTTATGTATTGGAATTTTAGTTTATAAATTAAAATTTTAGGATATGACTTGAACTTTTGTGGATATGAGTTGAACCTTTAGGATATGAATTGAACATTTAGGATATGAATTGGACTTTTAGTTTATGTATTGAAATTTTAGTTTATAAATTAAAATTTTAGGATATGACTTTAACTTTTGTGGATATGAGTTGAACCTTTAGGATATGAATTGAACCTTTAGGATATTAGTTAATGTATTGGAATTTTAGTTTATAAATTGAAATTTTAGGATAAGACTTGAACTTTTGTGGATATGAGTTGAATCTTTAGGATATGAATTGAACATTTAGGATATGAATTGGACTTTTAGTTTATGTATTGACATTTTAGTTTATAAATTAAACTTTTAGGATATGACTTGATGTCACGACCCAAATCCCGGTCGTGATGGCGCCCAGCACACTACTAGGCAAGCCCGACCATTATTCAACACTTAACCTAATTTATCAAAAATAGCGGGAAAAAATATCAATTAAGCAAGATTAAAGTACTGAAGATTTTAACAAAATACACAATATAATCTTACTAGGACCCGGTGTCACGAATCTGAGCCTCTAGAATACAGAATATCATCCTAATACATAGTATATCCAAAGTCTGATAATGCGGAAATAAAGAGATAGGATAGGAGGGAGAAGATCAATGGCTGCGAACGTCGTGCAGCTACCTCGATACTCCCAGAGGCTGGATCTGCTGATCAACTGGATCTACTGAGCCTGAGACTGCCCTGGATCTGCACACAAGGTGTAGGGAGTAAAGTGAGTACTCCGACCCAGTGAGTAATAAAAGTAACTACAGTCCGAAGATAAGAAAATCCAGTAAATACACAAAGTAAGCTAAAATCCAAATATACAGCAACATATGGAACTGAGCAGCTAAACACCAGTATAAATACAAATACATGAATGCAATGCAATGCATATGATGGTACATTCCTGTACCCACTGCGGCGTGCAGCCCGAGCCATCCATATTTATTTATCGTCGACGGCGCTCACTGGGGGTGTGTACAGACTCTGGAGGGGCTCCTACAGCCCAAGCGCAATATCTTGGTCAGTCATTGTTACCTGACCGGTCAGCCATTGTTACCTGACCAATTTATATCATACAGTGCCATTGTTACCACTGTTCAAGTATATCGTCCAATGTCATTGTTACGACTATTTCAAGTATATCACACAGTGTCATTGTTACCACTGTTTCAAGTCACTTTATAATCAGTCTAGAAAATAATATAATAAGCCCCTTGGGCATTTACAAAACAGAAGTTCCCAGCCCGGAATACATTTAAAAATATCATTTAAGTTTTCAACACTTAGAATTATGGCTGAGTTTGCAAAACAGCATTTAAAACCTTGGACTGAAATTAAATGATATGCAAATCATGCTAAGTAGTAATATCAATCCTCGAAGGATTTTACAAATCGGCACAAGGCCCCAAACATGACATCAAGCCCATTAATATCAATGAAGTATGTGTATCAATCACCAGTATAGTATAAACATCACACGGGGTGGACCAAGTCACAATCCCCAGTAGTATCCGACCCCGCACTCGCCATGGAGTGCGTGTCACGCCTCAATATAGCGTTACGATGTGAAAGTCCGGGGTTTCAAACCCTCAGAATAGCATTTACATCTATTACTCACCTCTAACCGGCCGTAGACTAGTCCGCAATGCCCTTTCCTCATGAATCGACCTCTTCGCGCGTCGAATCTAGTCAAAACCACAACGAATACGTTATAATAGGCTAAGGGAATATAACCCAATCGAAAAGACTCGAAAAATGTCGAAAATCCCGAAATTAGCAAAACCCGATCCCCGGACCCACGTCTCGAAATTCAGAAATTTTTACATCAATACGACCCTTATCTCGCCACGAGTCTATACATACCAAATTCACAAAAATCGGAGTTCATTTGACCCCTCAAATCACTATTTAATTCTCTTAAGTTTCAAACCCTAAACCACCATTTTTGTCCATAAATTACTTGAGTTGTCAGCTCTAATCCACGTATTTAACTTGGAAATAAGTAGAAACAACTCACCTTTGATGCTTGATGAAATCCCCCTTGAAATTCTCTCCAAAATAATCCAAGTCAAATGAAAGAAATGAAAGAAATAAGCCAAATCCGTGTTTAAAAGAATCTGCCCGTGCTTCGTCGAGTTGTACCTTGCACTTGTGCTATACAAGTTGTACATCCTATTAAAATTGTTCCTTGTCGGACACCTTCTGTTTAAACACCCATAACGTCTTGTATAAATATCCAAATGACAAACGGTTTGAAGATTTAGAAACTAGACTCAAAGATATTTAATTTGATAGGTTGTACACCATATAACTCTTTATATATCCCGAGATATGAGCTTCTAAATCGGCTCCATAAAATCAGAAAATTTCTGTAGAAACTGCTCTACTAGTCATCTTCAATCAATCATAACTTTCTCTAAAAATATCCAAATTACGATTTCTTTAGCTTTCTGGAAACTAGATACGAAGGGCTACAACTTTCATTTTTGAATTATTTCAAAATTCCTTGTAGATAAAAATATATAGGTCTCTGAAGTACGCTCCACGACTGCACATTGCTGTCCAAAGACAGCTTAGCAGCAGAAATTGCAGCAACTTTTATTTTCACTAAAAAGGCTCTAACTCCATCATACGAACTTGGACTTTGACGATTCTTATTCTTGTGAGTCACAAATAATAATACGAACACAACCCTTCAATCGAAACTCAATTCAGAGCTAGTTTGCCCAGTTCAATACCCATTTCGCTTGTTAAACAATTAACTCACATTTCACGTCAAAAACCCAATTGCGACTTGATGAAATTAAACCAAAATTTTCAGATCAGTCCTATAATTCATGATTTAAATTCTGGAAGTCTCGAAATCAAATTTGGATCTCTAGAACTAAAAATGGACCCTTGGATCATTACATGCTTATTCTCAAAACGGCAAAAATCTTCCAAAAATTCTTCCAAAACTTATCCGAGCCTCATGGGACCCCGACCAAAAATGTCAACATAATTTATAACATCATTAAAACCTTCTCAAATCATCAAAACACCTCAAACAACATCAAATTACCCAAAACTCATCGAATTCAAGCCTAAGTTTCCAAAAACTTCCGAAAATACACTTTCAATCAAAAACCCGACCAAACGATGTCCGAATGACCTGAAATTTTGCACACACATCACAAATGACATAACAAAGCTACATCAATTCTCGGAATTCCATTCCGACTCCCGGATCAAAATCTCACCTATCAACCGGAATTCGCCAAAATACTAACTTTGCCAATTCAAGCCTAATTCTACACCGGACCTCCAAAATTACTTCTGATCACACTCCTAAGTCACAAATTATCCCTCGAAGCTAACCGAATCATCGAAATTCAAATCCGAGCCCTTTAACACATAAGTCAACGTTCGGTTGACTTTTCCAACTTAAACCTCCTTAAAAGAGACTAAGTGTCTCAAACCTTACCAAAATCATTCCGGAATGACTTCAAATTTTGCACACAAGTCACATTCGATATTACGGACTTGCCCCATCTTTAGGAACCGCATTCCGACCCCGATATCAAAATTTCCACTTCCGGTTGAATTTTCTCAAAAACCTTCAAATTTCTATATTTAGCCAAATGACTTCAAAATGACCTCCGGACATCCGAATTCACTTCCGATCGCGCTCCCAACCCCAGAATCACCATACGGATCTATTCCCAGACTCGGAATCCCAAACGGACATCTATAACACTGAAATGCCTTCCAACCCAAATTTATGAAATTCTTCTAAAGTACTAACTTTCACAATATACGCCGAAATGCTCACGGGTTACCCAAAACCAAATCCAGACATACGCCCAAGTCCGAAATCATCATACGAACATGCTGGAACTTTCAAATCCCAATTCCGAGGTCGTTTACTCAAAATTCTAATCCTAGTTCATTTCTTCAATTTTAAGCTTTCAAAATGAGAATTTCCATTTAGATTTGACTCCAAACTTCCTGAATTTTAATTCTGACCATACACACAAGTCAATATACCTGAGATGAAGCCGCTCATGGCCTCAAACTGCTGAATGACGCACCGGAGCTCAAAACGACCGGTCGGGTCGTTACAATCTCCCCCACTTAAACATACGTTCGTCCTCGAACGTGCTGAGAACTACACTGAAGTAGTCCAAAATCACTTGTTTAACACATCATGCACCTTCCCATGCTACCACTACTCCGTTGAGCACGTTAGCTCGATAATTCTGTAGATATACTTATTTATTCAAGCAAATAAGCCATTAGGCCCAATTCCAACATCCTGAATTTCCCTGCCAAGCCTGTTTCCATCATACGACCATCATATCAATCTCCACACGCTGTACCCAAACATAACTGCATAACTTTGCTGAATTCACACTTTGCATCACTTACTCATAGAACCACAATAACATTCTTTAAACATAATGGTCGAAATTCCACGAATCTGATGCTCCCATTGCATCTCATGATCTACACAGGTCTTGCTCTAGTTTTTTTTTTCAACACCGATATGACTGAAGAGATGTGCCGAAATTCACAACCAACTGCTGAATCAACAGTTCATTGGATCTACACTCCTGACAAGTTCCATTACCTTGTCCCAAACCAAAGAATGATCTTTGCTCTATAATATACTTCATATAATCAGTTTGCACTGACCCCAAATCTAGTAACCTCGTCTCACCCAGTACGAACTGCTCAGGCAATAAGCCACCTCAGACATAATCAAAAATCCCAAAAGGTGCCACAATGTGCCAGTATGCTATCAATTCGAACGCGATACAAAAGGAAGGCGAACTCTAGAAGGAACTACTCAACTCGCACACTAACATAGACTTCCTCAGAAAACAGGGAAACAGAACACACAAAAGCAAATATGGGCACTGAACTGAACATCACATTGTTGCGGCGTGCAACCCGATCCAAACAACATACCCATGGCGGTGCGCCACCCGATCCACATATAGAACTCACATAAGGAGATATACGTCGAGCTGAATAGCTCATCACATCAAAATACCGAACATCAGTCATAAACACACTAAGGTGCATAATATCATTCCCAAGGAAACATATAGCGCTATATGCTACAAACTCAAGCACAACTGAGGTGCGATACATGATCTAAGTCTCATCCTGCTCATATAACATCACCGCTGAGCGGAACCTCAACACATAAGGAATTTATCAAGCCGTCTCACAACTCATACGGTGCAATATATCTTTACATGAATTAACTGACCACGAAATAAGAATGCGACTATCCTTCCATAAAGAGTGCATTGCTGAAATAAACACAACTGGCCTGACGTAAGGCTCACTTCCACATTTAAATCTATCCACCGACCTCAAGTCGATCCTGATCGTGCCAAGCTAGGCCAATAATCTTTCACAGGTCCATAACCCAATAAACAGAGTGCCCTCCAGGCATAAATTCTCAAATGGATGATATTACCAAAATCCTCATACTTGGTTTAAATTTCTAATTAATCAAGTGACTATATGTCACACTTATACAATATTCCTGTGGGACAAGCTCCCACCATCTTCCGAAATAATTAACGGGTCTGCACATCCAAACCACCGGCTGCACTAACGCTGAAAAGCGATCAAGAATCCCTAACCAGGATGCAAAGCCTTTCTCACAGAACACCGACCTCAGGTGATACTGACGTCAATACCCATCTTACTCAAAACACTGAAACTCATATACTGCTCATCCGAGATCGTGACATCACAGTCATTGACCAAACTGCAACCTTGGTCCTTACTTTAAATTCCATACCACTCACTGTACCTCACGTGCCAATATACGATAGACGCGATTTCCATCACAACTCTGGAACCGCCGATAGGCTAATAATTCATCACATAAGACTTTCCATTTAACTCACTTCAGGAGAATTATAGCAGCATACAGGCGAATCCTCATAATCGTCGAATATGCCAATCTTTAAGTAGTTGTCCAAGCCACCATAACACTTTCTGGGATCCGCCTACTCATAATAGGCCCTAACAAAAGCATGCTTCAGAATAACATCAATAACTGCGACCGACAAGCCTCACATGCATAACTCGATCACGCTGGACGAACCGATCACTGACACCAGTATACCAACTCAACTATGGCTAATCAATCTACTTCCTTCCAATTTATCCTTGATTGCCTTAGAAATAATAATATCTCCCTTTAACACCTAACTTATTTCAACCAAACTCACCCCGAGTGACCTTAAATCACGAGACCATGCTGTCTCAAATACCATGACCATTTCATGTCTCTCAAATGCTACACCGCAAGTCAAAACATCATAGAACATTCTGTGCCTTTCTTCATAAGCTGCTTCAAAAGCTTGACTCTTAACCGTACTTATAGACTCAAAATCATTAGGCACCACACTTTACCTCTTGAATTAACTAGGACCGCTATTGAGAGCCACCCAGCTCTGACTTGGCCCCGAATTCAACCAACTCTACTGAATTTTATAACATATGAATACCCTCTCGATAAAGCACCCAGAGGGATCACTTCCCTCGAAGCCTGCACCTATACGAGGCATAAATCATGAATCTTCCCTCAAGTTTGAACATGAACCAATAAGGCTAACCATAGCATGCATCCAACAATTCATTTACTCAAATTACCACTCATGGTCCTTTTCTGTAGCTGCAATAACCCACCAATACGCCAATAACCAGAATTCACACAGGTAATAAACTGTGCAATCAGCTAATCAATAGCAAGCTCCCCAACTTGGCTCGAAGCCATAGATCACAACACATATACTCTATTGCTGTCATAATATCATGGTGAGATTAAACTCACTCCATCATAAGCTCGTGGAAACACGAATCATCTGGAATTTTAACTCTTCTGCAAATCTTGCATTTGCTCACACAACATCTAAGCCCACTTACTAAGTCCTAAATTTTTCAAAAATTTCGGCAGAGCCTCCTTTGTAATTGGTCCTATCCACCTGCCAGAGAATCACCAAAACCATCCTAACAACACATCCGCAACCTGACAAAGCATCACAATGCATATCAATTACATAAATCTAAATTGATACATGGACATGCGTTGCACCTATTTGAATCATAACACGTAGAAAATACCCTTCAACCCTTCATTATTGGGCTATTCAACCAAGTAGGAACATATTTTTCCTTTAATATTTTCGACCTTCGAGGTGGTCTCCTTGACTCAACGATTTCGTCATAATACATTTACGGAAGCGATCTCAGCTCCCAGACTTATCTAACTAGGAGACACGAAAAATATTCTTCACGCGCCCATAACTCGGGCTACTCAACAAATCACAATAAGAAACGAATCACTTAACAGTTCATCTACTATCCAGTAGGCTTCTTCGCCACTACCAAGTCGTACAAATACACCTCGCAACACTAACATACTCATCACGTGGATATCCAACCGCCATTCCAACTAACAAGGACAATAATGAACATATGAGTTCAAAACACTTGCTCACAAAATCAGCACCTTGGTGCTCAAGCCATTGTCAAAGATTTGGCCTCAAGTCCTCCTGACTGGTCTAACTTCAAACTCACAAAGATTACACCTCGCCCCTCGATCGGGGAATCAAAAGCCATCGAGATACATCTGATACTGAGCACCCGTTGGTGCATACGATCACGCGGAAGGAATTTCAAAAGTTTCTTTTCAAGCTGAATCGAGGACGCACGATAAGAATTCAAGAATGTGAAGCTTTCCTAAAGGTTCTGCAGCCTCCCGAGGATAAGTACAGACGTTTCCGTACCGATCCGCGAGACTCTACTAAACCGGCTCATGACTCGTGAGACCAAGTAACCTAGGCTCTGATACCAACTTTGTCACGACCCAAATCCCGGTCGTGATGGCGCCCATCACACTACTAGGCAAGCCCAACCATTATTCAACACTTAACCCAATTTATCAAAAATAGCGGGAAAAAATATCAATTAAGCAAGATTAAAGTACTGAAGATTTTAACAAAATACACAATATAATCTTACTAGGACCCGGTGTCATGAATCTAAGTTCATCCCGAGTAACAGTACCACGAGGATAATCACCAAAGCCACCAGACAACGTTATGATGTCAATGAAGTAAGATGAGTTATTCAATGAGACTCGTATTGTAAAGAAGAAGAAAGAGACTGATCCAGAAAGGTGGGTCGAGGGTCGAGCATCGACTATACATGTAAGTTTTTTACTTTTTATTAAGTATTTTGATTTACTTTTATATAAATTTTGAAATACTAATTCAATATAATTTTTCTTATAGGTTCGCTTCACAGCTGATGTGGGAGAATTCATACGCAGTCAGCCACCTAATGAGTCGGGCGAGGCAATCCAACTTTCGGATGAGGATGCTGAAAGAACACTCCTTGAGTACTTTATATACTTTGAACTAGACAATAGAACCAGTTTTCGAATGGACTTGTAATAAGCGTTAACTTAGTTTTGTTAGCTTAATGTGTTAGTTCTATTGAACTTTATACTTTGTTGCTTTTTATTGTTGTTGTTGTTGGCATAAAATGCATGTTTAGGATTTTTGGTAAGCTGACAGGTGGTGTAGCTGCCAAAACAGGTATTTTCTGGCAAAAATATATCAAGAAAAGCGACCAACTTTGGTCGTTAATTGATCGCTTTTCCCTTAAAAAAAATAATTTTCTGGGCAATAGCGACCAACCTTGGTCGCTATTTAACCCAGATTTCTCAAAAGCGACCAACTTTGGTCGCTATTAGTTGGTCTCTATTCTATTTTAAAAAAATAATTTCTGGAAATATAGCGACCAAAGTTGGTCGCTTATAATTAAAAAAAAATTATTTCTTAAAATTAGCGACCAACTATGGTCGCTTATTTTTAAAAAATAAATAAATAAATAAATAAATAAAAAAGCGATCAATCTTGGTCTCTATTTTCCAGATTTTAAAATATAATATTTGGATTATAGACCAAAGTTGGTCGGTTTTTTATGATTAATAATAAATAAATAAATAAATAACGTATTTTACATTTAGAGACCAACTTTGGTCGCCAAAATTATATTATTAAAATAATAAAGCGACCAAAGTTGGTCACTATAGTCTTTACCCGGAATATTTGGTCATTTTACCTTAGAGACCAAAGTTGGTCGCTAATTAGCGACCAACTTTGGTCCCTAAAATAAAGGGACCAGCAATATTGCGACCAGGTATGTTTAATCGCTTTTAGGCCTGTAAGCGACCAACTTTGGTCGCTTTTTGTGGTCACTTTTTACCGGATTTCTAGTAGTGATAAATGGCTGAGTTAGATTGCACCAAAGACATTGCCCAAACATGAATTCTCTACATAGAGGTTTATTATTTATACACTGACAGAAATAATTCAAAACGTTATTTATCATGAGCATGGTCAATTTAATCAGCTAGTGCATTACCTAAAATAGCATTTGAAAATAAAATTTATTTACTAATATATTTCTTAGTATTTTCATACGACACACATAGAGTAAAACTTCTCTAGGATGTTGAAGCCACTTGAAAGCTGAAAGATCGTACAAGTCTTTGTAGCTAGCTGGAGACATATGGAATATATGCACGATGCATAATAATACGCAGATAATTTATTTAGACATTTGTAGTCTGTAGAAGATCAATAGCCATTAGTTATAATTGAACTATTTTTCGTGAACCTAATTACAAACACATACATCTACAAGATAAAGCTCCTTGTTTTTCTCTTAAAATACATGAAAACCCGCAGTTTAAACTCCCGACTGGATTGAGACCATTTATCCTTTGACAAGTGTTATGCGCTTTTGGAAATTTTAATCCAATTTTTTTTAATAACTTGTAATAGTTTGGGAAGTGACTTGTGTGAGTACATCAAACGGGCTGGATAGGGTTCTACGGATATCGTAATGCAAATCTATCCAAAGTCCAAGCCCACTATGCTATTTCACAGGCCCTTCGGAATTTTTCTTTGGTTTTTATACCCTCTATCTAGTCTAGTTTAAAACGTAAAAATTGTAGAGAAATTTTCATAAAGCACTATTTTTAGTGGTAATTAGCTATCTATAGATATTATTTGCTATATTATGGATTATAAATACGTTTTCTGTTGTTATAAGATGTATTAGATATATTTAAGATATTGTATTCATGAATACAGTAGCAAAAATAGATGTGAATCAGGGAAGTTTAGCTAATCAGTTGTTGTATTCGACTATATTCATGGCGTGAAATATGGGATTACACCTGGACATATTATTGTATTCGACTGTATTCACGGCGTAAAAACAGGAGATTACACTATTTTTTAAACGGAAAATGAATCAATTAACATAATAAATTTCTAATATTACTCAACAAACACAATTATAACATACAAATTTTGTGTTTCCAGTTATAAAAAAGATTCTCAACCTAAAAATACTCCAAAAACATAACAATCTTCAAAAAAATTATATAATACATCTGATATACATAAATTATATTAATTAAAAAAATATATGAATACATTCATGGCATATAGCGAGACGGTGAATACAATGAAATACATAGAATACAGTGGGATACATTGAAATACAATGAAAAAAAGATAGTGAATAAAATGAAATACATGGAATACAGCGAGTTACATTGAATTACAATGAAAAAAAAAGACAATGAATACAATAAAATACATGAAAATACAGCGTGATACGTTGAAAAAACATTGAAATATATTAACAGAAAATCAAATTGCTCAGCCCCAAACTCCGTCGTCTTTCAAGAACAAACCCTAATTTCCGCTGAATCCGTCGTTGAGCAAAAACCCTCAACTCTTTTGCCTTTCTCTCTCTTTCTCTTCACCGAATATCCCTGTAACTCATTAAAACAAATAAAAAAATGGAAAAACCCTAGCACACAACTAGAAATCAGAGGCGCCGCACGATATAGACATAGTAATTCACGTTATACCGACACCACCAAAAACACATCTGATTTTTCCTCATTACCACCATCTCCATTTTAACTCATAAATCCAATACAAACACTTTTCCTGTACTAACACAAACTGACGTTCTTTAGTCAAAAAATTCCCCGGATTAGTAAAAGGAAAAAAGGGTTCCGAGCGAACAGAGAGGGGTTTTGGTGCGAGGGGGGGGGGGGGGGAGATTAGATAGAGTAGACGATAAGGTTTTGCACAAAGTTAAGGGGAAAAGTCAGAGAAGTCTTCGTGGTATACCAGGCAAAATCACCGTTTGTGACTAATGGTAGGTGATGTGGGTGAGAGGAATTTTGAGATTGAGCATCGTGTTTTCAGGAAATAGGAGAAAAGGAAAAAAGGGTTCCGAGCGAACAGAGAGGGGTTTTGGTGCGAGGGGGGGGGGAGAGATTAGATAGAGTAGACGATAAGGTTTTGCACAAAGTTAAGGGGAAAAGTCAGAGAAGTCTTCGTGGTATACCAGGCAAAATCACCGTTTGTGACTAATGGTAGGTGATGTGGGTGAGAGGAATTTTGAGATTGAGCATCGTGTTTTCAGGAAATAGGAGAAAAGAATGACATGTATCAAAGTAGAGAGAGAAAGAAAATAGTGTAACTGAATAACGTATTTAGTGGCTTAGAGGTAGGAGGTAACCAAAATTAGATATTTTGCTATAAACATTAAAAAGTATTTATAAAATATAATTTTTTGAAATGATATTTATTTAAAATAAATAAGGTGTTAACATTTGCTATAGGAGGTAAAAATTCCAAAATTGTATGGGGTAGCCACTATTTAAAGTTGTATTTACTTTTTATCCAACATTTTTAGTACTGAGCAAAAGTAACCATTAGTTTATTAAAATTAATATGAAAGGACGTTGTTTCCTTCTCAAACGGAAAAAGTAAATTTGGAGAACTGGTCGCTGACCCTTATACCAATGAACTGTTGCATTACACAGAGAAACCTGAAACTTTTGTACGTCCAGATCCAACATTTACTTGCGTAAACCAGGAAATTTGTAGGTTTATACCCATGGTGTCTTGCCTAATATGATGAAATGCAGGTGAGTGACTGTATCAACTGTGGTGTTTACATATTTACACCAAATATCTTCAATGATATTCAAGGAGTATCCAGTCAGAGGAAAGACAGAGGTTAGTCTACGCATCATAGCTAGAGGTTCCCTTGACTATGTGTTTTCATGTTAAAAGGATTGAGATATATGGTCCATCTCTTCCTTTGATCTCATTGTTCTACTGTCATTTTAAGAACAATAAATCCTGAACTTAGGCTAAGAAGCTCAAAAGTTAAGGACAATAGGTCCTAAACTTACAGTTATAAGTTTAAAAGTTAAGGACAATAGGTCCTGAAGTCCTGAACTTAGACTAACAAGCTCAAAAGTTAAGGATAATAGGTCCTGAACTTAGGCTAAGAAGCCCAAAAGTTAAGGACAATAGGTCCTGAACTTACAGTTACAAGTTCAAAAGTTAAGGACAATAGGTCCTGAAGTCCTGAACTTAGACTAACAAGCTCAAAACTTAAGGACAATAGGTCCTAAACTTAGGCTAAGAAGCCCAAAAGTTAAGGACAATAGGTCCTGAACTTACAATTACAAGTTCAAAAGTTAAGGACAATAGGTCCTGATGTCTTGAACTTAGACTAACAAGCTCAAAAGTTAAGGACAATAGGTCTTGAACTTAGGCTAAGAAATTCAAAAGTTAAGGAAGATAGGTCCTGAACTTAGACTAACAAACTCAAAAGTTACGGACACTTGGTCCTAAACTTACAGTTACAAGTTCAAAAGTTAAGGACATGTAGTCCTGAAGTCCTGAAGTTAAGTTCAAAAGTCAAGGACATGTAATCCTAAAGTCTTGAATTTAGAGTTCCAAGTTCAAAAGTTAAGGACATGTAGTCCTGAAGCCCTGAAGTTAAGTTAAAAAGTTAAAGACATGAGCAGAAGAGTATTTTCGTCCAGACAGTTAAAGTTTATTAAAGCAGTGGCTAAAGACTAAAGACATTTTAAACAGTGACTTAAAAGTAAATATATGTATTATTAGTGGCTAACCGTGCCGTTTAAAACATAGCAAAGTCACCGGGCATTAACCAGTAAAGCTTCCTTAAGAAATACTCCATTTCTTTTGTGCTTTAATTGCGAGGACATAGGATTGTTAGGTCTTATATTTTGGCGTTTAAAGATTCAGATTTAAAAAGATTTGCTGAATATATTTAGGGTAGAACTCAAAATAAAACAATGATAGTTAAAATTCAGGATATTAAGATACTAAAGAGGATAACGCAATTTTACCCTCTACTTTATGGTGATGAATAGAGAGTAATATAATTATACATTTCTAATGAAAAGACATTTTAGCTACATGCACTTAATTTTAGGCTTTAGGCTGAAGCTTAATTTGTTCGTATATGGTCACAATTAAAATGAGTAACAATTAAATTTATACGCGATTTAAAGAATACGTGATTTAATTTAATACGAATGATCTGAGAGCATCAACTAATTAAATTAAAGAAAAAATGTGATCAAATCAATCGTAATGTGACGATCAAGCCTGATCTTTAGTTGAACACTGAAATTTGGCCTCGATCGGACCCTCGATATAAGCTCGGTTATGATTAAAAAAGAGAAACATAAGAACACTTTTTATAATAACTAAAAGACAAAAAATAAACTTTTATTGCTTTGATATACGTGTTAATAGTGCGCTAAAATGAAAAAATTCTCCCATTTATATAGCAGAGGAATTCAGTCCTGATACAAGTCTAAACAAGATAGAAATGTTCTTTTTCCGGTAAATGTCGATCGACAATCTATATCGGATGGGATTAGCGCCGTAATATCCGGTTGACGGCGAATATTATAGCTTCCTAATTGCCATGCCCAACCGTTCCTCCTTTTTTCGTGGTCTCGAAACTTTACTTGGCCCGGGTCCGTTATTTTGCTGTGCCCGATCCCAGATACATCGTTCACTCCTCCTGAGTTCTGATACGAGGGATCCTTCGGCCTTGCTTGTAGTTGCGTCGAACCGTGCTTCCCTATTATTTCCTTATTGGGGAATCAGGATAAACATTGTCCCCGATTTTACCCGTACACAGATAGTCCTCTCGCTTTTCAGAAAGTAGGTTTATCTAAGAGATGTGAAGCGATTAATTGACCCCGGTTCCTTCTTTCGTATGCAATAATCGAGTTGACGGGTCAGTGAAATGTCCTATTAGTCGCTTGTTCTGACTTTGGACATGTGTCAGCCGCCGGTTGATTGTCCTCGAATGCGAAACGTCACACATTGATTACCCCCTCTCTATAAAACCTCCAGTCCTCTTTTTTCACTTTTGTACTTTCCGATTCCAGAATTCTTTAATTTACCCCCAAACTTTTCACTTGTTCTTAATCCCTTTAAATCTTCATACATTGTTCTATATATCTTCATACTTAATCTTTAAATCTTCAAGTTTGATCTTCAAACTTTCATCCTCATCTTCAATTCTCACCTTCAAATCTTCATATTTCTTAGAATTCGATGGTGAAAGCTTCAAAATCTGTGCCTCAACATACCGCCCCTTGAACTTCTAACCCGACCATGGATGCTTAGGTGACCGTACCTAAAGTGGACGCGGAACCTCCCTTGAAGAACTTTATCCCCGGAGGCTGCTCTATTAAAAATGACTTCAAGGTCAAAAAGGCCTCCAGTGAACATGATCGAGGCGAGGAGGTATATAGGTACATATACTCTATTACCGAGGATATGTTCCCTACGGTCCGGGAGGACTGCAAATGGAAGGGCAATGAAGTGGTCGTCCCCGGTCCCGATGAGGACATCACCACATATGTGGAGGGATATCTGAGTGTTTACACATATCCCTTCCCACTTGCCCCGATAGACCTCATAGTCCTTTTTTTGTAGAAGGTATCGGGTCTGCCTCGGACAGATATAATAATCCTTTTGGAGGATCGTGGTCCTCCTCCGCTACTTTGTTAACAACAATGAGGCACCCCAGTTTACCCTCGATCATCTGCTTCGTCTCTACAGTCCCCGAATCTTCCGAGGGGGATTAATCAAGCTCGTTCGTCGAGCGAAGAAAGCTCCATTCTCAATCATCGACGAAGATAGGGATTGAGGTTGGCAGGGAAGATTTGTTCGGGTAAAACCCGAGGATCTCATTCCCTCCGAGTTCCTGCCATTCCCTGAAAAATGGAACCTGGCCCGTAAGTCCTCCCTTTTAATTACTTTTAGATTTTTGTTCTTCCTTTTCATTGACCGCTTCTCTCATCGTGCAATGGTTGCCCGAGTCCCTCATGTTATGCTAAAAATCCATATTTTTGCCTGTAATTTGCCTTGCAATATGCCTCGATCTTGTTAACTTTGGTATGGAGTGACTCGAGCTTAATAATGGCGTTTATATGCGTAGGAGTCAACTGGAAGTGAGTTGACAAGATTGCATACAAATTGAAGTAAAAAAAGGAAGAACTTGGAGGGAGTATGACTTTGGTGCACAGGTTCGCGCCAGGTATCAACCAAAACGCCAAGGGAAGCAAAGCATAAAAGTGGAAAAAGTTCGACGTCCAGGTTGGAGCGAGGTGCCAAGCGAGATGCCTAAGGACAGATTTCATCCCAATTCGGCTAGGACTTGGTATTTTCGACCCTACACTCCTCCAACATGTATAAAAGAGGTTCTAAACCTATTTCTTAGAGGGAAGACATTATTGGAGAGGCAAGAAGGCTACGAGAACACTTGGAAGCAAGGAATCATAAGGGTTTTCTCTTTCATTCTTCCTTAATCTATATTTTAATGTTTTATTTATTATCATGATTGTTAGCATGACTATGAATAACTAATTTGTTAACTAGGGTTTTGATGGAATCTTTTGTAGGATAAATTCTTGTTATGTTTTTATGTAATTGAGCTGTTATATTTCTCTACTTGTTCAACTACGTGTCTTTTGTTGTTGATTGAATGACCATCAATTGACTGTGCCTATTTAGTGTGTATTGCTTGAGAGAGGGTACTGTTGATACCCAATTTTTCCCTCATATATTTTAAATATGCATATATACTTTCAAAATAGTGCATGAGCATCAACCAGTATTTTTCCATAATTTTCTGTAATTTTAAAAGGATTTTAATTAATTTATTCCAGCATTTTATTATCTAAATAATTACTAATTGCATCACAAATAATTTTACAATGATTTATTGCTTAATTTTTATCATTTATATTTATATTGAGCTTTAATCATTTTATTCATAATTTTATTTGTATCTTTAGGCTATAATTACAATAACTTTGTAATAATAGCCCATATATATGCATAATTACATTATTTACACGGAAAATGACTTTTTATGATTTTATAATATTAAGTAATTATTTTAAATTATTTTTATGCACAAATGACATTTTAATCATTTATTAGTTATTTGTATAAATTATATTTAGTAATTTAAATAGGTATTTAAAATATAGCCCTTTTCCTAATTAATTTTCGGACCTACCCAGCCCAATACCCTATCCATCCCAATAATCCAATACCCAATAGACTAACTTAACTACCCATACCCATACCCATATCTGTCCAAATAACTCACCCGACTACTAAAACCTAATCCTGGTCGTTGATCTCAGAAGTTCAACGGCCCCCAATCCTCCGCCCCTTTTTAGTTAACCAAACATCTAAACCTTAATTCATTTCTCCCCAGCCCACCGTCTTCTGATACTCTCCTCTCCTCTCTCACCCTCTCAAACCCTAGCCCGCTGTCACACTTTTCCTCTTGATTCATGGGATCATCCTTTGATTCCCTGCCATATTTGGATTTGTTTCTTTACTGGCTACCCGATCTTGATGATACTTGATTCATTTGCCTCAAATGGCAAGTGAATCTCAAGAGACTCGAACCAGATCTGGTTCAAAATCTCTCATATCTTGGCTATTTCCGTCTATGTTCATCCCAATACCTGTGAGTACGAATATCTTCGTATCTTAGGGTATCAAATCTCTGGTTCAACTTCTGTTTATTTTTTATGAACCTGGCTATTTTTGGTTGAATCTGTTTAGATCTTCCTAAATCTGAAACGATTTTATGTTCGTTTTGGTATTTCTACTTTAAAATTTCAATACTTCTGTCTTTATATTTTCTATCCTTTTTTATTATTATTTTATGATCGATTTTATTTACCCTAAAACTAGGGTTTTGATTTCAACAAACTTTTGCAAAAAATGTTTTAACCTTTAAACATTTTCGTCTTTGGGTACCTGTTAGGGTTTCCTTATTTATTTTATTGATTTTACTTGTTATATGTCTTTGTATTTCTACCTATTTTCTTAGGGTTCCGATTATTTGTTCATTCTTACTATTTTTGCCTATTTGCCTTTAACTCTAGCGACTAATTGCTAATTAATTTTATTTACCTAAATTCGGGTTTGAAATCAGGTTTCCTTTTTTGTACAGTACTGGTGTTTACTTATGTGGTTACCTGTTCTTACCTTATTTGGACCAATGTCTGATTAATAATTTGTGCTACTTCTCTTAAATTTACCTTACTTGCCTGATTTTATGTTCTGATTATTAAAGTCGACTTCTAATTGATTTTGGAATTAGTTCCTACCTCATTTAACCTAGTACATGACTACTGATTGATTCCATATAAGGTTTTCCTTAAATTAACTGATACTAGCCTAACTTTACTCGATTCTGTCTTGGTAATTGATTCATGCTGACCTTAATTGATTGTTAAGATATTTTCATACCTTATTTGGGTAGGACTGGTTCATTACCTTATTTGTTTACTTCATTGAGTGCTATTTAAACCCTCTTCCTCACTCCCTTTAGAAACACTCAACAACTCTCGAACTCTCTTTTTTCACAAAAACTTAAGCTCTCTCTTTATTCTCTTATTCTGATTTCTGTAATAAGTGGTTATTACTTGGCCGGCTGAAAGCCAAGGCTAGACCCTCTGGAATTTAACTGCTATTGCATTCTTACTTGCTTTCTTCTCAATTGATATGCCTTAACTCTTACTATTCTGTTCTCTATACTTTATTCGATTAGTATGTTTCAATCCTCAGCATGATTCTACTTTCTATGTGACTACATTATCCCATTTAGTAATAATGTTAAACTAAGTTACTTCAAATAATGTGACCCCTTTTCCTAAGTTAGTTTTAACGTTCAGCCTGTTTTTCTTTCTAAACCTTGCCAGATATTGTTAGCATGTAATCAAATATGTTTGTGGTTTAATCTATATGTCAGTCTGTTTCTGTCTCTGTGTTTAAGCCATGATTTCTTTAATATTTAGCCTAATCAAATGCCAATTTGTTTGAACTATGTGATGAACATGAACTTTGTTTGTTTCTTAGTGCAGTTCTGTTTGTAACTCTGTATTCTGAATTTGCTTGCTTCTGAAAATAAAGTATTTTTAAAAAAAATTCCCCTTACCCTTTATGTACTGGTTTTCAAACTCCTACTCTTAGTCATTTAGGTTCTCACCTATGACGACCCGACCCGTCGTCTCATGAGTTACTATCCCGTTCTTCCCTTTTTCTGCTTTCTTATGTTTCATTACCGGTATGGGGTGCGTTAGAATTGATTTGGAATGATTTTGATAAGAAATGAGACACTTAATCTCTTTTAAGAAGGATTAAGTTGGAAAAGTCAACTGGATGTTGACTTGTGAGTTAGAGGGCTCAGAATTGAATTCTGATGATTCAGTTAGCTCCGGGTGATGATTTAAGGCTTAGGAGCGCAATCGAAAGTAATTTTGGAGGTCCGGTGAAGAAGTTAGCCTATTTTGGTGAAGTTAGTATTTTGGCGATTTCCGGTTGATAGGTGAAATTTTGATCCGGGAGTCGGAATGGAATTCCGAGAGTTGCTGTAGCTTTGTTATTTCATTTTGGACTTGTGTGCAAAATTTGAAGTCAGTCGGACGTGATTTGATAGGTTTTGGCATCGGAAATAGAAGTTGGAAGTTCTAAAGTTCATAAAGCTTGGATAGGAGGTTGATTCATGATTTTAGCGTTGTTCGATGTGATTTGAGGCCTCGAGAAAGTCCGTAATGTATTTTGGGACTAGTTGGTGTTATTGGTCGGGGTCCCGGGGGCCTCGGGTGTGTTTCGGATGCCCAACGGGTCATTTTTGGAAGATTTTTGCCGTTTTGAGCATAAATGTAATGATCTAAAGGTTCATTTTTAGTTCTAGAGATCCAAATTTGATTTCGATACTTCCAAAATTTAAATCATGAATTATATGACTGATCTGGAAATTTTGGTTTAATTTCATCAAGTCGCGATTGGGTTTTTGACGCGAAATGTGAGTTAATTGTTTAACGAGCGAAATGGGTATTGAACTAGGCAAACAAGCTCCGAATTGAGTTTCGATTGAAGGGTTGTGTTCGTATTATTATTTGTGACTCATAGGAACAAGAATCGTATAATTCCGAGTTCGTATGATGGAGTTAGAGCCATTTTAGTGAAAAATGGCTGTGCTGCAAATTTCTTAAAAAGCTGCTGTATTTTCTGCAGCAGTGAAGAGTACCCCGCGCGTTAACAGTAATCGTATGGGTGAACAGTGAACAGTGACCACGTGCGTGAACAGTAATCGCGCGGGTGAACAGTAATTCCGAAAAATCTGGGCAGCGAGTTTATACCCGATTTTGGGTCATTTTTGAGAGCTTTGGACGGGGATTGAAAGGAGTTTCCACTGAGATTGATTAGAGGAAAGTTTTATGAGTTAAATACATGATTTTATTGAAGAATCATCCTTGAAATCCATGAAAACATAGCCAAATTATAAGAAATTAGGGCTTGAGATTGAAATTCTAAAATGGTGATTTGAGGGGTCAAATGGACTCCGATTTTTGTGAATTTGGTATGTATAGACTCGTGGCGAGATAAGGATCATATTGATGTAAAATTTCTGAGTTTCGAGATGTGGTCCCGGGGCTCGGGTTTTTCAAATTTCGTGAATTTCGACATTTCTCGATTGTTTTCGATTGGGTATTGTTCCCTTAGCATATTGTGATGTATTCGCTTTGATTTTGGTTAGATTCGACGCGCGTGGAGGCCGGTTTAATGGTCAAAGGCATCGCGGGCTATAGATTTCACTGGTTCGAGGTGAGTGATACTTGTAAATGATATCTTGAGGGTTTGAAACCCCGGATTTGCACATCATAGTGCTGTATTGAGGTGACTTGCATACCGAATATGAGCGTGGGGTAGATCACCATTGGGGATTGTGACTTGGTCTGTCCCGGTTGTTGATTTTACTGCGTATTTGACTGAAATTACTTGTTATCATCATAATTTGGGTTGATTGCCATGTTTGAGGCCTTGTGCCGACTTGTAAAATCCTTCGAGTATTGATATTACTGCTTAGCATGATTTGCATATCATCTAACTTCAGTCCAAGGTTTTAAATGCTGCTTTGCAAACCCATTCGTATTTCTAAGTTTTGAAAACTTAAATGATATTTTAAATGCATTTCGGGTTGGAAACTTCGATTTTGTAAATGCCCAAGGGGCTTATTATATTATTTTCTGAACTGATTATAAAGTAACTTGAAACAGTGGTAACAATGACACTGTGTGATATACTTGAAACAGTGGTAACAATGACACTGTGTGATATACTTGAAATAGTGGTAACAATGACACTGTGTGATATACTTGAAACAGTGGTAACAATGACACTGGATGATATACTTGAACAGTGGTAACAATGGCACTGTATGATATAAATTGGTCAGGTAACAATGGCTGACCGGTCAGGTAACAATGACTGACCAAGATATTGCGCTTGGGCTGTAGGAGCCCCTCCGGAGTCTGTACATACCCCCAGTGAGCGTCGTCAACGATAAATAAATATGGATGGCTCGGGCTGCACGCCGCAGTGGGTACTGGAATGTACCATCATATGCATTGCATTGCATTCATGCATTTGTTCATTATTTGTTGTTGTGATATTTCTGGAGATATTTATCTGTTTTTGCTGGTGCTATCTGATCCTTGAGTGTTGGGGCCCGAGTGGCTGACCAGGAACGAAGATATTGCCCGAGGGGCGGGTTTCTGTGCATAGTGACACTGATGGCTGGAATTATTTTGCAACTGTTAAAAAGATTATTTTCAAAAGAGGTTTAAAACTGAGTCAGATATTTTATAAAGGATTTTCATGGAATTACTGTTTTCAAAAAGGGTTGTACCGTCTTAGATAGCATGATGAAGTGTTCTTATGTGATTTTTTATCGCTCAGTTATTATTTACTCATATTACCACTGAGTTGGAAGTACTCACTTTACTCCCTGCACCTCACGTGCAGTTGCAGGTATTGTCCACCCGGTAGCGGGTTATTAGCGGACTGAAGGTATACTATTTTAGCTGAGCAAGGTGACCGTCAGCGTTCACGGCACCGTATTTTTTCATTGATTCTAAATACCATTCTGTATATTGCTGGTCTTGTATTAGTATTTAGATCTTTAGATGCTCGTGGCTTGTGACACCCCGATTTCGGGCTGAGTCGGGATGGTTTCCATTATTCTATCATGTTTACTTCGCACTTGTGATTATATTATCTGCAAATTAGACTTATTCCTGCTAAGTATTTATAAAGAGATGTATTGTTTGTTGTTGGCTGGCCTTGTCCCCACGAGAGGCGTCATCACGACCGGGTTGGGATTTTGGGTCGTGACATCACCACCCCCAGTGTGAGCACTGCCTAGGGTCCTTGAGACTCCTTTGAACTCTGACACACTGGGGCTGGTTTTTCAATCTTTTATGAACTCTTTGCTGAATGTGTGATTCTGGTGTGAGCATTGTCTGGGGTCCCTAAGGCTCTTTGGGAACTTTGACACACTGGAAGCCTGGTTTAATGTGTTATGGATGAATCACTATTATGCTCTAGAGCTGTTGTGTTTGAAAGCCTGGTTCCTAGGTTTAGATAGTGTAATCGTTACTATTATGTAATTCATTCATTCATGGATGTAATAATCTCTGTAATAACAGATTTGGGATTTATTAGTAAAAGCTGGGAGGGGGGTTCTTATATCTTTTGTCAAAACTGGGTAGAAATCCCGCCTCTAGGATTTTATTGTGCTGATTGAATCATTTGAATACTATATTGTGTTTAGAGATCATGCCTATAGGACTTTTCATGATCATTTTGATTCTGTGTTGCACATTTTCATGTTAGAAACCCTGCTTATAGGACTTCACGTTTAATTCTGCACATTAGAAATCATGCATATAGGATCTACACATGTTTCAAACCAAATGTGCATTAGTGACCATGCCTATAGGACCTTGCTTGTTTGAGTCAATTATACTTCCTAGCAATCTGTTAATTTCTGTCCAAATACGCTTAATAGACAACCTGCTTATAGGATGTAACGACTCGGCCGGTCATTTTAAGAATTAACGCCTTGATCCCCTATTAACTATTTTCCCCATATTTGTTTCTGCTATTTTGATTTACTGGGATGCTTGGATTTGAGTTTCGGAGAGTTTTAGGACACTTATAGCCTGTTTGGCCAAGCTTCTTTTTGGCCAAAAGTGCTTTTTTGGCTCAAAGCACTTTTGGCCAAATATTGAGGTGTTTCGCCAAGCTTTTGGAAGGAAAAAAAGTGCTTTTAAGGAGAAGTAGAAGCAGTTTTGGAGAAGCAGAAAAAAGTAGCTTCTCTCCAAAAGTACTTTTTTGAGAAGCACTTTTGAGAAAAATACACTTAGAAGCAGTTTTTTTAAAGCTTGGCCAAATACTAATTGCTGCTCAGAAGTGTTTTTCAAACTAATTAGCCAAACACAAACTGCTTCTCACCAAAAGTACTTTTGAGAAAAGCACTTTTAAAAAAAAAGCTCATTTTTGCAGCTTGGCCAAACGGGCTATTAATCCCTAAATGAGAGCTTAAGTTTTGGAATTTTGACCGTAGGTGGAATAGTGTGAATACGGCCTCGGAATGGAATTCCAATGGTTCCGTTAGCTCCGTTGGGTGATTTCGGCTTTAGAAGCGTGTTCGGATTGTGTTTTAGAGGTCTGTAGCCAATTTAGGCTTGAAATGCCGAAAGTTGAATTTTTGAAGTTTCCGGTTCAATAGTGAGATTTTGATCCGATGGTCGGAATGGAATTCCTGAAGTTGGAGTAGCTCCGTAGTGTTGAATGTGACGTGCGTGCAAAATTTCAGGTCATTCGAACGAGGTTTGATAGACTTTTTGATCGAAAGCGTAATTTGAGAGTTTTTTGGAATTCTTAGGCTTGAATCCGACGTAAAGATGTTGTTTTGATGTTTTTTTGAGCATTCCGAAGATTGGAACAAGTTTGATTGATGTTTTAGGATTGGCTGGCATGTTTGGTTGAGGTCCCAGGGGCCTCGGGTGTGTTTCGGGTGCTCAACGAGACAGTTTGGAACTTAGAGAAATTGCAAAAAATTGCAGCATCCCAGTTCTAGTTTCCTTCTTCACGTTCGCGAGCTAAGTCTCGCGTTCCTGAAGAGGAGCTGGGGTTGGGGGAGTTTTCATGCTTCGCGTTCGCGAAGATTCTCCCACGTTCGCGAAGCTGGAAGAGATGTTGCATCGCGTTCGCGACTTGGGAATCACGTTCGTGATGAAGGAAGCTGGACCCAAGTGAAGTTGTACTTCGGGAACGCAAGGGTCCTTCCGTGTTCGCGATGAAGGAATATCTGGGCAGTATTTAAATAGCCCATCCGCGACCCTTCTTCATTTTTCCACCATTTTTGAATGTGATTGAAGCTTTTGAGGGAAATTTTTGAGGAAACCAAAGGGGAATCACTTGAAGGTAACAATTTTGACTTCATAACTCATTTATATATGATTAAAGGTCTAATTAGTGGTGAAAAATTAGGGAAAAATCAGTGCAAAATGGGTAATTAGGGCTTGAGATTAAGAGACCTTAAAATGGGTATTTGAGGGGTAAATTGAACTCCAATTTAAGTGTTCTTGCAATGTATAGACTCGTAAGAGTGTGAGGAGTCTGAAAATATAAATTTCACCTGATTTCAAGATGCGGGTCCGAGGGGCATTTTGGTCATTTTACCTAATTTCGCGTATTAGCTTAGAATTTCTTTGTGGAATCAGTTACTTGAAGTGTTATTTACATTATGTAATTGAATTTAATATATTTGGGTCATTTGGAGTGGAGTACTCGTGGAAAGAGCGTGATTTCGGGTTGATTTTGAGCTGGTTCGAGGTAAGTGACTTGCCTAACCTTGTGTGGGAGACATTCCCCTTATGATTTGGTATTGTAGTAATTGAAATGCCTTGTACGTGAGGTGATGAGTGCGTACTTGTGCTAATTGTTGAAAAACGTATTTTCGCTAAAGTAACTTTAATTGTGTTTTCCTTTCCTTCTTACTCTACTTGAAATTTAAGCCTGCTATTAGCTTAGAAAAGCATGTTTAATCGACTTAATTGCTTTATTGCTTAAACTGCCTTAGTTGTATTATGTGAAGTATGATAGCTTAGAATTACCTATTTTACTTAGTACAAAATTGAGTTTAATTGAGTATTTTTTGTATTGTTGTTTGTGTTTTACTTTGGGACTACGGGACGACATCTCAGGAGATCTCCAACACGTATATATGATTTAAGCTGAGGTGAGGGATAATGAGAGATCCCTAGCATGTATATTGAGGATACCAAGAGATCCTCGGGATACCAAGAGATCCCTAGCATATATTGAGGATACCAAGAGATCATCGGGATACCAAGAGATCCCTGACACATATTGAGGGTACTAAGAGATCCTCGGGATACTGAGAGATCCCCATTTATTAGCATTGTGAAGAGTGGTATTCCTTGTGATTGTTTTTGCCTCTGTTTTAGTTGTTGGTATCCTTATTATTCTGTATTAATTCTTATTGTCATATTTCAATTGTACTGTTTTATCATATATATCATACCTTATGTTTTGTTTAATCTTTGTAGGGCCCTGACCTTCCTCGTCACTACCCGATCGAGGTTAGGCTTGGCACTTACTAAGTACCGTTGTGGTGTACTCATGCCCTTTTTGTACATATTTTTCATGTGCAGATCCAGGTACCTTCACTCAGACTTATGACGCTTGAGACGAGGCGCTTGTAGAGACGTCGAGGTATATCTACCGCATTCGCAGACCGAAGAGTGCCTTTCTACTCTCCCTTTTAAGTATTAGCCCTTCTGTATTTTCTTTCCTTTGTTAGATATTCTGGAGTTAGATACTTGTAGACATTCAAAGGCTTGTGTTCATGAGATTTCGGGTTGTGGGAAATGTATTTAGTTTTCGAGAGTTGATATTGTGTATATCGAGCGGCATTTTTAAACACTGTTTTATTTCACTATTTCGGTTTTTGTTATTTCTTCTGCAAATTGGTTTATTTTCCGCATTGTTAGGCTTACCTAGTCGTAGAGACTAGGTGCCATCATGATGGTTCACAGAGGGCGAACCAGGGTCGTGACAAGTTGGTATCAGAGCTCTAGGTTCATAGGAGTCATGAATCACAAGCCGGTTTAATAGAGTCTCGCTGGTTGGTACATAGACGTCTGTATTATCTACGAGAGGCTATGTAACTGTTAAGAAAATTCTACTTCATTTGATTTCCTTGTCGTGCAAGATTTTGATATCACAATTCTAAACCTCTGTCTTCTATTCTCTTACAGATGGTGAGGACAAGTGCTACCCGAGATAATCAGGCACACGCGCTCCCTACTATAGCCGTCAGAGGCTGAGGACGCGCACGTGGTGCAATCGGAGCACTTGCTCGAGCTACCGCCGAGGTACCACCAACAGTTCCAACCGGAGTCCAGGCACATGATACGCCTACTACTACTACTACCCTAGCACTTCAGGAGACTCCGGCATAGTTCATGAGCATGTACACCACTTTGCCTCAAGCAGGGTTGCTTCCCACTTGCTGCGGCTACATCTTAGGCCGGGGGAGGGGCACAGACTCCAGCCGCCCGCATTCCTGAGCAGCGAGTGCATGTTGAGCAGGTCCCTGAGATTATTTCTGTACAACCTACAGTCGAGATCAGCCCGAGGATAGGGAAGCAGTTTCCAAGGATGAGTAGCTGAGGCTTGAGAGGTTCAAGAAGTACAAGCCTCCTGTATTCAGTGGTCTAGCATCGGATTATGCTTTGGAATTTCTAGATGAGTGTTACCATATTCTCCGTACCATAGGTATATCAGGTTCTCTGTGGGGTTTTCTTCACTACTTTCCAGCCTCGAGGAGCCGCCTATGAGTGGTGGCGCACCTATGAGTTAGACAGTCCAGATGAGGCTGCTTCACTGACTTGGACTCAGTTTTCAGATCTGTTCCTAAGAGAGTATGTTCCTCAGAGCCTCAAGGACGCATGGCGCATAGAGTTTGAGCATTTGCGCCAGGGTGCTATGACTGTCTCGGAGTACGATGTCCGTTACACTACTTGGCTAGACATGCCCCAACCTTGGTTTCTACTGTTTACGAGAGGGTTCGCCAGTTTATTGAGGGGCTTATTCCCAGCATCAAGTTTAGCATGGCTCGTGAGTTGGAGATGGATATTTCTTATCAGCAGGTGGTGATCATTGCTAGGAGGATTGAGGGTATGTATGCTAGCGAGAGAGAGGAGAGGGAGGCCAAGAGGTCTCGAGAGTCAGGCCATTATTCTGGTGCCCGTGCCCTAGTTGTAAGTCGTCATGGTAGGGGTTATATGAGTCGGCCTATTCATTCAGCTTTCCTAGCAGCCAGTGGTATTCCAGCCCCTGCTAGGCCTTAGGAGCCTTATTATGCACCTCCGGTATCTAGTGCGCCTCCTACGCGGGGTGCTTTCAGGGGTCAATACAGCAAACCTGGATCGATCCAGTCACAGCCTCCACGTCCTCCCAGAGCTTGATTTGAGTGTGGTGACACACACCATATGGTGAGGGATTGCCCTAGACTTGGGCGGAGTGCGCTTCCACAGACTTCTCAGCCACAGCGCGCCCCGTAGAGTTCTCATGCTATGGTTACAGCTCTAGTTGCTACCCCACATGCCAACCAGCTAGAGGTGGAGGTCGGGGAGGTAGAGGTCGCCCTAGAGGGGGAGGCCAGGCCTGATACTTGTTGCCTCCGATTCTATTATCACAGGTATTATACTGGTTTGTCACAGAGATGCATCGGTTCTATTCGATCCATGCTCCACTTACTCTTATGTGTCTTCTTTTTGCTCCACATTTGGGTGTACCTCGGGATTCTTTGATTTTCCTTGTTTATGTTTCTACTCCTGTGGGAGATTCTCTTATTGTGGACTACATTTATCGGTCATGTTTGGTTGCTCTTAGTGGTTTTGAGACCAGAGCCGATTTATTGTTACTCAACATGGTAGATTTTGATATTATCTTAGGCACGGACTGGTTGTCGCCCCATTATACTATTCTTAATTGTCACGCCAAAACCATGATGCTAGCTATGCTAGGTGTACTGCGTGTTGAGTGAAGGGGTACTTTAGATCACATTCCCGTTAGAGTTATTTCTTTCCTTAAGGTTCAACGAATGGTTGAGAAGGGTTGTGACGCATATTTAGCTTATCTGAGAGATGTCAGTATTGATACCCCTTCAGTTGATTAAGTCCCAGTAGTACGGGATTTTCCTGATGTGTTTCCAGCTGATCTTCCAGGTATGCCACCCGATAGAGATATTGATTTAGGCATTGATCTGTTTCCGGGCACTCAGCTCATTTCTATTCCTCCGTATCGTATGGCTCCTCCTGAGTTGAAGGAGTTGAAGGATCAGTTGCAGGAATTGCTTGATAAGGGTTTTATTCGGCCCAGTGTATCACCTTAGGGTTCTCTTGTCTTATTTGTGAAGAAAAATGATAGTTCTATGCGTATGTGTATTAATTATCGCCAATTGAACAAAGTTACAGTGAAGATCCGTTATCCTTTGCCTCGTATTGATGATCTGTTTGACCAGCTTCAGGCTGTACGAGTGTTTTCTAAGATTAACTTGTGCTCAGGTTACCATCAGTTGAAGATTCGAGAGCTATATATCCTGAAGACTACTTTCAGGACTTGGTATGGTCATTACGAGTTCCTTGCTATGTCATTCGGGCTGACCAATGCCCCAGCAGCCTTTATGCATTTGATGCACAGTGTGTTTCGGCCATATCTTGACTCGTTCGTCATTGTCTTAATTGATGACATTCTGGTGTATTCCTGGATTCGGGAAGATCACGAGCAACACCTGAGGACTGTGCTTCAGACACTGAGAGAGAAGAAGCTATATGCTAAGTTCTCGAAATGTGAGTTTTGGTTGGATTTCGTGGCATTCTTAGGCTACGTGGTATCGAGTGAGGGTATTCAGGTGGATCCGAAGAAAGCAGAGGTAGTGTAGAGTTGGCCCAAACCATCCTCAGCTATAGAGATCCGCAGTTTTCTTGGCTTGGCAGGTTACTACCGTCATTTTATGGAGGGGTTTTCATCGATTGCAGCCCCTATAACTAGACTGACCCAGATGGGTGCTCCGTTCTAGTGGATGGAAGAGTGTGAGGCGAGCTTTTAGAAGCTCAAGATAGCTTTGACTACAACCCCAATTTTAATACTGCCTACAGGTTCAGGGTCTTACACTGTCTATTGTGATGCCTCGAGGATTGGCCTTGGAGCGGTTTTGATGCAGGACGGTAGGGTGATTGCCTACGCGTCCAGACAGTTGAAGGTTCATGAGAAGAATTACCCTGTTCATGATCGAGCTAGCTGCCATCGTTCACGCCCTGAAGATATGGCGTCATTATTTGTACGGTGTCCCTTGTGAGATTTATACTGATCATCGGAGTTTGCAGCACTTGTTCAAGCAAAAGGATCTAAATTTGTGCCAGAGGAGGTGGTTAGAGTTGCTGAAGGACTATGATATCACTATTTTGTATCATCCGGGCAAGGCCAATGTGGTGGCTTATGCCTTGAGTTGCCGAATAGAGAGTTTGGGGGAGTTTAGCTTATTTACCAGCATCGGAGAGGCCTATGGCGATCGATGTTCAGGCCTTAGCCAGCCAATTTGTAAGATTGGATCTTTTGGAGCCCCATCGGGTTCTAGCTTGCGTGGTTTCTTGGTCTTCCTTATTTGATCATGTTAGGGAGCGTCAGTATGATGACCCTCATTTGCCTGTCCTCAAGGACAAGGTTCAGCATGGTGATGCCAGAGATGTGACTATTGGTAATAATGGGGTATTGAGGATGCAGGGTCGGATTTGTGTATCCAATGTTGATGGGCTTCAGTAGTTGATTCTAGAGGAGGCCCATAGTTCACGGTATTCCATTCATCCGGGTTCCGCAAAGATGTATCAGGATTTGAGGCAGCACTATTGGTGGAGGCAGATGAAGAAAGATATAGTTGGATTTGTAGCTCGGTGCCTCAATTGTCAGCAGGTGAAGTATGAGCACCAGAGACCGGGAGGGTTGCTTCAGCAGATAGAAATTCTGGAGTGGAAGTGGGAGCGGATCACCATGGACTTTGTAGTTGGACTCCCGCGGACTTTGAGGAAGTTTGATGCCATTTGGGTGATTATGGATAGGCTGACCAAGTCTGCACACCTCATTCCTGTGTGTACTACTTATTCTTCAGAGCGGTTGGCAGAGATTTATATTCGGGAGATTGTTCGTCTGCATGGTATTCTAGTTTCCATCATTTTAGATAGAGGTACTCAGTTCACATCATGATTCTGGAGGGCCGTTCAGCATAAGTTGGGTACTCGGGTGGAGTTGAGTACATCATTTCACCCTCAGATGGACGGACAATCCGAGCGCACTATTCAGATTCTTGAGGATATGCTCTGTGCGTGTGTGATTGAGTTTGGAGGGTCTTGGGATCAGTTCTTTCCATTGACGGTATTTTCCTACAACAACAACTATTAGTCCAGTATTTAGATGGCACCGTATGAGGCTTTATATGGTAGGCGGTGTAGATCCCCGGTGGGTTGGTTTGAGACGGGTGAGGCCAGATTATTGGGCACAGACTTGGTTCAGGACGCTTTGGAGAAGGTTAAGGTCATTCAGGATAGACTCCGTACAGCCTAGTCCAAACAGAAGAGTTACGCTGACCGGAAGATTCGTGATGTTTCCTATATGGTTAGAGAGCGGGTTCTGCTTCGGGTTTCACCTATGAAGGGCGTTATGAGATTTGGGAAGAAGGGGAAGTTGAGTCCGAGGTTTATTGGACCTTTTGAGATATTGAGGTGTGTTGGGGAGGTTGCTTATGAGCTTGACTTACCTCCCAACTTGGCAGGAGTTCATCTGGTATTTCATGTTTCTATGCTCCAGAGGTATCACGGGGACCCGTCGCACGTGTTGGATTTCTGTTCAGTCAAGTTGGACAAGTATCTATCTTATATTGAGGAGCCAATGGCAATATTGGACAAGAAGGTTAGAAAGCTGAGGTCAAAGAACATTACATCAGTGAAGGTTCAGTGGCGGGATCAGCCGGTCGAGAAGGTGACCTGGGAGACCGAGCAGGATATGCGCAACCGTTACCCTCATCTTTTTGCTACTTCAGGTATGTCTCTATGCTCGTTCGAGCACAAATTAATGTTTAAGTGTGGGAGGATGTAACGACCCGGCCAGTCATTTTAAGAATTAATGCCCCGATCCCCTATTAACTATTTTTCCCGTGTTTGTTTCTGCTATTTTGATTTGTCGGGATGCTTGGCTTTGAGTTTTGGAGAGTTTTGGGACACATAGTCCCTTAATGAGAGCTTAAGTTTTGGAAGTTTGACCGTAGTCTAAACAGTGTGAAGACGGCCTTGGAATGGAATTCTGATGGTTCCGTTAGCTCTGTTGGGTGATTTCGGGTTTAGGAGCGTGTTCGGATTGTGTTTTGGAGGTCTGTAGCCAATTTAGGCTTGATATGTCGAAAGTTGAATTTTTTGAAGTTTTCGGTTCAATAGTGAGATTTGATCCGAGGGTCGGAATGGAATTCCAAAAGTTGGAGTAGCTCCGTGGTGTTGAATGTAACGTGTGTGCAAAATTTCAGGTCATTCGGACGAGGTTTGATAGACTTTTGATTGAAAGCGTAATTTGAAAGTTTTTTTGGAATTCTTAGGCTTGAATCGATGTAAAATTGGTGTTTTGATGTTGTTTTGAACGTTCTGAAGATTGGAACAAGTTTGACTAATGTTGTAGGATTGGTTGGCATGTTTAGTTGAGGTCCTGGGGGCCTCGGGTGTGTTTCGGGTGCTCAGCGGGACATTTTGGATCTTAGAGAAATTGCAGAAAATTGCAGCAGCCCAGTTCTGGTTTCCTTCTTCGCGTTTGTGAGTAGGGTTTCGCGTTCGCGAAGAGGAGTTGGGGCTGGGGAAGTTTTAATGATTCGCGTTCGCAAAGATTCTCCCGCGTTCGCGAAGCTGGAGGAGATGTGCATCGCGTTCGCGGGGAATCGCAATGAAGGAAGCTGGACCCAAGCAAAGTTGTACTTCACGAACGCGAGGGTCCTTCCGCGTTCACGAAGAAGGAATATCTGGGCAGTATTTAAATAGCCCATCCGCGACCCTTCTTCATTTTTCCACCATTTTTGAACGGGATTGAAGCTTTTGAGGGAGATTTTTGAAGAAACCAAAGGGGATCACTTGAAGGTAATATTTCTGACTTCATAACTCGTTTATATGTGATTAAAGGTTAATTAGTGGTGAAAAATTAGGGAGAAATTAGTACAAAATGGGTAATTATGGCTTGAGATTAAGAGACCTTAAAATGGGTATTTGAGGGGTCAATTGAAGTCCGATTTCAGTGTTCTTACTATGTATAGACTCGTAAGAGTGTGAGGATTCCGAAAATGTAAATTTCACCTAATTCCGAGACGTGGGCCCGAGGGGTATTTTGGTCATTTTACCTAATTTCGCGTATTAGCTTAGAATTTCTTTGTGGAATCAGTTACTTGAAGTGTTATTTACATTATCCAATTGAATTTAATATATTTGGGCCATTTGGAGTCGAGTACACGTGGCAAGAGCGTGGTTTCAGGTTGATTTTGAGCTGGTTCGAGGTAAGTGACTTGCCTAACCTTGTGGGGGGGACATTCCATTTATGATTGGTATTGTAGTAATTGAAATGCCTTGTATGTGAGGTGACGAGTGCGTACTTGTGCTAATTGTTGAAAAACTTATTTTTGCTAAAGCAGCTTTAATTGTGTTTTCCTTTCCTACTTACTCTACTTGAAATTTAAGCATGTTGTTAGCTTAGAAAAGCATGTTTAATCGACTTAATTGCTTTATAGCTTAAACTGCCTTAGTTGTATTATGTGAAGCATGATAGGTTAGAATTACTTGTTTTACTTGGTACGAAATTGAGTTTAAAAGAGTATTATTTGTGTTGTTGCTGTGTGTTTTACTTTGGGACTACGGGACGACATCCCGGGAGATCCCCTGCACGTATATATGATTTGAGCTGAGGTGCGGGATACCGAGAGATCCCTAGAACGTATATTAAGGATACCAAGAGATCCTCGGGATACCAAGAAATCTCTAGCATATATTGAGGATACCAAGAGATCCCTGGCACATATTGAGAGTACTAAGAGATCCTTGGGATACTGAGAGATCCCCGGTTATTAGCTTTGTGAAGAGTGGTATTTCTTGTGATTGGTTTTGCCTCTGTTTCAGTTATTGTTATCCTTATTATTCTGTATTAATTCTTATTGTTATCTTTTAATTGTACTGCTTTATCATATACTATCATACCTTACGTTTCATTTAATCTCAGTAGGGCCCTGACATTCCTCGTCACTACCGACCGAGTTTAGGCTTGGCACTTACTGAGTATCGATGTGGTGTACTCATGCCTTTTCTGTACATGTTTTTCATGTGCAGTCCAGGTACCTCCACTCAGACTTATCACGCTTGAGACGAGGCGCTTGTAGAGACTCCGAGGTATATCTGCCGCGTCCGCAGACCAAAGAGTCCCTTTTTTCTCTCCCTTTTAAGTATTAGCCCTTATGTATTTTCTTTCCTTTATTAGATATTCTGGAGTTAGATACTTGTATACATTCAAAGGCTTGTGATCATGAGATTCCGGGTTTTGAAAAATGTATTTAGTTTTGAGAGTTGATATTGTGTATGCCGATCGGCATTTTTAAACACTGTTTTATTTCACTATTTCGATTTTTTTATTTTTCCGCAAATATGTTTATTTTCCGTATTGTTAGGCTTACCTAGTCGTAGAGACTAGGTGCCGTCATGATGGTTCACGGAGGGCGAACCGGGGTCTTGACATAGGAATAAAAAATCAGTTTCAAACTCGTAGAAATCATGCCTATAGGATTCTGTTAATCGATTCTTAATTCAATCGTTATTGTCAACCACTTAGGTAATATATTTGTAGGACTTAATAATTCTAGGTTTATGAGTTGTGACATATTACTGCCTGAAGTGCCCAGATTCATAAAATCAGTAGGCAAACAAATAGGTCCCAATGCTCGCCTTAATAAAATTGTCTTTACACTCTGTTTTTCTCACGTAGATATCCTGCCTATAGGATTCCAAAGTTAATAAAATTTTCTGATTCAATTGCGTGCTTTTGTTGTTTATGTGTGGAGGTCAATGTGAGCCCATACTTGTTCTTTATCTGAAAGTCCTACTTGTTTTTTTTTTGTCGCCTAGATTTCACATTTTTAAGTAACATAGGATTGGTCTAGAACTATCCCAAATAGAGGTCCTAATACCTCCAGGGCCATAGGTAAGGGAAGGGTAGTGCACGCATTGGGTACGGTTTAGAATCAACTAGTACGCTTTTGGTAACAACTTAAAGATAGTAATTGGGTAGTAAAGGAGATGATAGCCCATGTGCTAATGCTATGAGTAATACCTCGACTTGAGGGAGTTACAAAGCATTGCATGGAATGATCCTATAGGCTAAAAAACTTAGGACCCCCTATACCCCATTTTAAATTGATTAGATATTGTATTTGTCCAAATTGTCTTCTCCCCTTTTAGACTAATTTGCTTGATTAAGTTCGGCCGGACCCACTGTTGTGGACCTCGAGGGGTGCCTAACAGCTTCCCCTTAAGGTAATTTCGAGCCCTTACCCAATCTCTGGTGATGTAAGCTGGTTGTATGAGTTATTTGCTCTAGGTGCCCTAACGCGCCTTAATCCGTTAGGTGACGACTCTTCCAATTCCCTATCCATCTCAAAAAGAGTTGTCCCAAAAATGTCGAAATCCGATTTTGCAAGAAAATGGGGGTGCGATAGCATGGCGACTCTGCTGGGGATATTTTTAGGCTCTTACCATAATGAACTTATCTGTGAATTAGTCTTTAAGGATGTCTTTATTTTTCCGTTAATACTTGCACACCCCTTTCCCTTTCCCTCTCTATGTGAATTTATTTGCCTATCTTCATTCATTTATGATTTTTTTCCCTATTTATCACTTTTTACTATAGAAACTGACTTGTCTCCTTGTTTTTCTTTCTTAAATGTCTTTACAATTATTAAATACCGCATTTTATCATTACTCATCGTGCAAATACTTGGCAACATGTTATTTTCTTTTGCATAACTTCATGCTCAACATCATATTCCACTCGTGCATACTAAACTATAGCGGCACTTGATGATTGTCCGTAATCTTCCTAAAATCACTCTTTAAATTTGGAAAGGCTTATTTGCGGTAAAACTAGTCGATCAGCAGTGCACTCGACGGTTCCGTGCCTTTCCCTCTTAGGTTTTCCGCTTGAGGGTACTAGTCTAGACTTCTATAGAAACCTTACTCTGATAATAACTGTACATGCATCATGATCAAACCTAACTTGGGTTAATATGTTGTCCGCATAATAACCCTCTAAGAAAGCCTTCTCCAAAGTCCACCGGGATTTCCATAATCCCTACGGGCGCAATCACGATATGTGCATTATTTGGAGAGAAAAATGTCGACATGCTAATCGTTAATGTGTAAGTAGTCGAACCCAGAGGGGGCAAGGGTCTAGCCTTGTTTATTTTTGCAGAAAATGAGGCACAAAATCCCCAGGTTCAGCATGGTCCGAAGTATACCACCATTGTTTTTAGATTGGTGGGAAAACCTTTCGCCGAGCGACAAAAATCACATGAAAATGGTTCTTGGAAATTTACCTTCCTTATTGGACATCCAACCAAACAACATGTTGATCGAGGTTGCTACTATGTTTGTGGGACGGAGAAAGAACTGTATTTCGTTTTGGTTACATAGAAATGACTCCTCCTTTGGAGGAAATAGGAGGATTTGCTGGATTACCATGAGACAGTCCCGGATTACTAATGCCAGAAAATCACACCACCAGGGGGTTTCTGAAGATGATGGTTCTAAGAAAGAATGATGACTTGGAGTGCCTGAAGAAGTCCTACATACCCTTCGATTTCCTTTATGAACGATATGGACACATTAAATCTTACCGTATCTTTCATGATGAATTCTCCATCACTTCGCTGGGTTAGACTCACCATCGGGTTTTTGTATTCATCGTCTGCTTTCTGGGTATGATGGTGTTTCTAAGCCAAGGAGACAGAATTCACACCAGATTGGCCATGGTAACAAAAGCTTTAATGGAGGGAATCGAGGGACAAACCTATACTATTGTTCCGATGATTGTAGCAGACATATACCAGGCTCTAGATGTTGCAAGAAAGGGTTCAAACATTTTGAGGGTTGCAACTTGCTACTGCAGATTTGGTTGTTATAATATTTTCAGAGAGTTTAATACCGCCAAGAGTTTCCACGGAGACCATGGAACGATCACATAGCTTTCCACCATCCCAAAAGAATGACTTTTATCTCAGACAGATTTGCACAACCGGAGAATGCTACAGAATAGGCACAATATTTCAGCAATTTGACTGAGGACCAGGTTCACTGGATGTTCGAGTGGTTCCTTACTAATGAATTCATCATCAGATACAGGGATGTTCCGCACTTGATATTGATTGGGTTAAGGGGAATACATCCCTACGTTCCTATCAGAGTTATGAGGCAAGCTAGTAGAAAACAAGTCATACCACGAGTCTCCAAAATGAGCCTTTACAGAGTAGATTTTCAGGATGATGTCATTCCATACAAATGTGAGGCCCAACACATGTGGCATTTAAAGATCATCGTGGAAAAGGATACCATCGAGCCATATCGATATCACGCCTGTCATGTATACTTCTACCCATCATGGTTAGAAGATGACATAGAAGGAATGGTCAAGCCAGGGATTGGTCAAGGAAACAGAGTCATAGACGAGGTTGCTGAAGCATAAGTGAAGTATAAGAGGCTGCGAAAAGAGTCCTTGAGTTCGAATCCAGGAATTTAGAACAACACAAGTTAGACATGGAGGCAATTAACAAGTGGAAGGAAATGGCTACAAGGTCAACATAAAGGTTGGAATATTTGGAGCAGGGTCTAATGGAACTGGAAGGGAAGATGAGGAAAAGGGTAGTAGATTGTCAAAATGTAGAGGGCAACGAAGGAGGACACCTAGCAAGGGCATACCTGCTGCTGGACATGTACGACCTGGGGAATCTGATTGATGGAGCCAAGAGGACCAAATATGGGTAAGGTCCCTCTGGACCAAATAGATTAGGTTTATATATTTTGAGTTATTTTGGAATTTGAATGTAATAAGGTAGATGCCATTAGAACTCGTTTATTTATTGTTATTTTTAGATTCGTCATATTTATTACATTAATGAAATGAAGCATTTATTAGCATTAAATCTCTCCAAATCTACTTTTATCTAGGCCCACCTCGGGCATAACGAGGTTCCCCAAATTAGGACGCGAATTTACATTTTCGAATACGTGTTTAAATACTGCAAATGCTTTTCAGAATCCTTACTGACTTGTTTACCTTTTTTTTCTTCTTCTTTATTTTGATTATTCTCATCCCCTAAGGTTGGATCACACATACTGGCATTGTCAACATATCACACCAGATCCAGAGGCCCTCTACCTCCTCCTCCTTCAAGTAATCCGAAAATCAAGGGAAAGGCTAAGATGGATGATACGAGCGGTATCCAGAAAGAAAATGCTGAAAATGTTGAAACTTCAGACGGTCAGAGCACTCCGACCCAGAATGATTTGGTCCTATTGTTGGAACAAAAAATACTGGAATTGCAAGGGGAACTTAAGTAAGTTCGCAACTTGGAAAACCTCTCCCTCACCCTAAACGTCCCAAACGTCAACCAACAAAACACTCAAAACCTAGTACCTCCTCAAAATACACCAAACCAATGTCCACAAAATCCTCCCGCACCCCATCCATATGCAACTCCTCCCCAAAAAATCCTAATCCCCCACCAATACCCACTCATCCTCAACACCAACATCCTCCTACTCAATACCCACAAACCACTTACCATACTCCTCAGAATATCCCACAACCTATACCCACCAAAACAATTCCATATATGTGGAAACCTTACCTCACTCTACTCAGCCAATCTCATACGCTCCATAATATGCCGAGAAGGACTTGCTCATTAAGAACATGGCAGAGGAGCTCAAGAAGCTCACAAGCCAAGTCTAGGGTGTTGAAGGAGGCAAAGGAATTGAAGGTTTGAATTATGAGGATCTGTGCATTCAGCCAGATGTAGAACTGCCGAAGGGTTACACACCTCCTAAGTTTGAGATGTTTGACGGAACGGGTGACTTGAAGGTACATTTGAGAATATACTGTGATAAGCTCATGGCAGTCTGGAACAATGAAAGGATTCGCATGAAGCTGTTCATGAGAAGTCTCACTGGAGGCGCCCTATCTTGGTACATAAGTCAAAATCCCAAGAAATGGGTCAATTAGGTAAGCATGGCGTCAGACTTCATGGATCGATTCGGGTTTAACACAGAGAATGCACCGGATGTTTATATACAGAATCTAAAGAAGAAACCGACGGAGATTTTCCGCGAGTATGCTACTCGATGGAGATTAGAAGCTGCAAAAGTCAGGCCGGCACTAAAGGAAGAGCAGATGAACAAATTCTTCGTCAGGGCCTAGGATCCATAATACTATGAAAGGTTAATGGTCATCGAAAATCATAAGTTCACCGACATCATCAAACTCGGGGAAATGATTGAAGAAGGGATCAAGAGTGAGATAGTAACCAATTTCGAGGCATTGCAGGCTACGAACAAAGCATTGCAGTCAGGGGGTATAGCAAAGAAGAAAGAAGTAGGGGCAGTGATGGTGGCCCTAGGACCAAAATCGCCACTCACATACCAAACACCTCCACCCACATACCAACCTTCACCTCCCAGATATTCTCAACCCGCTACTGCTTATCACGCTTATAACACCTAGCTAGCCTATTACCATTCACCTCTAACCCGCCAAAACTACCAGAAACCCAGACTAAATTTCGATCGTAGACCACCTAGACAATATACTCCTATTGCAGAACCATTGATCAGCCCTATGAAAGATTAAAGGTTGCCGGTTATGTCACCCCCATTCCCGCTGTTGCTATGGAAAACTTTTCCTAGTGGGTCAATCCGAACAAGACATGTGCCTATCACTCAGGAATGAAGAGACACAATATTGATGAATATCGCACTTTGAAAGACAAGATTCAATCCCTAATTGATACCAAAGTATACAAACAAAGGAAGCTACGCCAAATGTCTGCAACAATCCCCTCCCAGATCATAGGGGTGAAGGAGTAAATGTGATAGAAACTGATGAAGAATGGAATCCTGAGGGGTCGATTGGGCTAATTCCGGAAGGTGATGACACTAAACCTGCAATCACACTCACTCCTATTGTGGTACAGATGCAGCCACCAGTTGAAGTTGAAGTAGCCACATCAGTCCCATTCGAAATTGAAGTAACAGCACCTACGACTACACCACCTCCATTTAAATAACAAATAACTACACCCTTCACTGTGACGGTAGCACCCATACCTCCTTTAAAGTCCAACTCCATACCCTAGGATTACGTTGCCGAAGCTAGGAGAAAGGGAAAAACAAAAATGGAAGAATCTGGCGCTGCATAGGGGATGACCAGAACTGAAAGGATCCATACACCTGAAATTTGGGAGGAACAAGCAATGAAGCTGCTACCAAACAACCCGTCATTGAAACTGGTCCCGATGATCTATGGAGGAAAGTACAGGCAAGAGAATACTCTATCATTGATCATTTGAACAAGACTCCCGCCCAAATATCCATCTTGTCACTACTGCAAAATTCTAAGGTGCATAGGAATGCTTTTATGAAAGTGTTGAATGAAGCTTATGTGCCTAACAACATCACTAATGGAGAAATGTCCAATATGGTAGGGCAAGTACTGGAAAGTCACAAGATCACCTTCCACGAAGATGAACTACCACCTGAAAGATTAAGTCACAACATGGCACTGCACCTCATGGTACAGTTAGAGGACAAGTTAATTGTCAGAGTCTTAATAGATGGGGGTTCAAGGCTCAACATTTGTCCGTTGACTACTCTGAAAAGGTTGGGTAAAGATTTCCACGAGATACGAGCAGGGAGTATGAATGTGAAGGCATTTACCGGGTCTCAAAGGGCCACAATTGGGGAAATTGACCTTTGTTTATAGATGGGACCAACTTGGTTCGATGTTGAGTTTCAAGTATTAGATATATCTGCTACGTACAATCTTTTATCGGGACGACCTTGGATACATGTCGCTGGAGCTGTGGCTTCTATGCTATACCAAACCGTGAAGCTCGAATGGAACCATCGGGAGGTAATCATTCATGAAGATGGAAGCAATCCCATTTACACCAGTCAAACTGTCCCGGTTGTCGAGAATAGAATAAAGCTAGGTGGAGAAACTTATCACCGCATTGAGCATGTCAACACGATTGAGAAAGATAATTGGTGAAGTAGCAAAATAGAAAGCATACTATCATGGTCTGTGTATAAACCCAACAAAGGGCTTGGAAAGAAACTCCAGGGTACTACCAACCGATACAGTTGAAACATCATGGCACGACTTTCGGGCTCGGATATCAGTATACATGGCAAGAATACGATGATTGGTCACCTCTATGGCGTGGTCCCTATTACCCTCTCGAGAAGCCGGTGCCACATCTAAGTCAGACTTTTCACCAGGCCGACACAATATGGGGATCTGTGGAGGAGGAAGCATTGGCTAGGTTAAGGATCATATTTCTAGAAGACGAGGATATGGATTGCAATGTGATAGTTGAGGAGGAGGAGGAAGAATGCCTTACCATTCAGACCATGGAGAAGGGAGTTGTTCTCAAGAATTGGACTGTCGCACCGTCCCGGGTCCGTCGAGTTCCTGGGTAGCTTGGCAATTAGCCTGACCTATTTTTAATAACCATTTTAGGCATTTAAGACATTTCCAGTATTTTGTTTTATAAAGACGCATTTTGTTTAGAAATAATTGCTCGAGTCATCGAGCCGTACCTGTTTTGGATGTTTTCAAATTTAATTAATGCATTGCTATTTAGTATTTATTATTATCTTTTACATTTTTACTCTACAGCGTTATTATTACTTTTCCTGATGAACCGATGACTGTGACATGTAATAAGACAATGCAACATAAGGATAACGACTCAGAAGAAGAGGATGAAATACCTAAGGAAGTTATCAGAGAAGTTGAGAATTTTGAGAATAAACCTAAGTCCAACCTAGACGAAACCGAGGCAATCAATTTGGGAGATTCTGAAACCGTTAAAGAGACTCGCATAAGCAATCATCTATCACCGTCAGAAAAGGAAGAATACACTTGTTTCCTGAAAGAATATGAGGATATTTTTGCATGGTTATATGAGAGCACATCCATAGTGGCTCATAAATTGCCTACCAATCCAATGTGTCCGTCGGTGAAGCAAAAAACTCAGAAAGTTCAAACCAGACATGAGCCTAAAAATCAAGGAAGAAGTTACTAAGCATATCAAAGCCAAAGTCCTCAGGGTAGTTGAGTACCCAACTTGATCAGCCACTATCGTACCGGTTCCGAAGAAATATGGGAAAGTCAGAGTATGTGTCAACTATCTGGATTTAAACAGAGCAAGTCCAAAGGACGATTTCCCATTGCCAAATATAAACATTCTGATCGACAATTGCGCCAAGCATGAACTTCGGTCCTTTGTAGATTGCTTCGCGGGTTATCATCAGATTTGGATGGACGAAGAAGACGTAGAGAAAATGGCCTTCATTACACCGTGGGGAGTATACTGCTACAAAATGATTCCATTCAGTCTAAAGAACGCTGGGGCCACATGCGTGAGAACCATGACGACCATCTTCCATGATATGATACACAAGGAAATAGAGTTATATGTCGATGACGTCATAAACAAATCCAAGAGAGCCACGGGTCATATAGCAGACTTGAGGAAGTTCTTTGACAGGCTACGGAGGTACAATTTAAAACTGAACCCCGCAAAATGTGTAATTGGGGTTCCTGTGGGAAAATTGTTGGGATTTATCGTCAGCCGTCGAGGAATCGAGTTGGACCCATCAAAAGTTAAAGCTATGCAAGAGTTACCACCACCAAAGAGCAAAAAGGACGTGATGATCTTCCTGGGATGCCTCAACTACATCAGCCGCTTCATAGCACAGTCCACAGTAATATGTGAACCCATATTCAAAATGTTAAGGAAGGATGTTAAAACCAGTTGGACTGAAGATTGTCAAAGGGCTTTTGACAAAATTAAGGAATACTTGTCCACGCCACCAGTCCTAGTCCCGCCAGAACTTGGAAGACCTTTGCTACTCTATTTGTCCGTACTAGATAGGGCTTTCAGCTATGTTTTGGGACAACAAGATGAGATAGGAAGAAAGGAGCAAGCCATATATTATTTGAGTAAGAAGTTCACACCTTACGAAGCACGATACTCTCTGCTAGAACTCACTTGCTGTGCTTTGATATGGATGTCAAGCCCTAAATCTTGGGAGGCGTGGTTGGCACCCGGTTCCAAACTGGACCGAGGGAACCACTCCGAAACTCATTCATTACTTTAGTAACTATCAGGGGCCAACATGGCCACAACTCGTAATGTACAATTGTAAGTGGACAATATTGTATCACTGAACCGTTTTTTTCAAATATCTCAACTCAATGGTAGAAGAACAAAAAAATCATTTTCCTGTAATAATATTTTCTCTCTTGGCTTTGTGTAACAATGACAAATTTTCTCCATCATCTTTATATAGTATCACCTATAACCCAGTTCCTGTTTGGTTCAGGTAATGATTTATTTGGGGCAAATGTTTAATTCCAAAAATAAATTCTAAGAGATTTTTACGCATATGTACTACATTAAAAACTTATTTACCATTTCAAAATGTGTGGTTAGTCGTTAATATCCTCTTGTATCATCATAAATTTTAAAGATATTTATTTGAAAACTAAATTATTAAAGCTTCAAATTAACGTAACAGTAACAAATTCGACTTTTATACTCTGATTATGTTATCTGGGAAAAATCAATAAGGATTATTGCAAAAAAATAAATAGCGCACCAAATTCCAATATGTGTTAGTTTGTTACTTCAGTTTATTTGAGCAAAGTCCAAAAATGCACGTCAAATCAGTATAATCACTTATGCAGTGACCAATTTTAGAACACCATTTAAAATCACTAGTGTTCTTCAAATATTCAACATCTCACGTATCTTTCATTTTTGTTATGAAAAAAAGAAAGTCGTTTCGTTTAGTACAAGATTACTTCTCGCTATCAAAGTGTTATTCATGTGCGTATGAATGTCTTGTCGTGCATAAGTATATGTGTTCATAACATTATCAAGCCTCTAAGGACATTCCATCATATCATCTCAGCCACAGTGGGCAAAATCATCATCATATACCAACTGATCAGGTGGTGGTGCGTATATAACGTCATAACCTTTTCCATATCCCATGTACATATATATACTTATATATACGCATATATAATGGCATAACACTATCATGCCTCTGAGGGCGTCCTATCATATCATCTCGACCACCATGGGCAAATCATCAACGTATACCAGCTAATCCAGTGGTGGTGCGTATATAACGCCCGTAACCTTTTCCCATATTCCATATACATATATATACATATATACGCGTATATAACGCTGTCTAGGTCATGTGTATATGCACATGTAAATGAGTGCAATGCATGAGAAGTACGTTAATAGAACTTCTCGGAATGTCGAAAGACCATGATACCTCTCACTATTAGAAATTCGGTAAAAAGCGACCACAAAAACGACCAAAGTTGGACGCTTATAGGCCTAAAAGCGACCAAAAAGCGACCAAACATGCCTGGTCGCAATATTGCTGATCCCTTTATTTTAGGGACCAAAGTTGGTCGCTAATTAGCGACCAACTTTGGTCTCTAAGGTAAAAGGACCAAATATTCCGGGTAAAGACTATAGCGACCAACTTTGGTCGCTTTATTATTTTAATAATATAATTTTGGCGATCAAAGTTGGTCTCTAAATGTAAAATACGTTATTTATTTATTTATTATTAATCATAAAAAACCGACCAACTTTGATCTCTAATCCAAATATTATATTTTAAAATCTGGAAAATAGAGACCAAGATTGGTCGCTTTTTTATTTATTTATTTATTTATTTAAAAAAAATAAGCGACCATAGTTGGTCGCTAACTTCAAGAAATATTTTTTTTTTTAATTATAAGCGACCAACTTTGGTCGCTATATTTCCAGAAATTATTTTTTTGAAATAGAATAATGACCAAAGTTGGTCGCTTTTGAGAAATCTGGGTTAAATAGCGACCAAGTTTGGTCGCTATTGCCCAGAAAATTTATTTTTTTAAGGGAAAAGCGACCAATTAGCGACCAAAGTTGGTCGCTTTTCTTGGAATATTTTTGCCAGAAAATGCCTGTTTTGGTAGCTACACCTTTTGGCAGTTACACCACCTGCCAGCTTACCAAAAATCCTAAACAGACATTTTATGCCAACAACAACAACAATAAACAACAACAACAACAACAACAACAACAACAACAATAATAAAAAGCAACAAAGTATAAAGTTCAATAGAACTAACACATTAAGCTAACAAAACTAAGTTAACGCTTATTACAAGCCCATTCGAAAACTGGTTCTATTGTCTAGTTCAAAGTATATAAAGTACTCAAGGAGTGTTCTTTCAGCATCCTCATCCGAAAGTTGGATTGCCTCGCCCGACTCATTAGGTGGCTGACTGCGTATGAATTCCCCCACATCAGCTGTGAAGCGAACCTATAAGAAAAATTATATTGAATTAGTATTTCAAAATTTATATAAAAGTAAATCAAAATGCTTAATAAAAAGTAAAAAACTTACATTTATAGTCGAGGCTCGACCCTCGACCCACCTTTCTGGATCAGTCTATTTCTTCTTCTTTACAATACGAGTCTCATTGAATAACTCATCTTACTTCATTAGCATCGTAAAGTTGTCTGGTGGCTTTGGTGATTATCCTCGTGGTATTGTTACTCGGGATGAACTTAGATACAGAGAGTAACTTGGATACAGTACCCGACAGGGTGTGTCTTTGATCAATAGTTGTTCTCATTAGCGACAATGATGATGAGAAGGCAACGGCATGTATTTCAAACAGTGATGGTGTAGGTAAGAATTTAACATTTCCTAAGCAGATAAAAGAAGAGGTTATAGAGGAATTCTCTACTTCCTCTTGGAAAATGAAGTAGAGAATTCCTCTATAACCTTTTCTTTTATCAATTTAGGAAATGTTAAATTCCTACCTACATCATCACTGTTTGAAACACATACCATTGCCTTCTCATCATCATTGTCGCTAATGAGAACAACAATTAAAGGCACACTATGCCAGGTACTGTGTCTAAGTTATTCTTGGTGGAAGTTGCATTGCATGTCTAATAAAGTCATCAACCCCTTCTACAAAATCCTCCCGCAATCTTTAATTTCAATTCATATCCACAAAAGTTCAATTCATATCCTAAAGGCTCAATTCATATTCTAAAAGTTCAATTCATACACAAATATTTCAATTCATATCCTAAAAGTTCAATTCATACACAAAAATTTCAATTCATATCCTAAAGGTTCAACTCATATCCACAAAAGTTCAAGTCATATCCTAAAATTTTAATTTATAAACTAAAATTCCAATAAATAAACCAAAAATTTCAATTCATATCCTAAAGGTTCAATTCATATCCTAAAGGTTCAACTCATATCCACAAAAGTTCAAGTCATATCCTAAAATTTCAATTTATAAACTAAAATTCCAATACATAAACTAATATCTTAAAGGTTCAATTCATATCCTAAAGGTTCAACTCATATCCACAAAAGTTCAAGTCATATCCTAAAATTTCAATTTATAAACTAAAATTCCAATACATAAACTAATATCCTAAAGGTTCAATTCATATCCTAAAGGTTCAACTCATATCCACAAAAGTTCAAGTCATATCCTAAAATTTCAATTTATAAACTAAAATTCCAATACATAAACCAATATCCTAAAGGTTCAATTCATATCCTAAAGGTTCAACTCATATCCACAAAAGTTCAAGTCATATCCTAAAATTTCAATTTATAAACTAAAATTCCAATACATAATCTAAAAGTCCAATTCATATCCTAAAGATTCAATTCATATCCTAAAGGTTCAACTCATATCTACAAAAGTTCAAGTCATATCCTAAAATTTCAATTTATAAACTAAAATTCCAATACATAAACTAAAAGTCCAATTCATATCCTAAATGTTCAATTCATATCCTAAAGGTTCAACTCATACCCATAAAAGTTCAAGTCATATCCTAAAATTTCAATATATAAACTAAAATTCAAAAACATAAACTAAAAGTCCAATTCATATCCTAAATGTTCAATTCATATCCTAAAGGTTCAACTCATATCCACAAAAGTTCAAGTCATATCCTAAAATTTCAATTTATAAACTAAAATTCCAATACATAAACTAATATCCTAAAGGTTCAATTCATATCCTAAAGGTTTAACTCATATCCACAAAAGTTCAAGTCATATCCTAAAATTTTAATTTATAAACTAAAATTTCAATACATAAACTAAAAGTCCAATTCATATCCTAAAGGTTCAATTCATATCCTAAAAGTTCAACTCATATCCACAAAAGTTCAAGTCATATCCTAAAATTTCAATTTATAAACTAAAATTCCAATACGTAAACTAAAAGTCCAATTCATATCCTAAATGGTTAATTCATATCCTAAAGGTTCAACTCATATCCACAAAAGTTCAATTCATATCCTAAAATTTTAATTTAAAACTAAACTTCCAATACATAAACCAAAAATTTCAATTCATATCTTAAAGGTTCAATTCATATCCTAAAGGTTCAACTCATATCCACAAAAGTTCAAGTCATATCCTAAAATTTTAATTTATAAACTAAAATTCCAATACATAATCCTAAAGGTGGAACTCTTAGGGTTTCTTCTCTTCAAACAATTTCTTCCCCAAATTAGTAGGTAAAACTAAATATTTTGGACTAAATGTATTAATAAGAACCCTAAAAAATGCAAATAATATATAACTTTGAACCCTAATATGGTTGAGCTAACTTTGAACCCTAACATGGAGAAATTAAACCCTAATATGGAGAAATTAACTTTGAACCCTAACATGGTTGAACAAATAATATATAACTTTGAACCCTAACATGGATAAATTAAACAAAATCACTGTATTTCGAAAAAAACAAAGAAAGGAGAAAGAAACCTACCTTGGGAATGGAGGTCGCCGGCGGTGGAGCTGCTACCGTCGGTGGTCGTCGGTGGCGTGGGTGGCTACTGGGAGTCGGAGGGGGATTGAGTGTGAGAGAGAAAAGAGAGATTTTGGGGAATTTTTTTGAAAGAATGGGAGGGGAAATCCGATTTTGATACTGGAATTAAAAATAGCGATCAACTTTGGTCGCTATTTTGGTAGCAAAATAAGTTTTGACTTTTTGACCAAAATAGCGACCAAAGTTGGTCGCTATTTCTATAAAAAAAATAAATTACTTTTAATTCAATTTAAAATTATGTACATATGTAGTATAAATTTAGGATTTTAATTCAATTTAAGATATATATATATATATATATATATATATAGCTTATATATATATATTAATTGATATAAGTCAAGACGTTTTAATTTATTGTTAATATATATACATGCATATGAGTAGGTTATAAGTCGATGAATTAATTTACAAGTGTATCAATACCTAAAAGAACCCGTCCCTGTGTTTCGAGCGCTTCATGTTCTTATATATATATATATAGACACACACACTATATACTATATTATACTATATATATCGAATATACCTTGATATATAATACACTTAGTATATATACTATACTATACTATACTATACTATGCACTAAGTATTAGTGCATTAGCTAATATTATATCGAATATATATATATACATATATATATATATATATATACACTATACTATATATATAGTATAGTGTATTATATAATACACTATACTATACACTTAGTATATATAATACACTTAGTATATATATACTATACTATACTATGCACTAAGTATTAGTGCATTAGCTAATATTATATCGAATATAGCTATATATATATATATATATATATATATATATATATATATATATATATATATATATATATATATATATATATATATATATATATATACATATATATATTAATTGATATAAGTCGAGACGTTTTCATTTATTGTTAATATATATACATGCATATGAGTAGGTTATAAGTCGATGAATCAATTTACAAGTGTATCAATACCTAAAAGAACTCGTCCCTGTGTTCCGAGCGCTTCATGTTCTTATATATACATACCTAATATTATATCGAATATAGCTTTTATATATATATATTAACAATAAATTAAAACGTCTCGACTTGTATCAATTAATATATGTATATATATATATAATATATATATATATATATATATATATATATATATATATATATATAGCTTATATACTATATACTATATTATACTATATATATCGAATATACCTTGATATATAATACACTTAGTATATATACTATACTGTCATCACCGTAATTCTTCCTTGTTTCGTGCTTCCGAGGCTTTGACAACCTCGCTTTTAGTTGCCTCGATTTTGTGTGCGCAGTCCGGGCGCGTAGCCGGAAAAGCTTTTATGTTGAAATATGCGAACTATGTGAGAAATTTGATGAATTTTGATATTAATATGTATAATATTGACTTCGGTCAACATTTTGGGTAAACGGACCCGGACCTGTGATTCGATGGTCCCAGGGGGTCCGTAGAAAATATGGGACTTGGGCATGTGCCCGGAATCAAATTCCGAGGTCCCAAGCCCGAGAAATGAATTTTTATGTGAAATTATTTTCCTGAAATTTATTAAGGAAAATGAAGAAGAAAATTGATCAGAAAACTGTGGTATCGGGCTCGTGTTTTGGTTCCGACGCCCGGTACGAGTCTTAAATATGTTTTAAGAACTATCTGTAAAGTTTGGCTAAAAACGGACGTCATATGACGTGTTTCAGACTTAAAATGGGAAATTGGAGTTTTATGAAAGTTGAAAGAAAATCATGTGTTTTGAGGCTTGATTCTATGTATATGATGTTATTTTGGCGATTTGATCTCACAAATGAGACCGTAAGATGTTTTTAAGATCATATGTATGTTTGGTTGGAGCCCCGAGGGCTGGGGTGAGTTTTGAGTGGGGCCCGGAAGGTCTTAGACTTAAAAAAATGCAGGTTCAGTTGTAGCAGGCCCAACGCGGCCGCGGCCATTTCCGCGCGGTCCGCGCTGGAAGCCACGCGGCCGCAGTGCTTTTCTGTGCAGTCCGCGTGTTGGGGGTTCAAAGGGTTGGTAGCCAGGTCGGCCAGCGCGGCCGCGCACCAAATCAGTGTGGTCTGCGCTGGGTGGGTTCAGAGAGCCCACTTCTTCCCTCCCTCGGCGCGGCCGCGGTGCATTTCCGCGCGGTCCGCGCTGGCAACCACGCGGCCGCAGTGCATATCTATGCGATCCGCGCCAGCCCCCAGCATATATATAAATTCGGAATTTTCAGTCATTTTATCCACTTTTCAAAACCCAAAACCTAAGAGGCGATTTTTCAAACAACTTTTCTTCTCCAAAACGATTGGTAAGCGATTTCTAACTTAATTTCTTTATTCCTTGACATCTTTTAACATGATTTCAAATTCAAATCAAAGATTTTCATGGGGAAATTGGGTGTTTTTGGTAGAACCTAGGTTTTCTATAAATTGAGAAGTTGGACCTCAATTTGGGGTCCGATTTCAAAACAAAACATATATTTGGATTCGTGGGAGAATGGGTAACCGGGTTTTGGTCCGAACCTCGAGTTTCGACCACGTGGGTCCGGGGGTATTTTTGACCTTTTTGGGAAAAACCTTGTAAAAACTATTTTTATGCTTTGGGGTTAGTTCCAATAGTAATTATTAATGCATTCAAGCAATTTGTGACTAGATTCGAGCGGTTGGGTGGTGAATTCGAGAGGTAAAGCTATAATCGAGACTTGAGTTGGAGCATTCGAGGTAAGTGTTCGGTCTAACCTTAGCTTGAGGGATCAGGAGTTGAGTCATATCTGCTACTTGCTTCTTGTTGAGTACGACGTATAGGCAATGTGACGAGTATCTATACGTTGGTGACAAGCATGACCGTGAGTCTTATATTGTGATTTCCATGATTTTGTTGTATTATTCATGCCTTGATGAAGATTTCTATTATTGTTGTGTAAAGTTGTGGAAAGAATTGTGACCTATGAACATTGAGGAGCTTTGACTCCAGTTGTGTAACGAATTGTGAAAGTATAAGTGATAATTGAAACTCTAGAGTATTGGCTCGAGTGGTGAAGGGAGTCATGAAGTAAAAGTGAGAAAGGGAAGAGATTATCACGTTGCACCCTTGCCGGGCTATTGTTGAGTTGTGGTTCCCTTGCATTGTGTTCTTATTTGATATTACGGATGCTTAGGTTGATGATTCTTTGTGTTAGGTGTTGTAATAAGTTTATTTATAGCTGAAGTAGTTAGATGTGGTAACAAGTTTGGTTATAGATGTTTCTCCCTTGCCGGGAAGTTAGTATATTCCTTATGTTCCCTATTTGGATTTGTTCGTGATTGTTTTCATCGACGATATTGATGAACTAAAATGGGGGCGGGTGGTACGCCTACCACAAGATAATGAAATAGGAGCGGGTGGTACGCCTACCACAAAATATGATGAAATGGGAGCGGGTGGTATGCCTACCACAAGAGAATGAATTGGATCGGGTTGCACGCCGCAACAGATATTATATTAGATTGGGTTGCGTGCCGCAACAGCTATATATATATATGTGGATCGGGTTGCACGCCGCAACAATGTTAAATGATAAGGGATCAGGTTGCGCGCCGCAACAGTATTGTTATTGTATCGTTGTAGGTATTGAGTTGTCCTTTCATATTTTAATAAGTTTCTTTGTTGGTCTTGATATGTTTCCCCGAAGCATGTACCCCTCCCATTTTAAACTGCTTATTCCTGTTTATTTTCCGCAACATATTATATATCTGCTCAGGTTTATCTGGAGTCTAGTCCTAGCCTCGTCACTACCTCTTCGGGGTTAGGCCAGGCACTTACCAGCAATGGGGTCGGTTGTGCTGATGTTGCACTTCTGTGCTTTTTGCACGGATTACGGTATCGGAGCAGCTTTAGGACCGCAGCAGTAGCGTATTGATCGGGAGCTGACTTCAGTCCAGAGACTTCAAGGTAGCCTAGTCGGCGTTCGCAGGCCGAAGTCCTTCTCCATGTTTAGTTTATCTTCATTGTACCGAGACAGATATTTTGTATTTCCATTCAGACTTGTTTGTAGCACTCTTTAGCAGTCCGTGAGTTAGTGACACCAGATTTTGGGTAGAGATTTGTCTTAAACTTCCGCATTTGAATTTCAATTTTATAAACTTAAAGCATTCTGTTTGTTTTTATTTAATTGCTTTCATATATGGTTATTGTTGAGAAGTTATCAGAGAATGTTTAAAGTTTGGCTGGCCTAGCTCCGTTAGTAGGCGCCATCACGACTCCCTATACTATACTATACTATACTATACTATACTATACTATACTATACTATACTATACTATACTATACTATACTATACTATACTATACTATACTATACTATACTATACTATACTATACTATACTATACTATACTATACTATACTATACTATACTATACTATACTATACTATACTATACTATACTATACTATACTATACTATACTATACTATACTATACTATACTATACTATACTATACTATACTATACTATATAGCTTATACATACATACATACATACATACATACATACATACATACATACATACATACATACATACATACATACATACATACATACATACATACATACATACATACATACATACATACATACATACATACATACATACATACATACATACATACATACATACATACATACATACATATATTAATTGATATAAGTCGAGACATTTTAATTTATTGTTAATATATATATATATATATATATATATATAATTTATTGTTAATATATATATAGGTTATAAGTCGATGAATCAAATTACAAGTGTATCAATACCTAAAAGAACCTGTCCCTGTGTTCCGAGCGTTTCATGTTCTTATATATATATATATATATATATATATTTATATATAGAGTGTGTATAGACACACACGCACGCTTTGTAGTACTGCTTAACTGCATATATAGCATGTTAGAGTATATTTTAGTCTATTCATCCTTTGTATTACAAAAGTGTTAGCGGGTTACATTTATATTATTTAGATAGTAAATACAAAAGTGATTTTTAATTTTGACCATTGTTGACCTGAAAAGAGACCAACTTTGGTCGCTAAATATACATAAATTTAAATTAGCGACCAAAGTTGGTCGCTAAATTTAAATCAAATTTATTTATATTTTATATAATATTTAAAATAATAATATAATTGTTAAACGTTAGAACTCGGTCCCAGATTAGCGACCAAAGTTGGTCTCTATTTTCGTAAGCGACCAACTTTGGTCGCTAAATTTGAATTATATTTTTTTATATTTTATAAAATTTTTTAAATAAAAATATAATTATTAAAATTTTATAATTGGGTCACATTTTAGCGACCAAAGTTGGTCGCTATCTGCTTACCCCTTAATTAGCGACCAACTTTGGTCGTTAATTTAAGTTATATTTATTTATATTTTATAATTTTTTTAAAATAATATTATAATTATTATAATTATATAAGTGGGTCCCCCTGTAGCGACCAACGTTGGTCGCTAATCTCAGTATACCTTTGACCAAGCAAGTCTGACCAGTCCGGTCAATATTTTGACAAAATTAGCGACCAAGTAGCGACCAACCTTGGTCGCTAATGTATATCAAATAATTATTTTATTATTTTCGCCAATTTGGCGACCAACTTTGGTCGCTTTTCTTGACAGACCAACTTTGGTCGCTAAAGTTTGGTCGCTTTTTTCCGGAATTCTAGTAGTGATATTTTAAATACCATTCCGGTTAGTTGGGCCACTGATGTATGTTATTTTAGACGTTATTTTGTCTTCAATTTTCTTGTGCATACACCTATGGAGTTTAACTTGCAACAACAGAATAACTATTCATTAAAGTCTGAATAACTTGAAATATAAAGTAAATAACTTATTATGACAAGGTAAAAATAAACTGATGGTGTAAACTATAAAGTATATACAAAATTAAGTTACATCCATACACATATTGTAGCTGGAGTGGTCTATCTGTTCTAGTATTCTAAGCCTGCCCTTGTTGAAGAGTACATGAGCCTCGCATGCTTGCTCCGTGAATATAGGGCTGAAAACCAATAAATTCATGATTTTGCTACATATACATAGATAATAACTCAAAGAAATCGTGATAGACTGATATGCTATATATACATAGATAATAACTCAAAGAAACTGTAATAGACTGATAGAGGGGGTAAATTAAAGTGCCAAAAGCTTATTGCCCTAATGGCTCAAAGTTTTTTTTATTAGCAAGGCATTGGCTTGTCTGCATGTTTATTTCTTTCCCCAACAGTCCAAATCAACTTACATATTGAGGTGAGATATATATATGTTTAATCAAGCCATTGACCGTGTTAATTTGGGTAATAAGGTGAGGAACTGTGAGGTTGTTTAACTATAAAATCATGAGTGAAAAGACTTCCCTTGAACACCAAATCTGCAAGATGCAAAACCATGACAACACTACATATCACAACATAGTACACCACTATAACATAAAGAAGAATTTAAGTTCTATACATGGATAAATTATAATTTTTTGACACAATAATATAGGTAAATGTGACCTAAATGACATGTAATAGTTCACAGTAAATTTATTTTATTAACACAATAAATGTAACAAATAACATGTTAACATATTATAACCGGTTAATATACAGTGATACAGTCAAACGTCTCTATAACAATCTCGTTTGTTCCAAATATTTTTAGATGTTATAGCGAATTACTGCTATAGAAAACATATATTATAACAGAACATGAAATTTGGTTCCGGAGAAACTTGGCTTTTATAGTGAAGTGTTGTTATATAAGAATGTTGTTATAGAGAGGTCTGACAATAGTAACAATATATACAAGTTAAATTCGATAAAGAATGCCTAGTGTCACACTTCCTTTTTCTACCCGAAAGGAGTTTTTTCAATTAAAGTGACAATAACCGAAACGGTATTATTTATATTTAAATTCAGAGTCGCCACTTCGGATAATTTATGGTGTCCCAAGTCACCGGTTTAAAATCCTAAATCGAGGAAGTTTGACTCTGTTTTACAGTCCGCGAAACACAGAAATCCAGGTAAGGAATTATGTTAACCCGGGAGAAGGTGTTAGGCATTCCCGGGTTCCGTGGTTTTAGCACGGTCGCTCAACTATTATTATTGGCCTAATTATATGATTAACTGCATATTTTAAACCTATTGTGCATTTTTTCACCTTTGACCGCTTTTAATTATTTATGGAATTATTCTGGAACAAGTTACGATTGTCGTACACTTGTTTGTTTAGTACACATTGCGAATCGTGTCATGGGAACCGTACCCACAACCTACAATACGTTTAATTTATTAACATTATTAGATTCCGGGACACATAAATGTAACCCTGGATTTGGAAATTATATATCACAACTACGTCACGGGAACCGTACCATAGCTATGATAATTTATTATAGCGCGCCTAAAGCAAACTACGAAGGTTCATGTTTAATCTAAGTTGAAATTAAATATAAAGCTACTAATTGTAAGTGTGCATTGGAAGATAAACTAAGTCTTTAATTGTTTGAGAAGAACTGGGCCAAAAGTAGGCCCATTACATTATCTAAAAGAAGATTGCCAAGAAAATATGGCCGGTGTGGACTGGGCTCGAAATTGAGCCTAAAAGAGGAAGTAAGCAAAAAACAGACGCACACCAATTCGACCAAGCTGCTTCATCTGGGCCAATGCCAGGCCCAACTACTTCCAGCAGAAGGGCCTTCGACATTAAGGCTCAATTTCCTCTAAATCACATGTAACACAAAATATTATAAAAATTCTGGAAAAATCATAGGCTAACCAACCATATTGTAAGTTTAAATTATTAACATGCTATTAGTACTAACAATAAGAGATTAAACCTTACTTATTCATGAATCACCTTAAACTTAAATATGCAATCACTTTAACACTATTGAAATTCGAGATAATTTAGCTGATGGTGCTTAGCAATCAAACACTGTCCCTTTTTGACATGTACAGTACAGATCCAGCATCTTCTAGTAAAGACCAAATGAACTACTATGGCGACTAAACATTTTAAAACTGTCAAACAGTACATGGAACAGCTAGACTAATTTGAACATTCATACAAATAACTAAGTTATAGACTAGAACACCGGATTCAGAATGCTTAAACAAAACTAAAACAGAAATACTAAACAAAATAACTTGCAAACACCATACATAATAAAAACTGAAATTTAACATTCGAATACCCATCTTCTTGTTACATTAAAGACTAAACACATGCTTTAGAGCTTCATTTTGCCACTCAAAAGTTCATAGAGATACCTGGATGTCAAGAACAAAGACAAGGTAAAGAAGCTCAGCAAGAAGTCAGTAGAGATCAGCAACAAGAAAACAACACACAGCCTCAAACATAATCCATACTGGAATTAGAAAATCAGAAATCCCAAAGAAGTTTTCTAAGTTTTTTTTAAAATCAGAAGAAAAGAGAATCAGCTACTAATGAAACAGTAGTTGAACCTTTTGGAGTGTTTTTAGGGTTCTGAAAAATATCTCCCTAATGAGTGAAGAAAAGGTTCTATTTATACTCAAAGAGGGTTGTTGCGTGCTCTCCAAGTCAGGAATTATTCCATTTGAAAGCAGCCCTCAAAGAGCATCTTTTTTAACAGAATTGGACAGTCGGATGTCCCTAATTGGCTTCAGTATTTTGTACTGACCAAATAGGGCCAGCTGCCCATGTTCTAGAACCCTCTACATGGACTTATCTCATTTTTCCATTTGCCCACCCCTCAAATGACCCCTTTAAGTTTTTCTATTATTCAATTAACCCCCCAAAAGTATCTAATAATTTACAGATCATAGCAAACATCAACAGAACCAACAATTATCCTAAATCAAATCAAAGAGACGGCCGAACTCAGAAATAACCATGCTGATTTATATTAACATAGGCGAGACGATCAAACACATAATAATAGAATACTGAAAATCCCAAGCATGCAAACTAAAATAAGAAAACAAATATGAAGAAAAGAAAAGGAAGAACAACGAAAGAAGGAACGGGAAATACCACACAGATATGCCCAAAATAGTTATGAACTTGGAGTGAACTGATTAATACTACTGACTAAATTATTGGCTAACAAAAACAACAACAAACAAAAAAGCGGAATTAAACAAAAAACGAAAATAAAAAAAAAACTAAATGAGACAATAGTCTAATAAATCGATAAACAAACACCACTGTGGGCTTTTTCTTTTAGTTTTCCTAAACATGAATCAAAATACTAAAATGAACAAGCGAGGACAATACTGTACCTATTGAGAAACAGGGCAAGATCTGAGGCGGATCTCTACTTGGGCTTCGATATAGCTCAAAATTGACCCCAAATGATTGTTCTTGTAAAGAACAATCCATTGGGGTGAGTTTCTGTGATGACCCAGCCAGTCGTCTCATGAGTTGCCGCTCTGTTTCTCCCATTTCTACTTTTTATTGCTTTGTCTATCGGTTCTATATGTGATCGAGTTGGTTGGCTCGGGTTCGGAAAGGATTTGGTAAGGTTTGAGACATTTAGTCTCTTTTGAAGAATCTTACGTTGGAAAAGTCAACTAGATGTTGACTTATGTGTTAGAGGGCTCGGATGTGAGTTCTGATGATTCGGTTAGCTTTGGAAGATGATTTGGGACTTAGGAGCGTGATCGGAATGAATTTTGGAGGTTCGGAGTAGATTTAGGCTTGAATTGGAGAAGTTGGTATTTTGGCGGTTTCCGGTTGATAGGTGAGATTTTGATATAATGGTCGGAATGAAATTCCGAGAGTTGCAGTAGTTTCGTTGTATCATTTGGGATATATGTGCAAAATTTCAGGTCATTCGGACGTGGTTTAGTTGGATATTTGATCAAAAGCATAATTCGGAAGATTTTGAAAACTTAGGCTTGAATCTAATATGTTTTGGTTGATTCAATGTTGTTTGAGGTGTTTAAAAGATTGGTACAAGTTTGAATAAGGTTTTGAAATATGTTGGTGTTTTTAGTTGAGGTCCCGGGGGCCTTGGGGTGATTTCGGATGGTTGACGGAGAGTTTGAGATTTTGTTGAAGCTGCAGATTTTTCTGCTTTTGGTATTTTCGCACCTACGGATTTGGGACCGCAGGTGCGATCTTGCAGATGCGTGAAAGGGAGCCACAGAAGAGGAATAGAGCTAGGGAGGCAGGAAACTGCAGAAGCGGTTAGTAGACCGCACCTGCGATGGCGCAGGTGTGGCTGGTGCATCGCAGATGCTGATCGTGGCGGAATAAGTGAAAACCGCAGAAGCTGTTCTTTAGCTGCAAATGTGGTACTGCAGAAGCGGGTATATGGCTGCAGATGTGAAAATATCTGGGCCAGAAGGTATAAATTGTGTCTTTCGCGTTTTTTGAGCAATTTCACCATTTTTAAGTCAGCTTTGGAGCTTTTTGGACGATTTTGAAGAGGGATTTCAAGGAAACTTTATTGATGTAAGTATTTTGGACCTAAAACTCGTTCCTATGGTATTATTTCACTTATTAGAGCTATAATTAATGGAAATTAAGGGTTAAAATTGGGGAAACTAGGGCTTGGTATTAGAGACCTAGACTTGAGGATTTGAGGGACCTATTGTGCTCGGATTTTGGTACTTTTGATATGTATGAACTCGTGGGAAGATAAGGAATCCATTGATGTGAATTTTATCGAATTTCGAGACGTGGTCCTGGGGTCGGGTTTTGGTAATTTTGGGATTTGTGTCGTATATTGATTATTTTTGCTTGGGCTTCGTTCCCTTAGCATATTTTGATGTCGTGATTCTGATTTTGGATAGATTCGATGTGACTGGAGGCCGATTCAAGGGTCAAAGGCATCGCAGGCTAGAGATTTAACCGGATTGACGTGAGTAATGATTGTAAATGATGTTCTGAGGGTATGAAACCCCGGATTGCACATCGTTGTGCTACATTGAGGGGATACACATGCTTAAAGACGAGCGTGGGATCGTGCATTGTTGGGGATTGTGATTTAGTCCATCCCGAATGACTATTTTACCGCGTATTTGACTGAAATCTATTTGCTATCATCATTATTTGGGTTGAATGCCATATTTGGGCCTCGTGCCATCTATTTGAACCCTTCGTGAATTTTTATTGATATTTCCTCACTGTTTTGACTTTATACTTGAACTCAGTCATGTTATATTTCACTATTTTCATACTCAGCCATGTTTACTATGTTTTTAACACCTAAATGATCTTTTAAATGATAATTGGGCTGAGAATCATGTTTTACTACTGCCGAGTGACTTGTGAGGATTTTTGACTGAGTAAGGCCGAGGGCCTATGTTGTGAGGAAACACTAATCATGATTATGAGGCCGAGGGCCTGAGATATGTACGCTATGAGGTGGCTTGTTGATATGAGTCTGAGAGCCAAGTAACGATGCCCCGAGATGGTTTGATATTGCACTTGGGCCGTATTGGGCCCCTCTAGGAGTCTGCACACCCCTAGTGAGCGCGGGTACCCATTGTGATGTGAGATATAGCCCGAGGGGCTGGTATTGTTGACATTGTGCCCGAGGGGCAATCCTTTATGTGCTTATCTGTCTTAGTTGCCTGTCATTTACTTGTTTAATTGTTGAATAGGTATTTCTTGAAGTTTAAACTGAACTTGTACGATTTTACATATCTTTACTGAACTACTGTTCTTACATGTTTTACTGCTTCATTATAGCCCATAATGTGCCTTACGTGATTTCATGCTTTTAGTCTTTATTTATGATTATTACTCACTGAGTTGGAGTACCCACTTTACACCTTGCACCCTGTGTGCAGATTCAGACGTATCTGATCCCGCTCCCGAGTGTTGATCTTTCCAGCTCAGGCGGATCCGAATATTCTCTAGGTAGCTGCCGGCATTCGTAGCCTAGAGCTTCTTCCCTTGTCTTACTTCTCTTTGTTTTGGATTTGTATTGAACTCTATAGACTTTCTTGTCTTATTCCGGATTTTTAGATGCGTATGACTAGTAACACCTCAGTATCGGGCTGTGTTGGGTTGTTCTTCCGCATATTGTATTGTTGACTGCTTAAATGTTGGGTCATTTATAATGTTTTAGACTTAATTCTCATTGTTAACTACTTAAAACTGAAATGGGTAAATGTCAGCTGACCTTGTTTTCACGAGAGGCGCCATCACGACTGGGTCTAGGTTTAGGTCATAACAAGTTGGTATCAGAGCCTAGGTTACGTAGGTCTCACGAGTCATGAGAAGGTTTAGTAGAGTCTCACGAATCGGTATGGAGAAGTTTGTATTTATCCTCGAGAGGCTGCAGAACCTTTAGGAAAACTTCATATTCTTGAAATTCTTGTCATGCGACTTTGTTGATCCGAATACTAAACTTATGCTATTCTATACTCTCACAGAATGTGAGGACATGTGCTACCGGCCAGGATAGATGACTACCAGTACCACCAACTATGGCCACTAGAGGCCGAGGACGCGGTTGTGGTCGCAGTAGGGGCAGAGGTGTGGTCTGCACAGCAGCTAGGGTAGCACCTGCAGATCCACCAACTGCCCTAGTTCAGGATCAGGTCCCAGTTATGGATGCTCCAGCGGCACCAGCTCAGCCACCAGCTGTGCCCATTGTGATTTCGGGTCTTCAGGAGGCCTTGGCTCAAATTCTATCAGTTTGCACTGGCCTAGCTCAAGCGGTTTCAATCACTACAGCCGCAGCTACTTCTCAAACTGGGGGAGGCAATTAGACTCCCGCCGCTCGCACACCTGAGCAGGTCGTGCAGGGACTTCAGACGCTGGGGGCACATCCAGCCCGGCCAGTTGCAGCTGCTCAGGACTATGTAGTTCCTTCCATGCCAGAGGATGAGCAGCGTAGGTTGGAGAGGTTTGGTAGACTTCAACCTCCGACCTTCAGTGGTGCAGAGGGTGATGATGCTCAGAGTTTCTTGGATAAGTATTAGAGGATGCTTCATACAATGAGTATTCTGGAGACCAGCGGGATCGCTTTCACTACTTATCAATTTTTGTGAGCTGCCTTCACTTGGCGGGAGACTTTTGAGAGGCATAGGCCTGTTGGTGCAGCACCCCTTACCTGGCAGCAATTCTCCATTCTCTTTCTGGAGAAGTATGTGTCGTAGTCTCGTAGAGAGGAGCTACGTAGGGAGTTTGAGTAGTTGCGTTAGGGAGAGATGACTGTGATGTAGTATGAGATGAGGTTATCCGAGTTAGCTCATCATGTTATTTGGTTGGTTCCGACAGATAGAGAGATGATTAGGAGGTTTGTTGATGGCCTTACTTATTAGCTTCATATTTTTATAACCAGGGAGAGGGTGATCGGTGCTACTTTCGAGGAGGTTGTGGATATCGTCCATGAGATTGAGTCGGTTCGTCGCTAGGAGTGAGAGGAGAGGGAGGCCAAAAGGCCTCGAAGATATGGTAGTTACAGTGGTACTCCTTCGAGAGGTTAGTTTCAGCACGGTAGAGGCCATCCATTCAGGCATACTCAGCCAGCTCACCTAGGTTATCGTGGGGCGTCATTGGGTCATGGTTCTCACAGTTCTCATCAGGGCCAGTCATCACTTAGTGTCCTTCCAACTTAGAGCTCGTCTCGTGCTCCATCAATTCAGGGCTCTTCTATGCCAGGTACATCAGCTAGTCACTCCGATGCGAGGGGTTCCCTTCAGTCCCCTTCTCCAGCACCTGGGAGTTGTTATAAGTGTGGAGAGATGGGTCATATGTGGAGGTAGTGCCCTCGTCGTCTTGCGGGTTCATCTCAGCAGAGGGGTCAATTATCGGCTTCAGCGCCAGTTACTTTATCACCACCCGCCCAGCCAGCTAGGGGTGGAGGTCAGTCAGCTAGGGGTCGCCCTAGAGGGGGAGGTCGATCAGGTGGCGGTCAGGCCTGTTTCTATGCACTTCCAGCTAGACCCAATGCTATTGCTTTTAATGTTATTATTATAGGTATTGTTTCAGTCTGCCATAGAGATGACTCTGTATTATTTGATCCCAGTTCCAACTTTTCTTATGTGTCATCATACTTTGCTCGTTATTTGGGTATGCCTCGTGAGTCTCTTACTTCACCTGTTCATGTATCTACCCTGGTGGGTGATACTGTTGTTGTAGACCATGTGTACCGGTCATGTGTGGTGACTATTGGGGGACTGGAGACCTATATAGATCTTTTATTATTGTGTATGGTGGATTTCGATGTCATTTTAGGCATGGATTGGCTATCTCTGTGTCGTGCTATTCTGGATTGTCATGCTAAAATAGTCACATTGGCTATACCGGGTGTGCCATGAATTGAGTGGTGAGGTTTGACTAATTATGTTCTCAGTAGAGTGATCTCATTCTTGAAGGCCCATCGTATGGTTGGGAAAGGTTGTCTTTCGTATCTGGCCTTTGTGAGGGATGTCGGTGTTGAGACTTCCAATATTGATTATGTTCTAGTTGTGAGGGATTTTTCTGATATGTTTCCTGCAGAACTACTAGGCATGCCACCGGGCAGGGATATTGATTTTGGTATTGACCTGGTGCCGGGCACTCAGCCCATTTCTATTCCGTCGTATCGTATGGCACCAACGGAGTTGAAAGAGTTAAAGGAGTAGCTTTAGGAACTCCTTGAAAAGGGGTTCATTCGGCCTAGTTTTTCACCTTGGGTGTGCCGGTTCTATTTTTGAAGAAGAAGGATAGCACTATGAGGATGTGCATTGGTTATAGGCAATTGAACAAAGTAACAGTTAAGAACAAGTAACCTTTGCCTCGCATTGATGATTTATTCGACCAGCTTCAAGGAGCGAGAGTGTTCTCCAAGATTGATCTCCGTCAGGTTATCACTAGTTGAATATCAAGGACTCAGATATTCTTAAGATAGCTTTCAGGACCCGATATGGTCATTATGAGTTCTTGGTGATGTGTTTTGGACTGACCAATTCCCCATCAGCGTTCATGGATTTGATGAACAGTGTGTTCTGGCCTTATCTCGACTTGTTTGTCATAGTCTTCATTGATGATATTTTGGTGTATTCACATAGTCAGGAGGAGCACGTGGAGCATTTGAGAGTTATGTTGCAGAGATTGAGGAAGGAGAAGCTTTATGCAAAATTCTCCAAGTGTGAGTTTTGGCTTAGTTCAATGGCTTCCTTGGGGCACGTGGTGTCTAGTGAGGGTATTTAGGTTGATCCAAAGAAGATAGAGGCGGTTCAGAGTTGGCCCAGACCGTCCTCAGCCACAGAGATTTGCAGCTTTCGTGGTTTGGCGGGTTATTATCGATGGTTTGTTCAGGGATTCTCATCTATCGCATCGCCCTTGGCCAAGTTGACTCAGAAGGGTGCTTCATTTGTATGGTCGGACGAGTGTGAGGAGAGCTTTCAAAAGCTCAAGACAACTTTGACCACAGCTCAAGTGTTAGTTTTGTCATCAGTTCAGGTTCACATACCATGTATTGTGATGCTTCGAGAGTTGGTATTGGTTGTGTATTGATGCAGGAGGGTAGAGTTATTGCTTATGCTTCTCGTCAGTTGAAGCTCCATGAGAAGAACTACCCCGTTCATGATTTGGAGTTGGCTGCCATAGTTCACGCGTTAAAGATTTGGTGGCATTATCTGTATGGTATGTCTTGTGAGGTGTTTATTGATCATCGTAGCCTTCAACACCTATTCAAGTAGAAGGATCTTAATTCGAGGTAGCGGAGATGGTTGGAGTTGCTAAAGGATTATGATATTACTATATTGTACCATCCGGGAAAGGTCAATGTGGTGACCGATGCCTTGAGCCAAAAGGCGGTGAGTATAGGGAGTTTGGCATATATTCCAGTTGGGGAGAGACCTCTTGTAGTTGATGTTCAAGCCTTGGCCAATCGGTTCGTGAGGTTAGATATTTCGGAGCCCAGTCAGGTATTGGCTTGTGTGGTTTCTCGGTCTTCCTTATATAATCATATCAGAGAGTGCCAGTATGATGATTCGCATTTGCTTATCCTTAAGGACAGAGTTCAGCATGATGATGCCAGAGATGTGACCATTGGTGATGATGGGGTGTTGAAGATGCAGGGCCGGATTTGTGTGCCCAATGTAGATGGGCTTTAGGAGTTGATTCTGGAAGAGGCCCATAGCTCGCGGTATTCTATTCATCCGAGTGCCACGAAGATGTATCAAGATTTGAGGAAACATTATTAGTGGAGAATAATGAAGAAAGACATTATGGGATTTGTAGCTCGGTGTCTCAATTGTCAGCAGGTGAAATTGAGCATCAGAGACCGGTGGCTTACCTCAGTAGATGGATATTCCAGAGTGGAAGTGGGAGAGGATCGCTATGGACTTTGTAGTTAGACTTCTACGGACTTTGAAGAAGTTCTATGCTATTTGGGTGGTTGTGGATCGGCTGACCAAGTCTGCGCACTTCATTCCTATGTGTACTACCTATTTTTCAGAGCGGTTGGTAGAGATCTATATCCGGGAGATTGTTCGTTTGCATGGTGTCCCAATTTCTATCATTTCAGATAGGGGCACTCAGTTTACTTCACAGTTTTGGAGGTCTGTGCAGCGAGAGTTGGGTACTCAAGTTGAGTTGAGCACAACTTTTCACCCTCAGACGGACGGGCAGTCCGAGTGCACTATTCAAATATTGGAGGACATGTTACGCGCTTTTGTCATTGATTTAGGAGGGTCATGTGATCAGTATCTACCACTCGTAGAGTTTTCCTATAACAACATCTACCAGTCGAGTATTCAGATGGCTCCGTATGAGGCTTTGTATGGGAAGGCGGTGTAGATCTTTCGTTGGTTGGTTCGAACTGGGTGAGGCTAGGCTATTGGGTACAGACTTGGTATAGGATACTTTAGAGAAAGAGAAGGTAATTCAGGAGAGGCTTCGTACAGTGCAGTCGAGGCGAAAGAGTTATGCTGATAGAAAGGTTCGAGATATGTCTTACATGGTCGGTGAGAAAGTTTTGTTGAAGGTTTCACCCCTGAAGGGTGTTATGAGATTTGGGAAGAAAGGTAAGTTGAGTCCTCGGTTCATAGGGCCTTTTGAGGTGCTTCGGAGGATTGGGGAGATGGCTTATGAGCTTGCTTCGCCACCTAGCTTGGCGAGTGTGCATCCGGTATTTCATGTTTCTATGCTCCGGAAGTATATTGGGGATCTGTCTCATGTTCTAGATTTCAACACGGTTCAGTTGGATGGTGATTTGACTTATGATATGGAGCCAGCAGCTATTTTGGAGCGTCAGGTTCAAAAGTTGAGATCAAAGGATATAGCTTCAGTGAAAGTGTAGTGGAGAGGCCAGCCCGTGGAGGAGGCTACCTAGGAGACTAAGCGGGAGATGCGGAGCAGATATCCTCACCTGTTTGAGGCTTCAGGTATGTTTCTTGACCCGTTCGAGGACGAACGTTTGTTTAAGTTGGGGAGGATGTGATGACACAGCCAGTAACCTCATGAGTTGCCGCTCTATTTCCCCCATTTCTTCTTCTTATTGCTTTGTCTATCGGTTCTATATGTGATCGGGTTGGTTGGCTCGGATTCGGAAAGGATTTGGTAAGGTTTGAGACACTTAGTCTCTTTTGAAGAAGCTTAAGTTGGAAAAGTCAACCGGATGTTGACTTATGTGTTAGAGGGTTCGGATGTGAGTTTCGATGGTTCGATTAGCTTCGGTAGGTGATTTGCGACTTAAGAGCGTGATCGGAATGAGTTTAGGAGGTTCGGAGTAGATTTAGGCTTGAATTGGCGAAGTTGGTATTTTGGCGGTTTCCGGTTGATTGGTGAGATTTTGATATAAGGGTCGGAATGGAATTACGAGAGTTGTAGTAGTTTCGTTGTGTCATTTGGGATATGTGTGCAAAATTTCAGGTCATTCAGACGTGGTTTGGTTGGGTTTTTGATCAAAAGCGTAATTCGGAAGATTTTAGAAACTTAGGCTTGAATCCGATATGTTTTGGTTGTTTCGATATTGTTTGAGATGTTTTGAAGATTGGTACAAGTTTGAATAAGGTTTTGGAATATTTTGGTGCTTTTGGTTGAGGTCCCGGGGGCTTCGGGGTGATTTCAGATTGTTGACAGAGAGTTTGAGATTTTGTTGAAGCTATAGATTTTTCTGCTTCTGGTATTTCCGCACCTGCGGATTTGGGACCGTAGGTGCGATCTTGCAGATGCGTGGAAGGGAGCCACAGAAGCGGAATAGAGCTAGGGAGGCAGGAAATTGCAGAAGCGGTTAGTGGACCGCACCTACGATGGCGCAGGTACGGATGGCGCATCGCAGATGCGGATCGGGGTGGAATAAGTGAAAACCGCAGAAGCGGTTCTTTGGCCGCAAATGCGGTACTGTAGAAGATGGTATATGGCCACAGATGCGAAAATGTCTGGGTCAGAAGGTATAAATTGTGTCCTTCGTGATTTTTGAGCTATTTCACCATTTTTAAGTCGGCTTTGGAGCTTTTTGGATGATTTTGAAGAGGGACTTCAAGGGAACTTCATTGAGGTAAGGATTTTGGACCTAAAACTCGTTCCTATGGTATTATTTCACGTATTAGAGTTATAATTAATGGAAATTAAGGGTTAAAATTGGGGAAACTAGGACTTGGCATTGAAGACCTAGACTTGAGGATTTGAGGGACTATTGTGGTCGGATTTTGGTATTTTTGATATGTATGAACTCATGGGGAGATAAGGAATCCACTTATGTGAATTTTATCCGAGATGTGGGCCCGGGGGTCGGGTTTTGGTAATTTCGGGATTTGTGTCGTATATTGATTATTTTCACTTGGGTTTCGTTCCCTTAGCATATTTTGATGTCGTGATTCTGATTTTGGATAGATTCGACGCGAGTCGAGGCTAATTCAAGGGGCAAAGGCATCGCGGGCTAGAGATTTGACAGATTGAGGTGAGTAATAATGTTCTGAGGGTATGAAACCCCAGATTGCACATCGTTGTGCTATATTAAGGTGACACACATGCTTGAAGAAGAGCGTGGGGTCGTGCACTATTAGGGATTGTGACTTAGTCCGTCCCGAATGACCATTTTACCACGTATTTGACTGAAATCTATTTGCTATCATCATTATTTGGGCTGAATGCCATATTTGGTCCTCGTGCCATCTATTTGAACCCTTCGGGGATTTTTATTAATATTTCCTCACTGTTTTGACTTTATACTTGAACTCAGTCATGTTATATTTCACTATTTTCATACTCAGCCATGTTTACTATGTTTTAACACCTAAATGATCTTTTAAATGATAATTGGGCTGAGAGTCATGTTTTACTACTGTCGAGTGGCTTGTGAGGATTTTTGACTGAGTAAGGCCGAGGGCCTATGTTGTGAGGAAACACTGATCATGATTATGAGGCCGAGGGCCTGAGATATGTACGCTACGAGGTGGCTTGTTGATATGAGGCCGAGTGCCTAGTAATGATACCACGAGATGGCTTGATATTGCGCTTGGGCCGTAAGGGGCCCCTCCAGGAGTTTGCACACCCCCAGTGAGAACGGGTACCCATTGTGATGTGAGATATAGCCCGAGGGGCTGGTATTGTTGACATTGTGCCCGAGGGGCAATCCTTTATGTGCTTATCTGTCTTATTTGCCTGTCATTTACTTGTTTAATTGTTGAATAGGCATTTCTTGAAGTTTAAACTGAACTTATACGATTTTACATATCTTTATTGAACCACTGTTCTTACCTGTTTTACTGCTTCATTATAGCCCATAATGTGTCTTACGTGATTTCATGCTTTCAGTCTTTATTTATGATTATTACTCATTAAGTTGGAGTACTCACTTTACTCCCTGCACCCTGTGTGCAGATTCAACCGTATCTGGTCCCGCTCCCGAGTGTTGATCTTTCCAACTTAGGCGGATCCGAAGATTTTCTAGGTAGCTGTTGGCGCTCGCAGCCCAGAGCTTCTTCCCTTGTCTTACTTCTCTTTGTTTTGGATTTGTATTGAACTCTGTAGACTTTCTTGTCTTATTCCGGATTTTTAGATGCTCATGACTAGTGACACTCCAGTATCGGGCTGTGTTGGGTTGTTCTTCAGCATATTGTACTGTTGATGGCTTAAATGTTGGGTCATTTATCATATTTTAGACTTAATTCTCATTGTTAACTGCTTAAAACTGAAATGGGTAAGTGTCGGTTGGCCTTGTCTTCACGAGATGCGCCTGACCAGATCCGGGTTTAGGGTCGTGACAATTTCGGATTATACGAACGAAAACAAATCGCAGAGGAACGAACATGCAAGAACAAGTGCTTTTTTCATATTTGATATTCGACTGGTTCGAGGAGGATTTAGGGGAAATGGTTCATGGATTTAGAAAAGAGGGGGAAAGGTGGTTGTAGGGTGAAGATTTGGGTGGGTTTGAAGCCCGACCGCCGCCATGAAATGATTTCTGGTGGGCGACGGCTAGGGTTTAGGCCGTTTAGGTTGAGAGGAGATTAGGGCGGCTAGGGTTATGGAGGTTAGAGATGGGGTGGGGAAATGGGGGGTCTCTAGGGTTAGTGGGGTCTTTAGGACATATATATGGTGGGGGATTGGCCGGTTCTCGACCGTCTGATTAAATGAAATCAACGGTTCAGATCTAATTTCAAAGAAACGACGCCGTTTTGGGTTTTGGGTGGAGACTGGACTAGGTAAGGAGTTGGGCTGGGCGTATTTTGGAAAGGAAAGGGGTTTGGGCTCAGTAACCTTACAGGCCCAAACGAATTCAAGACCCAAAACACCTTCTTTATTTAATTATTGAGCCAAATTTATTTAGTTTAAAGAACTAATTTTATTAAACTTAATTAAACCTAAACTAAATCTTAAACAAAAACCTAGCAATGAAAAATTGACTTAATCATCTAATTCTAATACTAAAATAATTAATTTATTTTAGAACTAATGAAAGAAAAATACTAAAACTACAACTAAAAACGGAATAATGTGTATTTTTTTATTTTTGTTTTTATTGATGCAATTAATTAATAATTAAACTAAAATACAATTATCAACCTAAGAATTCAATATATATTTTTGAGTATTTTCTACGCTTTTAATATATGCAAAAAATGCAACTAAAATGCAAACAATTAAGCAAATATTCCTAGAAATTCTTATAAAATTTAAAATAAACTACAACAAATCTATTTTGTGATTTTGTAGGAGTATTTTGATCAGGCAAAAATCATATGTTCACACCTAGTTAGCCACTTTCTTCTTATGTCCTTATTGTAAAGCAGATAAAAGCCAGCTGGGTATTTATGCTTTTATTTCAGCTTTTGACTTAAAGAGTGTATTCTAGTAGCATACTTATCGCACGCTAGCTCAGCTATTTTCATGCATCTTTTCTTATGTAAGATTCTTGATCTGCCTGCAGTAGAAATTGATGGAAAGGTAACCTAACACCTATACAAAAACCTAGGTTCTCAGGTTTACTCGCTCTTGAATAAACATAAAGGACATCATAATCAAAAATGAATTTGGAAACTTGGACTAATGGAGATAGTGGTTAGTACTCTAGTCAATTCGTTGGTCAATGTTGAGAATCACGAGTGACCCAAATTTTCTACTTTGTCCACATTCATATCCACTACTAAAAAACAGCCAATTTCCGACGGAAAAAAGTAGTCGGAAACTTTCGACGGAATCGGTCGGAAAATACATAAAAATTTATTTTTCAATTTTTAATAATAGTTACAATTACTATTCCGTCTATATCCGTCATAAATTTTGGCAAAAATTCCACGTCACTGTTAGCGACCAATTCGGCCGGAAATAATTTTTTTTGAAAAAAAATAGCGACCGATTCGGTTGGAAATTGTTAGTAAAACGAGGTTGACTGCTTTGACCAAAATACCGACCGAATCAGTCGGAAGGGTTTTTTAAAAACCCTACCGGTGAACATCTTTCTTTTCCTTTCCCTCTTTTCTTCATTCTCTCTTCTCTCTCTCACTCAAACTTCCCCCCACCCAAACCCGCCACTGCTACCAATCAGCGGCATTCGTCGGCACCGCTGAAGCTCCGTCGAGACTCTCCTCTGCCAGGTAAGTTTCCCTTACCAAATCCCTATATAGTTAATGTTAGATTAATTATAGCATAGTATTATAGGGAAATATATCTTTCCCAAGAACAAAATTAAAAATCTCAAAGATATTTGAGTGTGTGGGGTTATAAATAGCAATTCTACATCAAACGTTGTTTATAAGTAGTTTGAACGGAAGCTAAGTGTCGACGCCCCCTTTTTCTAATGGGTCGAAATCGGGTATACGACATTGGGAGGACAACTCTATTCCCTTTCGAGAATTGGGTTTCGGGATTTGAAGAGTCGCCACCTAATGATTATAGTGCATTAGGACACTTTAAGAAGGGTTTGAGATGAAGAGACCAGATATTAGGGTAAGGGCTAGAAATTATCCCGAGGGGAAGGTGTTAGGCACCCCTCAAGATCCACTAGTGTGGTCCCGACCATGTTACAATTGTGACTTTACAAGTAAATAATCAAGGCTCAAATAAGGATTCGCATATAACATTGCAATCAGGTTGAAAACTTTCGAAGGTAAGTAGAGAGGGCAGAAATTTATGAAAAAAAAAAATTGAATAGTTTTACAAGAAGAGATGAAAGCAAATAAAGGGAGGGGGTCCTAAGTTTATAATTAATATGGATCACTTCAATGCAATACCCGGCAATCACTTCTCAGAAGAGGGGTCGCACGTGATATTAGCGCATCGGTCATCATATCCATATCTACCCTTCCCACCCTGTTAAGGTGTTAAAGCGCGAAATGGTATCGTTACTTATTGCATGCTATTACCCGTCCCAATCCTATCAGTCCCGGAGGCATATGGGACTCCTAATCCTAAAGGGGAGGGAGTTGGGGCTTTTGTAGAGTTTTCAAAAGGATAAAAATCTAGGCGACAAGCAATAACAGATAGTAGTTAAAAAGGAAACAAATAGCAGTTAAGGCTCAAGTCAGCCTCCTCATTCAAAGCAGCAGATTATCTAGCATGACTTACAAATACTGGTTTGGTCTATATTAAACTTAACGTAGGAAGGGTGGCTAATTTATCACATATTTTTCAAATAAGAAGTCTGAATTAGGACTGCCCGCTGGTTGTAATTATCAAAACTGATGCAATTATAAAATTTTACCCTAAGGCTTGCCTAGGAGTTAAACAGAACCTATAGACATGATATCTATTAGTTTCAGAAATAAAGAAGTAAATTGATTGCAGAAAAAGAATTGTTAATTACAGGGACATAAGATCTGCAGGCGTTAAACATTATTGCTACTGATTTTAGGCTTATAAGCGAGTTGACGATTCAGGTTTAGTTAACAGCTCCTATAGACATGCTTTCTAGGTGTTACTTATTTGAGCGCTATTATTGCTTATGCAGAAATCCCATAGGCAGGTTGTATACATGCAATTGACTAGGTATTTAAATCCTATAATAGGTTTGCCTAATGACGGATGCAGAATGCAGAAAGTCCTATAAACATGGTGTTTATATGAAGATGCAGAATTTTAGAATCGGCTTACAGGCATGGCATCTCTTTTGAAATTGCAGAAAACCCTATAGACATAGTATCTATATGAGAATGCAGAAAATCCTATAAACATAGTATCTATATGAGAATGCAGAGTTTCAATGATTTATAAAATGCAGAACTTTAGAAAAATAGTAATCCCTATGAACATGGTATCTACATGAGTGCAGAATTTAAGAAGTATAGTAATTCCCTATGAGCATGGTATCTACCCCTTGCATGCATAGTCCCCTACCCTTTTCCACTAGCCGACCCCAAATGTTTATTACAAGATTATTACAGATCAGAATGAATAAGAAAAATATATCAGAAATTAAAGATTCCAACCAAGGAGAGCCTAATTCAGACCCCAGGTCTGAAATATGAAATAAACCAACTTCCAAAGATCAGATTCCAAAGACTTTCTCATCCCGGGTGTTTCAGAGATCCAAGGAGCTTCAGGAACTCCAGGCAGTGCTTACACCCCAAATATATTGCAGAATTAGATTATAGTGCAGTGTGGAAGGGTCAGCCCTCAAATGTCCAAGTTCAGAGGGAAATCAAGGTCCCAAAGCAAGACTCAAAAGAGAGTGGCAGAACTTAAGGTTCTAGGAATAGGTGTAGGTGCAATAGAGGGGAATTAGGGAATGCCAAGGCAGGCTGGTGGTCATGCCCAGCAATTAGGAGTGCTGGCACACCCCCGACCAGCCTGTCAGCTAAAAATTAGAGAGTTAGGACCTATTGAAGGTCAGGTTTATCCCTGGACAGCAACTTGGATGCTGCCAGGCTATACCTCAACTCAACACACCTAAGGGAATGGGGTATGGGAAGTTGAAAGAGTCTAGGATCCAAAGGATCCAGTTTTAATCCATGGACAATAACTTTGTGTATTGCCATGTCTTAAACCACAGCTCAAGCACATAAAGGGGTATGGGGAATGGGATTCATTGTAGTAACAGATAGCAAGCCATAAGCATACTATCATAGAAGTTGAATTCTACAGAGCAGTAAAGTAGGCATAGACATAAAACCTTGTAAGTAAACACATTGGGGTTGATGCTAGAATCAAAACTAGGACATACCAGTTTCAGGAAAAATAAATGAAAGCAGAAGTCTTGAGAAAGCCAAAGTGCAGAAAGTTTTAGAAGGGGTTGTGAGAATTAAGTGAAGCTCTGAAGTGTATTCTATTAAGGTGAAAAAAAAAGGGTCGAGTATTTATAGCTTGGAAAATAGATAGAGAGTAAGGGAAGAATCATAGTAATTATGGAACTATGTATCAATTATAATCAATCAACATAAGAACTTCCTTTAATTAAGGAGTTCAAACTCAAACGGTAATGGACAGCAATCAGTTAAGGAAAGAGAATCAAGTAAACATCTTGTGTAAAGTAGGAAATTAGGGGCAAATACATAGGGGTTTAACTAAGGAACGAAAATTTTAAAATATACGGTTAGCCCAAATAAGGCAAGAACACAGTAAATCAATTAGTACCTAGTAAATCAAGGAATCAGGGATTCGACATTACCAATAAACCAAGTCAGAAAGAGAGGAAAGATTTTAACTTAAGGAAAATCAGTAGCAATCAATTAGTCCTATTAAAAGGGATTATGAATCAATCACAAGTTGGAAAGCCCTTTTACAGAAAGGTTCATCACATATCAAAAGCATACAGACACGTTAAGTATGAAAGAAAAATTGTCATGCCATCGTAAAATCGGTGGAAAATCCAGTAACAGAGTTTAGAAGAGTTTATCAAAAGGTCAGAATCATATGAAACTTCGAAATTGATCTAAAAGAGTTGGGGGTTTTGAAATAAGAACCCCAGTTCGGGCAAACCATAAAGCAAAGATGAGAGGGCCAGCAGTTGAATCGAAACATGTTCAGAGGTTTCTGAAAAGAACTGAAACTTCTAACATGCTTCTCGCAGCAACAGAACTCATGAATAGCATGTAAATACAATAGAAGAGTTCAAAGCAACAGAGTAAAGGAACTAATTCGAAGCATGATGAGAAAAAACTGATAAGAACAGTAGAAGGAAGCATGCTTAAAAAGATCCTTTTAGAAGAGGCTTAAACAAAGTTCAGTAGAAGGAAAAAATAGTAAGAGCACTTAAGAACATGATAGAAGAATACAGTAGGTGAAACATACCAGAACATGGTAGAAAAAAATAGTAGAACATAGTAGAAAGGCATACAAGGACATAGTGTAGAAAACACAATAGCAGAACATACAAGAACGGAATATAGAAAGCACGGTATAGGAACATACGTGGTAGAAGGAAAACATAAGAACACAGTAGAGGCAAATACATACAAAATAAAAGGAGAAAAAAGTCAGATAAACACTTAAGCATTTTCAGAAAACCCTAGATGGTAAAAGAGGCTTCGGAAAGTAATTTTTGAAAGAAAGTTAGGGAAATCGTTTGAACCCTCAAGTAGAGCATAGATACACAACAGATCTAAAAGAAAAATCGGGAAAAACCTCGACGGGTTAGGGCTTCAGAATAACCCTAGAAAAAGCTTTGAAAAGGTCACCGATCTGAGTCGGAGAGGTCAGAATCAGGCTCAAAACACCATGGTATGCCGGAGCAAGGCCGGAGATGGCCGGAATCTTCGAATCGGTGAAGGTCTGAGTGAAGACCTTCGAGGTCTAGCCTCGAACCTTCGAGCATCATGCATGCAAGAGCCGGAGGAGGTGAGTATAGGTTGTCCATGGCCTGAGAAGCCATGGACTCCGGTGAAAACACCGTGGAACAAGGTGGGAGGAGGCTAGGGTTCCGAAGAGCCTTGAGAGAGTCTGAGAGAGTTTTGGGATTCAAAGGCGGCTTCATTGTGCAAATGGGGTTAGGGTCAGAGGGGTTAGGGGATTAGAAAAGGAAATGGTGAATCAGGGCCGTTGATCAAAATGATCAACGGCCAGGATTTAAAAGAAAATCCGGACGGGTTTGAAAACGGGTTAATGGGTCGGGTAAAAATAAGAATTGGGTCGTCCGAATTTGAGTTTGAAATTGGGTCACTTTTAGGCTAAAATTGAAATGCAATGGGGCTATAATTGAAATGAACTGAGGCTACATGTTAAATAGCCAGTTTTACCCCTTTTTATTTATAAAAAATAGTAAAATGATTTTAAAAATAAATTAAAAGCACTGAGCTAATTAATAATATATAAATATTAATCTAAAAATACTGTAAATGATTTTATGGTTACAAAACGCTATTAATCGTAATATAGGCCGTAATTGTAATTTTATGTAATTTAGCTTAAAAAATATCAAATGAATTTGTAAAAATATGCAAAAATCACGTTAATTATATTTTAGTGTAACTATGAGGATGAAAATAAATTATTCACCAAAATGATAATTTTGAAAATAATTATTGGATTTTGTACTGTTAAAATAGACAATAAATTGGTTTTGAAAATCTTTAAAAATTTGGGGAAAATACCAAAATACTTGGGCATGCTTATATATGCATACACATGTTATTTTGAAAGTATTTTGAGTATAAAAATATATAGGGAAAAATTGGGTATCAAACACTGAGTACTAAAAAGACTTTTGGGATTGAGGAGATACTTTGTGTTTAATGCTAATTATTTCCTTGTTTTCACACTCTGGCTCTCAAGCTTCCTGTTATCGTCTTGCAGATGCTACACATAGCCATGAGTTTGTTCTTTTTTATTTAGAAAATAGTTCTATATGTTTATTCAATGACCTTCCACAAATAGGTTAGGACTATAATTCACATGTGTCATTATGCCTTTTCTATTTCTGAGGTTTTCATGGGCGTTGGATTAGAATGAACTTCGAATGAACTTTTCTGTTTTTCTCATATTAAGAAAAGCAATCATTAAACCGCAAGTTTTTGCCTTTATTGGGAACGTTGTCCTCTTTCTCTTAATCCTAGTGCCTTTTTAGTGATGGAACTTTATTAACTTTTAAAATGATTAGTCTATTGTTAGTGTCTGTAATAGTTCTTACAGATGCACATACAGGCTTAATATGCTAAACTTGCTTCATTTATATTCAGATACTAAGTGCCTAATGCTTGACCTTTGTTGGGGTTAATTGGGGGATTTCTATGTGCTGGAGAGCACTCATAGCTACCCGTATTTATACCCCATAAAATAAAATACTTCAGCCCTGGATTCCACACAATGTGACAAAGCTTCAGGGTCGTTTGATAGGATGAATTAGGGAAAATAACTTATATATTAGTTGGTGTTGCTCTTGTGATTGGGCAGGTTTCATATAATAGTGGTAACAATATGTACTGGACTTCTCCTGCTTTGTCTCTAACTTGCACATAATTCATCCCAAATTTTTCTTTCTCATATACATGTTCAGTTTTTTATCAGATTAATTTTGTGACAAAGTTAAAAAAAATCTTAAATTATTTCATAAGCTACATTATTAAGTGTATCAGGAAATAAACTTTTTTTCCTTGATCTCATATTAACAAATATTTTTCATATTTGCCGCATTCATTTGCTCCTAAACTAGAATAGATGTGTATAATAGTCGCCTAGAACAAAATTAAAAATCTCAGAGATATCATTGGTACAATAGAACAAAGTATTAAAAATATGCTTAAAGAATCATGTGGTGAATGAGTCGTCAATCTTTATTCATAGGTCTAAAATCTGAATCTTTCACACACAGTTTAACAATTGGAACAACAATAAACATTAATTAAATGAAACAAAATAAAAGATTCTTTGGTGTTAGCAAAAGATTACTTATCATCGACCAGAGTACTGTTGAAAAGGGTTAGAGTCTCAAAATCTCGGGAGACTTCTTGCTGTTCTTGAATCCCAATCTAAGTACATAATTGAAAGTTGGATAAGTTTATAGTATTACCTTCTATAACTAATTTCCAAAATAAGTCGAAAGTTTTCAAAAAGTGTGCTGCAAAAGCTAGACATAAACTAGCACTTGCAGAGTGTGCTGCAAAAGCAGAAGCAATGTGCATGTGCTAGCAATTGCATCTGGATGTTCTGATTCCCCAGAAAGATTATATGAGTTATGAAGACATTCTTCAGCTTAAACCAAATTACTTATTGGTGATATATGCGTATTAGTTTCTATGCATGTGCTTTAAATATTTTTGCAATTGTGTATTAGCACTTCTGTTGCTCCTGGTGCAAAATAATAGAAAGTTCTGTGCTGGATAGGGAGTTAAAATTGGTACTTGGCTGGCATTGTCTAATTGTCTAATAAAATTTGATTTTATTTGCTTGGTTAATGTTGCTAAGTCTTCTTCTATTTACTTTAATTTGGTGCAAAATAAATACTCTACCCACAAAGAATAGACAAGTAAGTAAATGGTTTGGTGTCTACATCAAGTATTGAAAAGATGACAAACGGGTCTTGGGAAAACTTTTAGTTTTATCTGAGCCGTGAACTTCTTGGAGAAAGATACCGTACAACATCAGAGAGCAAATGTGGAATCAATTTAGGGTAAAAATTAATTATATTTATTTAATAATTAGATTCTCCATCTAATGTTACTTTTTTATATTGCAGACAAGGTGTACATGGCATCCTCAGCATCAAATTGCAATAAATAGTATTTTCAAGAAGAAAGCTGCTATAAGGATTAAAGATACTATGTGCGCTGCTCGGAATTTCGGTAAAATGCCGGACTGGTTAAGAGAAGATGTTTGGGATAAACTTCTTGAGAAATAGAATACCCCAGAATGGAAGGAAAGAGAACACTGGGGAGACGCGTGCGTCAGACCGATATGTAAAATTCTAACTTCATAATTATTTATGGTTTATTAATATTAGTTTGTTTATATAATAGTTATGTTTTTTATTTCAAGAAGATTATCATAAAAGGTTGGAAGAATGGCAACAAACTCAGCCTCCTTCAACTCAACCAACACCTGATGATATGGCTTCATTGTGGACAGAGGCAGCGGGTGGAACAAATAATGGCAGAGTCTATGGATTAGGAGTACGTCGACTTACAGGTCATCCAAATCCACTCTTAGCCAATTCTTCTTCTCCTCAAAATCAAGAACAGATGGAAGCTATGAGAAACGAAATTCGTGAATTGAAGCAACAATTGCACTCCCAATACGGAACATTTGTTAAGATGCAGAAATTCATGCGTAAACATGGGCATGATTTATCTGATGATGAGGATGAACAAACTGAATCTGATGTGTAGTAGTTTAGTTGTGATGTTTTGGTTGATTGGTAAACTTAATTGTGAGAGACAACTTTATGTATTGCTTTTAAACTTGAATGTGGCCTACTATTTGGATGTTTTGATGCCCAAAATTGTTAGATTTAAAGGTTGGTATTATTGGTTTAAGTTGTGTTAACGGTTGGCATTGTTGGTTTAGATTTTGTTAATGTATTATTAATTTAGATTGTGCTAATGTATTGTTGGTTCGTATTATTGTATTAATGTATCGTTGGTTTAGATTGTTGTTAATGTATTGTTGGTTGGTCTTTTTTTGTTTGTGATAGTTTGACAGGTGGTGTAGCTCAAAATTGAGTAGAATTCTGCCCAGTTTTATACAAAATTCCGACTGAATTCTGACGAAAACGGTCGGACAGCTCCCCAGATTTAACCATAAATTCTCATATTTCCAACTAATTTGGTCGGAAATGTAAAAAAATTTAATATTCAAAAAATTTCGACGGATTCCGTTGGAAATTAAATAAAATTTATTATTTAATTATTAATTTCTGACTGAGTCGGTCAGAAATTCAAAAACTTAATATTCAATAGATCTGTGGTGTGCTCATACTACACTTTTGTACATTTTTGTGTACAGATTCAGGTATTGACCAATAGTAGCTGTGCGGGTCGTCGCGGTGGAGACTCACGGTAACTTGTTGTTGTGTTCGCAGGCCACGGAGTCACCTTCGTTTGTGTTTACGTTCCATTGGTTCCTTCTCGTTCTAGAACAGAGTTGTATTTATTTTGTATAATTATTCTTAGAAAGGCTTATGACTTGTACCACCGGTTTTTGGGAATTTTGATTTATTGAGAGTTATTTAGTTTGAAGTTAGTAAATATTAATCTTATTTCTGTAAATGTTAGGCTTACCTAGTTTAGAGACTAGGTGCCATCACGACTCCTTCAGAGGGATTTTGGGTCGTGACAAGTTGGTATCAGAGCTCTAGGTTCATGGGTGCTACGAGTCATAAGCAGGTTTAGTAGAGTCTTGCGGATCGGTACGAAGACGCCTGTACTTATCTTCGAGAGGCTACAGAACTGTTAGGAAATTCCACTTCTTTCATTCTCTATCGTGCGATATTGATTCAGCTTGAAGTATATGACTTATGTCCCTCTACATCCACTCATGTATAATATTACGCCCTTAGCGTTTGCTATGCGCCAGTGGTTCGTGATGCTACAGACATGCTACAAAGGAGTCAAGGATGCTCAGGCATTGCCTCGATGTGTTGTCCACACTGAAGATACAGAGGCATGGAGAGACTATTCAGTTGTTCGTATGGAGGTGCAGCGGTTTCCAGCACCTGATTGATGAGTGCGAGCTGGGAAGGTTTAATTGGTCGACTAGTCGTCGCGATTGTGGCAAGGCCACAAAGTGGGTGTTGACTGGGAATAGTTAGTGGTATTGGAGTTCCTTGTGATTTGTGTTGTATGAGCTTTGAAGGTTAGTTTTGCGGATCATCAGACTTTGTTTTCTATGGCTTTCCGCCAAGTGGAGGAGTCCAATAGCGGCATTCAGATTGCAGAGTCAAATTTGTATCAATCTTAGCCTGAGGTATATGTATATGTGGTATTGGTAGATTCCCGGATTTGGGGTATGACTAGGGTCTGAGATCTCGCACGGGATGATGTTGGGGCTTACAGTGTTTCTATGTCAATAATGGATCTACATATCAACATCAAGGGGAGTCGGGGGAATAACTTCAAATTCATAGGAGGTCTATTCAGCGTAGGTATCGTGGTTACGGCAGAACGGGGTGCTTCAGAGGTAATGCGGTGGTTTATGAGTTTCTTGCTACGTGGTTCATGCTAGAGTCATCTGCATGTGGGGCTTTGATGGGAGTTATTGTATATCGACTATCCGAAGAAATGAATCAGTTTAGTAGTGTTGGGTCAGCATAGCCATGGAAGTAAATGGTCCTTTTGAATGGGAATTCTCTACTGGCATTTGTGGAAGCACTCTTGGATTGGGCGGTTTGTGTGACTCGATTGAGTTGAGGAGGCGCAGTCCTGATGGTTTTGTTGCATACGGGCGGATCTCAGAGGGTTCTCGATGGTTTGACTACGGCTTGAGTTGGGTGTCTACTATGGGCATAAGGAATATGTGGTACATTGCAGTTTCTCCCGAATCAGTATCTAAAATTAATAAAGTGTTGGCACTGTTGGCTATCATATGTGAAGAGTGTGCATTTTTGGAAAGGACCTTGAGTTTTGATTTGCAGTGCATGGCTGGTAGCAGGGTGATTACTGGGTTTTGAGGCTTTCGAGGTTCATATTTTGTTATGCGGTCAGAAACTCTATATGAGTGCTTCAGTAGAATGATAGGGTATAAGTGATATATCAGCCATTTGATTGCGTAGTGGAGTTAGAGTATGGAAATTTTTGTATTCTTGAGGTTTTGGGGCTAGATGCCCTCATATGTGAAATATTCCTATTTGCGGATTATGGAGGAACGTTGAGGATGAGATAGTTAATAGCATGCATGATTGATAGGTCGCTGTGGATTTTTGGAAAGGATATTTACCTATTTGGAGGTAATCAGGATTTGGTTGTAGGCTATTTGGGGGATCAGCGAGAATATGTATGTCGTGTCAGAGCAAATTTGTGTGCCTCTGTGAGATTGTCATTTTGGTTATGTGATCAGGTAGGAGGGATATTATATGTGCCCCTAGCCTATGATATGTGTTACTCTTGTATGTTGTGTTAGGCGGTGAGGTTGTATGATTATTTCCCCCGCAGGTAGTAATTCTGTTCAGGCCTTATGGCGATGCGGGCAAGATAGCCCTCGTGATGTTGATTTGTTTATTGCACCTTAGTCGTGCTTGCTTCTTTCATGTTTTAGCACTTTCATTTATTTTCCCACAGTTTTATTTGTGCACTCTGTTGTACTTGATATCAGTATTCATATGTTCAGTGAGCTCGAGCATTTTGGCTTGATGAGTATTTGGGAGCGGGTTGCACGCTGCAATGGATGTTATGTGGGATACCCTTTCCTCGTGTTCATTTGGTGTTGTGTTTTCACTCTATGGGACGATTTGATGAAGAACTACACTTTTGTTATTACACATGTTGTGCTCGTTAGATAATTCTTATACCCTGCTTTTCTTTACTTGTGCTGCATAATTGAGTTATTGTTGGTTTGGTGTACGAATTGTGTAATGTGAGAATCTGTGTGGTTCCATGATGAGCTGTCAATTGTGCTGCTTGTATTGGCTGAGATGAGGTTCTTAGACCTGAGATTAGTACTATGGTATCGGGGGTGAGGAGTGTTTGGAAGTATGAGGGTGTTTCTGATAAGATTTGGGCGATGACCCTTGGCGGGCGAGAGAGCTTCTTGACTTGTTGTCTTCATGGGCGGCTATGAGTTCCCGCATGTTTCTTTATCATGAGTAGTGATGTGGAGGTCCGGAACAAGGTTATATTCAATGTGAAGTATATTTCGGCATCCAGCATGTTATTTGAGCAGCTATGATGGTAAGATGTTATTGCTTCGAGCATTTGAGTTGTGTGGAGCAGTGTGTGATTGTATTCTGTATTGGAACTTGGCTTGATTCAGTTTGTTAAGGCTCATGCAGTGTGATGACGTGGAATTCGGATCCGATGATGAATTTCAGATATTGAGGTTTGGGTTCTGTTCTAAGGATATGGGCTAAGAAGGAGATGAGATCATCAGTTAAGTTGCATTGGCAGCTCTGCTTAGATTGGATGATAGAGAATCACCCCCAGGTGTATGTGTGATGAGCTCATGCAGTGGTTCGATGGCTTTAGAACGGCTCCGGGCACGTTCGAGGACGAACGTATGTTTAAATGGGGGAGGATGCAATGACCCGACAGGTCGTTTTGAACAATTGCGCCTGATCCGATAGTTTGAGGTCCCGAGCAGCTTCACATTATGTATATAGACTTGTGTGCATGGTTGGATTCAGTTTCCGGATGAATCAGAGTTGAACTGGAAGAAGGAACCTAGTTTTGGAAGTTTAAACAGTGAAAATTTGACCGGAATTGGACTTTTGAGTAAACAACCCTGGAATGGGTCATGGGCGATCTCAACAGCTTCGTATGGTGATTTTGTACTTAGGCACGCGTCCGGATTCGGATTGGAAGTCCATAGGGAAATTTGAGGTATTTCGGCAAAAGTTGGAAAAGTTGAAGTTTGGAAAATGGAGAAGTTTGACCCATAGTTAACTTTTGTGATATCGGGGTCGGAATGCGATTCCGAGAGTTGGAACAACTCCGTTATGTCATTCTGGACTTGTCTGCAAAATTTGGCGTCATTTCGGGTTGAATTGATAGGTTTTGGCACGAGTTTTGGAAGTTAGAAGTTTGAAAGTTCCTAAGTTCGATTCTTGGTGTGACTCAATGTTTCGACATTGTTTTCTTGGTGTGATTCAATGTTTCGGCATTGTTTGATGTGATTTGATACCTTGAGCGAGTCCGTGTTAGGTTATATGACTTGTTTGTGTGTTTGGACAGGGTCCTGGGGGCCTCGGGTGTGTTCCGGGTGGGCTACGGGTCATTTTCCCTTGTTTTTGAACTATTGTTTTCTGCTTCTGGTATCCTCTTTCGCGATCGTGAACAGCCTTTCGCGTTCGCGAAGCTTTGTTGCTGACCACCTGGAAATTCTTCTTCGCATTCGCGAAGCTCTGCTTTATCCCTCATCGCGTTCGCGTCCCCTTCAAGCGTTCGCGTAGTTATGTTGTTCCACTATTTGCGTTCGCGTACTAGTTCATGTGTTCGCGAAGAGCAATCTCTGGGCCATAATATTTTCCTTCTTTGCGTTCGCATGCATACTGTCGCGTTCGCGAAGCACAACTGGGCAGCCTTCATTTTTCTTCTTCGCGAACGCGATACTTCCTCCGCGTTCCCGATGCTTTAACCTGGGCAGAATAAAAAGTACTCTATTCCGAGGGTTTGCCATTTTTACCATTTTTGGAGTTTTAGAGCTCGGTTTTGGGCGATTCTTTATGGGTTTTTCAAGCAAAACGATTGGGTAAGTGTTCTTCACCTAGAATGATTATATTCCATGAATTTATCTTTATTTTTATCATTTAATTTGTGATTTGGGTTGAGTAAAATGTTGGTTTTTGAAGAAAATTCCTAAAATGAAAAATCGTGATTTGAAGGGCCAAGTGGTATCGAAATTTAATAAATTTTGTATGGTTTAACTCATATTGGAATGGGTATTCGGATTTTGTAAAATTTGTCGGGTTCCGAGGCGCGGGCCCGAGGGTCAACTTTTGGATCAATTTTTGGATTTTGTTAAAGATTGAGATTTTACGATCCGGAATAGTTTCTTATGTGTTCTGTTTGTGCCTTGAAGTTAATTTGGTTAGATTTGAGCCGTCCGGATGTCTTTTCACCCGAGAAGTGCATTTTAGAGTATCGGTTTGTCTTCTTTGAGGTAAGTATCTTGCCTAACCTTGTGTGGGGGACTTCCCCTTAGGATTGAGTCTTCTTTGCTAATTGTAGTTCGTGTATGCGAGGTGACGAGTGTGTGCTCGGACTTATTTGTGGGAAATATGCTCTAGGGTTCTTAGGTCCTTATGTTCAATATATGGAGAGTATTCGTTATGATTGGGTTTAATAATTGCTTAAATTATCTCTATATGCTCCATATGATGTTGTTAGTTTTCCTCTAATTCCTACGTGTTGCATTGACCCTTAATTGCCTTAATTGAAGTGATTATCTTCCTTATTGTTTTGATACTTCTTGATTGTGAGTTCCTCTATGACTTCGTGCAAATAGGTTACATGTCCAATTGTTGTGGTTACCGGTGTAGTTATCACATGCTTATTATGTCTTGTTATTTAGTTGAGGTTCCATTGTGAAGTTAATTGTCAGTACAAGTTTGGTTATAGCTGATTCCCTTGCCGGGACGTATTTACTTCTTACTGTTGGTTCCCTTGCCGGAATCTGTTTATTCTCATTGTTGATTCCCTTGCTGGGATATTGTTATTTCCTTATTGTTCCCTTGCCGGTATTCTTTTGTGATTGGTGTTGAATTGTATATTGGGATCGGGTTGCACGCCACAACAATATTATATGGGATCGGGTTGCACGCCGCAACATCATTATATGATTTGGGTCGGGTTGCACGCTGCAACAATATTATATGATTTGGATTGAGTTGCACGCTGCAACATCATTATATGATTTGGACTGGGTTGCACACCGCAAAATCATTATATGATTTGGATCGGGTTGCACGCTGCAACAATATCATATGATTTGGATCGGGTTGCACGCCGCAACAGTACTATATGATTGGGATCGGGTTGCACGCCGCAACAAGAAAGAATAAAAGTGAATATTGACTCTTTTGGTGAGAATGAGAGTAAAAGCACGAAGGGTGATGCCGTTCACTTTATGATGATGTGCTTATTTGTTGTTATCAATTCAAGTGTTTAAACTGTTTAAATTCATTTATTGTTGTGATCCTTTGTGTTAGAACCTACAATGTTTTCAATACCTCACCGTGTTTATGTATATATATACTCCAATACATCAAACTTCAATAATTGTTAATTCATTTAGTTTCTCAATTATACCCCCTTAAACCGTCTGAGGTTGCATTTTACTTAAAAAGAAATTACTACTAAGTTTTAAGTTATTAAATCTCATGTTAAAGGTCATAATTCATTCAATGTTGTATTTTTTTAAATTAAAAGGAGTACTTTCTTTACTCAATTTATTTCAAAAGAAACAATTTTGTCTCTTCTCGCGGGCTTTCCCAATTAGTTTAGAAATTGTAATTTTACTTATATTGGGTAAATGGGACTTTTTGGACATATTGAGTGCATTGTACGGACATTATGTATTGTATAGCATGTGGATTCTGTTGTTAAAAGTGAGATAGAAAATATGGGGGCACAAGGTGCCATGCGTGCGGAAGGTTCGGAAGTTAAGATTATGATATGAGAAACCAAGAATTGAGATGGTCGGGATTGTGTATTAGACATGATGTGATTGATTGAGTGGGAATCTCCTTCTTTAATTGAATATAATCTTACTTGTCTCTGTTCTTGTTATGTCAGTGTTGATTTACTTGATTATCTGATTTACTTGGTTACCGTTTGTTACTACCCGTGTTCTCCCTTTATGGTTCTTACTGTTGGTATTTTGATTTCTTTTCGTCGTTGATATTACCTTGATACCTTTATCTCAATGTTTTATTATCATATTCTGTTCATTCCATTTGACCAGTAGGTGTCTTGATTGTTCCTCGTCACTACCTCACCGAGGTTAGTCTTGATACTTACTGGGCACCGCCGTGGTGTGCTCATACTACACTTCTGTACATTTTTGTGTGCAGATTCAATATTGATCGATAGTAGCTGTACGGGTCGTAGAAGTGGAGACTCACAGTAACTTGTTGTTGTGTTCGCAGGCCACGGAGTCACCTTCGTTTGTGTTTACGTTCCATTGGTTCCTTCTCGTTCTAGAACAGAGTTGTATTTATTTTGTATAATTATTCTTAGAAAGGCTTATGACTTGTACCACCGGTTTTTTGGGAATTTTGATTTATTGAGAGTTATTTAGTTTGAAGTTAGTAAATATTAATGTTATTTCTGTAAATGTTAGGCTTACCTAGTTTAGAGCTAGGTGCCATCACGATTCCTTCGGAGGGATTTTGGGTCGTGACATTTGGTCAGTTTTTTTAATATTAATTTTTATTTATTTTAATTGAATAACCAACCAAATTTGGTCGGTTTCTTGAAAAATAAATTTTGCGATAGTCAAAAATAGTTTCCCATCTTTTTGCGCCAAAGAAAACCGACCAAAGTTGGTCGGTTTCATAAAAAAAAATTAAAAAATAAAATATTTTGAAAAACCGACCGACTTCGATTGATTTTTCGGCCGGTTTTTTGACCGATCAAAGTTGGTCGGTTTTTTTCCAAATTTCTAGTAGTGGAAGCGGCAATAATCCTTATACACTGCCATACTAGGCTTGGCTTCCCTATATAGCATGTGATAAGGCAAGAAAATTTCTACTAGGATATTCTTTACACCTTTTAGTATATATAACATGCTTATGTGAATATCAACAAAGGATTGTAGGCACATTGCTCTGGCTTATTTAATCAATTAATTATTAATTATCAGGGCGCGAACGTAGAAGGTAACTTATGAATTCATCTAATCGAGTAGCGTTGGTTTGAATCCTATATATATATATATATATATATATATATATATATATATATATTACGAATTCAATACATCGAAAAAGTAGTGATAGAACTCTTATCTCGAAACCAAAATCTACAAGTTCTAAATTCACCTTTAGTTATGTATATGGTAGAAATCGGGGCTATCTAATTTCGTGAGCTCGAGGGCCACTTAGAGAGCAAGATCGAAATATACCAGGAGCAAGCCCGATGGGAGGCTTCGAAGATCAAAGTGTCCGAGGAACATCGAAGCCAAGTACGACCGCTCTGAGATAGTGCCGTTATGAGTTTGTTACAAAAGGACGAGATTCGCGCCACGTCCCCAAGATCGCGGCATAAATTCCGGAATTGATTTGTACGAATTTGTACAAATCCGTACTAGGAGGTTATACAGTTGTCCCAATAAGATTCTTTACAGTAAATGGAAATGTACCTTATTTAGGGCTCTCCTCCTATATAAAGGGGACTCCAATTATTTGGAAACATCATCTAATCATTGGCAAAGAATATACTATCTTACTTTTTCGCTCATTGTTCATCAGAATTGTCCTTTTATCCTTATTGCTCTTACTCTACTGTTCTTGGTTCATCTCGAGGTCCCTAAGCTCGAGGTCGATATTGGTTAAGTAACACTGATTTGATTCACTTATTTCCTTCATCTATACTTCATATTTTTTTATTATTAATTGGTATTGAACTAAATCACATATCTTTAAAACTACAAATCAAATTTAATTGTTACTCATATTTTTGAGGTAAACAGTTTGGCGCCAACCGGGGGGATAAAGATAATAGTGATTATTTCATTACCAATTCTCATAACACACGTTGTTTTCACACTTGTTCTTGTCAAAGATTCTTTGATTTTAGGATAAAGCATGTCAAACTCACAACACGCTCCCGTGCACAGCGATGACGGTCTTGGATTTCATGGGGAAAACGAAAATGTGGCTGCTCCGGGAGCCGGTGTACCACCGATTAACCCTAGAAGTGCCAAATGTGGAACCAGTCGATGTTAGTTCACACATTGCTTTAAATGCGGATTTAGGCACAGACCCTGAGGGAAGTGTATGTAGGGAAGTCAGATCTAGTGGCCAAGGAACACATGGTATAGGAGATGGGGGAATCAGCCTCCAAGTAATATTCGAGATGCTACAAGCTCAACAAATTGCCATTGCTCAACTTCAAAGTCAGAATAAACTCCAAGTGTGGTCGAACCAGGGAACACTCGACGTACTGAGCCGATGCCGGAGGGATCAAACGGTAATGGCTTGGGGAGTGACCCCACAATTATGAGGATGCTCAAGGAACTCACCTAGAGAATCGAGTCCGGGGAGAAGAAGATCGAGGATAATGACAAAAAAGTGGAGACTTATAAGTCCCGTGTTGATCAAATACCGGGGGCACCTCCGATCTTAGAAGGATTAGATTCTAAAATGTTCGTGCAAAGACCCTTCCCCTCTAGTGCGGCTCTGAAGCCAACCCCCAAGAAGTTCTGTATGAACGAGATTCCCAAGTATAATAGGACGAACGATCTGAATGAACACGTTACCTCATATACGTGTGCCATCAAAGGAAATGACTTGGATGATGACGAAATTGAATCTGTACTACTGAAGAAGTTTGGGGAGACTCTGTCCAAGGGTGCCTTGATATGGTATCATAACTTATCCCCTAATTCTATTGATTCGTTTGCTATGCTTGCAGATTCATTTTAAAAGAACATGCCGGATCCATTAAAATTGCAACGAAGAAGTCGGACCTTTTCAAGGTAAGGCAGAAAGAAAACGAGATGCTTATGGAATTTGTATCTCGGTTCCAAGCAGAGAGGATGGATTTGCCTACGGTCACCGATGACTGGGTCGTTCAAGCTTTCACTCAAGGTCTCATCACTCGGAGTCCTATAGCTTCACATCAGTTGAAGCAAAGTTTGCTCGAGTACCCGGCTGTCACTTGGGCTGACATACATAATCGGTACCAGTCGAAGATTAGAGTCGAAGATGATCAACTGGGGACTCCTTTGGGGTTCGTTTATCCTGGGAGGCCCATAGGTAGGATCAAAGGGGACGTCGATCAAGAGCCAAGTTCAAATATAGATCGATCTTAACCGTACAACGGAGACCATAGAAGTAGCGGGTCTAGGTGAAGCTTCGCACAAAATGAGAGGAGAAATGGTCGACGCCAAAATTTATGAGGGCCTGATGCCAAGGAAGATCACATTAAATATCCAAAATCCGAATAAAGGTACGACCACATTGTGATTCTCTCTATTTTTTGACTAACACTTGCATGATATTGACAAGAATCGGCACGAAGCTTTGAATATTAAAGCACATGTTGGACTCTTTTTTCCTTGGACTGGTTTTCATCCCAAATGGATATTTCCGACAAGGTTTTTAACAAGGCAACCATTGTTCGTGTTGACTTAGGGCAGTTCAACGGTATCCGAGATTCCCTGAGATAAGCCTCGATATCTGGGAGGCATTACTCCCAAATGTCCGCTTTGTTGCAAGGAAGTTACTTCATGCCAACGGGGCCTCAATAGGAAAATGTTGTAAGGGTCAAACGGTCAGATGATCCGTGCCCATATAGGTTACTCGATCCCTACATCAAACATGCACACATGTATAATCATCTATTAAGAGAAGTATTTTTCTTTGCCGATATCTCATGCTTCTAGAAAAATTATCTATTCCATACTCTTGATTTATTGTGTAAACAGGTTTAAGGGACGATCATAACGGAAGTTCTAACTGCTAACATTTCGGGACCATAAGACCTTAAAAGGCGATCCTCGATTTTACGGGCCACGGCCACCCCACTTGGGGACTGACTCTTCGGTCAAGCTCGAAATGAAACGGAAGATAAGCCCAAAGGGCAAGTTCCGGACTAAAAAGGCTACGACCAAGTTCACACGGATCAGGGGCGTCCGAAACAAATATAAAAGCCCAAGAGCTATCTTAACCCAAGTATGAGCATGCCTCGAACGCTCGGGGACTACCTACTCGACCTATCCAAGTTCGAAATCATAAGACCTCAAAGAGGCACTGTCACGATCCGGATTTCCCACTCTCGGAAGTCGTGTTAGCGCCTACTCGTGAAAGTTAGGCCAGCCAATTATTAGGGTTCTACACATTTAGCATTCCACCTAAACAGATATAATCCAAAAACTAAAGTTAAATAGATTATAAATGCGTAAAAGTTATAACATGATCAAATAATCCAATACAAGTCTACCCTCAGATCTGGTGTCACAACTTCACAAACATCTACGAGTTACTATAACTACTGGTTTGAAAAGAAAGAACAATTGTTCTCGGAAAGAAAATAGACAAGAGAAAGCTAAAATAGGGAAGGGGGACTTTAGGCTCTGCGGACGCCAGTAGATCTACCTTAGTCTCCCTGGACTGAAGGCAGCTACCTCAGCTACTCACCAGGTCCGGTGCCGAAATCTGCACAAAAGGGTACAGAGTATAGTATCAGTACAACCGAACCCATGTACTAAGTAAGTGTCGAACCTAACCTCGGCGAAGTAGTGATGAGGCTAGGACACGACAATCATATATACATGTGCAGTTAAATCATGTACAAACAGAAATATAGTAACAGAAATAAACAGAATAAAGTGGGAAGGGGACATGTTGCGGGGGAACAACAGATTCTAACAATAAGCTAATAAAGAAGCATTAATAAAGGAGCATAATGAACATCATATCTAAGTCAACAGAAGTAATGAAACAGTAAAATGTGCACGGCATCACCCTTCGTGCTTTTACTCTCGTCCTCACCATATGAAATAATAGAAACGGTACGACATCACCCTTTGTGCATTACCTCACATAATCATGGCACGACATCACCCTTCATGCATATTCCTCACATATCTGCACGGTATCACCCTTCGTGCATTAACTCTTAAATCATGGCACGGCATCACCCTTCGTGCATTAACACTCATAATATCGGCACGGCATCACCCTTCGTGCTTTACACTCTCTCACAATATCATGCACGGCATCACCCTTCATGCTTCACATTCTTCCTCACCCAAACAATAGAAAATAATATGTCCTGGCAAGGGAATCAACAATATTAACAATAACATCCCGGCAAGGGAATCAATAATATCAACAAAACATCCCGACAAGGGACTCAGCTATAACCAATCTCGTTTCAATAATTACTTTACAAATGAAACTTCAATTTGAGTCAATGCTCAACAATAGTCAATTACCAAGAAACTTTCATAAGCTTTGTCCAACATTACTAATCATCAATTGAGCATGATTGGTACATAATAGATTCACAAAATCATGATATAAGACTTACAAATATGCTTGACACCAACGTATAGATACTCGTCACCACACCTATACGTCGTACTCGATACAAACACATAGCAAATAGGCCACAACTCGTATTCCCTCAAGCTAAGGTTAGGCCAAACACTTACCTCGATTCCATGGACAATTTAAGCCTCTACTACCACTTTACCTCTCAATTCCACTTCCAATTCGCTTGTATCTAGTCACAATTTACTTAATAACATTAATAAATACTAAATAAACCAATTCTAATGCATGAAAATAGTTTTCCCATTGTTTTCCCCAAAAAGTCAAATATTGACTCCGGGCCTGCTTGGTCAAAACCCGAAGTTTGAACCAAAACCCGATCACCCATTCACTCACGAACTCAAATATGTAATTAGTTTTGAAATCGGACCTCAAATCAAGGTCCAAATCCCCAAAAATTGAAAATCCTAACTTCTACCCAAAAACACCCAATTTCCCATGAAAAACCCTTGATTTTGAAATGAAATCATGTAAAAAGATTTCATAGATTGAAGAAAATAAGTTAGAAATCGTTTACCTATGATTTGGGGAAGAACTCTCTTCAAGAAAATCGTCTATGGAAGTTTAGGGCTTGAAAAGTTGTAAAAATGGAGAAGAATCCCGTCAAAAATCCCACATAATAGGTCTCAGATGTCGCAATTGCGACCATGGGTTCGTAATTGCGAACCCTTTAGAATCATGGCATCTTCGCAATGGCGAAGGAAAATGTCGCATTTGCGATGGGCAGGCTTCGCAATTCCCACCTAGTGTTCGCTTTTGCAAAGAGGGACTTCCCGGGCTTGGTTCGCATTTGCGACACTGTGGTCGCATTTCCCAAACCTGAGCACTTCGCATTTGCGAAGCCTGATCTTGCAATTACGAGATTAGAGGCATGTTACACAGCTGCAATATACCAGCAATTTTCCTAAGTCCAAATTCACTCAGTGGCCTATCCAAAATCCACCCGAGCCTTCGGGACTCCAAACCAACTATGCACGTAAGTCTAAAAACATCATATGGACTTGCTCATGTGATCAAATCATCCAAATAACATCAAAAACTATGAATTAAACCTCAAATTTATGAAATTACTCAAGAATATTGAAATTTCCATTTTCTCAACTAAAGGTCCGATTTATACCAAACCAACTCCGATTATTATCAAATTTCACAAATTCGACTTAATTATTATTTTAAACATGTACCGGGCTTCAGAACCAAAATACGGGTCCGATACCATCAAGAATACGCATCATTTCATTTCAAAAAGCCTTTATATTTTCCAGCAAATAATTTTCTTTAAAAATTTATTTCTCGGGCTTGGGACCTCAGAATTCGATTCCGAGCATACGCCCAAGTCCTATATTTTCCTACGGACCGTATGGGACCGTCAAATCACGGGTCCGGGTCCGTTTACCAAGAATGTTGACCAAAGTCAACTTTAACCAATTTTAATGATCAAATTCATTATTTTTCTAAAACTTCACATAAAAGCTTTCCGAAAATGCGCCCGGATTGCACATGCAAATCGAGGTGAGACAAAAAGAGGTTTTCAAGGCCTCGGGACGCAGATTTGACTTCTAAAATAAAATATGACCTTTAGGGTCATCATAGGCACCCCCCGATATACAGGCCAAGGCCATCATACTCGGAGACTAACCTTTCGGACAAGTTCGCAAGGCTATCGGGAAACAATTTCAAGAGACATACCCGAAGGCTACGGCCATATTAAAGGCTACGACCATTTTAAAGACTAGGGTTATGTAAAAGGCTATGGCCAAAATAATGCGGCTCGGAGATGTCCGACTTCCGCCATAAATTAAAGGCCTTCAAATACTTTGAAAAACCGGTTAAACTCGGCTACCCACGGCAAAAGCAAAAAGGGCTTCGATAAAATCAGCCCTCGAATAATTTAATGGCTTCGATAACATCAGCCTTCGAAAAAGCCTCAAGAGGCATTAACACGAACGGGTTTTGATCGATTGAACCCTCGAAAGACTCAACGGGTACAAAAAACACATGCTAAGGCATAAAGAAATTTTCTCAAAGTCTTTTAGCCGAAAAGATGGAAAAATTATAGTCGTCTTAGTGGCCGAATTGGCCCAATTTAAAGAGCCTAAAGGTCAATCTAAAAGAGCCTAAGGGCCGACCTAAAAACTCCTAAGGGCCAATATAAAAAAGCCTAAGGGCTAACTTTACTTCGAGTTCAAGCAAATCCTCACTTGACTATAAAGCCTCAGGGTTATTTCGAGTTCGAGCAAGTATTCACTCGAGGGCTACCCGAGTTTGAGAAAATTCTCACTCGGGGACTATCTATGAAGCTTAAGATCTAACTCTATTTCGAGTTCGAGCAAGTCCTCACTCGATCATAAAAGCCCAAGGGCTATCTTAAACCGAGTTCGAGCAAACCCTCACTCGAGAACTATCCATAAAGCCTATGGGCTAACTTTACGTCGAGTTCGAGCAAATCCTCACTTGTCCATAAGGCCTAAAGGCTATTCTCATTTCAAGTTCGAGCATGCACTCGCTCAACTATCAAGCCCAAGGGCTACCTTACCTCATCGACTATTGAGCCTAAGAGATACTTAAATTCAAGTTCGAAAGGTCATTCGGGGACCATTGATCAGAAACATTCGAGGGCAGAACTTATCGTCGGTCATTACCATCTCAAACTTTGGACATTCAAAAGGAATTTTATGCTAAGGCATTTTGACCCGCGCAAAAGGGTAATCGATTCAGAAGCCATTGAAAGAAAAGGGGCTTGGTATAAACCTTTTTACAAGAAGTTATAGGTCACGATCGAGAGTTCCTCGCAATGGTCGATCAACCTCAAAAGCAAAAAATTACTAAGAGCACAAAACCTAAGCAGCACGGTCCTTATTGGCAGAAGTGTCTTCGCCCTCATAATCTTCCCCGTCGCGGGACTCGCTAAAGGTTCTCGGAGTTTTCCTCGGGAAAAGCTAGCTTCCAAGCTTTCGTTTCCTCAGTTGCTTGCGTCACGATGATGATGTCGTGGAAATCGAGGTAAAAATCAAGGACTCAATTCGTTTCTTGTCGTTATACTCTAAGAAACGCGGGGACTATTTGTATACAGTAGAAATCGAGGCTACTCGATTTCGTGAGCTCGAGGGTCACTTCGAGAGCGAGAGCGGAATACACCAGGAGCGAGCCCGATGAGAGACTTCGAAGATGAAAGTGTCCGGGGAACATCAGAGCCAAGTATAACCGACTCCGAGATAGTGTCGTTAAGAGTTTGTTACAAAAGGACGAGATTCTCGCCACGTCCCCAAGATCGTGGCATAAATTCCGGAATAGATTTTTATGAATTAGTACAAATCCATACCAGGCGGTTATATAGCTGTCCCAATAAGATTCTTTACTGTAAATGGAAATGTACCTTATTTAGGGCTCCCCTCCTATATAAAGGGGACCCCAATCATTTGTAAACATCATCTAATCATTGGCAAAGAATATACTATCTTACTTTTTCGTTCATTGTTCATTAGAATTGTTCTTTAGCTTTATTACTCTTACTCTACTGTTCTTGGTTCATCTCGAGGTCCCTAAGCTTGAGGTCGATAATGGTTAAGTAACACTGATTTGATTCACTTATTTCCTTCATCTATACTTCATATTTCTTGATTATTAATTAGTATTGAACTAAATCGCATATCTTTAAAATCACAAATCAAATTTAATTGTTACTCATATTTTCGAGGTGAACAAGTTATTAACTAGTCATTTTTTGATAAGTAATCACTATTCAATAGAGTTTGATTAATCATGATCATATCAATTGTTTACAAGGTAGAGAGCCAAACTAAAATTATTTTTCTTCACCACTAATGGAGTTACTGTTGCGACCTATGTTTCTATTCCATTATTGGTCCTTGTTATTGTTACTCTTCTTCTGTCTTATATCTCATAGCGTTAGGTAATCCTATATATGCAATGGACAACTCAAATAAAGAGATACTGATGAGTCTTCACAAAAAGTGCTCAACTGCAGTACTGTCCTGTGAAAAGTTCGTCCAACAAACAATGACTCGAAATGGATTAAGTCCTTACCTAACTGATTTTGTGCTAAACCATTTGAAAGAGTCGTAGCTAAGTCTTTTATCTTTATCCTTTTCTCACTATTTTGGAAGAGCAAGTCTACAAGAATTTTAACTAGGCATTTGGACATAAAAATTATAATTTTTGAAAATAGGTAGTTTTTGAAGTTAAGTTGAAAAATAATATTTGAATTTTGAAATTATGTTTGGACAAGCATTTTACTTAAAAAACTGTTGCAGTTTTTGTAACTAGGGAAAAAAGTTTTTCTGATAATTTTTAAAATCTCATTGTCAAAATTTTTTAGAAAACTTGCAAAATTTTATGGACAAACACATTTTTGATATTCCTTTTTTTTAAAGAAAATATTTTCTTGGACAAACGGGGCCTAATTCTATCCGAATAAATTTATCATTTTTTTTCTTTTCTAATTTAAACTACTTCGTGAAAATAAATGCGTCAAACCTATAATCTATTGTCAACGCAATTATATTGGCTAAAACCAATTGAAGGGGTAAGACTTATAAAAGAGTATTCTATACATTCTAGAAGATGAAGCCAAGGCTCAAGATAAAATAAATTTTAAATAAATAAATATGGACAAAAGAGAATTGATACGAAATTCCTGCAATATTTAGAACGCGTAAATGCGGACAAATGGAATTTAAACAAAATTCTAGCCCTGGTAAGTAAATTACAGTAATACAAAGCCACAAAGAGATTCAGAAAAGTCAACTAAATAGGACCCCCTCCCCCCCAACCCACAAAAAAGAAAAAAAGAAAAAGAGATGAAGTAGAAGAAGTAGTACGTAACTAAATACCACAAATTATTATGCAATTTACCTCCTCCAAATCTTATAATACAGTGATATCGTTAATTTTTTTGAGCTTTTCTACAAATTTTAAAAACTGAGTTGAAACATTTTTAAAAATGTTATTTTTAAAAAGATTTAGTTCAACCGAATAATTTTTGCAAAAAAACTGCTTTGTGAACTCAGAATAACTCGATATAACATGTGTAGTTCAATTCCATACAGTCTATCATTCCCCAATTTGTCTTTGATCTATTAAGTTCTAATTTAAGGGTGTTAAACGGGCTGGGTTGGACCGGTTCCGGATCGGCCCAGACCGGTATAACCCGGAACCGGCCCCGATAACATGTGTAGTTCAATTCCATACAGTCTATCATTCCCCAATTTGTCTTTGATCTATTAAGTTCTAATTTAAGGGTGTTAAACGGGTTGGGTTGGACCGGTTCCGGATCGGCCCAGACCGGTATAACCCGGAACCGGCCCGGACCGGTAATAGGGGGCTGGGCTGGGTAGGGGGTTTGCGCGGTTCATCTGGCCCAAACGGGTAACCGGAACCGGTTGAACCCGGTAGAGTGAACAGTAACTCTTATCGGGTTAACCGGCCCGGTTCAAACGGCTAGTTTTTTTTTTTAATTTTTCTGACTTGTGGGCCCCACAGACCGTTGGCAACGGTCAGACCATGTTTTGGTTCGTTGGCCAACGGAAAAATTGCACAAATAGCCTTTTTTTAATTTTTAACCCTTTTTCAATTTATAAAACTAACCTTCTCTAAAACTATAAATACACAGCCCCCCCCCCCCCCGCTTCATTTCTTCACTCATTAATCATTTCTCAATCTCAATTTCTCTCATTCTCTCATTCTCCAATTTGCAAGAATTCAAGTCTTCAATCTAATTTTATTTGGCTCTCTTTTCTTGAATTTAATTTATCGTGTTTTGTCATTCGGAATTTGAACTTTGAACTTTGAACAATTGAAGTTCAAAATTGAAATACTTGTTTGACATTTGTTCGTGGTAACCTCGGGATTGCCTAATCAAGTGCTCAATTTATTGGCGAATTTGGTGCACTCCCTCCAACTCTTTCTCTTATTTACTATTTTAATTGCATATTTAATTTTAGCTTATACTTTAATTTTTACAATATGTTTAATGTTGCTAAAAGAGCGTGTAAAAGAGTTACTGGTAGGGGAAATAAAAAAAGAGATAGTCCTTCAGCATCTGGTAGTAATAGTAATAACCCATTATCATTTACACATGTTTCCGAATCATCGCCTAATGATAATTTAGATATAGATTATGAACAATTACAAGAAGATTTTGGAATAGAAGATAATGAAATAGGAATGGAAGATGAGATACCAGCTACACCTACTAGTGTTGGAGTTGGTAGTATTGGGGTTGCTACAAGGGGTGGTGGTCGTGGCACTAGAAGTAGACCACCTGTGGCTCCGACTACTAATCGTAGAAAAAGAAGTAAGGTTTGGAATTTTTTTGAAATAATAGAAGGTACTGATAGAGTTAAATGCAAACTTTGTAAAGGTGATTTTAAACATTTGACTGGAGGAAATTTAGGGGGGACTGGGACACTTCGTAGACATATGAGAACTGAGCATCCAGCAGCAAGGGCGAAATAGCCCCGTCTATCATGACTATCTCCGCTATTTTCGGAATGGGGGAGACTAGGTGAGGAGTGAACCTTCTGTCTGATTCAATCTGATGCTTTCAAATCCGCTTAAAGAGTACTTTGGTGTCACTTAGTATAGGGAAGTGTCCCTTTTTGTTGTCTTCGTCCATCTTTTTTTCTCCCATGCTTTCCGTTGGATAAAAGAAATATGCGCTCCTCCCCTCTTCTCTGTTGAGTTCATCTCGTAGAGGGGAGCTCTAGTTCAATAGTATGGGTATTTATCCTTAGAAGAGGGAGGGTGTGCCCATAGAATGGGGCGCTGATAGTGATGGAAATCAAACAACTCTTAACCCTATTACTGGAGGTCTAGTGAAATATGATAAAATGAAGGATCGTGAGGAGTTAGCAAAAATGATTGCTTTGGGTTGTCTACCTTTTTCTTTTGCTTCTTCATCATATCTTATTATGTATATTCAAAAGATTTACAATCATTTATTTAAAGGTATCCCTAGAAGTACTTGTAGAGCTGATATATTTAGACTTCATGGACAATATCAAACATACATACGTTATTTGTTTAGCCACCTTCCTTGTAGAGTTTCTCTAACTTCTGATATTGGCCATGCTGTTAATGGAAATGATTATTTGACAATTACATGTCATTGGATAGATGATACTACTTGTATGCAAAAACGTATTATCGTTTTTAGATATGATGAAGATCAGAGTCATACTGCTACGTTTATAAGTAGTACTATTTGTGAAATTGTTGAATTTTATAATCTCAAACAAAAAGTATTGTGTATGTCTTTTGATAATGCTTCTAACAATAATGCCGCAATTTCAATATTAAAACTGCATTTGCAACCGCCTCTTGAGGATTTTTTTCATGTTAGGTGTGCATGTCATGTTTATAATTTAATTGTTAAAAGTGGTCTTGATTTATTTTCGACTGAGATTACTTATGTTAGAAGAGCAGTTGGTGTTATTCAAGGAAATAATAGACAATCTAGAATAAAGGAATTTAAGAATAAGTGTGTCCAGTATAACCTTAAACCCAGATTCATGCCAGACGAAATTGTTACTAGATGGAATTATACATATATATTTTTAAAATGTTGCTACAAATATAGATTTCCAATAACTGAAGTTGCTAATGCACATTGTACTGATCTAAACCGTATGCTAACAAGTGGTACTTGGGAGGTCATTAATGATGTTGTTAAATTTTTACATAAATTTTATACAGCTACTGCTGAGTTTTCTTGAGCATATTACCCTACTGTTACTATGGCTTTAGTACATATAGCTGAAATTTCTTTTCTACTCTTTGAATTTAAGAAGAAAGAAAAATATAGGGATGTTGTTGAAAAAATGCAAGCAAAATTCAAAAAATATTTCTTTCCAATTCCTCCGATTTACTTAATTGGTGCTATTTTAAATCCTTCTATTAAGATGTCTGATTGTCACCAATTAATGAATGTTTTATATACTTATATGGAGATTGGACCAACTGAAACCCCAGATTTATATACTTGTATGAACAAGCTAAATGAATATTTACAACAATTATATAATTATTATGCAAATGTAATTGATGATGTTGCTCTTAATGTAGGCAATGTTAATCCAACTATGCATTGTACCACTTCTGCTACTGTGGATGATGAAGAAGGCCTTGATAGTTTTAATATTTTTTCTACATTTTCTAACACTCAAACCAGTAGCAGGAACATTGATGAACTTCAATTCTACTTGCAGAAGTAAAAAGAGCCTCGCACAAAGGAATTTTCATCGTTGTGATGGTGGCATGAGAATGGAAAGCAATTTCCTGTTCTTTTCGCTATGACTCGGGACGTGCTGAATGTACCAATTTCTACTGTTGCATCGGAGAGTGCATTTAGCCAAGCAAGACAACAACTTGGAGACACCCGCCACTCATTGGGAAGCAATGCTTTGGAAGTTTTAGTATGTTTCAGAGATTGGATTAGATCGGAACGAAGAAATCAAGGACATGAAGATGTTGATAGCCCAGAAGACGAGGAACTTGGAGATATATTAACACATGGAAACCCATCCGAATTTAACACTCCAGAAGAAGATCAATCGATTCATATTGATTATGATGAACTTACTAAGGCAATGCAAAACCTTTGAATTTACTATTTTACTTGTTGAAAAAAATGTAAACCTTTCATTTGTAAGTTTGAAACTTTGAAATTTGAATTAAGAAATAAAAGTAGCACTTGCAATAAGTGCATTTTTTTCCCATCTTCCTTGTATTCTTTATGTTAGTACTTTGTAATGCACTTATTGCACTTATTACAATATTTATACAAAATTCCAAAAAAAAAAATTTAAAAAAAATTACACTAAACCCGGCCCGGCCCTCTCAACCCGTAACCCGTACAGTTTAATTTTTACCCGATTGAACCCGAACCTGTTAAACCCATTAAAAACCAACCCGGAACTGGTCCGGACCGTAACCTGTACGGGTCTAAAAAGGGGAGCCCGGACCGGCCCGATTAGCCCGTTAAACACCCATAGATTATAGTCTATGTTAGTATATATGACAAAAAAAATTAAAAAGGAAATACGGTAACCAACAACAAATCCTCCAAATCAAACACGACTATCTCGTGAATCGGACGGCGTTCTCCCACTCCTTTGACCTGATCAGTTCATATTTCCCCTAAAAGACCCATTGGGCCCCCTGTGTACCCTGGACCCATTCCTATTCCCCAAAGAAAATGTCAATGACCATCAGTCCATGACCCCTTCGTTTCAGACCTGAATAATCAAAAACAATTTTATTAAAGCATTTTATTCTCTTCTTTCGCAGCCCTCGAGAAAGAAAAAGAAAAGTTTTCTAATATATATAAAAAAAAAAAAAAAAAAAAAAGGGTGACTCGTACCATTCCAGAATCCAACTCTACCAAAGAATAATGTGATAAAATTATTGGTACTAGTTTTTTTTTTTTTTTACTAGGAGTACTTGTCTTAATGGCAGGATCAAAATACTAAAGTCTGAATATCCCTTTTTTGGCTTAAACTAAGACATCTATTCCCTAATTTCTTAAATAACATTTATCCTAGAATTTTTTAGAAGAATTAATCTAAATAATTGTTCATTCAACTGCATAAATTAAAAATAATAGACGAATGTGTAATATATATAAATATATATATAATATGTGTATGATTATGTATAATTAGTGTATAATCTATATATACTGATTAGCAAAAGTAAATAGTAAATTTTACCGGCTATTGTGTAAAGTATATTCAAGAATAATAAATAGGAATTTTTACCTCCTATAGCAAAGGTTAACACCTTATTTATTTTAAATAAATACCATTTTAAAAAGTTATATTCTATAGATACCTTTTAAGGTTTATAGCAAAATATTTAATTTTGGTTACCTCCTAGACCTAAGCCACTAAATACGCTAATCAGTTACACTATTTTCTTTCTTACTCTACTTTTGATACATCCCATTTTTTTCCCCGTCCCGTTAAAATTTCTGCTCTCCTCCTCCTTCCACCGGATTTGTGCAAAGCCCACTTCAGAGCAGGTTCACTCTCCTACAAGTCTTTCCTGACGGCGATATATATCATATCGTCTGCCACTCTCGCCGCCGGCGTTAATGGACTTTCAATTTCGTCATTCAAATTCAGACCTCACAAATCAACTTCCGGGAACCTTACCGGACTTTATGGGATTTCGGGTACTGAACTCTCCAATTCCATGTGGGCAACTGCAATCGAGTGTATATCCCATGAAGCTCGGACGGAAGAACAAAGGGATTTACTATGAAAGCAAATTAAGGATGAATTTACTGTCTTCGAATTGTATAATAGATGCACTGATTCTTTACACCAACTAACATAGTGATAAACCAAAAACGGCATGGAATTTCTCCTTAATGTTTGCTTGTGCAATTAAATATAGCAGCAGTTCGTTAAGCATGATCTCACCAGAATTGGAAGAAGTCATCTTCCAAACAACTCAGAGTGAAATTTCCATGAAGGCGACGCGTTTTTACTACCGACTTCCGGTGAACGGCGGATTCGCCGAAAATTAGGGTTTGTTCTTGAACAAAGATGATGGAGCTTGGGGCAGAGCAACTTGATTTTCTTTTAATATATTTCAATGTATTTTTATGTATTTCATTATCTTTTTTCATTATATTTCAATGTATCCCATTGTATTCTACGTATTTTATTGTATTCACTGTCTCACTATATGCCATGAATGTATTCATATTTTTTTTAATTAATATAATTTATGTATTCAGATGTATTATATAATTTCTCTGAAGATTGCTATGTTTTGGGGGTATTTTTCGGTTAGGGATCTTTTTTATAACTGAAAATACAAATTTTATGTGTTATAATTGAATTTGTTGAGTTATATTAGGAGTTTATTATGTTAATTGATTCACTTTCCGTTTTAAAATAGTGTAATCCCCTATTTCACGCTGTCAATACAGCTGAATACAATAATCTGTCCAACTGTAATCCTATGTTTCACTCCATGAATACAGTCGAATACACTCGAATACAACAACTGATTAGCTGGACTTCCCTGATTCACGCCTATTTTTGTTACTGTATTCATGAATACAATAACTTAAATACATCAAATACATCTTATAACCACAGAAAAGGTATCTATAATCCGTAATATAGCAAATGGTATTTATAGATGACTAATTACTACTAAAAGATAGTGTTTTATGAAAATTTCTCTAATAAATACTCTCATAGTAATAACTGGGACAATGGTATTCACATTTTATTTCTGACTTTAAGAAAGAAAAAAAAGTACTCCCTCCGTTCATTTTTAATTGTCAAGTATTCTAAAAATAAATTTTCACATTTACTTGTCACTTTTAGCACATCAAGAGAAGATAATTTCTTTTTTCCTATTATACCCACAGTATTAATACTCATTTTAAATTATTTTCTCAAAAATCTATTAAAAGTATGTACTATCAATTAACATGAGTATCATGGTAAATTATAAACTTCATTTATTATTGGCGAAATGGCTTCCTAGCCACTTAAACTTGTCGGATTTTTTAAAGCCGATACATAAACTTATAACTTTCTCATTTGAACACTCGAACTCATTTTTTCCATAACTAATAAACACATCTGATCATTGACCATGTGCGCGTGTATTACACATACACATACGTGTCCATCCAGTCAGCAAATGACCAATGGATGTCTTACACGTAAGGGCGCGAAAAGTCAAGCAGCAACTCCTTCTCTTTGACTGCTTTAGCGTTCTTCTTCATCAACAATGGCTATATGTTTTTCATTATTTTGTTTCACAGGTGGCTCAGCTTGATCCTTTTCCATGTTACTCTTTCGTTCCTCTTCCTTCTTTTCTTCCAGCTTTTTTATTTCAAGGATTCAACAGTTAACAAGATAGTGCCATAATTTCCTACAATGTTTGCAGAATTTGGGTATGTTTGCAGACCTTCAATTTCAATCACCCGCTTATATAGAACAAAATTGTAATCTTTATCATTAGTGAAGCTGAGAAACACATTTAATTTATCATAAACTCCAATTTTTGCAGATCCCTTCAAAGGGAATTTTTTAGAGAATCTTGGCCTATAATTCGGGGTCGGGTCTTCAGAAATCGACCAACAATTGTCCTCTTACATTGAGCCGCAATGATGACATAGTAGTCTCTTGTTTTGAAGATCGATGTCGGCATGCCGTTGTGTGTCTTCTTTCTAGCTTGGAATTTCAGAGAGAATCCGAAGGCTCTCCTTATTGAAACTTGAAATCCCCCAGAATCTCTTCTTCTATGCATAATAAAAACATGGAAGAAAACATTGCAGAATTAGGCCCTCCTAATTTTTCTACTTTCTACCATTTTCACGGTCTGAAAAATGAAAAAAAAAATTGAAAATGGAGCTTCAGATTTTTAAAAATGGAGGAAGGGGGTATTTTGTACTGTTGGGCGTTGGGAAGGGGGTTTTCACGCTCTTGTGCGACGTGTTCCTCACGCGGGCTGCTGATTAGGACCAACTGACGCCACATAGGCATGGTCAATAGTCAAATGTGTTTATTAGTTATGGAAAAAACGAATTTCAGTGCTTATGAAAAAGTTATAAATTTATGTATCGGCTTTAAAAAACCCGACAAATTTAAGTGGCCGAGAAGCCATTTTGCCTTTATTATTTCACAAGTAAAAGTGAAGAGGGAGTAAAAAAAAAAAAGAAGCCCTCGTAAAGGCCAAAGCAATCTAATGTGTCCGATCGTATTCGCACCTAAATTTGACGAGGCAGTAAGTTAGATTAGAGTGACAGGTAAGTCACCTACTGTTTACTTTATCATAACTTTCTCTCTTTCCCCGTCTTTTTCTTTTTTTATATAACCTCACCAAAGCCATCACTTTGACTCTTTATCAACTCTCTCTTCTTCCAATATCCCATAATTTATTGATGTTTCTATTTGTCCATTACTATACTTCTCAGTTGTCCAAAGTAGCTAATAATGGCGGTGGAACTAATGATGGATTACAGAAACACTAGGAATTGTACTTTGGTGACCAAATTGGAAGAAAAAACAGTTGTAGAAGAAGCATCTTCTGGTCTTGAAAGTGTTGAGAAACTCATCAGATTGTTATCTCAGACTCAGACTCAGACTCAGTCTCAACAAATACAGCAGCAAAAACAGGGATATTTAGAGCAAAAGAACTCCCCTATGGAAATTGAAATGGTGGCTGATGCTGCTGTTACAAAGTTCAAAAAGGTAATTTCACTTTTAGATCGAAACAGAACTGGCCATGCTAGATTCAGAAGAGCCCCTGTGGCTTCTTCTCCCTCTCAAATTTCTATCAAAGATTTTGTTGATACTAAAGTATATTCTCCTACTCCGATTCAACAAATCCCTCTTGTTTCTTATGACAATTATAGTCAACAACTCTCTCTGGTTCCAAAGACCATTAGTTTCTCTTATTCTCCGGAGATGTCTCGTACGAACTCGTTCAATATCTCAACGTTAACAGGGGAAACAGAGAGCAAGCAACATTCTTCATCTTCAGCTTTCCAAATTACCAATCTTTCTCAGGTCTCTAATTCTGCTGGAAAACCTCCTTTGTCTTCTTCTTCCCTGAAAAGAAAGTGCAGTTTATCGGAAAATGCCGTATCTGGCAAGTGCAGTGGATCTTCTGGCCGATGCCATTGTTCCAAAAGAAGGTAACCAACTTCACTTTTTCATCGTCTTTAGCATTTAATCTGTTGAGTCGATGTATTGTAACAATTTTATCTAAAAGCTTGACATGTCAGAGCACACACCTTTAATTACTTAATTATGCCTAATGGATGGACAATCCGGTGCACAAAGCATCTTGCATTCAAGCAAGTTCCGGGGAAAAGCCGCCCCCAAAGGGGTATGATGTAGACCCCATTAATGACTGCTTTCACAGCTCGAACCCTTAACATGTAAGTCACACAGAGACAAGTTTACCATAGCTCCAAAGCTCCCCTTTTAATTATGCCTAATGGATCTGATTCATTTTCATTAGCTATGTACGTAGAAATGTTTTTTTTTTGTACTGCATAGATACGATGATTAATTATGTGACCATCTTAACTTCTTAGAGAAAATACATATATTATATCTTTAATATAGTCTAGTATGATAATTTTAATGAAATGAATTCAATTCTTAACTGAATTTTACAGGAAATTAAGGCTGAAAAGGGTAGTTAGAGTTCCAGCAATAAGCATGAAAATGGCAGATATCCCACCTGATGATTACTCATGGAGGAAATATGGACAGAAGCCAATCAAAGGATCTCCACACCCAAGGTAATTACTCTAGAGAAAAATCATGAATATTGGATTTTTAAATAAAACTAGAGTATTTTTCGGAATCTAAATATTGTTTATCCATATATGAACAGGGGATACTACAAGTGTAGTAGTGTAAGAGGATGCCCGGCACGTAAACATGTTGAGAGAGCTTTAGATGATCCAACCATGCTGATTGTTACGTACGAAGGCGAGCACAATCATTCCCTTTCAGTTGCAGAAACAAGTAGTCTAATTTTAGAGTCTTCTTAGTTAGAACAAATTGTAGTGATATTTAAATTAGCTTTATTTGCCCTGCAAAGAAGAAGGGTTTCCGATCAATATAAACTGGAGTAATATGTTTAGAATTAGTTGAGTCTTTACTTCAATCTCAAAGGAGATTAAGCATCGTAATTAACTAAGTACTTTATTCCTTGCGAAAGTGCTGCACTTGCATTTCGTTTTCAATGGATTTAATGTTTAACAATGTTAGTGTAAGTAAATTTTATACTTTAGCGTAATTTGACATGTTTAGCATGTCATCTAATATATTTTTCAGATAATTAATTCGGTTCATTATACTCAATTACGTGTAGTTTTATATAGGTCACCAGTCACGGTGGCTAAACCAATTTACAAGTAGTCGTAAAAAGCATAACTAAAGCAGGTTTTTTGGGGTGTGTGTGTGTGGGGGGGGGGGGGGGATAATGGATTAGGTACGCTTGAATAATTCAAAGAAAGAGTTGATGTATTTTGACTTTATTTTACTTGTTACTTGGTTGCTTTTGTCTTCGTATGCTTAATTTGCCTTCGTTTCTATTGATAAAGAAGAGAGACATCATCTAATGGAGTCGCTTTAGCTTATTTAATTACTATTAATTATTATCATTATTTGCTTTGGATGGTCTAAATGGTTGATCGAAAGTAAAAGCAAGAAAGTGATTTGGTCAAAAATGCTTGTTGATGTAAATGGTTGCTTTAGATGTCGTGTTTGGGACGGTTGACTAGCAAAAAGAAAAGATTCGGAGTTGGAATTATAAGGGAAGGTAGGAATTAAGATGGTAGTTGGGAAAATGGGACGGCTAATTTACTTTTGTACTTACCATACTAATGACTAATACTAGTAGGGAAGGAGAGACGTAAATGCAAATTGTGTATTTGCTTCGGAACAGTTGGATGTATAATATTCTCGGATAAATATTTATCTGCACCCGATATTTATAGCTAAAGCAATATGAGTGCATATACAATTTTAAGTCTCAAATATATAGATGCAAATTTTAGAAGGCACATACACACCGATACTAATTTAGCACTGGAGACGGATTTAGGATCTTGAATCAGCGGGTTCAGAATGAGTTTGACTTTATTATATGCATATATATGTATATATACTAGTCTCTACGTTCGTGCAATGTACGAATATCTTATGTCAAATATTATGAAATGCATACAAAAAATAATAAACTTTCAATTACATAATATTCTAAAATTAATTGCAACTGAATATGTGCAAAGTTTCATAATTTGTTTCCTTAGAACAAAAAAGATCTAATATACAATCCAAATGAACAAATTAATAATGTTTTGGCACAATAAAAAAAACAAAATAGAACTAAATATTATGGAATTATACAATTATGCAATTAAAGTTGTAAAATCACTTAAAGAATACAATAATATTTAATATTATTTTTCTGATTCAATAATATTTTTTATTTAATTAAGCCGTAACAATTCAGATACATGAAAATCATATTTACTCAAGATACATTAGTAACAAAGAAATCAAAAATAGAAAGGGCATTTAGTCATACCTTCTGTTGGCATTTTTTTTTTGTTACACGTTATCCTATATCAATTATTACAAAGTCACATTTAATAAATTATGAATTCTTAACTATACATATATTCAAAAGAAAATTATATTTTTTCCGCTAGAAAATAACTTAACTCCAATTTTGATCAATCCAATCTCTAAATTCAACTCCAATTTGGATTAATCCAATGTTTAGTTAAAAAGCACGAGAATTTTACATTTCGTAAGTTCCTAACAAAATAAATAAAAAATATTGGAGAACTTTTCAAAGATCCTATCATGAATGGGAAAATACCTATTCAAGAAGGAATCATGATATTTTATTCGAAGGGAAAATATTAGTAGTATTTATAAATAATTTCCTAACACGTAAATAAAAACAAATCAATTTCCAAGAATGAATAAAATTTATATGAAGTTTCTTACACAATAAAAAGGTAAAAAAGAGTTCTTAAAATTCCTAATATAAATAAGAAAGAAAGAAAGCACTCTAAGTAGGAATCTCTTGTTCTCCCACCAAATTACGTATTTGTTGTAATTAGTAACAATAATTTTAAAAAAGAAAATTATGGGTGTGGTTTAAGTAGGATCAACTTTGTAGGATCGGTGTATGTGTAGTTTAAATTGGAAAAGAATTCCATAATTTGATAATTTACAATTAGATCCTTAAATTATACAAATACTTAAGGGTATAAGTCGATCGATATTTGAGGATATTTTAGTCGTTCAACATTTAACATAAATTATTCGTGCTTTTATAATAACTAGTATCTATGAACGTGCGTTGCGCGTTAATAATGACACGTGATGATTTAAACATTTATTTATATGAAGGAATAATAAAATTTAATTATGAGAGAAATTTTATGTTTAATAACACAACAATCATCAATGCCGAAAAATATTATTACATTAGCATAATACATGAATTTAAAATAAAAGAACATCATCAAAACTTACACAAATAATCAATTTTGCCATGTTAGTTAGATAATTATGTATTATAGTATAAAAGTATTTAATATGATGATATATTAACGAATACTTCTTTGTGGATAATTTTTTTTTCCGTATATGTTTTCTCCTAATGCTTTGGTTGCTATGCCTTAACCATAACTCTTGTTGCCGATCTTGATATCCTTCTTGAAAGTGCAACATACAGTTGTTCGTGCAAGAAAACATACTGCGGTAAATATAGTCCAATATTTAAGATGTTTGTCCTTGTACTTTATTTATTATATTTGTAAAACATAAACATACTAAAAATTATTCCCACACAAATTTAAACGGATATTCCTTAGTTTCGGAAGACAAAAGTTGAATTCAGTGATAAGAATATACTTAGAAGCACATTGATCTGTATCATGATTTTTGCATGTATGACATTATTGTCAAAACTTCTATATACCATCTGTGTGCTATTACATAAGTTATTCGGCGTATCTAAGTTTTTCAGTAGCATAATGGGCATATTATGTTCTTGCTTTTATATTTCTTTTCAATTGAATCCTTTTCATTTGAGGCCGGAAGTATAACTTTGGCAAGATAGCTTTTATAATCTCAGCTTTTGTCGATTTTGAAACTATTGGTATAGAAATCACCTCCGAAACCGTTATTTTTCCACCAAACGGTCCATTAATATCTAATATATCTGTAGAACTCTAGGCAATTATTTCGATGACACTTAACCATAAGTGCTTCATCCCATATTATCAATTTTACTTTTCCTTATAAATTTAGCACCATTGCTCTGCTTTGATATATTTGTGATGATTATTTAAGTTGTTTGAAAAGGTATATCAAATCTAAAGTCCTCACAATAAAATTGTTGTTGGTACACAACTTACTATTATTGTTAATAGTGTCATGCCTCTTAATATGATATTTGCAAGTAATACATGACATAGAAATATTATTTCGATTCCGCCGGAGGCATCTACAAAGAATAATCCCGTTATACCAAAGTCGACTCTTTATAATATAGTTTGGAAATCCTGTTCTTGATTAGGATTTAGCTTTGATTGTACTTCCTCAGACACTTATATAGCATTTTGATTCTTAATAATATACTATTCTTTTTACTTTGTGTTCTAACGCTCTTTTTATGGAATAAATTTATGTACCCTACGATTTTTTAAAATTTAAATAAGAATTTTACTCATATGATGAATTTAAAAAATAACTGAATTAGATTCTCTTGCTAAATAATTAATTTAAAATTTTAATTATTTGGCTTTAACATAAAAAATAATTTAGTTTATGTTGATTCAGATCTTAATATTAGTTCATCTCTTGGTTTGACTATTTAACCTTAATTATAATTTTATCCACCATAAATTTTATTTTCAAAGAGTAAAAGATTGATATGACATTTCACTTTTAAATCGTTATGCTTGTAGAATCATTAGTGGTATTGACTTTTATCAATCATTATTTTTTCTCTTTATCACATATTTATATTCTTAAATATTTTCTTAATTGTTGTTTAATAATTTGGTATTTTTCAATATTACACGAAAAATTGATTAAAAATATATTATTTGAGTAGAAAAATAGTTTAAATATAAAATAATAATATATTAACGTGGGAGTATCTTTTTCTGAATTTCAACTCTTTATGCAGTCCATTTTAATATTACTTTTATTTTTTCTTGATATTGGACATTATAGAGTGGTAATATATTGTCAATATGGAAGATTCTTATGAAATTAATTTTATAAAACTTTCCTACATATTTTTAATAAGAATTTAATAGACAAAATTTTATTCATTTTACAATTTTAAATATTAAAAATTAGCATAGAAGGTATTATAGTTCAAAAAATAGGTTATTACAGTTATGTCATTTCCTTATGAGTTCTTCCGCTTAATATTTTAGGGCTATTTTGATATTTTAATATTGTATTTATGCTTTTAGAATAATATAGTCTCTCCTTTTTCTAAATAAATTTGGACAATATAATACATTATCAAACTAAATTAGTAATGGGACATTATAATGCGTTTTTAAATTAAATTACTAATAGGAATTTTTAAGAAGTATATCCTAATAGTAATAGGATTACAGACTAAAAATATTTAATTGTATAATTGACCTATATTACATCATACATGCAAAAACATCATGTGCCATCTATATGACCTAACGCATGAAAAGAGATTCCGAAATTTAGGTCAATGAAAGGATTTTGATTGTTCAATTTTATATGAATTAGACATCCCGAAAGTAATTATATTAATAGGATTCTAAAGTTAATCGTGTAGAATTTCTAACGTGTAGTATTGTCCTAAAACTAATAGGATTAGAAGGCTAATATCTAGAATTTCGGTTGTGCCCTTTTATTATGAGTTATTATGCTTAATATTATAAGGTTATTTTTGTAAACCGACATTGTATTCATGCTTTTATAATAATATAGATATAGATATAGATAAGAAGTATATCCTAAAAGTAATAGAATTACATGGCTAAAAATATGTCCATATCCTGAAAGTAATTATACTAATAGGAAATCTAACGTGTTCGTAAAGGTATTAGGTTTACATGCTAACATGTAGTATTATATATCTATGTCTGAAACTAATAAGTCTTTTTAATACTTATTTTTCTATTTTTATATTATTACTATTAATAACTTCAATTTAAAAAAACTCCTATACCTAATAAATTAAAGTCTCATTCTTGGTTTTAATCCTTATAGGAATCATTGAATTTGTTTTAAATTCTTATGGGAATATACTTGAGTGGTTAAAAGTTAAAAAAAAATCCACGAAGTTTTAGTGAATTCAAAGTCTAAATTTTTGGAAAGTCATAAATATGACAATTCTATCCAACAGATTTGAAAAATAGTTCAATATTTGAAGGATAATAGAATTTCTAAAGGTAATCATGTAGGATTTCTTACTTGTAGTATTATGTCTTAAAACTAATAGGATTATAAGGCTGTCAACGACCCGGATTTTCCACCATCGGGTGTCGTGATGGCGCCTACTATCGGAGCTAGGCAAGCCAAATATTTAAAACACCTTTCCTGCTTTCTTTCGAACAATATAATGAACGAGACAAAATTTAAGCGGAAGACTTTAAATCTAAAGCAACTGAAAACCAAAAGTGCGGAAGTTTAATACACATCACTACCCAAGGTCTGGTGTCACTAGCTCACGGACTACTACAGAATACTACAGACAATGTCTGAAAGGAAATACATCATGTTTGTCTGATACAAGGTGAACAAACGAAAACCATGGAAACAGACTTAGCCTGCGAACGGCAGCTAGGTTACCTCGAGAGTCCCTGGACTGAAGAACGCTCCCAGAAGTCCTACTGCTGTGGTCCGTAAGCTGCTCCCTGATCTGTGCACAAAAATGCACAGAGTGTAGTATCAACACAACCGACCCCATGTGTTGGTAAATGTGTGGCCTAACCCCGACGAAGTAGTGACGAGGCTAGACAGGACCTACCACAATTAACCTGTACAAATATATATATATACAAGTTCAAGAAAATAATAACAAGATAATACAAAGTAAAGCTAGGAGGGGACATGCTATCAGGGAGTAACAGATAAAAATGAAATATCGGAAATAAACAGAAGAAACTCTGGTTCCCATGAAATATATATATATATATATATATATATATATATATATATATATATATATATATAGTGGACGGCGTGCCACACGATCCCATAATATCATATATAAGTGGACGGCGTGCCACACGATCCCATAATATCATATATAAGTGGACGGTGTGCCACACGATCCCATAATATCATATATAGGTGGACGGCGTGCCACACGATCCCATAATATCATATATAGGTGGACGGCGTGCCACACGATCCCATAATATCATATATAGGTGGACGGCGTGCCACACGATCCCATAATATCATATATAGGTGGACGGCGTGCCACACGATCCCATAATATCGTTCAGGTGGACGGCGTGCCACACGATCCCATAATATCATATATAGGTGGACGGCGTGCCACACGATCCCATAATATAATTTGAAACATCTGATTTTGTAAGGAGAGTCCCATTAGGGGAAATCAACAACATATCACTCTAACCTTGTAAGGGTACAACTAACAGCCCAAAATATCCCGACAAGGGAGAGTATGTATATCGGTCTACACATCCCGACAAGGGAGTAATCACAACACATTCTCTTTTTAAATCCCTTCTTCCTCAACTAACGCATTCATGTTCGAGCTAACGCTCCAAAAGTACACCAATCACAATTTTTCCTCAACCGTTCACATTATTTGAAACTCATCAAATAAACAAGGAGATTGTGTCACGTTATTCGAATTAAAAGCAATCAAGACTCACGGTCATGCTAGACTCCGGTGCATAGATAACCGTCACCATGCCTATACACCATACTCCACATTAGCAAGTAGCAAATAACATCCTAACCCTATTCCCTCAAGCCAAAGTTAGAACAAACACTTACCTTGAATGCTCCAAACTCAACTCACGCTTCTAGTATAGCTTTACCTATTGATTCCACCACCAATCCACTTGAATCTAGTCATAAGTTACTTAATCACATTAATAATTACTAAATGAATCACTCCCCATGCATGAAAATAAATTTTACAAGGTTTTTCCCAAAATTGTCAAAAATACCCACGGACCCACGTGGTTAAAACTCGAGGTTCGGACCAAAACCCGGTTACCCATTCTCCCACGAATCCAAATATATGATTTGTTTTGAAATCGGACCTCAAATTGAGGTCCAACTTCTCAATTTGTAGAAAACTTAGGTTCTACCCAAAACACCCAATTTCCCCCATGAAAATCTTTGATTTGAATTTGAAATCATGTTAAAAGATGTCAAGGAATAAAGAAATTAAGTTAGAAATCACTTACCAATCGTTTTGGAGAAGAAAAGTTGTTTGGAAAATCGCCTCTTAGGTTTAGGGTTTTTGAAAAGTGGAAAAATGACTGAAATTCCCGAATTTATATATTTTTGCTGGGGGCTGGCACTGACCACGCAGAAATGCACCGCGACCGCGTGGCTGCCAGCACGGACCGCGCAGAAATGTACCGCGACCGCGCCGAGGGAGGGAAGAAGTGGTCTCTCTGAACCCACCCAGCGCGGACCGCACTGATTCGGTGCGCGACCGCGCTGGTCGACCTGGCTACCGACCCTCTGAACCCCCCACCACGCGGATCGCACAGAAAAGCACCGCGTCCGCGTGGCTGCCAGCGTGGACCGCGCGGAAACGGCCGCGACCGCGCTGGGCCTGCAACACCTGAACCTGCATTTTTTTAAGTCTAAGACCTCCCGGGCCCCACTCAAAACTCACCCGAGCCCTCGGGACTCCAAACCAAACATACATATGGTCTTAAAGACATCTTACGATCTCATTTGTGCGATCAAATCGTCAAAATAATATCATATACATAGAATCAAGCCTCAAAACACATGATTTTCTTTCAACTTTCATAAAACTCAAATTCCCCATTTTAAGTTCGAAACACGTCATATGACGTCCGTTTTTAGCCAAACTTTGCAGATAGTGCTTAAAACATATTTAAGACTCGTACCGGGTGTCGGAACCAAAATACGAGCCCGATACCACAGTTTTCTGATCAATTTCCTTCTTCATTTTCCTTAATTAATTTCAGAAAACAATTTCACACAAAAATTCATTTCTCAGGCTTGGGACCTCAGAATTTAATTCCCGGCACACGCCCAAGTCCCATATTTTTTTACGGACCCTCTGGGACCGTCGAATCATAGGTCCGGGTCCGTTTACCCAAAATGTTGACCGAAGTCAATATTATGCATATTAATATCAAAATCCATCAAAATTTTCACATAATTCACATATTCTAACATAAAAACTTTCTGGCTATGCGTCCGAACTGCGCACGCAAATCGAGGCAACTAAAAGAGAGATTTTCAAGGCCTCGGAAGTGCAGAACAAGGAAGAACTACAGTGATAACCCTTTGGGTCGTCACAAAAGCTAATATCTAAAAATCCATGCTTAATATTAAAAAGGTTATTTTTGTAAATCAACATTTTATTCATATTTTTATAATAACTAGTATCTATGAACGTGCGTTGCACGTTAATAATGGTGTAGGATGATTTAAACCGTCATTTATATGGAGGAACCATAAAATTTAATTAATGAGATAAATTTTATGTATACTAATACAACAATAATCTAAATGCCAAAAAATATTATTACATTATCATAATCTATTAATTTAAAATAAAAGGATATCATCAAAACTTAAACAAATGATCAATTTTGTCATGTTAATTAGATAATTATATATTATAGTTTAAAAATATTTAATGTGATGGTATCTTAACGAACACTTCTTTGTGACAATATTTTTGTGTGTATTTTTCCTCTTAATGTGTTGGTTGCTCCGCCTTAACCAGAACTCTTATTGCCGATCTTGATATCCATCTTGAAAGTACAACATACAATTGTTCATGCAAGAAAATATATTACGGTAAGTATAGTCCAGTATTTAGGATGTTTGTCCTTATACTTTATTTATTATATAAGAAAACATAAACATACTAAAAATTATTTTCACACAAGTTTAAAAGGATATTCCTTAGTTTCGGAAGACGAAAGGTGAATTCAGGGATAATAATATACTTAGAAGCACATTAACTAGTATTATAATTTTTGCATGTATAACGTTATTATCAAAACTTCTATATACCATATGTGTGTTATTACATAAGCTATTCGGCGTATCTAAGTTTTTCAATAGCATGACGGGCATACTTTTCCTTTAAAATTAACCTATATACAATGGATAATCAATTTTAACATAGTCTATTATATATAAGGTGGCACTAAAATACATAAGAAATAAGAAAGTTAACAACAAACATGTATGGTAGAAGACCATTTGGTATTAAAGTATTTAAGTGTTATTCTTGGAAGTAATTATTGGTACCATTTTCTGCTGAGTCAAAAACTGAAAAATATTTTATTTTTACTATAAAATTTTGCAATCAACCTTTTATTTTGTTGATCAACATATTTATTTCTGCTAGCTAAAATATCCTTTTAATTCTATCATGCGATTTGCACAAAATCTAATTATAGAAATATTTCTGTTATTAAATGCACTACTATTACCATTGGGATTGATAACCAAATGTTCAGGAAGAACCAAATCATCTTTTATTGGATACTCTTTTTCGTTTCCGACACGAAGAAAGAAGACATTGAATACTGGATCTGTTCTTACTTTATATTTCTTGTTAGTTGAATCTTTTTTGTTTGATGCCAGAACTATAACTTTGGCAAGCTAGCTTTTATAGTCTCAGCTTTTGTCGATTTTGGAACTACTGATAGTACTTGACAAAAATCACCTCAAACCATTAATTTTTTACCAAACGGTTCATTAATATCCAATATATCTCTAGAACTCTGGGCAGTTATTTCGATCGTTTGACACTTAGCCATAAGTGCTTCATGGCATATTATCGATTTTGATTTCCTTATAAATTTAGCACCATTGCTCTGCTTTGATATATTTGTGATGGTTATTTAAGTTGTTTGAAGAGGTATATCAAATCTAAAGTGGGTGGCCTCACAATAAAATCGTTGTTGCTATATCACTTGCTATTATTGCTAACAGTGTCATGCCGCTTGATGTGATATTTGCAAGTAATTCATGACGTAAAAATATTATTTCGATTCAGCCGGAGATATCTACAAAGAATAATCCTATTATACTAGAGTCGACTCTTTATAATATAGTCTTGAAAGCTTGTTCTTGTTTAGGATTTAGCTTTGATTGTGCTTCCTCATACACTTGTGTAGCATTTTGATTCTTAATAATATACTAACCTTTTTACTTTGTGTTCTAACGCTCTTTTTTATGGAATAAATTTATATAGCCTAAGATTTTTTTTAACTTGAATAAGAATTTTACTCATATGATGAATTTAAGAAATAATTGAATTGGATTATTTGCTAAATAATTAATTAAAAGATTTAATTATTTTGTTTTAACATAAAAGATAATTTATTCTATATTGATTCAGATCTTAATATTAGTTCATCTCTTGTTTTGAATATTTAATCTTAATTATAATTTTATTCACCATAAATTTTATTTTCAAATAGTAAAAGATTGATATGACATTTCACTTTTAGATCTTTATGTTTGTAGAATTATTAGTGGTATTGACTCTTACCAATCATTTTTTCTCTTTCTCATACATTTATATTCTTAAATATTCTTTTAGGGGTCGTTTGGTATGAGGTATAAGAAGGTATAGTCCTGGTATAAAAATTTAATACCACCTTAATACTTCATTTGATTAGCAAACCAGGTATGCATTATTCCAGGATTAAAATTAATACCGGGATAACTTATATCTTATAGAGAATGAGGTAATTAGCACCGGTATAACTTATATATTCTTCTTACAAATTATGGAATTGTCATATTTAATACAACATGCCAAACAATGGATAAAAAATAATCTCAGCATAACCCATCCCAGCATAACTTATACCAGTATAACTTATCTCAGCATAATCCATATTCAAACCAAACGACCCCTTAGTTGTTGTTTAATAATTGGGTATTTTTTAATATTATACGAAAAATTGATTAAAAAATATTATTTGAGTAGGAAAATAGTTCGAATATAAAATAAAATAAGCGTGGTGTCACGACCTGGATTTTCCACCCTTGGGAGTCGTGATGGCGCCTACTAATGTGAGTTAGGCAAGCCAAACCTTCAAACTAATTACTTCATTAACCATTTCTTTCTTCTTCTTTTTTTAACAAATATAAAGCGATAACAAATGAACAGCGGAAATTAGAGTTTAAGCGGAAGACATCAATAAAACATCGGAAATCTATGTCTATTACAATTACTCAAGCCTTAATCACTCAAAACCTGGCGTCACAGTATCACAAACGGACTAAGATTTATTACATACAAAGTCTGAAAAAAATAACAATGCACTGTTTCTGAACAAAAGGAAAATGAAACAGGAAATAGGGATAGAGGGAGACGCCAGGGCCTGCGGACGCCTGCAGGTCTACCTTGGATCTCCTCGTGGACTGAAGGTAGCCTCCAACTATGGTCCAAGAGCTGCTTCGGGATCTGTACATAGTGCAGAGTGTAGTATCAGCACAACCGACCCTATGTGCTGGTAAGTGTCTAGCCTAACCTCGGCGAAGTAGTGACGAGGCTAGGACCAGACTACCAAATAGACCTGTGCAGTTCAAATATATACATCGGAAAAAAATTCAGAAATAACCAGTCAAGTATGGGAGGGGGAGCATACTGTGGAGGAGATAACAATTCCGAATAGAAAGACATCAAGTAAACGAAAGAAACAACATAACCCGAATATCAATAAAAAAAATTAAAAATCAATAAATGCACGGCATCACCCTTCGTGTTTTTACTCTCGTCCTCACCAAAGCAATCATATAATAAAAATGTGCATGGCATCACCCTTCGTGCATTTACTCTCTTTCCTCACCATATAATCAATATAATCGGTACGAAATGGTACATCGTGCGGCACGACATCACCCTTCGTGCTTTACACTCTTTCCTCACAGTCATACACGACATCACCCTTCGTGCTTTACACTCTTTCCTCACAAAACAAACAATGCACGGCATCACCCTTCATGCTTTAACTCTCTTCCTGACCCAACCAACAATCACAAACAATGGGGCAAGGGAATAAATGAAATTGCAATAAAAATCCCGGCAAGGTAACAACAATTCAACAATTAAATCCCGGCAAGGGAACAACATCAATAACATCAACATCCCGGCAAGGGAACAACATCAATAACATCAACATCCCGGCAAAAGAAATAACAGATAAATCAACAATAATCCGGCAAGGGTGACAACATAATGATCTCTTCTATTTCTCACTTTTACTTCACTATTCACTTCACAACTCGAGCCAATGCTCTAGAGGTTCAATTATCGCTTATACTTTCACAATTCTTTATACAACTTGAGCCAACGCTCCTCAATGTTCATAAGTCACAATTTCTTCCACAAACTTTATACAACAAATAGAAACCACCACTAAGGCATGAATGATATAACGAAGTCATGATAATCACAATATAAAGACTCACGGGCATGCTAGACACCAACGTATATATAGTCTTCACCATGCCTATACGTCATACTAAACAATTACCACATAGCAAATAGGACTCAACTCCTAATCCCTCAAGCTAAGGTTAGACCAAACACTTACCTCGATGCTACGAACATAATTCATGATTCAATTATAGCTTTACCCTTTGATTCCACCACCAATTCGCTCGTAGTCACAAGTTACTTAATTACATTAATAAACGCTACATGAATCAATTCGAATGCATGAAAATGAATTTCCCAAAGTTTTACCCAAAAAGTCAAAAATTACCCCCGGGCCCACATGGTCAAAACCCGAGGTTCGAACCAAAGCCCGATTACCATTCCCCCATGAACCCAAATATATAATTTATTTTGAAATAAGACCTCAAATCGAGGTCCAAATATCCAATTTTGAAAAACCTAGGTTCTACCCAAAATACCCAATTTCCCCCATGAAAATAATTGATTTTGAGTTGAAATCATGTTAAAAGATGTTAATGATTGAAGGAAATGAGTTAAAATTAACTTACAATCGATTTGGAATAAGAGTTGTTCTTGAAAAATCGTCCTAGGGAGTTTGTGTTTTGAAAAGATGTGAAAATGGGTTAAAATTCGTCTAAGTATAAAAGTTGCAGGTTGCAGATGTGGGAAATGCGAACAAGGGTTCGCAATTGCGAACCCCGACCTCTGTTAGTTTGGGAATTGCGAAGGGATTCTCGCAATTGCAAGATAGGAATTGCGAAGAAAGGGTCGCATTTGCGACCCCAGGCACCAAAGGAGTACTTCGCATTTGCAAAGCAGGCGTCGCATTTGCGACTGGGCCTTCCGCATTTACGAGCCAAATGGTCGCATTTGCGATCAGGCCTGCCCAAATCCTTGTTTCGCATTTGTGATGGAGGCTTCGCATTTGTGAGCTCGCATTTGCGAGTCAGGCTTCGCATTTTGCAAAGCCTGCAGACCTGATACACCAGCTAAGAAATCTGTAATTTTTTCTAAGTCCGAAATGCACCCTGTGGCCTATCCAAAACTCACCCGAGCCCTCGGGGCTCCAAACTAAACATGCACACAACCTCAAAAACATATTACGGACTTATTCGTTTAATCAAATCACCAAAATAATATCATGAACATCGAATTAAACCTCAAAACCAATGAAATTTCTCAAAATTTCTTTAAACATTAAATTTTGCATTTAAGGTCCGAATCACGTCAAATGGATTCCGTTTCTTACCAAACTCCACAGAATTATCTTGAATCATATATAAGACCTGTACCAGGCGTCGAAACTAAAATACGGGCCCGATACTATCAAGTTTTAATCAAAATTCATTTCCAAACCTCATAAATAATTTCAGAAAATATTTTTTTAAAAAAATTCATTTCTCGGGCTTGGGACCTCGGAATTCTATTCCGGGCATACACCCAAGTCCCATATTTTCCTATTGACCCTCCGTGACCGTCAAATTATGGGTCCGGGTCTGTTTACCCAAAACGTTGACCGAAGTCAAATTAATTCATTTTATAGTCAAAATTTATTATTTTTCACAGATTTTCACATAATAGCTTTCCGGCTACGCGCCCGAACTGCGCACGTAAATTGAGGTAATGCTAGAAGAGGTTCTTAAGGCTTCGGAACGCAGAATTCATTTTAAAAATAAGTGATGACCTTCTGGGTCATCACACGTGGGGGTATTTTTTTCTCAATTTAAACTCTTTATGCAGTCCATTTAATATTACTTTTATTTTATCTTCATATTAGACATTATGTAGTGGTTTAGTACTGCCAATACGGAGGATTCTTATAAAATTTATTTTATTAAACCTTCCTACATATTTTTAATGAGAATTTAATAGACACAATTTTATTAATTTTAAAATCTTAAATATTAAAAATTAGCATAGAATGTATGTAGTCTAAAAAATAGGTTATTGCAGTTATGTTCTTTCCTTATGAGTTCTTCCATTTAATATTTTAGGGCTATTTTAATATATTAATATTGTATTATGATTTTATAATAATATAGGCTCTCATTTTTCTAAATGGATTTGGGTAATATAATACATTCTTAAATTAAATTAGTAACAGGACATTATAATACGTTTTCAAATTAAGTTAATAATAGGAATTTTAAAGAAGTATATCCGAAAAGTAACAGGATTACATGACTAACAATATTTACTTGTTCAATTTTATATGAATTAAACAGCCCAAAGTAATTATACTAATAGGATTCCTAAAGGTAATCATGTAGGATTCCTAACTTGTAGTATTATATTATGGTACTAATAGGATTATAAGGATAATATCTGAAATTCGGTTATGTTCTTTTATTATGAGTTATTATGCTTAATAATATAAAGTTATTTTTGTAAATCGACAATGTATTCATGCTTTTATCATAATATAGATATAGATAGATAGATTAAAAAAAATTATTGTTAGTGGACTTCAAAATTCTAATTTTTAGTAAAATTCTAAACGTATAATTTTATACAACATAGATTATCTCTTTGAAATAACACTTTAGCTTTCAAAAATTTAGTAGATAAAAATTGAGAAGAAGCAAAAGTTGAACGATTAATATGAATAGGAATATTTTTCCTAAAAAATCCGGAAGATTTGGTGCAAGATTTTTTGTTCTTAAAAAGAAACTTTTTATAGACACGTGCTTTTAATCAAAGTTGAATTCGATTTACTTCATAATTGATGGCAAGTATATATTCGGTTCATCATATATATCCTATCCTATATATAACTCATCCAAAATTTAATATTATATTATAAGTGATTACGATTCCGTCCTTATAAAAATTAAATGTTTAAGGTTATTTTTGTAAACCGACATTGTATTTATGTTTTTATAATAATATAGATATAAATATAGATATTCCTTTATATGCATATATAATTCGAAAAAAAAAGTAAATAAGTTTAGCTAACCCGCATAGAACCTAAATCAACCTTAATTTAGCACTATTATCTAAAAAATGAATTGGCACATGAATGCTACAATATTATCACATACTTGAAATTTCTAGATCCTTTGTTGCTAGAGAATGGGATTTGAGACAAAAATGGTTGGCTGTAGGTCTAGAAATAGTATACTGAAATGGTTGGTGTGAAAAGTGTTGAACCCCACGCATAAGAGGATGATGGAAATCAATGTTTTTGGTTCACAAGTCAAAGAAGAGCAGATGGGGAGATTGAAGAATAGAGTTATTATGGTTCAAAGTATGGGGACCCACCTTTCGTTTTTCTCCTGCGCCCTCTTTTTCTCTTTAATTTGCTCAACGTCAAACCTGCTGATACATCATGCATGGAATCCTAATATATGGATGTGTCCGCGCGTCAGTGTCAACCTTCGTGGTCTTATTTTCTGCCCTTCTTTCGTTGATTTCCCCTTACCACACGCAATAAAGTTTGAAACGCTGTAATATGAACAAATATATATGGATTCAATTTATATACACGTACAATGCATCGAATTTTTAGTGCTATATCTTATTTTACTAATCCCACCTTTTATGGACTGTTACCCATGGTTAATATTTAGGTTAACTAATATTTTTTTTTAATATTGTTACGTTTTGAAGTTACCTGCCGCATGAAAGAGAATACACCTAAAAATGATTACAGTGTAACTTTTCTAACCTTACAATGATGATCTTTTATACGGTTAAAGCTAAGTGACATACGTACAACAATAAGCAACCATATATAATAAGCATAGTTTGGTAACCTTAGACAATAAAATAAATAATATATGTAGCAAATTAAATACGCATGTAACATATAATTTACATACAATCCACCCTAAGATTATTATCTTCCAAAAAAATATAACAACAACAACAACAATAATATATCCAATATGATCTCATAAGCGGAGTCTTGAAACGGTGGGTTGTACGCAGACCTTAACATTACCTTGTATGAAATAAAGAGATTATTTTCAATAGACCCTTAGCTCAAGAAAAACGTTTACTAAATATGCTTGATAAATACAAGAGTAAAACACTATTATGAAAATACTGAAGAGAAAGAAAGTATTGACAACAAAAATAGTAAATATAACAAAGTAAAAAAACAATAATAATAAAATTAAAAATAAAGTAATAATAGTGATCCCAAAAAATAATTCTTTAAAAAAAATTAACATGTTTGGTCTTTAAAGGGAGGAAAAGTAAAGATTGACAAATAGAAGAATACTATGCGAAAAATCGATCATATATAGACTTCGAAGCCGTTTTGCTGCTCACAAGCTCCATAATGGATTACTTAATCTTTTTGTATTTGGCACAATATCACTAATTCTTTGGTACACACTTGGCTGTCTTAGCTAATCATGATAACAGTGGGTAAAGTTTGGAGCCTTGGACTTAAAGAGTGATCTATATGTCGCTAATCGATGTTCTAACTTTTTTTTTCATCAGTCAATACCATGCTTTTATATTTAGAATTAGTTAGTAATAATTAGTTTGTATCCTTGTTTATGCCTCCAGGGTGAGCTAAGGAATGTGCACGGTTACGCGGCGTCTTCCTGAAGTTCCTTGGAAGGGCGACGTAAGGCTAAGCAACCGATGTCAGTGCAGTTGCTGTCAGCCACTAGACGAGATTGCCAATGCCGTACGTGAAAACCAATGTCAAGAGCAATTGCGGAGTTGGGAATGCGAATTGAGAATGAAAGCTTGATTGCATTAATGAAAGCTATTACAAAAGGCTACGCGGTGTCGAGGGGGAGAGACATCAGTACAGAGAAATGTTTGCTTGCTAGAAAGTTTGATTGCTTGGTCCCCCTAATAATGCTTAAAAAAAATAATCCAAAGTTACAAGACTAGACTTAACTAAACTAGAGAAACATAATGGAAGTACATGAAATAAAACTATTCTATATTTACAGTTGTCACACCTCCTTTTTCTGCCCCCGCGAGGGGTGAATGAGTTTTTCCAATTAAAGGACAATCGAAACGGGATTTGTTTATTTATTTCAGAGTCGCCACTTGGGAGATTTAGGGTGTCCAAGTCACCATTTTAATCCCGAATCGAGGAAAAGAATGACTCTGTATTACAATCCGCGAACCAAAAATCCGGATAAGGAATTCTGTTAACCCGGGAGAAGGTGTTAGGCATTCCCGAGTTCCGTGGTTCTAGCACGGTCGCTCAACTGTCATATTCGGCTTGATTATCTGATTTTATACCATATGAACTTATGTGCAGATTTTAACTCTTTACCGCTTTCATTATTATTATTATTATTATTATTTTACAGGGAATTGCAACGTTGTGAAAATGTATCTCGAACCGCGTCACAATCAATGTACCCGTGGTCGTCGGCACATTTTGACTCCGTTGAGATTTGGATTTGGGTCACATAAATGTGCACCCGAACTTAAGAAAATTAAATTATTAAAGGCGCGCCTAAAGCGACTAGCGTATCATTTACTTTTGGGTAGGGCCATGAAATTTTACTAAACGATCCATCCCGAAGTCTAAACATTTTTTAAAAGAAAATATTTACTGAGGGCCCCGCAATTTTTGTATTTTTATTCGGCGAAGCTCATCTCATTCTTATTTTTTAAAGGGATTTGCAACGTCATGGACACGCATCTCAAACCGCGTCACAATCAATGCACCCGTGGTCAGAGACACATTTAGATTCCGCTGAGATTTGGATTTGGGTCACATAAATGTGCACCCGAATTTAAGAAAAATAAGGTTAATTAAGACGCGTCCTAAAGAACTAGCGTGTTGTTATTTTGGGGTAGGGCCGTGGAGTTCGCTAAGCGGCCTATCCCGAATTCTAAGTACTTAACACATATATTTTTTGTGAGGGCCCCACAATCTATGCGTTTTATTTGGCGAGGCTCGTCCCACTTTATTTAGAAGATCGTCCTATAGTGGCTATGTTTTCTATTGAGTTCGTCTCTAATAAGGAAAGAAGAAGACCGGTTCAACTTTATTTACATGCTTACAAGTTAGTTATAGTCGGGTTTCAAATATGATTTGCAAAATCCGAATTTGAGCGCGTATATGGGCAGTCGTTTAGACATTACGGGCCCAGGCCTAATGTGCATAACGTTTAAACTCGGCCTGGGCCACCCTTATTCCAATTGGGCCTATTCAACTTATTTGATACATGTTTGACATATAAAAGGGGGGGGGGGGGGGAACTGAAATGCGATGTACTACTTGCCTTAATCAAGCCATATTCCTACCAACTTAAAACATGCCATTTGTTTAAAGAAGGAACTATTGGGTACCTAACATGCTTCTTGACAAAACAATAATGAACTAATAGAACATGGCTACTACAACATTAATCCCTTTCAATTACAAGCAACACATAGAGTTTTCCAACTAAATGATATGTATAAAAGTTCAATTACATCACAGCTAACCACCTAGTTCTATTAGGGAAAGTAAACTATCATGCAGACAACCTATTTTCAATACATTTCTAAAGCTAATTCAAAATAACTTCAACTCTTCCAATTTTCTTTGTATTCATGCTTCAAATTTCAGCTTACATTGACAGTGTATCAGTCGTGTACCTGGTATAGGAAAGCAAAAGAAGAAGAAGATCAGTGCAGCAGTAGCACACACACAACAACAACAGCAATAGAAAAGCAGCAACACAAAGACAACAATCAGCAGCAACAACCTAGCAGTCAGATTTTTGTTATTAACAGTAGGCCCAGTAAAGCAAAATCCAATAATACCCAGTAGAGAAAACCAACAGCAGATTTAAACAAAACAGAAATCCAGTGAACTTTCAGACAAACCCAAAATATCCAGCTGAAATAGTGTTGTACCAGCAGGAAAACTAAGCTGAAAACAACCCAACAGTGTCCCCAACAGAGACAGGCCAAACAGAGAAAGAAAACAGGTGCAGAAACACAATGACTTATGCTTGTTATGTTTAGAAATCCAGCACTCTTTTAACTCTCAACACTTAAAAATTATCCAGCCTCTGATTTCTGATTTTTCTAACCCTCTTAAACTCTGATGTCTAACCTTAGTTCTGATTTTCTCCCTTTATCTCTCTATCCTTTTTTTTTATCTCCCCCCCTTTCACCTTAAATGAACCTATTTATAGGCTAAATACAAACCAGCCCCAGGCTGCCTCGTTTTCCCAGCCTTCAACTCTGCCCATAACTCTTTTAAACTAATCAAAAATGCCCAATGTCCATCCTCCTGACAGCCCCTTAGCATGTGTTTTCTGCCCAAAGGCATGGGCAACCTATAATATTTAATTACCCCCATGCTACCAAGTTTGGTTCCCCACTATTGCATTAGTTTAATGCTATTTTAGTACCCTATTATCAGCCCATCTTAAACTACTCATTTCTGCTCTTTTCACACCCTCAAACTACCCTTGTCAACCCTTGATTATTACTGTATTATCCCACTGCAGCAGTAGGGCATTTTGAACTTCTGCAAGTTCAAATTCAAGCTGCCCTAAACTAAACTCTAGCTATTATAGTGCAGCTACAATCCATTCACAGATAATGTCAAGTAATCAACTAAACGATAATGATTCGATCAGTCATATGAAGCTATACAAATCAGAATCTTTGTACATTTAGTCTTATGAAACTAATCGACATCATTTATTTAATCGACTATACTAATCATAATATGGAACAAACAGTCGACCAAACAAACAACACAAATAAGGCATCAACTGTCTTTGACAACTTTGCACGACACAGAGAGACTATATGAATTATCGACTCGACGATATTAATCAAATTGAAATATGTATATCACTACACGTATTCAAACATAAACAGAATAACAATCGACCAAATAAAAGGTCTCACGAAGATGGGGAACAATTGAAAGAAAAATATCAGAAATAACAAACAAACTGACTAAACACGTTATCAAATTCAAACAACACTTAAACAAAAATAGAAAAAGAAAAAGGAACTCACTCTGAAAAGCTTAAACACAGACGACTCAAGCCCGAGCTGGATTTGCCCATTTGAGGTCGAACAGATCTTAATCGAGGTGTTCTCGACCGAGAACACTTCGATTAAGGTCTATTAAACCCCAACCTTCCATTTAATCTGATCGGATTCCAAAAATTCTTGTGTTCTAGAGTTCGAACAGTCAGATTTGGGGTTTTGGGATTTGTGTGTAGATTCGGACCAAACCAAGCTTGGTTTGGTCACGAGTGAGGGCAAGGTAGTGGCTGGTATGAATCCGGGGTGGGTTGGTGTAGATCGGGGTTTTGCTCGAACCTTCAAACGAAGATTCGAGACGATAGGGAATGATTCGAGGCAAGGGGGTAACAGATCCGTGTTCAGGGTGGTGAGGTGCATCAGGGGTGTTACTTTGGTGGTCACCGGCGTCGTTGCCGCCGGTTTCATGGTGAGAGTGCACAGGGGCGGCTAGGGTTCGGACCGAGGGTTTGGGTTTGTGTTTGGGACGATGAATATGGAAGGGGGGGTGTTCGGATAGGGGCGTGGGGTGTGATGAGGAGCTTATATACGTAGTGGGTGGTTAGATCCTGGCCGTTAGATGAAGTGAGATCGCGGGCCAGGATCTTTCACTTAATGAGGAACGGTGTCGTTCCACCTAACAGGAGGTCGGGCTAGTCCGGGGTTAAATGGGTCGGGTATATGGGGATGGCCTGAGGCCGTTGGATGGGATTGGGTTAACGGTTGAGATTAGCTGGCCCTATACGACGTCGTTTGGGTAAGTGAATGGCCTGATCTGGTCCGTTCATTTGAATCAATCAATGGCTCAGAATGAGGAATTCTAATGCGGCGTCGTTTGGTGCGTCTGAGGGGTCAAGTGACTGGACTGGATCAATGCAAGGGATTGAGCCTAATTTTCAATTGGATTTTTGGCCCAAATCCGGTATATTTTCCTTTATAATTAACAAAAATTCTTAAAAAAACAAAATTTAAACTACACAAATATTGATTACCAACTAACAACGATTATCACACGAATTAAAACATTTAAAAATAGAATAAAATGCCTATTTTTTTGTGATTTTCGCTTTTAAAAACTAGATAGCGGTTGATTAATTCCCATCTTTCCTAAATGCATGTTACATGTATTTTTTGTATTTTTTGACTATAGCAAGACAAGCATTTACGGACAAAATAATTATCAAAATGTCACGCAAATTCTTAAAATTGTACCCGAAGGCAACCTGTTTTATTTATTTTTCGATTTCTTTTGGAATAGCTTCCGAGAAACAAAAATCACGTGCTCACAACAGTGAAAAGGACTTGGTTTTCTAAAAGGCAGAAAACAGGTCTGTTGGCGGCAACTTTGTCTTTCGCATCAGGATCTGCGCGCGCGGTGCTGTCGGCGTTCGTGACACTATTTGGAGTTAGCCTGCGGCTGGCTGCTGGCAAGGCATCAGGATCTGCGCGCGCGATGCTGTTGACATCATCATGAACTGTGCGCCCGACATTGTCTGTGCGCGCGACGTTATTGGCATCTGCCAGCCGCTGAGCGCTGCCGTGGACTATCGATGGAGTGACAGAGGCACATGCACGCTTGTCACTTGACACTGCCGAGACCACGAGGCCGACCATAACGTTAGGCGTTAGGAGGCTTGCCAGGACGCCATGGGGTGTATCCAAGGGGTCATGGGGCATGGCTAAAAAGCCGCCCATGACTGCATTAGCACGCATACAAGTTTGTTTGGTCTTGCTCTTTTGAGACTTATCTTTCATTTCTGTCGTCTTCAAATTGTTTTCCGTCGTCATCTTGCAATTATTTTCTATATAATTAATTTTCAGAAGCATGCTGCTTTTATTTCATGGGCTTGCATAGTTCATCCAAAATTTTAGCATGAGAGAGAGGGGGTTTCCATCTCATTTGCAGTAAAAATCACTATGAAAAAACTGTTAGTTACAGTAATGATTGAATTTTGACAGATAAGATGTCCAATTTTAAATTTCAATAGTTGGATATACTTGAATCCTAAAAGTTAAAAGAATTGAATAAAATATACTCCGTTTCATTTTATGTGGCAACATTATACTACTTGAAAAATCTACGAGGTTGTTCTTTAACCATACTTTTTTTACAATATTTATAAATATTTTTAATTGTAAATTATAAACTTATACGTAATACTTCTTTTTTAATATGAAAATTTTGTTTTTAATAACTTAAAAAACTTATGTCTAGCTAGTTAAACTGTCAAAATGAATAACTTTGATCCTCATGCTTCAAATCATGCCACATAAAGTACAATAGAAGGAGTAATTATTAGTGAAAATTATATTTGGTAAACTAGAATGTCTCAAAATATACGGTGTGTGCATCTTATAAATGTAAAAATAGCACGGGCTAGCCAGTTTTCGAACTAGTAATTGAAAATAGCCAGCGTTTGTGACGTTATTGAAAAATAGCTATTGTTTTACTGAAATACAGAAAGTTCCAGCGTAATATGCTGGATTATGGAGCTCCCACGTATAAACTTTCAGCATATTATGTTGGAACTCCAGCACATAGAAAGTTCTAGCATAATATGCGGGATTATGAAACTCCCGCATATAAACTTCCAGCATATTTTGATGGAATTCCAGCACATTATAAAAGTCCAGCATATTATGCTGGAAGCTCATATGTAAAAAGTTCGAACTACAACATATTATGCTGAAATATTTTTCGGATTTTTAAGTGCGTTTTTGTTCAGATTTTATCTTTACATGAAAAGTGACTAAATTTAAATTACGTTTGAAACTGTGACTATTTTTCAACTACCAGTTGTAAATATGTCTATTTCTGAATTTCCCCCCATATAAATTCGGGGCTTTTGCATATATACCCGTTTTTTGTGTCACGTTTTAACTTGTGCCCGCTTTGCAAAAACAATTGCAAGCGTAACCGTTTTTTCGCATAACTTCAGCATACGGGGATGAAGTAGCAAAGACAATCACGCAAAACTTCAGCATTTTAGTAGCCGGGCCTGAAGTTCAGCTCTAGAGCGGGTACAATTGTGTCATAATCGCGCCATTTAGGCCAACTGCACCTTTTAATAGTCCTAACACGATGCCTCGACTACTATGAAAATTCTTGACACAAGTAACAGTTGCACCAGTATTTGCAAATAACTGAGAATTTGCACCAATGCATATATACAAACACATTTGCCAAACATGGGGTTTTGAAATCCGTTCCGTTACAGCCAACTATATCATGAAGTAACCAAAAAAGTTCAAGATTGTACCTATAGCAAGAATTGCCCAAGATGGTATAATTTCCATAATTAAACCAGCAATTATGGCTAAGTTTCCCAGTTACAAATTGGGAAACTTCAGCTATAGAGCTGAAGTTATTTAGTTCATTGTATGTTTACTAAACCAAATGACACTCTTTTCACATAATTTTTACCTGGATTCTTTTGGCCCATTCTCAACTTAATCCAAACTTTCCTGCAAAAATTGACATTAGTCATGGGTCATGTAACCCTCTGTGTAGTGAACCTACAGCTTCATAATAACCGTCAATAGGAGTTCACATACCAGAAAGACTCCCTTTCAAGGAGCCATTTGGTATATATTCATAGACCAACATCTATTTTTGCGCGAAACAAAAGCCTAAAAGGCTGACAATATTTTTGTGATGAAACCTAGAGAGAATCCCAATCTTAGTTTTAAACTCAAGGGCACCCTGCTTAGATTGACAAGATGACGCTATCAGATGTTTTATTAGCATAAGAAGAAGAAGGAGAAAATAAGGAGGAGAAGAAGGATGAGAAAGAGGCTGAAGTTATTTAAAAAGTGAGTACAAGTTAAAAGTTTTAAAAAAAAATGGGTATAGATTAAATTGGGGCGACCAAATACAATTTTTTCTATAAATTCGAAGAACTCGTCATTTCTTGTTTGGGCCACCGAGTCTCGTTGCTGTTTTACTGTACAATACTCATAATTGGGCCTGTGACCCAAGAGAATTGGACCCAGGCCTCAATCGAGGTAGTCTATATTCCTTCGCGCCCTGTGCTAACCGTACGCCTCAACGGCGGCGGTAGCGACGGCGACGTTGGGTTGCGCAACCGTTCTGTCGCCTCGCATTAGATTTCTGCCGGTTCTCGGTTGCACAACTCAGCCGTTACTCTGACCTGTCTTCCACGGAAAGTTTTTCATGGCGACCAAAACCCTAAACCTCAACGACGAAGACATTGAGGACGAATGTCTCTGTTCCGAAACCACCATGACTTGCTCTATTCCTTTGTCTCTAGAAGAGACACAGTCCTTGGCTCTGAATCGTCCAAATGGTTACTTGAAGGGAGAGTCTCGGATAGAGAGAGCGTGGTCTCATTGGAAGAAGCTAGGTGAGCCCAAACGTATAGTGGCACCAATGGTCGACAACTCGGAGCTGCCTTTCCGTCTTCTTTGTCGAAAATATGGTGCTGATGCTGCTTATACTCCTATGCTTCACTCCCGTCTATTCACCGAAGATGAAAAATATCGCTCTATGGAATTTACCACCTGCAAGGTATCTACTTTTGCTTGTACTAATATGGAATTTCTTATCAAGTTCTTTCGTTCATGCTTTGTGCATAAATTCTCCAGACTATTGCATTTCGGCTAATTCATATTTCATTTTATATAGGAGGACCGTCCACTTTTTGTTCAATTCTGTGCAAACAATCCAGACATTTTGCTGGAAGCAGCTCGAAAAGTCGAGCCTTATTGTGACTATGTGGACATCAACTTTGGGTAGGCTCCTTTTATAATGTTTCTTAATCAATATGCCTAGATTTTTTCCATATACTATGCTCATCAACCTAGTCTAAACTTGGGCCATGTTATTGGTTCTGGTGATAATTTACCCTACCAGCTTAGTATACTCTATTTGTACCTTAAGTTTTTATTTTCATACAAAGGATAGTTGTTTGTCTAAAAACATATTGGGTATTTAATGATCATCGAAGTTGCACCAATGTGAACGCTTCACATAGCCTAACATCTTGATTCCACTCTTGGAAGAAAAGAAAAAGTAACTAATGGAGCAACTAGGATTCATTTGTTCTTAGAGCTATTTACTCCATTGCAGACATTTCTGTTACACCTTGTCTCCACCCTAGAATGAATAATCTGTGGTTTCAGTATTTTTCTGAACTCTTACTAATATAAGATTAGATTAAGTGGTTTTGAATGATAGAAGATTCCAGAGGGGCACTCGTACAACTTTGACCATACACCTAACTAAGGGAACAGAATAATAGAATGTGAAGCAGACACAACCGAAAGAAAGCTACCAAATGGGAGGGGCTTGTAACAGGAATACAGTCGTTGCTCATATTTAAAATTTCCTAGCCAAACCAATTGGGGTGATAGACACCTGCACACTGCCAGTGGTTATCTAAACTAAAGGTAGGGTCTGATTGCGGGTTTTGGTTTCAAAATTTCCACTTTTTGACTCCCATAAAAACATTTGGTGGTTTGGCTAGTTACTCCTTTCTTTCTCAAACTGTCTCCATACCCGCCCAAACCTAATCCTAACTGCCAATTGCCATGTCCAATAGAAAGCGGTGGAAGAAAAACAAGAATAGGAATGAAGATAATTAAACGTCCACCCAGAATTATCAGAGGGTAAGAAGCAAGACTAGATGGTTACATTCTAGTTCTTATATTGATGGATTTTTTTTAAGTTTTACAGTTGTATAGACTTATTAGACAAGAAAACATATAAACATCATTCAGTTGAATCTAAAGACTTCACACTCTAGCATATCTGATTCCCGACTTGTATAAATCAAAACAAAGTTTAAGTTAGAGTTGGAAAACAATGGAACGAGCTCCATTACATGACTAATAGACAGTAACTAGCTCTACATTTTCTTTTTCCACTTGCGTATTAAATTCATGTGCTTGCTTATGTTGTGGACATCATGATGTAGAGCAGCTTTTCTCCCAGATCAATATTTGTTGTTTAATATTTATTTTATTCTATTTGTGGTTTTATTTTGTCTTTCTGCATTTCCTTCTAAACTGTTTTATGCTCGAGACTGCAGATTTTGTTTCTATACTTCCTGGATTATCTATGCAGATCATTTCTCCATTCATCTTTACTATCAGCTCAGTTTGCTACACTACTACTTGCTATGCAGGTGTCCCCAGCGAATTGCAAAACGCGGGAATTATGGAGCTTTCCTCATGGATAATCTCTCTCTTGTCAAGTCTCTTGTAGAAAAGTTGGCTAACAATCTTAGTGTCCCAGTATCATGCAAGATCCGAATTTTCCCTAATTTGCAAGATACACTAAGTTATGCAAAGATGTTGGAGGATGCAGGTTGTTCTCTTCTAGCAGTGCATGGACGAACAAGGGATGAAAAAGACGGGAAGAAATTCAGAGCCAATTGGGAGGCAATTAAGGCTGTCAGAAATGCTGTTAGAATTCCTGTCCTGGCCAATGGTAATATTAGGCACACTGATGATGTACACAGCTGCTTGGAGAAAACTGGTGCCGATGGGGTACTTTCAGCAGAGCCCCTTCTCGAGAATCCAGCCCTCTTTGTGGGATATCAAACTGCTGAATGGGGGCTGGGCAGTGCAGGACTCAAGGAAGATGGTAAGCTAGATCAGGCTGAGTTACTGAGAGAATATTTGCAATTTTGTGAGAGATATCCAGTGCCATGGAGAATTATTCGTTCCCATGTGCACAAGCTGTTGGGAGAGTGGTTTAAGATCCAGCCAAGTGTGAGAGAGGATCTTAACAAACAATACAAACTCACCTTTGAATTTCTTTATGATATAGTAAATCGATTAAGGGAACTTGGGGTGAGAATACCGCTTTATGTGAAGGATAATCAGGAGGCAATATCTGCAATTTGACTTGTAGTGCAAGTTCTGTTCTAATGTGAAAATGGAGTCTGTTATGATGAACCTAAGGCGTTTGCTGGTTATTCTTTTTACTCCAGCTTGTGCTTGCAAAATGAATATTGTGCACTCACTAACGTGGGTCAGTTTAGATGCAGGTTTAAATTTATCTTTGCCTTTTACCTCATCTTTGTATGATTATAGACAGACATATCTTGTATCATTGAGATAACTTGCACCCGTGGATTAGTGCATCTCAAATTGTATTCGGACTGCCAGTGATGTATTTATATTTGCATGTATTATCCGAAATTCGGACTGGTTATTTGGGAAGTTATGCAATAGATTTACTCGGACTGATTATTTGGGAGGTTATGCAATAGAGTTTTGATCGATCAACACATATCTTTTAGTTCTTTGCCCTTCTCCTTGTTAGTTTATTTTCCATATATTGCAGTACTGTCTGCTTTTAGGGGAGAGTGTGAATATTTCTACAGCACAATAGAGGGAGATTATCCAGTTAGGAGTTAGACTAGGAATGTCATTGGTCGTCTATTGATGCAGGGCTTTACCTTCTAGTTGTACTATACCAGCCATCTATTTCGTATTTCATATTTCATATCTCTTATATATTGTTGTTATTTTTATTACACATTTTTATGGTACTAATATATTATCTCCTATTGCTTTTTTGAGCCGAAGGTCTCCTGGAAACAGCCTCTCTACCCTTCGGGGTAGGGGTAAGGTCTGCGTACATATTACCCTCCCCAGACCCCACTTGTGGGATTATACTGGGTCGTTGTTGTTGTTGCAAAAGTTTTGATTCCTGAGCATATGTAGACAACTTTAATCTGCTAGTTTGAAAACTTGAAAGTAGGAACACTGCTGACTGCTCTCTCTTTTAAGTTTTAACTTGTATAGGGCCACATGGTATTTTGGCATTTGTTATCCATTTTACGAACTCGGTCATGGTTAAGCCCAGAAAAGTGCTCGTTAGTCGTTACAGAAGGAAACCTCGTTTTTTTAAATTGTTTCTTTTCATGGTTTCTCACGTGTCTCAGGATTTGATTTCACTTACCACTCACGTTAACATCGTTTTCATTATTTTTACATCCCATAGCTGTGAAGTGCTAGATGCACTCTGAATCAATCTAACGTTACTGTGGCACTATGGCTCTTACAGTAGCTGAATTTTTAGATAGATGCACTCTGAATTAATCTAACGTTACAGTGACACTATGGCTCTTACAGATAGCTGACTTTTTAGATCTTTCCCTCGTGTATCCTGCATTATCTTGCTGTGCAGACAAAAATATCCATTAATTGGAAACACTTATTAAAGCGCGGCATCCAATCCTATCTACATTCAGATTTGACTGAAATCCGATCCTAATCTAGCCAACATTGGGTGGAGGTAGATTAGTTATTATTGATGACTAAACGATCTTCAAGTTCGCAATACTCCATACAGCACTTCCCACTGAAACTTGATGCGTTTAGTTGAGTTCTGAATTTGTCAACCTAATACTTCCTCTTTGGGATAAAGCAACCTTCCCTTTGCCCTTTTTTTCTTCTCTCTATCTCCTCTTTTTTTTTTCCTTTGGAGAGGGAATATGAAGCAAATTCACGACATAGTGTCCATTCTGTAAAGTGTTATTTCCTCTCTAAACCAGTTGAAGCCAACAAAACAGGAATGAAATAGAGTACAGACTTAAATTCTACATCAGAAAATTGGTGCTGAATTTGCTAACCAAATCCTTTACATAAACAGCTCCTTCAAAATTGTTGGTGTCATCGGTCTTTTGTAAGGGGTATTATCACTTTTAGCCCAAGCCAGAAACTATTTATATTTAGTAGCCGAAAAAATGTATAAAATTTGTATAATTTTTGTATATAACATACATAATATATATATATACAAAAAATATACAAATTTTATACATTTTTCGGCTATTATTTTTACCGCGGCTATACAATGTCATTTTTCCCAAAACACACCTCCAGCGACTCTATTGCAGCATCAAAGTTAGCTATACCATTGATTATAAAACACATACAATTGATTATCAGAAACTATCCTTAACACATACCATCATTCTTTTACTTTAATTGTCACAATAGAGAAAGAAAGAAAGACTCAAACCTCATAGAAGTAGGCCACACAAACACAATATTTAGGAGAGTTATTGATGACCCAGTGCAAGGTTGATTCATAACTTCCGTTCGATAAGATCTATTAATAGCTAGCAGACAAAAATCGGAAGCCACAATTTGGAGAGACCCAAGTCGTTTTTACACAGATTTTCCACCACTTTACTCGACATTTTTTCACCATGTAAACCGGCACTCATACGCACACTATGTTGACCTTTGCACGGTTGCCTTTACTCTGGTGTATTGCGTAATCTTTTGACACTTTTGCAGTGTCTATACTAATAAAATATTTTTAACGCTAGAACTGACAGAAAATTGGTGATTTCTTGTATTATACTTCCGACAGATCTATCCCGTAAGATTATGAGGGGAATTTCTCTAGCGTTGGGTGGAACAATAGATGAAGTGTTATGGCTGGTGATACATCTTCGATTTCCGAACAATTGGACCCTTGCTCCATCTATCTCAAATGGACATGATAAAGCCGGCAGTCTTGTTGGATGGTAAGTTACTGAAAGAAATGATATTGGATGGCAAGTCAGAGTTGTTGTTCATCAAGTTCCTTTAGTTTTCCCATTGTTATTGGTGTATCTTCTTTTCTACTGGGTGACGTCTTTTGCTTTCTGTGCTGTCCATCTATTTTTTTGGAATCAAATAATTCTCAGTGGATTGCATACAAACAATGGTAAAACTTCTTATCTTTACAATGATATCACCTTACCATCCAATATAATTTTTTTCCATAACTTACCATGCATCGAATAATATTGTCAATCTTATCATGTCCATCCGAGATGGATGCAACAGGTAACCAATTGTTCGCAAACCGAAGATGGATCACCACCTATAACAGTTCATCTGTTGTTCCATTCAACGCTAGAGCAATTCCCTTCATTATCTTACGTGATAGATCTGTCGGAAGTATTATACAAAAAATACCGGTTTCCGTCAATTGTAGTGAAGAAATATTTTATCGGTATAGACACTACGAAATTGTCAAAAGATCATATAATACACAGAGCAAAGTCACTTGTGCAAAGGTCAACATAGTGTATGTATGAGTGCTGGTTTACATGGTGAAAAAATGGTGAGAAAATTGTGGCTTCCGATTCTGTGTATGTGTAATGAAAAAGTGCAGGTGTTTTATGTGTATTTTCAGGGAGGATTTGAATGGAGAGGTTGTGTGAGATATTGTGTGTGAAGATGAGTGCAGGTGTGAGTAGAGTGGTGGCCTATAAAAAGTAGTGAGTCAGTGCACTTAAGTGTGTGACCTCTGTATTAGGCGTGAATTTAAATAAATTGTCTGCTGTTAAGCTACCGGTGAGACATGAGGCCAGCACCGTGTTCAACAAAATTTACATGAGTTTGACAAAAACCAGGATTAGCTATCAATAAAAAAGATATTTATCTATATCGATATTTACACTAAATTATTTATTAATTTTATCATTAATCGGATGTTAAAATTAAATGAGAATGTAAATTAGTCAATCATGGTTTAGTCACAAAAGTTAAAGTGCACACACGTCACATATTTATAATTAGATATAAGCAATAAGTGCAAATAAAATTTCTCCTTTAATAATCTATCATTTGACAAGAAAATATGCTTTGTCAGCAGAAAATAATATCAGCAAGAAATTAATGTCATGACCTCTATTTGTTCCTGTGTGTGAAAATGAAAGGAAACTAACTGTGAGGGAGAAGGTACAGTGATTGTGAGTGTACGCGAGATGGTGTACTAGTAAAAAACAATAAAGTACGTGAGATGCTCCCAAAATGATGAGCGGTAACAAAATATAAGAAGGAATCTTTTGCAAGGTGGCAATCTCCCATTGGTATCTTTTATTTGTTTTTCTATTTTTGTTTTTTTTTAAAATAACAAAGTAAAAATATAAATAATCATTAACTAAATGAAAATGTGCAACTATTTTTGGTAATTTCAATATAATACAATTTGGATTAATGCATCTCAAATTGTATTCGGATTGATTATTTTGGAAGTTTGCATCAGAGTCACTTGTAATGATTATTTGGGAGGTTATACAATAGAGTTTTGATCAGCACATACCTTTTAAGCTCTTTGCCTTATCCTCATTAGTTTATTGTCCATGTAATACACTGCTCGAAATGTTAAGCACAGTTAACGGTAGAAAATGGTTAAAAAATAGTTAACCATCCATATTATATAGCTGAATAACACAAAAAAAGTAGGAATGGGAAAAACGGGGTTATAACTCTCGAAACGACCGGCCGGGTCATTACAAAAACGGATAACCAATGGATAACTAATGAGTTTAACTTTTATATTTGTAAAACCTCAAATTGTGGGTTACTCAAGTTTGAAAGACTAGGAATTCTCCCACAAGTGATCATATTCATTAAGCGGTTAATCCCTTTTTTAACCGTATTAAATATGTGTCGGGTCAGATAATTTATCCGTTTTAAATATGGGTCGGATCGGATAATTTATCCATTTTATCATTACCCGTTTTCGCCCCGTCCCACATCCGCCCCGTCCCGCCCGGTTGTCAACCCTAAGCAGAGGCGGATTTATAGGTGTAATGATGAGGCACGTGAACCCATGGTCTCTTCGTAAAACTCGATATTTTATGTACATATTTTCTAAAACTGGTATAATATTAACTGTTGACACCCATACTATAAAAAGGTTGTATGGTGCATTTGGTTGAAGGTTAAGTTATTTACCAAGAGGTATAGAGATCAATTACCACTTGATACTTTTTTTCCTCCTCTTTTTAGTTGTGCACCCATGTATTAAAAATCCTAGATTCGACTGTGCCCCTAAGCACAATGTAGACAATTGTGCTCTGCTAGTTTGAAAGCTTGAATGCTTAAAAACTGCTCACTTGTATGTTTTAACTTGTTTGGCATTTGTTATCCACTTTAGGAAAATCAGTCATGGTTAAGCCCAGAAAAATGCTCGTTAGTCGTACAGAATGAAACCTCGCTTCGTTATTGTTTCTTTTCATGGTTCCTCACGCGTCTTAGGATTTGATTTTAAGTTACCACTCACGTCAACATCGTCTTCATTGTTTTTCGGCCAAATACATCGGTAGAGCCTTAAAATTATCATCACTTTTTACTTGCACACTTTATTTTAAGTGTGTTCAATTTAAACACTTTAAATAGGGCTTTATTGTGTCATTTAGACACAATGTGCTGACATGGCAAGGCAAGTGTTTCTCACATTTTTCAAGCGCGTGATATCATTCCAAAAAACAAACTCTACATGTTTCTTGCCGGAAAACAAATAGCTTCTGCTGGAAACGTACTGTGAGTATGATAGAACTCACAAATACTCGTCAACGAAAGAGTGAACGAGTAATCGACTTTATCAATCGTTGGAGGAATGAAAGCCTCAACTGCAAAGAGAGGCTTAGTGAAGTTTCTGCCATCGAAATATGCATTCAAGGCATGCATCGGAGTCTTCGCTATATCTTACAAGGCATAAAGCCTAAAATATTTGAAGAACTAGCGACTCGTGCGCATGACACGGAATTGAGTATGGCTACAAGTGGAGATCAAAGGATTCCTGACTTTGAATCTCATGATGAAATAGAAGCTGAGGATGTTGAGAATGGGGGCAAGTATTCATCCGAAGATGAAGCTGAAGAGTCCATGCATGTTGCAAAGCTCCCTAAAATACGAGCTTAAACTGCAAGTTACTACGCTCCTTAACGCAAGAGCATAAACTGTATGTTACTCCTGGCCAGCAAGATTATAAACTATGTATGGCCCAAAAAAAAAAGTTTGGTAGGTCGAAAAACCTCGAAAGAGGTGGTCTAGGCAAAAGTTAGGACATAGAAAAATAAAAATAAAAGATAAAAAAAATCCACCCATTCTGAACTATGGCATGACTTGATTCTCTTCGTCGAGGTGCGTAGGCAGCTTAGAGTTTCATTCTGAATTCAGGATCATAAGTTCAAAAAATACATATTACCCAAATCGTTATTCGAAGGAAGAATGATGGAATATAATCCACTTGACTGGAACTTAAAAATAGGCTTACACGAACTTTGTGCGTTACTGAAGGTTGGTGGTCCAATGGGGGCAAGCCTCCATAGCAAATTGGCACCTCTGATTGATGTATATAGACTTTTAGTAGAAGGCCAAATATTCAATTTGAAGTCCTCAAGTTTGCCGGTCTTCAAGTCGAAGTATTCAAGCCCTCCAAGTCTTCAAGTCTGTTGGTGGTCAATTTGAAGTCCTCAAGTTTGTCGGTCTTCAAGTTGAATTATACAAGCCCTCCAAATCTTCAAGTATGTCGCTCTTCAAGTTGAATTCTGCAAGTCCACCGCCCTTCAAGTTGAAGTCTAAAAGTCCACCAATCTTTAGGTTGAAGTATTCAATCCCTTCAAGTCTTCATGTCCGTCGGTCTTCAGTTTGAAGTCCTCAAATTCACCAATCTTCAGGTTAAATTATTTATGCCATATAAGTCTTAAAGCTGAAATCTTCAAGCCTAATAATTTTTCAAGTTGAAGTAAAAGTCCACGCTCTTCAAGTTGAAGCATCAAACACCCCCAAATTTTCAAGTCCGTCAAATCTTCAAATTTGTTGGTCTTCAAGTTAAAATCTTCAAAGTCCGCCAAGCCTTCAAGTTGAAGTTTTCTAATTTTTCAATCTTAAGGTGGACATCTTAGTCTCTTTGCAGCTTAAGTTGGTCTCTTCGCGAGTTTGTCCTTAAAAGGAACTATAATTCTTCAATCCTAAGGTGGACGTTGAAGTCCCTTTGCACCTTAAGTTGTCCTCTTCATGGATTTGATTTTGCTATATGTTGTCATGGATTTGATACTTCTATATGTTGTCATGGATTTGATACTTCTATATGTTAATATGGATTTATCCGTCTATATGGGAATGGAGATTTGTCCATCTATATGATGATGTGGATTTGTCCGTCTATATGTTGGTGTACATTTGTTCGTCTATATGTTGGCATGGATTTATCTGTCTATATGGAAATGTGGATTTGTCCGTCTATATGTTGCGAGGGATCTATCTTCTTATATGCTGTTGTGGACTTGATCATCTATATGCCGTCATGGATTTGTCCTTTCATATAATGTTGAAGATTTATCTTTGTATTTTTTGCCACAAATTTTTCCTTCTATGTGCGTCTAACCTTATTGTCGAAGATATCCCCATTGCCTACAACAACAAAAAGAAGGCAGCAAAAAAAAATACAAGTACAAGAAAGATGGTTACTTGTCAAGGCGTGTTAGATTCAAAAATTGAGTTCAAAGTATTGCCTAGAACAATCTGGCATGATTCGGGCGATGATTTTTAGTGCTCTATGAGTCTAGGTTCTACCAATTACAACGGTTTTTAATTCCGATATTCCATCATCGAGATACAAAAGTTTTGGTGAAGCCGGGATAATCTGAAACTGTTGGCACATTAGAATATAGAGCTGACTTCAAAAATATTTATCTAGAACTATCCTGAAAGTATTTAATTTTGAATTTTGGATATGTTGTAGATCTTGAACTCTAGTTTATGAGGAATTAAATGGTTTTTGATTTTGAGGTACATACATTAAGATATAAAACTTTTGGTGAAGTCGCACAAATCTGAAACTGATGGCGCGTTAGAATATAGAGCCGATTTAAAAAATCATCTGGAATGATCCTGAATGGGTTTAAGTCTGAATTTCAGATATGTTATACATCTTGAACTATAGTTTCTGATAAATCAAACGGTTTGCGATTCCTAATTTCCTACATTAAGATATAAAACTTTTGGTGAAGTCGCACAAATCTAAAACTAGTGGTGCATTATAATATAGAGCCGATTCAAAAAATTATCTGGAACGATCCTGAATGTGTTTAATTATAACTTTTAGATATGTTGTAGATCGTGAACTCTAGTTTCTGATAATTCAAATGGTTTGAGATTCATAGGTTCCTATATCAAGGTATAAAGCTTTTGGTAAAGTCGCACAAATCAAAAAATATCAGCATGATAGAAATTAAGGTTAATTTCAAAAAATCACCTAGGGTTATCCGCGAAGATTCTAATCCTAAATTTCGAATATGTTTTAGAACTAAAAGTCTAGCTTCTATAGAATCAAACAGACCATGATTTGGACCTTTCTACAGCAAGATATCAATTTTATACCACAAGATGTACTAGCTATAAAAGGGTGACGAAAATTGAAAAGAAAAGAAAAAGAAGTTACCTTCAACTCTTCCAAGCGTCAAAGGCAGATTCAAACTCTCCTGTAACACCATTTCTGGGCTCTAAGCCTTTTACCGGATCCCTATTTATAAATAAATAGTGGAGGTGCTTTAAGTCCTAATGTAATACAAAGTGTGGCAGTTATAGGAGTTCAAGAAGGTTTAGGTATCCTAGTTCAACGGAAAGGATAAAGAGGTATCACAAGTCTTTATTTTAGTCAAAATGGTCAAAGAATTTGTGGAGGCCCACGTGACTACATGAAAAAGTAATACTCCACTTTATTTATGGCCATTAAATTTTCCATATGAAAAATCACTCCATGATTAAATACCTCATGGTATTCACACGAATGAAGTACTTACTATTGTATGTCATTTTTTTGAATAAAAAAATATTAGACATTTGAGAAAGAAGATCTCTTCTTGGTTGAAAAATATAGCTAAGGAGGTCCAAGAAACTCTTAAATGGTTCTTTTGGCAGTATATCCTCCATGAATAAGCAAGGATACTCGTGCAAGCTTACTTGAAAAAGTAATGGCACACTACTCTTGGGAATAACTACTCTGAAGTAGTGCATGGACCAACAAAAAGGGATCTTGAAAACAAAGATATTATGCTTCAAGCCTCGTCTTGGAAGTACAACAAATCTACACCCCGACAAGTCTTAAAGAAGGGAGCATTTGTAGGCATATAAATTTTATTAAAATTAAATCCATAAAATAATTTGGATTATATTTTAAATTCAAGATATATTGATCCAAATAAATACTATGGGATAATATAATTGAATTAATTATATAAGTCCAATATATATGGATTAAATAAATAAGTCTTAATCCATTAGCTAGTTTATTTAATTGGGGCTAAAATGATGAGCCGACTTCATTAAGCCCAAGATGTCATCTTCTTAGATGCCCAGTTTAGTGCCACGTGTCAAATGATGTGGCATGCCAAGTCAAATAGATGAGCCAATGGGATTATGCCACTCTTCAAAATGACAAGGCATGCCAAATCAAATTAAAAGGCTAATGAAACCGTGCTACATGTGCAAGTGACATGTTCTGGCCAATCAAATGCGGCCTTGTCACTCTTCAATCTGATTGGTCGAAAAGAGTTTGTTCTCATCACAACTCTTCCATCCACAACTATAAATAGGGGTTTTCATAACTCAGAAAAAGGACACCAGAAGTTATAACAATAAGACACAAGGGAGCTCGTGGATCAAAGGCTACCATTCTCTGCAAACTGTAAGTGCTCAAGCATTCAAGCACTTCAACACAAACTTCAAGTAATCAAGATCAAGAACGAAATCAAATTAAATACAAGGCATTCAAAATCAAGGCTACTTGTTCGTAATACAATTCGTGGCAACAATCAAAGTGTTCGCGACGGATAAACAAATTCAAATTCAAGATCAAGCTCAAAGGCCCTTGAATTTATATTAGAAAAGTAGAATCAGAGGACAATACTGCCCTTCATCTCTTTCTCCTGTAAATCGAAAACTCCAAGTTTCAAAATCATTTGTTGTGATGGTCGAGTACTTCAAGTCTCGTCTTAAAGTTTCTCCAAGCCTACATACTGACAAACCTTGAAGTAGGGGGCATTTGTAGACATTGAAATTTTAAGGGATCAAACCAAATCCTAAATTAAAGATACTACAGGACACTTGAAATCCTAGGAATCTATTAGGGTTTCTTGGAGGTTACTCTACCCTAAACCCTAACTCACACCTATATAAATGGATAAGTATTCTCTTGAAGAGGTGTTTCAAAATCTCATAAACTCTTGGGATATTCACAAAGAGATCAAAAATATGGCCGGATACTTCTTGACAATCAAATAGTTCAAGAAGTTGGAGATCGAATACATCCCCAGGAGGTCTGCATCATCCTACATTCGAGAAATACGCGGCTTCAGCCTTCGAATCACAGAGATGATCAGGAGAGAAGAATCAGGGGAGAAACAGAATTGTACTCACAATTGATTAGTAAAAATATTTTTCTCTTATTTTGTGATTGCAATTTATTTTTCATATGTTGAAAATTAGTTGCAAATAGCGATCTGAATTTCATATCTAAAGGCTGTCAAATTTTGATAGAAAAAAATATGAATGGAAAAATAATTAAAAAGTAAAAACAAATTTATACATTTAAAAATGAAGAAAAATGTAAAACCACGGCTCCATTCTTAAACTTGAAAACGTAAAATCTACGACAAAATTATTTCAAAGAATGACTAAGATAGAATGATGAAGTAGTTTATTGCATTTGGCTATGCCACATAGGAAACCTTATTACCCTCAATGTTTAAGGTTTGATTTAGTTACACTTAATATACCAAATAATCAATCTTATACCATACTTAATTAAGGGTCTAATTAATGGGCAGTTTTTACTCCTTAATTAAAGGTGTCCATATATCCCACGTTTCTCTATCCCCTTAATTCCTAAGACCTACGCAGTTTTTCCCCTCCCCTTTCTTCCTCTTCTCCATTCCTTCTTCTTCTCAAAAAATACAGAGATGGAAATTGCAATTTTGTTACGTACGAAATAGTAGGGCCCACGCTTTCTTATTTCTTTTCGGATTCAAAATCATATTCTTATGGTTTTACAACATAGAGCTACTGCCTTCACTAAATATTGAAGATAAATCTTCAAAGTTCATACACACATTTACCTTCAGCTTCAAATTTTCTCAATGAAGAAGAACAAACCTTCAAAGAGATAAAAGAGCAACAATTCCACCATTGACAGCTATTAAAAAGCTTTGAATCTTTGAATTCAAATTTGGGTTTTCAAAAATCATTATTTGTTTTCATTGGGTGTTGTTGTAAATAATTGGGAATATGTTTTGGAGTTTATATCTCAATTTTGAGGGATTTTGGTGAAGATTTAGACTTGGTTTTGGCTGAATTGTAGATTGAAACTCAAAGAAGAAGAAGAAGAAGACATATTGCAGAAATTGTAGATAAATTGTAGTTACAGTTGGATTGATCAGAATTTGAACTAAATACATCTTCGCACATGTTGACTATAAAATTTTTCTCTTCATCTACAAAATTTCTACAAATATACTACAAATCAATTTTAAGTATGTATAAAGCAGTATTATTTGTAAGGGTATCTACATAATTACTATATTTATACTACAATTAAACTATAATCTAAATTGAAAATCTATAAATTATCTACAAAATATCTACAAACTGGGTACATTGAATTTTAATATCCCAATTTCCATTCAATTGTAGCATAATTAGGATTTTTGACATAATTGCGTTTTTTCAGAAGATTTGTAGAAGTTTTAGTCGTTTTTGATGTGTGAAAACAGAAAATAAAGCACCTACAATTAGAATACAAATAATCTACAATTTATCTACAAAATATCTACAAACTGGGTACATTAAATTTTTATATCCCAATTCTCATCCAATTGTAGTATAATTGTGATTTTTGACATAATTGCGTTTTTTCAGAAGATTTGTAGAAGTTTTAGCAATTTTTTATTTATGAAAACAGAAAATAAAACATCTACAATCAGAATACAAATAATCTACAATTTAACTACAATTTATCTACAATTTCTGCAATATGTCTTCTTCTTCGAGTTTCAATCTGAAATTCAGTCAAAACCAAGTCTAATCTTCACCAAAACCCCTCAAAATTGAGATATAAACTCCAAACCATATTCCCGATTATTTTCAACAACACCCAATCCAAACAAATAATGATTTTTGAAAACTCAAATTTGAATTCAAAGCTTTCAAGCTTTTTTAATGGCTATCAATGGTGGAAAATATATGGAAGAACAGATGAAGATGAAGATGAAGAACAGAAATCTCCTTTCCGTTCAAAACTTGAATTTAATGTAGACTCAATCAATCGCAAGATTTTTTCCTGATTTTTAGCGAGTTAATTATGGAAGATTTTGTTCAATTAATCGTGTATTAAACAAATGGTACAGAAATTGTAGGAAAACTGCGGACTGGGCGGGTAATTTACATAGTATGCACATATTTGGTAATAAGGTTTCATATATGGTATAGTTAGGAAAAAATCCCTTTCTTGATTTACCAAGGTGGAATTTAAGAAACAGAAGGGCCAGAAAAGCTGTGGAAACTAAAAACGTAAAAATCAATGCAAGAGCATGGATTCGATCACACAACCATCGGCAAGATTTGAACCCGCTTTAACCTTCCAACCACCATGTCTATTTCACTAAGGGCAACAACTTTTATTTAATACAATTTTGTTTCACAGAAAAAAAAATTCTACATAAAAATAGTAAAAAAATTTGCAATGCGAGTTCAATTGAATCCCCTTGAACCAACATGGGTCCGCCCCTGGTCCTAGATGCCATCAAAATTATTCAAACGTTACAGTGGTATTATGGCTCTTACAGTAGTTGTATTTTATTATAGATCTTTCCCTTGTGTATCCCGCATTATCTTGTTGTGTTAAAGTTCAGCATACTATCCTGTCTACATACTGTATACATCCAGATTTGATTGAAATTCGATCCTAATGTAGCTAACATTGGGTGGAGGTAGATTAGTTATTATCGATGACGAAACGATTTAATACTCTATATGGTACTTTCTGCTGAAACTTGATGCGCTTAGTTAAGTTCTGGATTTGTCAAATTAATATTTCTATCTTTGAAATAACACAACCTTTCCTTTTCCTTTTTTTCCTTCTCTCTTTCTCCATTTTTTCCTTTGGAGAGAGAATGCGACGCAAATTCACGGACAGTGTCCATTCTGTAAATTGATATTTCCTCTCTAAACCAGTTGAAGCCAACAAAAGAAGAGTGAAATACAGAGTACAGACGCAACTCAAATTCTACATCAGAAAATTGGTGATGAATTTGATGACCAAATGCTTTACATAAACAGCTCCTTCAAAATTCTTGGTGTCATCAGTCTTTTGTAAACACACATACAGCAACTCTGTTGCAGCATCAAAGTTGAGTTATACAGAAATAAAACACACACCACTGATCATCAGAAACTAACCTTAACCCATACCATCATTCTTTTACTTTAATTGTCACAATAGAAAAAGAAAGAAAGACTTAAAACCTCATAAAAGTAGGCCACGCAAAAACGATATTAAGGAGAGTTATTGATGACCGATGCAAGGTTGATTCATAAATTCCGCTTGATAAGATCTATCAATAGCCAGTAGACAAGAACAACTTTAATCAAAGAGGTAAAAATGATGCAAAAGTTACAAAATAAAATATTACCTTCAACATATCTCCTATATTGCAGATAAATATGTCGGGAAGTGGTAGTGCTAATATCCACTTGACCGATTTCTTTCTCACCTTAAAACAACTCAAAATGATTAGTAGTGAAACAAAACAAAAAATTTATTTCGTCAAAGATTCAGCCCTATAAAATACAGGTGTAAGAGGAGGCTTTACAAGGTAAATCTAGGGAGCAAGCATGCTTTAACTAAGGACATGGAAGCCAATCGCCCTCGGCAAAGAAAGTAAAAATTCAAACAAGGAATATAATTCTTATAAGTGGCGTGGGTTATGCTAACAATTGTACCCCGACGCATATATTTCTGAGATGGAAATTATAATTTATAAGGCTAACAATGTTATTGGATGATAAGTTACTTGGTGTTGTCATATGGACTAGTTACACATAAACTTAGTTGAGGGGCTTATGTGTAAAGTTAGGAAAGTTTTGTCTTTAAGAAAAAATTAGTTAGAGACGGTTAATTGTGGGATTTATAAATACCCACACTCACGTGTATTTTGTGACTTTAATGAATACAGAGCTTCTTCTTCTCCACTTCATCTCTTCTCCACCTTCTCTGTAAAATAGCTCACTCAGAATCAATTGTATGCTGCATTATCGAGTGGATTCAACTGATTTCATCATGGTATCAGAGCAGCGACCGTGAATTTATCGAGATTCAGGTAAAGTTCAGAAGATCGGAGCTTCGACGAAGCTAAATTTCAGTCAGCCATGGCAGGAAACGAAGTTGTTTCTCTAGATCACAATCACTCACTGTTTCTACAGCCCTCAGATGCTCTAGGACTCGTCCTAATACTGCTCAAACTCACAGGGCCAGAAAACTATGCTCTGTGGAGTAGGACGATAAAATTGGCGCTCCGGGAAAAGAGTAAACTAGGGTTTGTGGACGAAACTTATGTGAAGAGTATGTATAGAGGAGAATTACTAGAGCATTGGAAAAATGTAATGCGATTGTATTGTTATGGATTGGGAGTACTGTATCGAGTGAATTGATGCCGAGTATCGTCTATGCCTCTAATGCAAGGAAAGTGTGGAATGATTTTTAGGAAAGATTTGATCGATCAGACTTGACGAGGATTTATCACCTTTGGACAACCATCGCAACTCTAAGACAAGATACTGACTCTGTCACTAGCTACTTTTCAAAAATGAAGGACTTGTTGGATTAACTGGATGTATTAGTGCCATTGTCTTCATGCGACCGTAAAGAATCTCGACCCTCAGTAGAACATCTAAGATTTCAACGTTTGCTATCATTTCTTATGGGGCTAAATGGAAGTTATAGCAACATAAGGAGCAATGTATAAGCTAAAAGGCCTGTTGTGACTGTTAATGAAGCCTATGCTATAGTCACTCATGAAGAAAGCCAGAGGTCTTTAGGTGTTGTTGATACACATAGGGAACTACTCACCATGTTAGCAGGAAGAGGCCGGAATTTTAGAGCAAAAGGCCTGGTGTCATTTGTGAACATTGTGGGTATAAAGGGCATCTTAAGGAGAATTGCTTTAAGTTAATTGGATACCCAGTAGACTTTAAGAGCAAAAGGAAGAATCAGCCTGCAGGAGGAAAGGCCTATGCTAACAATGTGAATGTCAGTGCAAATGGTGAGGAAGGGAAACCAACAACTGTGCAAGTACAAGGAGCAGGGCAGTTCTTCACAGAAGAATAGTACCAGCAGTTGGTCAAGTTGCTGTCGAAAACAACAACTGCAGAAAGTTCTAATAATTTTGCAGGTATAGTCACTCTATTATCCAATGCAGATATGTGTGATTGGTAATAGATACAAGAGTAACACATCATGTCACATACAATAATGACATTCTAAATAATGTTAAAAGGCAGACGATCAAGGGAGACATGAAGTACAACTTCATACTGGAAGTAAGTCACAAATAATTCACACAGAAGAGGCCTCCATATTAAGAAATAAGACAGTAACAAATGTCTTATATGTACCAGATTTTAAATTTAACCTGCTATTAGTATCAAAGCTCACAAAGGATCTTTGTTGCTCAGTCACATTCTTTTCTGATTTTTGTATATTTTAGAATCTTTACAGTGGCAGAGTGATAAGGATTGGTAAAGAGAACAATGGTCTATATTTGCTTAAAGAAAATATAACAGTGGCAACAACAGGAGTTTTCCTGAGAAAAGGAGAAGAAACTGAACTTTGGCACTTAAGGTTAGGACATGCTTCAATGAAGGCAATGCAACATATGCCAGGGTTGCATAATAAAGTTGATATGCAGGTACAAGAGAATTGTCAAGTATGTCCATTAGATAAGCAATGTAGGCTAAAGTTTCCTATTAGTAGTAGTAGTTCTGCTAGAATTTTTCAACTCATTTATTTAGATGTTTGGGGACCTCACAGAGTACCTACATATGATAGGAAGCACTACTTTGTTACTATTGTTGATGACTATAGTAAGTATACTTGGGTGTGTCTGATTCAGTCAAAGAATGAAGTATTAGTTGTAATAAAGAACTTTGTTGCAATGTTTCAAAATTAGTTTGGTGTGAATGTCAAGGTGTTAAGATTAGATAATGGTATTGAGTTTTCAAACTCTCAATGTAATGAGTTTTTGACTTCTTTGGGAATCATTCATCAAATTAGTTGTCCATATACCCCTCAACAGAATGGTACAGTTGAAACAAAGTATAGGCATATATTGGAAGTGGTAAGAGCACTGAAATTCCAAAGCTTAGTTCCAATAAGATTTTGGGGGAGACTGTGTAAGAACAACTGTCTATCTAATAAACAAATTGTCCATATGAGTGTTACAAGGAAAATGTCCATATGAAATGTCTCATGGAAAACCAGCAACACCAGATCACTTAAGGGGTTTTGGATGTCTTTGCTTTGCAAGCCAATTTACCTGGAGGAGTTAAGTTTTCACCAAGAGCAAGGAGATCCATTCTCATTAGTTATTCAGAAACACAAAAAGGCTATAGGTTGTATGATCTGGAAAGTACAAGAGTATTCATTAGCAGAGATGTAACACTCAGAGAGCATATCTTCCCTTTCAAGAAAGGAATACAGATTGAAGAAGATATCTTCCCAAGTGATACACCATTAGTTATTCCAACTGAACTCAGAAGAGCAAAACGCATGCCTGAACAACCAGTTCATCATCCAAGCAATGAAGAACATATTCCAAATTAAGGAATGGCAACAACAGACTCAGAAGGAGTAGCAACAGCAGACTCAGAAGCCATTCTAGCAGTAGCTGATTCTGAACAAGCTGGGAGTCCAGCAGCTGAGACAGTTGATACAGAGTACAGACACAGTTCAACAAAGTGCACCACTAGTTGAGGTACAAGCAGACACAAGCCAACCACCTGTAGAAGGAATGCCTGAGGACAACTTGCATACCAGAAAGTCCAACAGAATTTCAAGATCCTCTATTTGGCTGAAAGATTACATCACCACATGCAACTCACAAAACAAGCCACATTGTATCTCCAACTCTATTGCCTACATTCATTTATCCAACAACTACCATGCTTATTTGGGAGTATTTGCAGCAGAAGTTGAACCTAAATCCCTCAAGGAAGCATGCAAGGACAAGAACTAGATAGAAGCAATGTCACAAGAAATTAAGGCTCTTGAGGATAATGCTACTTGGGAGATAGTTGACGTGCCTGTTGGTAAGAGAGCAATAGGATCTAAATGGGTGTTCAAGGTAAAATACAAAGCAAATGGAGAAATAGAGAGATACCCAGCTAGATTAGTGGCTAAGGATTATACTCAACTAGAAGTCTTAGACTATCATGAAACCTTCTCTCCAGTGGCAAAGATGGTTACTATGAGGATAATGACAAGGATTGCAACATCAAAAGGTTGGACCTTATTTCAGATGGATGTGAACAATGCGTTCCTACAAGGAAACCTCTATGAAGAAGTTCATATGGACTTACCTCAAGGCTTCCAGAAACAAGGGGAGCACAAAGTGTGCAAGCTGCTCAAATATTTATATGGCCTGAAGCAAGCCTCAAGGTAATGGAATATTAAACTGATTGAAGCTTTACTGGAAGGAGGATACTCTCAAAGCACTCATGACCATTCTCTATTCACTAGGAAGACATGTCTTCACATTGTTATAGTTCTGGGGTATGTGGATGATTTGCTTATAACTGGGAGCAATGTAGAACTGATAGGAGAGGCTAAGCAAACACTACACAATTCTTTCAAGGTAAAGGATCTAGGTGAACTTCGATATTTCCTTGGCATAGAAGTTCTGAGATCAAAGGAAGGGATACTACTTACTCAAAGGAAGTATGCTCTGCAGTTGATCTTAGAAGTTGGCTTTGCAGCAACCAAGCCAATCTTACTCCAATTGAATTGAATCAGAAATTGACTACCATTGACTATGATAAGCATGTAGGAGTTAAAGGAGATAAGGAACTTGAAGATATTGGAAGCTATCAAAGACTCATTAGGAAGTTACTCTACTTAACCATTACTAGACCAGATCTTAGTTTTGCAGTTCAGGTACTCAGCCAGTTTATGCAACATCCAAAACAATTTTGGGATACAGCATTACGTGTGGCCAGATATGTGAAATCAGCCCCAGGACTTGGAATTTTGCTGAGCGCTGGCCCTATCAACAGTCTATCTGCCTATTGTGATTCTGACTGGGCCTCCTGTCCAAACACCATGAGATCAGTCACAGGGTACGTTATTAAATTGGGTGATTCTTTGCTTTCCTGGAAGTCCAAGAAGCAACAAACTGTAAGTCGAAGTTCAGCAGAAGTTGAATGCTAGAGTCTAGCAGCAGCTGCTGCAGAAATTACTTGGTTTTTATGACTACCGAAAGAGATTCAAGTCCATGTCCATCAACCAGTTCCTCTGTATTGCGACAATAAGGCTGCTTTGTAAATAGCAGTTGTCACACCTCCTTTTTACCCGAGGGGATCGGGGAGTTTTTTCAATTTAAGTGGCATAAATCGAAATGGAATTATTTATTGATTCAGAGTCGCCATTTGGAATAATTTATGGTGTCCCAAGTCACCGATTTATTTTAAATCCCGAATCGAGGAAATTGATTCTTATTTATTGGTCCGCAAACATAGAAGATTGGGTAAGAAATTCTGTTAACCCGAAAGAAGGTGTTAGGCATTTCCGGGTTTCGTTATTTTAGCACGGTCGCTCAACTATTAATAATTGGCCAAATTATCTAATTTATTACATGTTTTAAATCTATTGTGCATTTTTAATTTTATAACCGCTTTTATTTATTTATGGAATTTGTTTGAACAAGTCGCGATTATCGCGCACTCGTTTGTTTTTGTACACATTGTGAATCGCGTCATGGGAACCGTACCCACGATCTACAACATGTGTATTTTATTATTATTCAAAGTTATGGTCGGGTCACATGAAATGCACACCCAAATTGGGATTTACGTATCATGATTATGCCATGAGAACCGTACCCATAGTTACGATGATTTATTTATTACTCGCGCCTAACACAAACTACGATGTTCATGATTTTCCTAAAACTAATTTTGGGATTATTGTAAGGTCATGATTTATGTACTTAAATATTTCAAAAAAACGAAATTATATACTTAAAGATCATATAAAAGGTTCTATAAAGTGTATGTCTTTATGACTAATAGAAACTACAGTTCTTAGAAAATTTAAGAATCTTAATAAGTAATTGAAAAAAAGAAAGAAACTCAGAAAATCTAAGAAAGACGAAATGAAAAAGGAATTACACAATCTTTCAAATATCGAATGTCATATGCATATGCAGCTCATAAAAGTGTATTAAAATTATTGTATTCTAATGTCATTTGTGTTCCTTTTTTTATCAATAAATTAATAGCAATGAGCATAATGGAAAAGCAGAAGATATCTCATGACCTACTAGTTTCCAGTTTCAAGTGAAATTCGACCCAGCATTTTTTTTGTCCTCGGGCCTATCTCACTATTCATTTAGGCAAAATTATACTCTGTAATTATTGATTGTACTAATCAAATATTGAATGTCATATAAAATAGATTAATTGATATAGTTTTACATTTTATCAACAAAAAAAAAGATATACTCTACAAATTAAAATGAGTAAAATACCACAAGAGCAGCCTTTAATTTCCAGTTCGTCCACTATCAAGTCCCAGGGGGTCTTGGAATCGCTAAACCTTCTAGTAGGTTTTCCATCCATGAAATCCTTCCCATATGGCTCAAAATTACATTTAACAACCGTTTCTATGTGATTATTGTTTCCTAGATCAACAATGGAATCTACGAAAGCAAAAACAGCCTTCATTGTTACATTTTCCGGTAGCTGAAATTTCCCTTTTATATATGAAAACTTCTGGATTACAAAGATGGAAATTCGACGAGAAAACTCGACCAAGCTAAACCAGCAATAAGGGACTCGTCGGCAACCTCTACAGCTTGTGAAAATCCAGGAAGAACGGAAATTGAGTTTTTGAAATCAGCGTTCTTTAAATCTGTGAAGATCTTAGATTTTTTCATGTTTTCAACCTTTTCCAGATCTAACTTTTGTATTTTTAGCCACTACTAAGGTGTTTTTTGGCGTGTGAGTGAGAGTAGTGTTATGTCAAGGGGTGAGAGGAGATTAGGAGGATGGCTATGGTTTTTGGAAGGGGAATGGTGGCTGTTTTTTTTTTGTGAAGAAAAAGAGAGAGAAAGTTGCTAGCGTTCTTCAAAGGGGAAGCTCCTCGTTCTTCTTCTAGTGAGGAATCTTAGCTCAATTTAACTTCTTTGAAAATGACTTTTCAATAGTTACACAAATGAATGCCAAACAATTAGTGCAGATAAGCACAGAAAATTCGCTCATCGGGCACAAATACACAATTAAACAGGTAAATGACAGACAAATAAGAAAGATAAGCACATAAGGTTCGCCCCTCGGGCACAGTGTCAACAATCCGCCCCTCGAGCATTATCTCAGAACAATACCAGCCCCCAATAGTAATAGATCAACTCGGGTCTCCAGACCCCCAATAGTCACACACACGACCAGTACACACGGTCTACAACAACAGTATCGCCCACCGGGGTAGATACATGAACAAGTAAAGCAAGAAACTCATGGGGCGTACCCAAATAACTAGCAAAGTATGGTTATACATAAGAAAAGGTGGAACCGAGATCAAATAATACAGAGGCATCTCTGTGGCAAACTGAAACAATACCTGTAATAACAGCATCTGAAGCAATAGCATCAGGTCTGCCCGAAAGTGCATAGAAATGAGCCTGACTACCACTTGATCGATCTCCTCCTCTGGGGTGACCCCTAGATGACTGGGAGGGTGGTGGTGAATTAACTGGCGCTGGAGCCGATGACTAATTCACCCGCACGCCTCAAACTGGAACTAACATATCACATAACCGTGCAATCGACTAATTAATAGTGGGCTCTCCCACTTGGCTCGAAGCCATAGACCAAAACATACACCGTAACTCATAACGCATATACTTTATTGCTGCCATAATACCAAAGTGAGATTAAACTCAATCTGTCATAAACTCGTGAAACACAAACCATCTGGTACTTTATATCTTCTGCAAATCTCGCATTCACTCTCGTAGTAGTCAAGCCTACTCTCTTGAGCAATCCAAATTCAAATTGTAAAGCATATATTTCCCTAGTAACAGAGATCTTCTAATAAATGACACAAGGGATTACACAAACTTCAGAACAATCCACAGGAGATAATCCCACATGCTTTGCCTCAAACTAACATTTCTATATACCTTCCACCATTATAAACATTACGTAGTCACTTAAACTTCCTGAGTCTAAACTCAGACCGCAACATGAAATTTACTCCACTCCCAACTAGGAAACATCGGAAGATTCTTCACACACCCATAACTCGAGGCTATACCTCAAATCAAGATGAAAATCGAGCACCTAATAGTCCTCCTATCCTCCAGCAAACCCTTCTTGTCGCTTCTAAAATCACATGAATATATATCACACTCACATCACACTCATCACGTAACTATCAAGTCATCACCTCCCTTAATAGGGACACACTAGAACATATGGATCCAGAAATACGCACTCACGAAATCAATAGCTCAGGGCTCAAACTATAGGCAAAAATCCGGCCTCGAGTCCTCCAGACTAGCCTAACATCAATGCACAGAGATCACATCTCGCCCCTCAATCAGGAAATCATAAGCCATCGATGCATATCCGATACCGAGCGCTCATGCGCACATACGAACACGTGGAAGAGATTCAAAGAGTTACATTTCAAGATGAATCAAGGATGCACGATAAGAATTCAAGAATGTGAAATTTTTCCTAAAGGTTCTACAGCCTCTCGAGGATAAATACAGATGTCTCTGTATCGATGCGCGAGACTCTACTAAACCTGCTCATGACTCGTGAGACCTATGTAACCTAGGCTCTGATACCAACTTGTTACGACCCTAAACCCGGACCGGTTGTGATGGCGCCTCTCGTAAAGACAAGGCCAGCCAACTAGTCCTAATTCAATTTTTAAATAGTTAAATATTAATAAACAGTCTAAGCATGAGTAATAAAACCAAAGACTAAGCAAAAGATTTTATAATGTGTGGAATACAACCCAAACACAGCCCGATACCGGGGTGTCACAAGTCACGAGCATCTATTAAGGTCTAAATACAACTGAAAAGTCTGAAATATATAAAATACAGACTAATAAAATAAAGTGGGAAAAAAGCAGTGCTGTGAACGCTGGCAGCTACCCTGCTAAACTCTGATGCCTCTGCCTTCGGTCAGCCAATACCCGTTACCGGGTTCAAAAATACCTGAATCTGCACACAAGGTGTAGGGAGTAAAGTGAGTACTCCAACTCAGTGAGTAATAATCATAACTAAAATCTGAATGGTAAGAAATCACGAAAAGTGCATCAACATGTTGTATAAAAGCAGTACAAAACCAGTAAAAAAACAATGAAGCTGAAAAATCTCTTTAAAACATCTTACCTCAGTTTAACTTCTTTGAAAATGACTTTTCAATAGTTACTCAAATGAATGCCAAACAATTAGTGCAGATAAGCACAGAAAACCCGCCCCTCGGGCACAAATACACAATTAAACAGGTAAATGACAGGCACATAAGAAAGATAAGCACACAAGGTTCGCCCCTCGGGCACAATGTCAACAATCCACCCCTCAGGCAATCACATAGTACAATACCAGTCCCTCGGGCTATATCTCACATCACAATGGGTACCCACGCTCACTGGGGATGTGCAGACTCCTGGAGGGGCCCATTACGGCCCAAGCGCAATATCAAGCCACCTAGTGGCATCATAAACAGGCTCTCAGTCTCATATCAATATCAACAAGCCACCCCGTGGCGTATATATCTCAGACCCTCGGCCTCATAATCAAATTAGTGTATCACCGCTGCGGCGTGCAGCCCGACCCAGAAGATATCCTCACAACACAGGCCCTCGGCCTTACTCAATCAAAAATCACATAAGCCTCTCGTGCAACAGTAAAACAGTGTTTCTCAGCCCAAAACATCATTTAAATATCATTTGAGTATTAGAACTGAGTGAACATGGCTGAGTTTTGAAAAACAGTGGAAATAACATGACTGAGTTCAAGTATAAAGTCAAAATAGTGAGGCAATATCAACAAAAATTCCTGAAGAGTTCAAATAGTTGGCACGAAACCCAAATATGGCATTCAGCCCAAATAATAATGATAGCAAATAGATTTCAGTCAAATATACGCTAAAATCATCAATCGGGACGGACTAGGTCACAATCCCCAACAGTGCACGACCCTACGCTCGTCATCAAGCGTGTGCCTCACCTCAATATAGCACTACGATGTGCAATCTGGAGTTTCAAACCCTCAGAACATCATTTACAATCATTACTCACCTCGATCCGGTCCAAACTCTGGCCCGCGATGCCTTGCCCGCACAAATCGACCTCCGAATGCTCCAAATCTAGCCACAATCATTGCATAATCATTAAAATATGCAAAGGGAACGAAGCCCACTCGAAAATATCTAATTTTATATCAAAATCCTGAAATTGCTCAAACCCGCCCCCCTGAGCCCACATCTCGGAATCCAATAAAATTAGCATCAATGGAATCCTTATCCTCACACGAGTCTATACATATCAAGAACATCAAAATCGGACCTCAAATGGCCCTTCAAATCTCCACTCAAAGGTCTCTTAATCTCAAGCCCTAATTACCTATTTTTGCTACTGATTTTTCCATGGATTTCAAGCTTACAATGATAGAATTCATCATAGAAATAAGTTTAGGGACCAAAAATCATACCTCCATGAATCCTCTTGAATTCCCTTTTCAATTAGCTCTCTCAAACTTCAAAATCGCCCAACAATGGAGGTACTTAGCCTCAAAATCGCAGAATAGCCCTTTTAAATCATTCTGCCCAGGTATAAAAATCCTTCTTCGCGAACAGGGTCAAAGCCTCGCGTTCGCGAAGCACAAAATTACTTTGACAAAATTTCATTCACCGCGGACGCGTCCTACCATTCGCGAATGCGACTCCCTTTCCGCGAACGTGAAGAACAAATAAATCCTCAAACCTAGTTGTTCACTTCCCCTACGCGAACGCGGAGCCTCCCTCACGACCGCGATGCACGACCAACCTAGCCCTTCGCGAACGCGGAGCCTCCCTCGCGAACGCGAAGGCTAAAATCTCCACCTCACCTGCTAACCCTTCGCGAACGCGAGGGCCTACTCGCGAACGCGAAGGCCAAATGCCTACAACACTGAACAGAAAATTTTCTGCAACTTTGCAAAACATGAAATGGTCCGATTGACCACCCGAAACTCACCCAAGGCCCTCGGTATCTCAACCAAACATGCCAACATATCCTATAACCTCATTCAAACTTGTTCCAACTTTCGGAATGCTCAAAACAACATCAAAACACCAAATTCACATCAGATTCAAGCTTAAGAATTCCAAAACCTTATAAATTACGCTTTCGATCAAAAACCCAACCAAACCACGTTCGAACGACCTGAAATTTTGCAAACACATCCCAAATGACACAACGGAACTACTGCAACTTTCGAAAATCCATTCCGACCCCTATATCAAAATCTCACCTATCAACTGGAAAACGCCAAAACCTCAATTTCGCCAATTCAAGCCTAAACCTTCCACGGACTTCCAAAATGCATTCCGATCACGCTCCTAAGTCCCAAATCACCCAACGGAGCTAACTAAATCATAAAAATTCTAATCCGAGATCATATACAAACAAGTCAAATCTTGGTTAAACCTTTCAAATTTCAAGCTTCAGTTGAGGACTATTACTTCCAAATTTATTCCAATTACCCTGAAAACCAAAAACAACGATTTACATAAGTCATAATATATCGCACGGGGCAGGTCATACTCGAGAACTGACGAGCAAAGTGCAAAATCTCAAAACGACCGGTCGGGCGTTATAGTACTTGAGGTGTAACTTGTGAAATGTTGTGATATTTGAACACTTGTAGCGCCCATGTACTGGATTCTTTCCTTGAGATTGTTATGTTTTTTTTACTTTGGGACTGCAGATCGATATTCCGGGAGATTCCCCTGCATATTTATAGTTGGGACTACGGGAATGCACCCAGGAGATTCCCCTGTACTAGATATTTACTTTGGGACTACGAATCGATATTTTGGGAGTTCTCCCTGCACATTTATATTTGGGACTACGGGAATGCACCAGGGAGATTTCCCTGTATTGGATATTTAATTTGGGACTACGGATCGATATGCCGGGAAATCTCCATCATATATATTGAGGATACCAAGAAATCCTCGGGATACCAAGAGATTCCTAGAACATATATTGAGGATACCAAGAGATCCTCGGGATACCAATAGATCCCCAACACATATATTGAAGATACTGAGAGATCCTTGAGATACCAAGATATCCCCAGCACTTATATTGAGGATACTGAGAGATCCCCGAGCATTTACATTTTGGACGGGATCCCGAGAGATCCCCTATCGATGAGTATAGGGTGTCTAAACAAAAGAAAAGTACATAAGAGTGTGATGAGGGCGCAGGATGCCAAGTGTTAGGGTTCAAGTATTGAGACCCGTATTGTATGATTATGAGATGAGGTGTCACAGGGTCACTTATATTCGAAGGTTATCTGTTTGAAAAGATTATACTCAAAGGTACTTATTTTCAATTAACTATTTTGAAATATCACCGGGTGACTTATATTCGAAAAATATTATTTGAAAAAACGTTTATTCAAAAAAAAAATATTTATTTGAAAGAATTATATTCGGAAGAGACTTGTTGAAAGAATTATATCTGAAGATATTTATATGGAAGAATTATATTTGAAAGATAATTATTCGAAAGAAGTACAAAATATATTTATTGGAAAAGATTATATTCTAAGGATTATTATTTGAAAAACTTATGGGTTAAAGATTTACATTTGAAGGACTTGGTTAATTGGTTGTACTTGTATTCATTAGTTGTTGAACAATATTTATAGTGTTATTGTTGCCTTGCTGTTTATATCACTAGTTTATTTTTGTTGCTATCACTGCTAGTTGTATTCCAGTAGTATTGTGTATGCTATATTGCACATGTTATTTGACTAGTACGTGTCTTGACTGTACCTCGTCATTATTCCACCGAGGTTAGTCTTGATACTTATTGGGCACCGACTGTGATGTGCTTATACTACACTTCTGTACATTTTTGTACAGAGCCAGGTATTGGAGATATCAGACTCGGACAGAGTTAGTGTGTTGATCGCAAGGATTCAAGGTAGAGCTGCTTGGTCATCGCAGTTCCTTGGGGTCTTTCTATTTTATTGTACTGTCAACTCTTATTCAAACAGTATTGTATATTCGATCCTTAAGATCATTGCATGTATTCAATTAGAGTTTGTGACTCAGTATTACCAGTCTTGGGAAGTTGTTATAACTATTTCCGTTGTTGGTTTCGACACTTGTTTCTATTTATAAAAATAAAAAAATGGCTTGAATCGTTATTAAAATCGGCTTAATTAGTCTTAGAGACTAAGTGCCATCACGGCGTCTGTGGTGGGATTTTGGGTCGTGACAGAGTGGTAACCCTAAGTTGACATCAGGTTATGCTGGCATCAACTAGGGAATGGTGACCCTGCGTTGGCATCAACTAGGAAGTGGTGACCCGATGTTGGCATCAGGTTATGCTGGCATCAGTTTATGCTGGCATCAACTAGGGAGTGAAGACCCTATGTTGGCATCAACTAGGTAGTGGTGACCCTACGTTGGCATCAGGTTATGCTGGCATCAACTAGGGAGTGGAGACCCTATGTTGGCATCAACTAGGAAGTGGAGACCCTATGTTGGCATCAATTAGGGAGTGGTGACCCTATGTTGGCATTAGGTTATGCTGGCATCAACTAAGGAATGGAGACCCTATGTTGAAAAAACGACTAGGGAGTGGAAACTCTATGTCTAGAAATAAAATCAACTAGGGATTGGAGACCCTATGTTGGAAAAAACGCAGCTAGGGATTGGAGACCCTATACTACTATGATTTTGAACTTTTCTTCTTTTCTTTCTTTCCATTTCATTTTTTCATCATTTTTTTATTTAATGAGTGAAAATACATGAAAGAATTTGGATAAGACTTCCCTTTTGGATTTATTATTGCTGCAAAGCTATTTTAGCCTCTGCGCGGTTTGCTTTTGTTGCACCTGCTTCTTGCAAGGTTGCTTTTGGATTGTACCCGTTTCCTGTTTTCAAATAAAGAACAATTGTTAGTTTGAAACGGTGGTTGGTTTTGTGGCCTTCATCGTTTCAGTCACTTGATCTTGATCGGCTTTTTTGATGATACTTTCAACCGCAACTGGTTGTTTCTTGAAAACCGATTTCATTTTTGGCCCCGGAGTAACTTTGGCTTTCCAAACTTTACCGTGACGGTTAGCCACGTGGGACTTAACCTTTTCAACTTTATTTTGCCTTTGTGGGCTTTTCCCTTCTGACTTGTTTTTTTAACTTCGGAGCATTGGGGAACCTTTGGCTCCTCAAACTTTGGCGCAACGGCTAGTCGCGTGGGACTTAACCTTTTCCAACTTTGTTTCGCCTTCGTAGGCCTTTGATTTCCGGCTTCTTTCTTCCGACTTCAATTTCAGAGCATTTGGGGTACCTTGTCTTTTCAAACCTTTGCCAAGACATTTAGCCACGTAGGACTTGACCTTTTCAACTTCATTTGCCTTTATAGGCACTTCAATTTGATTTTCTCCTTCCAAGAGTTTTGATTTCGAAGCATCGGTCGCCATGGCCGGTCGAGGTCGACTTGATCCCCCTGACGAGGCTGGATGCCTTTTTGCATATTAGCTTGTATCAAATGAGAACCCTGTAAATCAGTCTTACCATCCTTTCTTTGTCTTAGTTTCGGAACAGAGTTAGAACGAAAGGAATTCAAAGAAAACAAACAATGGAATAGAGAATGAGTTTAAAACAAGAAGTGTCCCTTCGGGGAAAGGAAAGAAGGACGTATCTGGAGTACATGCGGACTTCAATAAACATGACATGCATTTTGGATTGGATGCCCGATTTGTGTAAACCGTCTGACTCTCAGAAATTCATCACAACTTTTGCCTCAAAATCGAGAAACCTTGCCAGGACTCTGTCGATCCAATGGCTGTGAGGATCCTCTTTTGTCTCTTCTCACAGTCGCCTTATAGTGCTCTTTGCGAGTTTTCACTAACAAGCCTCTCTCATCTTTTATTTCTCTGCGCTTACCATCGCCTTACGGTGCCCGTAAGGTTTTTCACCAACAAGACTCTCTCATTTCATTTCCCTTATTTTGGTCGCATTAGATCCTGTGACTGTATCTTCCAATTCTTGAACATTCTCATTGATTGATCGGAAGGACTTTGAAAAGGATTTGGGTAAAATGACTTTGGACTGAATTACAACTTTGGAACCCTTCAGGCGAACCAGTGAGAGGCTGCCTACATATCCTTTCGGAATCAAGTCGAACGTAGTTCGAGGAACTTTGTGTTTGATTTTCTTTTGTTTTTTTCTTTTGTTTTATTTTCTCTTTCTTTTTTCTTTCCTTTTTCCTTTCCTTTCTTTTTCATTTTCTTTTTGCCATTTTATTCCTTTTTTTGTATTTTTCTTTTTCTTCTCTTTTTCTTCTTTTTCATTCATTATTTTTTAATATTAACTTCCAGGTTCCAAAGAGGGTAATCAAAGAATGGGAGCCGACTCAAAGGCTTTGCAAATGGTTGAATATTTGGATAGTGAAAAAGAAAACTTTCTTTATCCCAATCGGAGAATATTATTGCTATATAGAGGATCCAACATAGTACCTTTTGACTTCATTTGCATTGACAATTGTTTGAGGGACATTTTCTTCGATGTGTCCCAGGTACAACGCACATTTTTGGTAGTACTCTTGTTACAATATATGGACTTTTCAATCTGGACCAATTTTCCTTCAGATGTTCCAACTCTTTGTTATATTTCCTTAAACTTATCTTCATTGGGATCTAATTCTTGATTCATTATTTCGAGATCTGACAACATTTCAGGATCTGGGCATGAAGTCTGCAAGCATATTTGTTATTAAAATCTGCATTTAACAGAACTGAAAAGAGAATAAAAAAAGTGACAAGATTAAGAAAAGAGACATTCATGGACAGTGAAATATTAATTTCATTTGATTTTTTTTATTCTGATGATTTTTTTTGAATTTTAAGGATAGAAGGGTTTACATCAAAAAGTAAGACAATAAAGTAAAACGTCCGAATCACACCCCGAGATAATCCGGATGCAGAAAAGATAGCAAGACTGGCTACCGAGACTCCCATCTGATAGGGAACTTTCAGGCTTGGGGATCATTTTTGGCTTTTCTTCTGTCTCGGCAGTGGCTGCAATAGCCTTCAATGCCGGATCTAATTCCTTATTGTAAGCAGGCAACAGATTGTTCGTCACTAGTTTCCAGTTTCAAGTGAAACTCGACCTAACATTTTTTTTTATCCTAGGGCCTATCTCACTATTCATTTAGGCAAAATTATACTCTGTAATTATTGATTATACTAATCAAATATTGAATGTCATATAAAATGGATTAATTGATATAGTTTTACATTTTATCAAAAAAGAAGAAGATATACTCTACAAATTAAAGTGAGTAAAATACCACAAGAGTAGCCTTTAATTTCCAGTTCGTCCACTATCAAGTCCGAGGGGGTCTTGGAATCGCTAAACCTTCCAACAGGTTTTCCATCTATGAAATCCTTCCCATATGGCTCAAAATTATATTTAACAACCGTTTCTATGTGATTATTGTTTCCTTGATCAACAATGGAATCTCCGAAAGCAAAAACAACCTTCACTGTTACATTTTCGGTAGCTGAACTTTCCCTTTTATATATGAAAACTTCTGGATTACAAAGATAGAAATTCGACGAGAAAACTCGACCAAGCTAAACTAGCAATCAAGGACTCGTCGACAACTTCAACAACTTGGGAATATCCAGGAAGAAGAGAAATTGAGGTTTTGAAATCAGTGTTCTTTAAATCTGTGAAGATCTCAGGCTTTCTTCATGTTTTCAACCTTTTCCAGATCTAACTTTTGTATTGTTAGCAACCACTAAGGTGTTTTTTGGCGTGTGAGTGAGAGTAGTGCATATGTCAAGGGGTGAGAGGAGATTAAGAGGATGGCTATGGTTTTTGGAAGGGGAATGGCGGCTGTTTTTTTTGTAAAGAAAAAGAGAGAGAAAGCTGCTAGCGTTCTTCAAAGGGGAAGCTCCTCGTTCTCGTTCTAGTGAGGAATCAAGGAGAAGATAGAGGAAACGACGCTGTTTTTTTTTTTTGCCAAAGGGGAGGGTCCTGATTGTGTTCGGGGAAATAGAGATAAGGTTATTTTAATTGTAGCGAATGAGTATTGGGCTAAAATATTTGGGCTGGAGTGTGGGTAATTGGGCCAATCTTTGAAGCTCAAAAAATAAAACTTTTTCCTTTCATGTAATTTCATTTTGATTGCAAATTCTACCTAATTAAATCCTAAATTAAAACCTAACTTAAATCAATTAGCAAAATTAATTCTATTTATCTATTATAAAATACATGTAAAATTTGAAAAGATATTTTGTTTGATTTTTACGTATTAATTCTAACAATTAAATAGTGAATAATTCCTAAAATACAAATTAAACCTAAGATGACATAAAATTAAAATGTGACAATTTTTATGATTTTTCTTATGATTTTAAAATATTAAACATGCATGAAATGCAACTAAATAAACAAAAACTCCTAAAATCCATTAAAATTATTTTTATTCTATTTTTAGGAGTTATTTCTATGAGGGGAAAAAATTAGGTGCTCACATCAGCCAATCCAATCTTTCATGAAAGAACAAAACATATTGAGATAGATTGTCATTTAATCGAGAAAGGATAAAAACTGGATAATTGGCACCACAATACATTTCTATCAATTCACAACTAGCTGACCTTATGACCAAGGGTCTAGGATCAACACAACATCATTTCCTTTTATCCAGGTTTTGTGTGCTCGATTGTTTCACCCATAAGCTTGAAGGGCAGTGTTGTCATATAGACTAGTTATACATAAACTTAGTTGAGGAGCTTATGTGTAAAGTTAGGAAAGTTTTGTCCTTAAGAAAAAATTAGTTAGAGGCGATTAATTGTGGGATTTATAAATACCCACACTCACGTGTATTTTGTGACTTGAATGAATATAGAGCTTCTACTTCTCCACTTCATCTCTTCCCAGGAGGCAGATTTACCGTGTAAAATATGGTTCACGTGAACCCGTGGTCCTCTTGTTAAAATATATCCCCTCTGTTCCAATTTATGTGAACCTATTTGACTAGACACGAAGTTTAAGAAAAAATGAAGACTTTTGAAATTTGTGGTCCTAAACAGTTCAAAAAGGGGTCTACAATATTTGTGTGGTTATAAAAGCTTCTCACTAAGGGTAAAATTGAAAATTCAAATTGTTTCCAAATTTAGAAAGTGGTCATTCTTTTTGAAACGGACCAAAAAGAAAATAGATTCACATAAAATGGAACGGAGAGAGTATATATATGATGTACATAATTTGGCAAAAAGTATATATATATATATATATATATATATTTGATGTTTTCCATGGTCAAAAGAGGTGAAGTGGTGCATTGATTTTGACCCCTTATTTCCAGTTGCCTAAGGTCACAGGATCGATTCCCAGCAGTCTGATCGCTTTAAATTTTTATTAAATATTTCTTTTCTTTCTATTTCTACTAACACAGCTTTTCCTTAAATATTTCTTTTCTTTCTATTTGTATTAACGCAACTTTTCTTTTTGTTCCTTAAAACTCTAAAGCACTTCCCAGTTCCCGCACGCTTGGAGTTTTTCTCGATTTCCCCATCCCCAAATGTAATACTATTCCTAATCTAATCCCAATTCATCCCAAAAGTCAAAAAATATAAAACCCTAATCAGCTAATTCCTATATATTATTGTTCTTGTCTCCTGTGTTCGTCAAAGTGAACAAAATTGTTAAATTCAAAGCATTTAGAAGATTTTCTTGGTAAGAGGTAAAGTTTTTTTTCAGTTTATCTAAAACTTTTGAAAAGAATTCCCTGGTTATGATTTTGTTTCAATCTGTTGCATGATTTTACTTGAAATTTCCAGCAAATCTTTTTCTTGATGTGGTAAGATTTCTCTTTAGAAATGGATTCATTTCGTGATCATAATGAGAGTGAAGATTCCGAGTATAAAGGTCTTTTTCTTGAAATTTTATGGAGATAAGCATTAGGATGTGGGAAAGGTAATTTTACACAAAGCTTCAAAAAATGATATGATAATTTGTTCAGCAATTCAAAAGGATATTGAAGATGCTTGTGCTAAAGAAACAATTAAAGCTATCATCAAAGACTTGGATGGTGATTTCTTTGGGATATTAGTTGATGAATCAAAAAACATCTCACATAAAGAGAAAATGGCCCTAGTTATACGACATGTTAACAAAAGTGGGGAGGTGAGAGCCCTTTTTGGGTATTGTTCATGTGAATGATACGTCTGCACAAACATTATAGAAAACAATTAATGATTGGCTTTTGGTTCACTTATTAAGTTTATCCAAGTTACGTGGACAAGGTTATGATTGAGCTAGTAATATGCAAGGAAGAATAAATGGCTGAAGTCTTTGATCTTACAAGATGCCCCATTTGCATATTGTATTCATTGTTTTGCTCATCAATTGCAATTGACACTTGTAGCTCTTTTCAGAAAGCACCCGGATGTGAATAATTTTTTTGATGTCATTGAATACTATTGGAGTATCTTTCAAACGCAGGAAATCACTTTGACAACACCAAGTAGAGAAGCTGGAAGAATTACTTAAATATGGAGAAATACTTACTGGGCAAGGATTGTATCAAGAATATGGACTCCAACGACCAGATGATACTCGTTAGGGATCCCATTTTAAGACCTTGAAAATTTTCATGGTTATATTTTCTTTGATTATTAATGTGTTTAAAGATATGCAACAGAATAGTCCTCATTCTCTTGAGAGATTTGCAGCAAAAAATCTTTTGGGCAATATTCAGGAATTTGAATTTGTGTTTATGTTGCACTTGATGTTCAAGATGTTGCTTCTTACAAATGAATTGAACAAAGCTTTACAAAAGAAAGATCAAGACATCGTCAATGCTATGAGCTTGCTTGAGCTTGCAAAGGCAAGATCACAAACAATGAGAGAAAGTGAATTGGAGTCTTTGATAAATGAGGTTTACTCATTTTGTGGTAAACATGATATTATGATTCCCAAAATGGATGAAGACTACTCAAGGTCAAAGCATAAGAAGTCTGATGTTTCATATGCACATCACTTTAGTGTGAAAATATTTTATGCAGTTATTGATTTGCAACTTCATGAGCTAAATAGCCGTTTTGATGTAGTGACTAGTGACTTACTCCTTGGTATGGCTTGCTTGAATCCGGTCGAATCATTTGCTAATTTTGACAAAGACAGAATAATAAAGTTGGCCGAGTATTATCCAAGTGAGTTTGATGACAACAAGCTTCGAGATCTCAATTTTCAGCTTGATAGTTTCATTGTCTATGCTCGAATGTGTGATAGCAAGTTTGTCAAACTTGAAAGGAATTAAGGATCTTGCTATAGTGATGACAAAGACAAAACTGGATCAAACTTGTGTCATGTTTATTTACTTGTGAAGCTGACTTTGATTTTACTTGTTGCTACTGCAAGCGTGGAAAGAGCATTCTCCTCAATGAAGCTCATAAAAAATGATCTACGTAATAACATTAGTGAAGAATTTTTAAATGTTTATTTAGTTTGCAATATAGAGCGTAAGGTATTTGCAACTGTAAGTAATGATGCTATTATAGATCATTTTCAAAGTATGAAAACTCGTCGAGTACAATTGTAAATTGATGATGTTTTCTTTTTTTGTGATAATGAAACTAAATATTTTTTGCTCGCTACGTTATTGTACTGTAAAAATTTATGTCATCAAACTTAATATTTATCTTAAAAGCAATGGTGAACCTATCTTTCCGGAATCCTAGATCCGCCTCTGTCTCTTCTCCACCTTCTTTGTAAAATAGCGCACTCAGAATCAATTGCATGCTGCATTATCGAATGGATTTAGCTGATTTCATCACTTGGAAAAATTTGATATTGGATGTATCTCTTTTTCTAATGAGTGATATCTAAGATGGGTGAAGCAGGGTAAACCAATTGTTTACAAAACCCAAATCGATCACCATCAATGGCGGAGCCACATTGAATCAAGGGATGTCAAGCGATACCCCTTCGCCGGAAAATTACACTATATCGCTAGATAGATTTTTTTATTTTATGTAGATTTACTGTACGTTGACACTTCTTAACTTTTCGATATATCTAATTATTAATATTTTGACACCCCTTGATGAAAATTCTGGATCCGCCACTGATCACCACCAATAACAATTCATTCGCTGATCCACCCAATGCTAGAGCAATTCCCCTCATTAAAGCTTCCGGAAAAGTGCTGGTGTTTTAAGTGTATTTTCAGAGAGCAATTGAGTGGAGGGTGGAGTGTTCTGTATTGTGTGAGAAGAGGAGAGTTATTGGCCAATAAAAAGTAGTGAGTCAGTGTACTTAGTGTATGACCTCTGTATTAGGCGTGAATTGGAATTAAATTGGTGCTGTTAGGCTACTGGTGAGGCATGAGGCCAGCACCGAGTTCAACAAATTTTACATGAGTTTGACCACCAGGATCAGCTATCATTAAATAAATACTTTACCGATAATTATACTAAAATAAAATTAAATGGAAATGTATATTAGTCTATCATAGTTTAGCCACAAAAGTTCAAGTGCACACACATCATGCATTTATTATTAGATACTACAAAACATCAAGTGCAATTAGATTTTTTTTCCCACCGTAATCGCCTTTCATTTGACAAGGAAAAAAAAAGCTTTGACAGCAGAAGATATCAGCAAGAAATGATGTCATGTCCTCTACTTGCTCCTGTGTGTGAAAATGAAATGACACTGTGTAACTGCGAGAAGGAGACTCTACTGGTACGTGAGTGAAATATGAGTGGAGTTGGTTTGCACTTTGCAGAGTTGATTGTACGTGAGATGCTCCAAAAATGATGAGTTAGCAAAAGCTACGAATGGAATCATTTTCAGGTGGCAATTTTCGTTACATTTTTGCCTTTTTGAAATTCTTACGGTTTTTCTACTTTCCATTTTGTTTACCCTCAAAATCCGATAACAATTAAATTTGTATATAGTTTTAAGGATATGTAGATTAAATTGATACAAAACAATAAATTGAATAGTGATGTTTTATATTTCAATCACACACGGAGGGGGGGGGGGTGATTTGTGTGGTACCCAATTTTTGCTTAACTTGATTATAGAGGACCTGGTTTTTCTATGTGTTCCAACTACTACTTTTGCGGAATACTAAGTACAGAAAATAAAGAACACAAAGATTTTTATGTGGAAAACACTTGGCTCAAAAGGTAAAAAAAATCACGACCTACTTCCAGTAGGATTTTTCAAACTCTCCACTAAAATCACTGAGCCAAAAACTACATTTACAAAAACTCTTTTGTAAACCTAGGATTAACTCTAATCCCATTGTGGCACACAACCTCAACTGTTGCGACAACTTCAAGTTCACTCTAACTTGAAAACTCTAAGTACCTAATAAATTGCTTCTATAAAAGCTGAAAGGTACAATGTAAAATCACCTTCTACAATTGAACTAGAGCAAAAAATAGACATTTGGATCTGGTTCTTCTATCTGGTTCAAGTAGCTTCAGGATTACACGCTTGAATCACACATAAATTGCTTGCAAAATTGCCTTGTTATTTTGCTCTCAATTCACGTTTAACTTCTGCTTATGTGCATTATTTGTAAAAGAGAACAATACTAATATTTAAGGAGTTAGTAATTAGAGATTGACTAGGATACAAATGCTACTCTTCCATGGTGGAAGAGTTTTAATTGATCTCATACTCTAACTCTATCATTTTCCTAAACTGTATTCTCTTTGTGTAAGGAGTCTTTCTCCTTATCCAATATGCAACCTTTTCAATCATGATCAGGAGATATTACTTCTGATAAGTTAGATTTATCTCCTTCACGTGCATCTGACATGTTTGGGTTGATCATGACTGTGCTTCACAAGATGGACCTGGTCCATGTCTGAATTCTTTTGTCAGTCTTTAAAACTTCACATTTACTTGGGCCAACAAATTCCCCCTTTTTTGATGATGACAAACTCTGTGCTTTTCACTCACTTAGGTCCTGTAAGAACTCAACTTATTCATCAATACAAAGTTTAGAAAAATTCACTTATCATCAAGGACCAGGTTAATTAGGTTATAAACATCACATATTCAGAATATGTAAAGCACAATATCTTATATCTCTTCCCCCTTTTGGCATCATCGAAAAGTTGCATAAACAAAGTGTAAGTCCCAGATTTTAATAAGTATTCATGGCCACTAGGGCAACTGCAAGTACAATCATGGATTAATTATCAGTAATCAGGCAAACATATTTAAACTATCAAGGAAATAGTAACGGTCAACAAGAGCAAAAACAGTAGATATCATTGATAGAAGATATGTTGCTACCATAATCCACAAACAAAAAGCAAAAATATTCAAAACATGAGCAAAAAGAAAGAGAAATCTCTAATCTAGGTCACTGATGGTACTAGACAGGTGCATAAGATAAAGGCTAGAATTCCTAAGGCTTGGGGGAGCTAGAGGGTTGGTTTTGGGCTTGGAGAAGATTCAACATATTATGAAGAATCCCATCATTCTTCTCCTTTTCCTTGGTGTTAGTTTGTATGAGTCCACCAAACTATAGAGTACCTAGTCCTATATGAGATGATGCTGAGGATACTATAGAAACTGAAAGTAAAGAAGACAAGGGATTTTTACGTGGAAAAATCCCACACAAGGGGATCAAAAAGTCACGACCTACTATTGTAGGCTTTTAACTTCACTAACTTGCAATCTCTCTATTACAAGCCACTTTGCAATAACTCTATTACAAAGACTTCAACTAACTTGTGATGCTCTCACCACAAGCCACTTTATAACTATCCTAGTTACAAAGGCTTTAAACTTATGACTATTTCTAGTCACAATATAAACTCGGAAGTTTACGAATTTTTGATTTTTTCCTAAGACAAAGCTTCTAAGAAAGCAAACTAGGAAATACAATGAAGTGCAAATGACAAGATTATAACTTAACTACGGATGTGCATAAACTCATTAAGAAACTGATCCTTAGTGGAGTTGTCTTCTTATTCTTGACACACCAGTGACTTCAATGCCGGATGAACACTGTTATGCTTTAGAGAATATCACTAAATGCACGAAAATGTTGTGCCTTGCACCAGGTTGTTATATCGCAAAAGACATCACAATAGATAGTGATGTCAATTCTTGGTACACGTTTCTTCCCAATGAGAAGTGACTGTTGCACTATCTCCACAACCACTTCTGTGCATTTGCGTTCCAACTGGAGAGTCGACTTGTACTTCTGTCAGAGAACAATATCAGACCAGGTCCTAGTTGTGTTCCTCTTCTGTAAGAGTTGCGAGATAGTCACTTTCTACTGCTACGTTCCAGCTGTACAGTTGATTTGTACTTCTGTCAGAGAACCGTAAGGGACCAGGTCCCTGTTGTGTTTCTCTTTATAATGATTGTGTACAGTCACTAACTTGTACTTGTGTCGGAGAACCCTAAGATACCAGGTCACCAGGTCCCTATTGTGTTCCTCCCTGTCGTCGTTCATTCATTTGCTGATTTTCAGGCTCGGACCAGAATATTTGAAATGTGGGTCAGGTTCTCTATCTGGTTCTTCACAACAAGTTTGTTAGATCATCAAAACATAAAAAAGCATAAGGCAAAGACATTGAAAATCCATCAATTTCCCCCTTATTGATGATGACAAGCTGAGGCATGGATGGTATTTGTTTAGAGCAGAAATAACCAGATAAGATACCAGAACTACACAAACTCTGATATTCCAGGAATTTGTCAGAGTTCTTCCTGAAATCTAATATTCCAGGAACTACATAAAATTCCCCCTTAATCTCAGAGCTCTCCTGAAATCACCTACACGGAACTACACAAAGTTCCCCCTTAATCTCTACATAAAGTTCTTCTCCCTTTTGGCATCATTAAAAAGAGCACAAGCAGGTAATTAGCATAAAGAAGTCTAACATAGCTAGCTCATGCCACATATGTGCACACAACATAATAGAAAAGAGAAGCCAGAGGAACACAATATTATACAAGCAAAAAAGGTGAGCTGTTTTATTAATGTTTACAGTGGACTGAGCAAGACAGGAGCAGTAATGGTGAGTTTCAGCATGCCAGCACAAAAAAAAGGCAAACAAAAATAAAATAGCAGCCACAAAATATTAAAGAAAAAATAGCTGGACACTAAGAGGATCCTAGGGGACACTAGAAGAAGGAGGTTTGGAAGAAGAGACATAAATTGTTTAGAGAACCAGGTCCAGTCGAGCATTTGCAGACAATTGTTCTTCAAGTAATTGTACCCGAAGTTTATCATTTTCCTTTATCAGTCGTGCAAATTCTTCATTAACAAAATCAGGTCCTTTAACTGCTTGACTGAGCTGAGTTTCCAGTATGGTATTTCGAGCCCTCAACCTTCTGATCTCTTCAGAAGCTACATTTTGAGCGTTGATCAGCTGAGAAATGGTCGAGATGCTTCTACCAACTCTTTCTACACATTCACATTCTTCTAAAGTGGTCTTAGAGAAGGTTTGTTTGCGTGTGCCTACTCTAGGATTCCCCAAGGGGACCTTGTAGAATCTAAACATCTGAGTGAGGAGAAAGCCATATGGTAGCCTATGATTCCCATCTTTAAAGTTTGCCACCTTTTGCATATGATTATCATGATTGCTGGCAAATTGATTGGGACAAACTCACCAAGCGCTTCCATTAAGACCATATCCGATTTTGTAGCAATAGATCGCCTCTTAGAACGAGGTAAGAGCACCTTATTGACCAGTTCAAAGAGAAGCTAATACTCAGGAAGCAATACCTTCTTATGCACCTGTTCCCCCTGCTGAATAGCTTGCTCCTTCATGATGGCTCTCCTGAAGTTTACACAACAGACACCCTTGATTGAGGACATCCCTTCACATGGAATTTTGAGAACCTTTTCCAATGTTGAGGCTTCGATTACAATGTCTACTCCATTTACTAGCGCATAAATGTGATCCCCCTCAACAGTAAAGAGAGATGCGTAATTTTTTTTTTATTTTGTACCGCATCTTCGTACACCAGAGGCATGCTGCCTTCAAATAGGTGTTCCCACTGTTGAAATTCCACAATCTCCAAAATTTGTCTCATACCGACCATCTCTGAAATTGCTGGATCAAATGTACGACCCCACAAGACTTTCTGAGTTCTTAATCTTTGCTGCCAAAGACTATTATCACAGGGTATGGTCCTCAATGAACCAAGTTCTTTAACAGTTTCTCGTTTTCGTTTGCTAGACCCTTCAACAGACTTCCTTTCTAGCTTACTATCCCCACAGTATCATTTTCAGACATAACTTGCTCAGTTTGACTCCTTTTAGACTTGCTGCTGCCTTCACGAATGACCCTTTTTGTTGCTCTATAGTTTCATCGGAAACTTTATCCACAGACTTTCGAGCTTTCAAAGATTGTTGTACTAGGGAACCATGTTCCCTTGGAGCATTTTTGTCAATCCCACTTACTGGAACACTCTTGTTAGTGGCAAATTCCCTTTGATTAATTATCCTCTTTTTCCTTTTTTTGACACTCATCTTACTTTTCTGCAATGTGGACTCAAAACTCTCTTGCTGTTGTGACATGATAGTGGGTGTCACACCTCCTTTTTCCGCACCCGCTAGGGCACAAGGGAGTTTTTCCAATTAAAGGACAATCGAAAGGGGATTTATTTATTTATTTCAGAGTCGCCACTTGGGAGATTTAGGGTGTCCCAAGTCACCAATTTTAATCCCGAATCGAGGAAAAGAATGACTCCATATTATAGTCTGCGTACCAGAAATCTAGATAAGGAATTCTGTTAACTCGGGAGAAGGTGTTAGGCATTCCCGAGTTCCGTGGTTCTAGCACGGTCGCTCAACTGTTATATTCGGCTTGATTATCTGATTTTATACAAATGTGAACTTATGTGCCAATTTTATCTTTTAACCGCTTTTATCATTCAATGTTATTTTTATAGGACTTGCAACGTCGTGAAAACATATCTCGAACCACGTTACATCAATGCACCCGTGGTTATTGACATATTTCGACTCAGTTGAGATTTGGATTTGGGTCACATAAATGTGCACCCGAATTTAGGGAGATATCATTATTAAAGTCGCGCCTAAAGCAACTAGCGCATTATTATTTTGGGGTAGGGCCGTGAAATTTGCTAAATGGCCCGTCCCGGAATCTAAGTATTTAATACATATATTTTGTGAGGGCCCCGCAATTTGTCCCTTTTATTTGGCGAGGCTCGCCTCATTTTATTATTATTATTTTTTAAAAGAATTTACAACGTTATGGAAATGCATCTCAGACCACGTCACAATCAATGTACCCGTGATTAGAAACACATTTCGACTCCGTTGAGACTTGGATTTGGGTCACATAAATGTGCACCCGAGTTAAGAAGGTAACATTATTAAATACGCGCTTAAAGCAACTAGTGTATTGTTATTTTGGGAAAGGCCGTGAAATTCGCTAAGCGGCCTGTCCCGAATTCTAAGAATTTTAATAGGGTTCCTATTATTCCTAACTTTGCTAACGTATTGTTATTGTTATTAAACCCAACTTCCATTACTAACAAATGAGAAATAAGGTTTAAACGCTAGTAGTCATGATTTTTTCATTCAGACGTTCACATACCCATTACAACGAGAGTACATAATATATGCGAGCACATATGTTCGCAACAAATCACCGGATGTCAAATTGTTCCCTTAATAAACACAAATATATGCATAGAAGTAGACATTCTCGTACAAAAAACTTAAGTTCACAATATGTTCTCACATTTACTTTAAGCATATGCAGTAACTAATCATAAGATGAACATTTTTAACAAAAACGACAAAAATTGCATTGTTGACATTCATCTTAAACCATAATATGCGAATCGAACGAAATGAAACAAAGGACGAAGAACACTAACCTTCGAACCTCGACAAACCTAGAACGACAAATAGCGCCCCCGACGGAACTCAAGCCGGATCTCACTGAACAACGACGGAACCTCGGACAAACGCCTCGACGTACCGGACCTCGATGAACTAAAGACGACCTCGATGGAAATAGAAAGCTCGGACCCACAACTGTCAACAACCAAGGATTGTCTAGATATGAGGAGGAAACAGCTATAGAGGGTCGTTTGGGGCTGTGGTCGACGCGGCTACTGGTTGCAAGCTTGCGAGGGGTCGTTTGGGCAGTGGTTCATGGCGGGGGGCGTCGCTGGACTGAGGGTCATTTGGCGACGTCGGAGTTCAGTGATGGTGCTTGGACGTGAAGTTGGTGGCGATGGTTGGAGTTTGGACGTGAGAGGGTGGCTGGATAACGCAGCGGCAGTTACCGCTGCTTGACCTGAAGTGAGGGGTCGTTTGGTGAAGATGGTGGGGCTACTGGTCGACGGAGGGAGCTCGTTGCGACGGGGGTGCACCTGGTTTGTGATGGAGGTGGTTTTCGTCGATGGTTATGGCGTTTGGACAGTGGGTTGGGGACAGTAACGACGGAGAGGAGCTGGTGGGTTTTTGCGTGGTTTGTTGACGATGATCATGGAGGAGGCGGAAGCTGCGGGGGTGGTGTTTGGGTGGTAGGTTGACGATGGCAGAGCTGGGGAGTTGCGACGAGGGGGGTGGTGGTGGTCGCGGATGGTGTTTGGACGTGGGGTTTGGGTAGGGTTTTCTCTGGTTTGCCAAGGAGAGGAAGAAGACGACGCACAGTGTCTTTGCCACAAAATTTTCCAAGTCCTTCACCTCTGACCCTCGCTTGTTTATCCGTGTATTTTGTAAACTTTTGCCAAGAAAAATGAGCCCCACGCATGGTGGGGTTCGAGACTTGTGTCCCCCACGCGTGGTGGGGTTCCCCGTGTATCGTGTTTCGTCCGTGTTCCCCACGCGTGTCCCCTCATGTGTGGTGGACTCGGATTATTATGGGCTAGGTCCGAAATTAGGCCTAAAACCGGGTAGTTTGAACCCGAATATTATTCCTTTGCCCGGACCCGAGAAATAGGAACACGACGTTGCTCAACTGATTATGTAAGCAAAATAACTACGAAAATAAGACTGATAATTAACACAAAACTAGATCTTTTTTAATATTTTTTCAAGATTAAAATAACTACAAAAATACTAATAAAACTATTTTTTTTGTAATTTTCGTTTTTAATATAAAGATAAAATATAAAGTAACATTTTTTATTTTTTCAAAATTAAAATGACTATAAAACATTAATAGAACTATATTTTTGGTAATTTTCGTTTTTTTAATATAAAGATAAAAGATAAAGTAACATTTTCGTATTTTTTCAAAATTAAAATGACTATAAAACATTAATAGAACTATATTTTTGGTAATTTTCGTTTTTAATATAAAGATAAAATATAAAGTAACATTTTCGTATTTTTCAAAATTAAAATGACTATAAAACATTAATAGAACCATATTTTTGGTAATTTTCGAAATTATATAAAGTACAAAATAAAGTACAATTTTTGTATTTTTTCAAGTTTATGATAAATACATAAACTAAAATTTATATATATATATTTGTAATTTTCCTTTTTTTTTTGCGACGAAATAAAGCAAAAATAGTCAAAATATATATATATATATATATATATATATATATATATATTTATTAATTTTCCTTTTTTGCGACGAAATAAAGCAAAAATAGTCAAAATAGCTATATTAGGCCTAAATTACATATTTATGCTAAAAATGTAAAAATTCTCGGGGAGGGTCAAAAATCAGGTGTCTACAGTGGGTGACTTGGAGGAGGATTCTACGAGCTTAGAATAATCAGGAGGTACAGGAGTGGATTTGCATGGAAGAGAATCAGGTTCTTCATAAGGTTTTTCTGAGAGCGTCTCATGAGCTAAAGACTCAAGGAGACTGTGGTTCTTACATCTATTAGGAATGGAGTTTCTTCTCCTTAATACCTAGATAAGAGATACACTTCTTCATTCATCAGACTCTCAACAACGATAGCCATGATGTTATACCTGCTTTCTTTTCTGGTGACTCTGAAAGAGTCACTAAGTCCAGGATGGAGGAGTTCAGATATTGATCAGGATCATCCTCAGGAACTTCTGACACTTGAGAGGTAAAACCTCCTGAGTGTACGTTGATGAGATCAGAGGAATGGCTAGACATAGGGTTTTCAAAACGAGAGAGAACAGGGTTTATTAGAAAAAAGAAAACTGTAGGAAAGGAGAAGGAGCTAGGAGTGGGTAAAGTAGTAGAAGGAGTGAAATAATGAAGCTCTGAGGATGATTTCAAGGATGATAAGGAAGTGGGAGTTGTGTTAATGGTGGGAGAAGGAGGCGATTGCTCGATTGCCATTATAGGAGTACTTAGAAGACGAGTAAAGTGAGAGAAGAGATGAAAAGAGGATCATAGCTACACAAAAGAGATGAAGCTTCATGACTTGCTGTGAGAGAAAAAGAAAGTTTTATTAGAAGAAGGGCTAATGATGAGAGGAGAGAGAAACATGTTCTGAAAACGACGGTAGGCTTGTGGGAAAGCGTTACTGTGTAGAGGGGATGAAGGAATTTGAAAGACAAGACATGACATGCAGACTTTGAAAAGTCGGATGATGTGGCAGTTGAGTTATTTTTTTTTAAAATTTATTTTGTGAAGGCATGTAGAATAAGCACATTACTACTAACCTGGGGTATAGGAACCTGATGTCAGACCAATTTTTTGAAAAATGTTTTAGCAACTCCTCTCTCACAGTTTATACTGTACCTTTAGCTTCTATGATCGTCATGCGTGTTTACCTGCAATGTTATTGATGTGAGTTAGGCTTGGTCAGAAAATACTTTAGCCACCTTTACCTGACGGTGTCTTGCATAACCAGTTGATGGAGGATTAGGTTCTTTATTAGACTCTTATGACCCCATCTTCACCTTGTTTGATCTAGAATATTCTCTACTCAAGGCCTTGACAAAGATATCTGGAATTTGGTCTTCTGTTCTGCAAGACTTTCCACAGATCAACCCTTTCTTCATATTGACCCTCAGAAGATAATCCCACCCCTCAATGTGCTTGGTCCTCTTGTTTTTGAGATTCTTCTTCAGTTGTTGACGAGGCTATTGAGTTTTGCTTTCTTGTCCCCCAAGGGATGAGGCATGATCATGGCAAGTGAACCATTCCAGAAGTGCTTTTCCTTACCACAGAAAAACCTGCAAAGTTAACATCATCATACCTAACAGGATTAAAAATGTTTTCACCTGAGGGGTAACATGGGACCAGGTCCTGAGTTCCCTTAAGGTATATCAAACTTCTGTGGGCATCTTTCAAGTAGGATTCCTATGTACTTTCACTTTGGATTCTATTCTAGAGTGGTGATACAGAAGGAACTAAGGAAAAATGTTTTTTCAACTAAAAGAAAATGATTAACTTGTCACACAGATGTGAGCTTTTGTATTTCCAGTTTGGGATTGAAGTTTGATTGGTAGAGGATATTTAGAAGAATTTGATTTTCCCACACTTTGTGTTATGTTGCTTGAGAGGTGCCATGAGTTGCATCTCCACTCTTTCTTCAGCTTTAGTGGTAGTAAGTGAAGTACTAGGTTCCTTGTGAGAAGTGGAAGATGATATTGCATTGTCTTTCACCAGTCTCCTTCATCTTAATCATTTTATCAGCCTCCCTATTTAAAACCTCAGATGTTTCCCAGGGACCAGAGTTGGTTCATCATTTGATCATCACCGTTTCTTCCTTGGCTAGATGAAGGTGTCTTGTTGAATACCCCATGAGCACTTCCTTCCATTTAGTGTGCCCTTTGTTGTAGACTTTGTGGCCTTGCTTTGTGGAGAGTACCCCAAAAGGATTTCTTCATTTGTCTTTTGCATTGAACTTCCCAAGATGATCCTTCCCATTGTCGAGAACATGGCATTTTCAGTTAAGATGGTTCTCAGATGAGTTATCTTTCAGTCAAGAAGGCATTTTCTTCCATTTGGCAGCTCATAGTGGGTTTTGATTTAGGAGGGACCTGATCAGACACCTGTTCACCAAGTAGAAAGTAGTATTTACTACTTTTCCCCAGAATTCCTTGGCGTTCCATAGTCGATGAGCATTGTCCATGCCACATCTTCCAGTTCCGTTCTTTCTTTCAGCAATACCATTTTGCTGTGGAGTCCTTGGTGTAGAGAAATTGTGCGTGATCCCCCCTCCTCCCTATTTTTTTGCTTTTACTTGAATCTTCTTGACAAGAACCATTAATACCTCGAGAGTCTCCTCCTTTGTTTTGTGAACCCGTGTCCAGGTGACTCTTGAGTTTGGCAGACCACGCACCGGGTACTTCTGGGTTAATTTATTCGGAGGTGAGAAGCTTGCATACACCAATCTTTCATGCCAATTTTCTGACTTCACCCATCTCATACCACCAGCTTTTGGAGATTCATAGTCGACCGAGTGGATGTTCTTGTTTCCTTTGTCCACTAAGACCACTCAGCCAGTTATCAAATTGGTACTTGTACTTTAGGCCATTCATATAGTACACGTTCCCAACTAAGTGCCAAAAAAAAACTTTCCAACTTTACATTTATTGAGAATGTACCCCCTCCTTTCTTTTTGAGGATACATTCCCTTCCTGTAGGGCTTTTCGTGAGAAGATATTCATGATTTTTTCAATCACGTGCTTTGAGCATCCCCAGTCCATAGTCCATCGCAGTCCGCTTCCTCTCATTGTTCCCTGCACATGCAAATCAAAGGTTAGATTTAGGAACCCAAACTAGTTTGGGTCCCTTGTTATGATAGAAAGGATGAATAAGGGCTTTCCTAGTCCATGCAGGAAATATTCGCTTCTTGCGAGTGGTACTTGGTCCTTTGTTAGTAGTCACTTTATCAGTAAACACTTTGTTTTTCTAAACAGACTGAACCCTAGCCTGACAATTTTCTTTAAAATGCCCATTGTTCCCACAGTGGGTACATAGCCAGTTATCAGGTACAATGACATACTTGTTGTGAGGGTTGTAAGGAGTTTTCTCCATTTGGAACCTGATGCCCTACCTATTTCCACTATTGTTAAGATACATGGTAGTGACAACATTTGAGGACCAGGTCCACTTCAGAGATTTCTCAAGATCAATTCTTACTTTTTCCAATTCAGCTTGAAGTTGTTGATTCTTCTCGAGTTCACTACATAGACTGGTTTTCACAACAGTTAATTCCTTTTCAAGCAAGATGTGTGTCTCAGTAGCTACTTCCTTCCCTTTCCCAAGACTCACATTCCTATGTTCTCTGTTGAGTCCCTCAATGGTTTCCTCTAGATCGATACATATCAGTAAAAGGTCATCCCTCTCTTCCTTAGTAGTTGCAATTTTTCCTTCTAAGGTGTGTTTTTCATTGCTAAGACCTTCTATTGTTTCTTTTAAATCAACAACTACTACCATCAGGTCGTCTCTCTCATTTTCCACACTAGTTATTCTTTCATTCAAGGCTTCCTTTTCTTTTGCAAGATTAACTATGGTCTCATTTAGGTCCACTACACAGACCACCAGATCATCTCTAGATTGATCGGCCTCTCCTAGTTCTATGGTCAGGATCTCCTTATCATTAACAAGGCTATAATAAGCATCAATTAGGAGATTTGCTAATGACCTTAGCTTCTTAGAAGAGAAGGATTTCAGATTTCTCTAAACATCCCTGAAGTTTACCTCATCGTCTTCATCTTCTTCATCATCATCAGACTGAGCCATCAGCGTGAACAGTGAATCATACTTCGTTGCTTCAGTTTCCACTACCATCATGGAACTATTTTCTGCATTTGGTTCCCTTTCAGATTCACTAAAGGAGTCTCCCCAAGCAGTAAGAGCTTGCTTAACAATATTGTCGGCATCACCTTTTCGATTGAATTGTTTGTTTGGAACCAGGTTCCTTTTTGCTGCTTTGTCAGGATTTTGTTTGTATTGCTCCTGTTTCGCGAGTGGGCAGTCTTTGATGAAATGCCCTGGCTTTTCACATCTGTGACAGAGATCGTTGTTCCTTGCTTTACTTGAACTGCCCCACTTTGGTATACCACCATTTCTCCGAACCATCTTTTGAAATCTCTTAGTAAGATAGGCCATGTCACTATCTTCATCACTTGAGTCACTGCTTTCAGCTTTGAGTACCTGGTTCTTTTCCTTCTTATGCTCTCTTCTTTCACTATCTTTCTTTCTTTCTTTTCATCTCGTATGTCTTCAGATTACCAATCAACTCATCCATAGTCAGAGTTTGTAGATCTTTAACATCAGTAATGAAATTTACCTTACTTTCCCAAGAACCAGGTATAACACTGAGGATTTTCCTTATAAGCTTGTTTCTGGGAATGACATCTCCAAGTGAATGAAGCTCATTTATGATGGAAGTGAATCTGGTGGGCATATCTTGTATAGACTCATCATCCTTCATCCTAAAGAGCTCATATTCCGTGGTAAGCATATCGATCTTGGACTGTTTGACCTGAGTGGTTCCTTCGTGTGTGGTTTGCAATGCTTCCCATATTTCTTTGGCAGTGTCACAAGCTGAGACTCTATTGTACTCATCAGGTCCTATGCCACACATCAAGATTTTCTTGGCATAATAGTTCTTTTCTACAGCTTTTCTGTCAATGTCGTTGTACTCTTTTCTGCCTTTCGGCACCATTGGTCCTATTTCTTCAAGCTTCTTCATGGGGACATGTGGACCATCACAAATGATGTCCCATAGTTCTGAATCTTCTGCCATCATAAAATCATGCATGCGGGTTTTCCACCAGCCATAGTACTGACCATTGAATCTGGGAGGTTTGTAGGTTGATTATCCTTCCTCAAAGTTGGGTAGAGCAGCCATTGAGATCCTTTCTAGGTATTAACCTTTTAGAAAGAACCCGCTCTGATACCAATTATTAGTTTGTATGAGTCCCCAAACTATAGAGTACCTGGTCCTATATGACATGATGATGAGGATTCTATAGAAAATAAAAGTAAAGAAAACAAGGGATTTTTCAGTGGAAAAATCCCACACAAGGGGATCAAAAAATCACGACCTACTCTTGTAGGATTTTAACTTCACTAACTTGCAATCTCCCTATTACAAGCCACTTTGCAATAACCCTATTACAAAGACTTCAACTAACTTGTGATGCTCTCACCACACGCCACTTTATAACTATCCTAGTTACAAAGGCTTTAAACTTATGACTCTTCCTAGTCATAACATAAACTCGGAACTTTACAAATTTTTGGTTTTTTTCCTAAGACAAAGCTTCTAAGAAAGCAAACTAGGAAATACAATGAAGAGCAAATGACAAGATTACAACTCAACTACGGATGTACATAAACTCATTAAGAAACTGATTCTTAGTGGAGTTGTCTTCTTATTCTTGACACACCAGTGACTTCAATGTTGGATGAACATTGTTATGCTTGAGAGAATATCACTAGATGTACGAAAATGTTGTGCCTTGCACTAGGTTGTTATATCGCAAAAGACATCACAATAGATAGTGATGTCAATTCTTGGTACACGCTTCTTCCCAATGAGAACTGACTGATGTACTGTCTGCACAACCACTTCTGTGCAGTTGCATCTAGATGGATAGTCGACTTGTATTTTTGTCAGAGAACACTATTGGACTAGGTCCTAGTTGTATTCCTCTTCTGTAACAGTTTCGAGATGGTCACTTTCTGCTGCTACGTTCCAGCTGTACAATTGACTTGTACTTCTGTCAAAGAACCCTAAGGGACCAGGTCCCTGTTGTGTTTCTCTTTATAATGATTGTGTACACTCACTGACTTGCACTTGTGTCGGAGAACCCTAAGGGGACCAGGTCACCAGGTCCCTGTTGTGTTCCTCCATGTGGTCGTTCATTCATTTGCTGATTTTCAGACTTGGACCAGGACAGTTGAAATGTGGGTCAGGTTCTCTATCTGGTTCTTCACATCAAGTTTGTTAGATCATCAAAAAATAAGAAGCATAAGGCAAAGACATTGAAAACCCATCAATTGGTAAGCTCAATTCTGAGAGCATCCCTCTCAGATTCAACCTCTGCTAAGCGAGCCTTCAGCCTAGCTATCTTAGCATCCTTGGCCTCACTTTCCTGAACTAGAGCCCTAACTTTACTGTTGATAGGTGTCTTCTTGGATGAACCAGGTTCATTTAGAATAGCATTGACTAGATAGTCACAAGCAATCAGAGTATTAATGCCAAATTAGTCCTTGCTTGTGGCCATTTCCCACTTCTTCAGAGGTACCTTGCACCGATCCAGAACAGTAGTTAGAATAAATCCATAGGGGGTGGCATGGTGTCATGCCCCAAACCTGGGGAGGCGTGAGTGGCACCCGGTACCGTAGTGGCCCGTGCGAACCACTCTATAACTCATTCATTCCTTTTCTAACTATCATGGGCAAATGTTATATTAATGAACCATCGTTCTTAAAACATGAATACATATGGGCCGTCAAAGCCTCTGACATACTGCACAAAATGGACCTCTATCTATAAAACCTCTAAGATTATATGACATCAAATATGATAGGGTACCGGCTTACCCATAAGTGTGTAACAAAATTCTAACACGATGACTCATAAAATTCGGCTGCACTCCGAATGAGGTGGAGTCTTAGTGATCCTTCGCTGAATGCTGACCTCGTCTACTATGAGGGCTCGTCAAACTGATTGTTTATGTCTACAGGCATGAACGCAACGTTCCCAACAAAAGAACGTCAGTACGAATAATGTACTGAGTATGTAAGGCACATAAATGAATATATAAAAGACCTGGAAGAAACATGGAGTAAATGACTTAACCTGTAAGTCTGGGTAAGTCTGTAAATCATGAAATACTTATAGTGTCATATATATGCGTATGAATGTCATGTCGTGCATAGGTACATGTATTTATAACATCATCAAGCCTCTAAGGGCATCCCATCATATCATCACGACCACTGTGGGCAAAATCATCAACGTATACCAGCTGATCAGGTGGTGGTGCGTATATAACGCCGTAACATTTTCCCATATCCCATATACATATATATACATATATACACGTATATAATGTCGTCTGAGTCATATTTCAGCCACTGTGGGCAACATCATCATCATATACCAACTGATCAGGTGGTGGTGCGTATATAACGCCGTAACCTTTTTCCATATCCCCTATATATATACGCGTATATAACGTCGTCTAAGTCATGGGTAAATGCACATGTAAACGAATGCAATGCATGAGAAGTACGTTAATAAAAATTTTCAGAACGCCGTTAGACCAGTATGCCTTTGATTAATATCATGAAACAAACTTTATCAACTTATGTATTTTTTGAGACCCATGAACAGACGATAGAATAATAAGACATATGTGAGTTCAAGAACATAGGCATTTCTAATACTTCTATGAATAGAGTCATTTATGGAAGTAGTGCATTTATTCGTTTTGTTTTAATCGTAGGGATCACGCCAAAAAAAAGGGATGACCTTAACATGCCTGAGCCGATTATCTATCAGAAATAACCGCTCTACCTTGTGGGAGTAGACTACCCTCCCCATACCCCACTTGTGGGAGTACACTGAGTATGTTGTTGTACTCAATTACATGAAACAACAGACTGATGTCACATATCCAAAATCCTGAATAGGTAGATGAATAAAGTGAAGTACCTCAATCACACTGATTTGTATTGCCACAATCTCTACGGAGAGCTATATCTTCGATAGCTCTTTTACATGTATATTTCTCGTATGTGAGGTCGTCGTCCCTCTTGTGACTATAATTGAAGTACCAAAAACTGTTGTGAGAACAGAGTTTGTTCTGAAGGACTTCCGCACCTTATGGCTTCCTTTGTAAATTCCTTTGGCCCCATTGTAAGCACAAATCTTAACTATCTTGAGTACTAGTAATAGATTTTGGAACTACGCCCGCGAAACCATTTCAGGATACGCTTCCATTTGGAAACTGAAAATTTCAAATTGTATAGACTCTCTATCATGTTATTACACCCACGTGTAAGCCTGTTTCAATCCCATAAAGGACTGACATTTCAGAAACTCTAGCATTTCTAATTCTTCAGTTCTTCCACATAACATTACCATACTACTATGGGGGATGACTTCGAGAAAAGTTTTAAAAGTTAATCTACCTAGCTAAAATTCAATGACTCACCTAAAGAAGGAGAGAAAGAAACACGGGACAACTTGATTCTCTTCCCATGAGTTTTTGTATTAGAGCACCCTCAAAGGTTCATACAGACACACCCATTCATGAAGTGATGACGATTAGTTAGCACCATTTTTAGTCGCACAGGCTAAAGGTTTTATGCATTTTCCTAAGAGAATTATGGCAGCATAAAAACTCACAAACCAAATATTTTGAATAATAATCTAAAGGACATAGTTTGGCATGTCCTTAATAGCTCCCATTTGTATCAACAGAACATGCAATCCTCGTCAGCAAGTCATCAAAGGTGGGTGTTAGACAGGAAACCCATGGTTCCAAATTTTGAAATAATTGCCACTGTTTATCATTCTATAACCCGGCACATGAAGATGCACCGTCTATAGTTACCCTAAATTGATTTATGAAACTGTTAAAACACAAATCCATGTATAAAAATTTCACTAAGGAACGTCACCCAAAATCCGACACATGTAATAAATGACTAAGGAGTCATCCTAAATTAAAGAGATAATTTCACATAAATACAACTCATTAACCTGACTTGCAATATAATATCCTAGATATCACTTTGCAAATTTATAGCCCAAAAAATAATAGGCTAATTCCCGAAAGATAGCTTATTTTGCTCCCTCTCTATACAACCAGTTGTTTTCATTCTGCTAATTTCCTTTGATTATTAAGCATTTGATAAAAAAATGCAAATCAGCCACAACGCAACTCAAAAATCCTGAATAATACATATTATCTGAAGGTAAGAAATTCAAACACTTTTATGTGCAATTGCTGAAGCAATCCAACAGGATAAAAGAAAAATGAAAACTTGGTAAATGAATTGTAGAATCCCCCAACGCTCATACAACACATTACACGAAAAAGAAGAAGAGAAGGAAGTGTCAAACTTTTGTAGAGGCCTCTTACACACTAACAATGTATATACATCCTTATAAACTGAAAAAATGTATAATTATACAATATTATACACAAATATACACATTTATACACGATTATACAATATTGTATAACTTGTATAAACATGTATAATAGTGTATATGAGGTGTTTGTATATCCATATACACAATTATACACTAGTATACAGTATAAATACAAACTGCTACATATTTTGGCGCTGGGGGATGTTCCAACTAGAAAGGACGTGTATTGGATCAAATGCAGCTCCAAATTCCTGAAGAACCATGGCCGACAACGCGCTTGAATTGGCAATATCATGACATTGCTGCTGAATTAGATTGAAAGCACTAGTTTTGCTACAACATTAGTGGTTATTTTTTGGTGCAAATCAAGTTTGAGAGCTATTTATTTTCAGATTTGTGTGTATTTTCATGTTTCTTTAAAAAATCTTCAGTCTTCTGCTTGCCACCATGGACGACGGAGAAGGAGACCGAGCCTTCTTCGAGCCATTAATGGCAGAACTGCGTGGGGGTAGAGGAGGGGGAATAGCGGGGGCTAGGTTAAGAGAGGATGAGGGATCTATGTGGGTTAGAAAAAAAGAAGTGAGAGGCGGTGAGAGAGAGAAGGGAATGAAGAAAGAAGAAAATAATAAAAATCCTAAAAGTATGTCTTTAATAGTGGGCTAAAGGGTGAAAAGTTTTTTTCAAGTTATGTACAACATGAGCTTAATAGTGTAAGAGCTTCAAATGTGGGCCATTTTCGGTTGGGCTACTAGGCCAAGTGACATGGGCTGTAATTCTTTCAAAATTAAAAGGGGCTGCCACGTGGGGTGGGGTCTTTAATCTTATCCCCTAACTTATTAATTAACTAGGTAATGACCCGTTACCCGATAATTAATCAATTACTCACGTAATTAAAAATTATCTCAAATTACTTAAAATTCTACTTATTTTTAATACACTTTATATAACTTACTATCATGGTCATGTGGTACCGTACAAAATAAATACATACACTATTATTTTATTGAAATATCCATATAAAAAATACATATATTTTCTCCACTTATAATTTTCCTAATCTCATATAAAGAGTAAAAATTTTAGTATGCTTAATTCTTAAAATGGAAAAAAATAACCTTCTTTTCTTTTGAGAAAATAATTTCTATCTTTACAATAAATAAAATCTCATAAACTTTCTTATATTATGTGTATAATTGAAAGTAGTAATATTAATAACTATATAATTTTTTTTCAAACTACTTTACAAAAATGTTCCACTCAAATTACCATATATAACAGTATCAAGGTTGTTAAACTTAGGGGGTGTATGGCATGGGCCTTGGAGCCATTAATAACCCTGTCCAGTAGCTTGATGATGAATGCAGGCCAGTTGATTTGCCGTCCACTTTCAAGGAACTCCATCAGAACTAAGTTAATATAGTTAGCAATATTCCTTATTTCCTGCCTGGGCAGTAGGCACTTGTTGACAAACTCAAAGAGGACTTTATGTTGTGGCTTCATTTCACTCTTGTGCACAAACTTGGCCTCATTCACTTCTTCAACATCACAGAATCTCCTAGTAATTTCAAGGGCAGGAGGAAGGGAATCCAGACTTGGCCATCTTTGCCTGGTGTAGTCATCATATCACTCTGCAGGGATGTGAAGAATCTCTCACAACTTCTCTGCATCGAAGGTCACTTGAACTCCTTTTACTTGGCTGGTGACTCTGCCATTTTTGACCTCAACATTTGCCATGAATTCAATGATCTCATTCCTGGCTAGCCTTCCATCCATCTGAAGGACCATGTCCTTCCATCCCTGAACAACTAGGGCATCAACCAAACGAATCATTCCTGGTTCCACTAAGTCTTTCACCAATCTTCCATTCAAATATTTTCTTTTGCCAAACTTGGCCGGCTTGTCTTGTTCACCATCAGACTCACTTTCTTCTTCACCACTTCATTCCTCATCTTCAGAAACTCTAACTTGTTTGTTTTTCGCTGCAGACCTTATCCTCTTGGCAAATGAAGGTTCAGCAGCCTTAGACACAGATGAAGACTTCTTGGAGGATGTCTTGGTATTTTGGGCTTGGGGGTCTGAATCTCCATTATTGTATGGTCCTCCTGATAGACCTATTCCATCTCCTCAACATCAACAGCTTCAGAGGACTCTGCAACCTTTCCTTTTCCTTTATCCATTCTCTTCTTCTTACTTTCAGCCAAAGCCTTTTGTTGTTCACTCTCACTCTGTTTCACCCTACTTCTTGTGGCTCTTCCCTTTGGCAAGGGAATTTCAGTAGTTGTTGGGGATGGAGCCTTTCGTTTCTTGGAAGGTTTTGCAGTACTAAGGGCTTTTGGTGTTGGATTTCTCCTTTTCTTTGGATCAGAACTGACACCTACTTTCTTTAGAAGGTCTGCTAGGGTCTCCTCAATAGATGAACCAGGTTCATCTGCCTGTGAACTTAGATTAACCAACCCTTCAGCAGCCTCCCCTGAACCATTTCCCCCTAACTTCTTGCCACTTTCTTCCATAATTGCATTTTTATCCCCACAGATAGTTGGTACCATCAATTCAGAAGTGGGTGAAGAACCAACCACTCATTTACCTTTTGCCCTCACATCAACACATACGCCCTCTCTCTCTTTTTCTTTTTCATTTTTCTTTTACCTCCTCTTCTTCCCAATTCAGGCAATTCCACATTCCTGACAGACCCAACCAAAACAAACCTATTTTCTAAATTTTCAGCCAAAGCAGAACTTGCCTTAGAAGGGGAGTTTTGAGCCTTCTTAGAGTTAGAAGACCCAGTTCTTTCCCCCTCACTCGCAGTTTTGAACGAATCATCTGAGTTCTCATAATCTTGGGCTTGGCTTGACTTCAATTTCTCGTTCAATTTCTTTGAAGAGCACCAGTTGCCACCATTTTTTGAGCAATGATTTTTACTCATCTTCTCCTAGGTTGAGTGGTTGTGCTGGGTGGAGGTGGTGTGGAAGAACCAGAAGGGGATGGTGGTGGAGGAGTGCCTGGATTATCTTGAGGGTTCGACATTGTAACTGACTTCTTGAGAGAGTTTGTGAGTTAGGCTTTTGGAAAAAAGAACAATTGAGAGTGAAATAGATATTTGACGGTTTGGAATAGTAAGGGTGGCAGAGGGTGATGATGTGTATTTAAAGCAAGAGACTTATTTAATGACTAACAATAGCTTTTAGCAGTCAATTAGAGGTCTAATCAACCTGAAATTTCAGGTTGAATGAACGGCTAAGCTTCCCTAGATTTTAGGTATTTTATGTGGTGAGAACTTTAGTAGAGACTGAACTGGTTCAAAACATAAACTGTTAGGATTTTCTGATGTTTTTAAACATAGGTAGGACTCTGCTCATTATTTAAATATTTATATTTCTAATCGTGCAGAGTATAGAAAACATTCCTCGTTTGTTAGATGACCAATATTGATGAACTAGGTTCTTCATTTAGAATTCTTGATCATGCCTCAATTTACCATAATAAAGAAAATTTTGTTAGAGATCAGTGAGTCATATCAACACATGTCACTGGAGTATACTATTTACAGTATGAAACTGAGTAAAAATTAATCTAGATATTTATACAAGTGCCAGAATTCCTAGCCAAAAAAATCATTTTTTTTCTTTTTTCATGTGTTTTTTTTTCATTTTTTCCACTGTGCATTGTGAGCTGGTCCCATTAGGTGATCTTAATCATCCCTAATTCTAACATGTTCCTTTCAAAGCTTTCTTTACTCAGTGCTTTAGTAAAGATGTCAGTAATTTGTTCAGTAGAACAAAATTCTATAGTAATCAATCCTTTCTCATAGTTATCCCTTAAGAAGTGATGTCTAACATCTTTGTGCTTAGTTCTCTTATGATGAACTGGGTTCTTTGTCATACTTATACCACTAGTGGTATCACAAAAGATAGGGATGCAACCAACTTCAATGTCAAAATCTATCAGCTGCTGTTTGATCCACAACAGTTGAGCACAACAAGAGGCAGTAGCAACATATTCAGCCTCAGCAGTGGATAAGGCCACTGCATTCTGTTTTTTAGTGGCCCATGATACTAGACATGAACCAAGAAGATGAGCCACACCTGAGGTGCTTATCCTATCCACAAGAAAACCTGCATAGTCAGCATCAACATATATTACTAGATTAAAGTTGCTACCTTTAGGTTACGAAAGACAAAGATCAGTAGTGCCTTTCAAATATCTTATTATCCTCTTGACAGCAGTCAAATGGGATTCTTAGGATTTACCTGAAAACAAGCACAGAGCCCTACACTGAAAACTATGTCAGGTCTGCTAGCAGTAAGATACAAAAGTGAGCCAATCATACCCCTATACAACTTCTGATCAACAGATGAACCGGTTCATCTATGTCTAATTTAGTAGTTGTTGCAATGGGTGTGTCTAGTTCTTTTGATTCATCCATTTTAAACTTCTTAATCACCTCTTTTGTATATTTCTGCTGATGGATCATAGTTCCATTTGAGTTTTGTTTGATCATTAAGCCTAAGAAAAAGTTAAGCACCCATCATACTCATTTCAAATTCACTCCCCATTAATTTTGCAAATTCCTTATTCAGGTTTTCAGTGGTTGCCCCAAAAATTATGTCATCAACATATATTTGTACTACTAGTAGATCCTTACCTTTTTTACTCAAGAATAGAGTACTGTCAATCTTACCTCTTTTGTATCCATGTTCAAGCAAGAATTTGGATAGACGTTCATACCATGCTCTAGGAGCTTGCTTGAGTCCATAGAGAGCCTTGTCTAATTTGTACACATGTTCTGGACACTCCTTGCTCTCAAACCCTAGAGGTTGTTTGACAAACAATTCTTCCTTTAGGTATCTATTTAGGAAGGCACTTTTGGCATCCATCTGATGAAGAGTAAATTCCATGTGTGCTGAGTCTTTGAGGAGTCTTATTGCCTCGAGTCTTGCAACTAGAGCAAAGGTCTCATCATAATTATATGCGGCGAAATCAGAAGACTCGATTTCTCGCTATCGGGACATTTCGGAAGCATGCCTCGGGACCCCGAGGACGGGAGGTCGCGACAAAGTTCCCGACCTCGGGGCTCGTCGGAGCCCGACTCGGAGGAACAAAGACCGAAGCCAGGACGGACGAGGAATCCCCCAAGGCACATGGCTACGTCTGACAGGCCCAGCCTATCCAGAGCCTATGTTGAGGCATCACGTCAAACCATCCCATCTCCGTACTTTGTGTTTAATCTCCACATATTTGTACCATACTGTGTTCCCTATATAAGGGGAACCTATACCATTTTGTAAATGGCTGATGTTGCTCTATTTCTCGACAAAAGCAATAATATCTCTCTCTCTCTCTCTCTTTCTCCTATTTTGTTCGTCCTTACTGGCTCGAGGCCACTTCAACATCTATTGTCTTCTTGCTTATTTCATGCTATATTGCACAACTTTGGCCGTAAAGAGCCTTGCTTGATCGTATCCTTAATTGTTAACCTATTCCCGATTGCCCCCGATAGCTCGAGCTCAATTTGAGTCCCGACCCCGAGGTCCTTATCGACCGGCTTTGCATCCGGGCAACAGGCCCCTTCGGTTTGATTACTCTCTTGTTTTAGCTCGCATTTCATCGTTAAGCTTCACGTTCTTAGCATCAACTACTCTAACAACTAGCTCGGGAATAGATCACGTATTTTTAGAATCCCATTTACAAATTTAATTGTTGTTACCATTTTTACGGTAAACAGTTTGGCGCCCACCATGGGGCTAAAAATAATAGTGATTATTTTCTTGCTGGTTTTCATTACACAAATACACATCAGCTTTCACACATTTTCTTGTCCAAGATCCTTTGACTTCAGGCCAAAATGTCCGGCTCGGTAAACGGAGTTGAGAACGACAACCTCGAAAATCACGGGGAAAATGGCGTGACTATCCCGGTCGCTGGAGCACCTCCGTGGAATCCTGATATCGCTCCCGGACCGATCCCAGTGGATGCAGATTCACAGGATGCACAACAAGTCGACGAAACTTCTCACACCGATAGGAGAATACGACACATCGACCAACAGGAAGCTCAAAAAACCCCGGCCCGGGAAGAACAGGAAGTTAGTCTTCATGTTTTCTGAAATGTTGCAGGCACAACAACTGGCCATTGCTCAGCTGCAAAGCCATCCGAGAACCCCCAGCATAGCGGTGCCAGAGACAACTCCCCCCGCCGAGCGAGCACTCGAAAAGTCAAGCAACAACGGGTCAGTGGCTGACCTCACCATCGTAAAAATGCTCGAGGACCTCACCAAAAGGATCAAATCAGGTGAGAGAATGATTGCAACCAATGATAAAAAAGTCGAGACCTACAACTCCAGGGTCGATCAGATCCCAGGTGCGCCCCCGGTCCTTAAAGGTTTGGATTCAAAAAAGTTCATTCAGAGGTCGTTTCCCGAGGAAGCAACCCTGAATCCTATCCCAAAAAAATTCAGAATGCTGGAACTCCCCAAGTGCAATGGCACATCCGACCCTAACGAACACATCACTGCTTACACCTGCGCAGTAAAAGGCAATGACATAAAAATGACGAGATCGAGTCCGTATTGCTGAAAAAATTTGGAGAAACGCTTTCAAAGGAGGTCATGATGTGGTACCATAACTTGGATCCCAACTCCATAGATTCGTTCACCATGCTAGCAGACTCCTTTGTAAAAGCACATGCCGGAGCCATCAAGGTAGCAACGAGGAAATTTGACGTTTTCAAAATCAAGTAGAGAGAAAATGAGATGTTGCGAGAATTCGTATCCCGCTTCCTGGTGGAACGGATGAAGTTACCACTAGTCTCCGACGACTAGGCAATGGAGGCCTTCACCCAAGTCCTGAACGAACAAAGCACGATGGCTTCAAAACAGTTGAAGCAGAATCTAATCGAATATCCGGCCGTAACCTGGTCAGACGTTCACAACCGATACCAGTCAAAGATCAGGGCCGAGGATGACCAGCTGGGAGCCCCTTCGGGCTCAGTATACCCAAACAGACTCCTGGCAAAAGAGTCAAAACCAAGTAAAAAAAGGTACCAACCGTACCTTGAAGACAAAAGGAACGCCCCGAGGCGTAACCTACCCCGCAACGATTGGAGGATAGATCAAGGACAGGATCCTCAGGGGCTCGTAAACAGAACTAGGTTCGTTTGGAACATGGTGCCGACACACACGCCCCATTTATCGGAATACAACTTTAGCGTCGACATATCAGACATCGTGTTCGCTATTAGCAAAATCAGGGACGCCAAGTGGCCCAAACCAATACAGTCGGACCCTTCACAGAGAAATTACAACTTAGTGTGTAAGTTCCACAACACACACGGTCACAGGAACAAGAATTGCCATCAACTACGAGAAGAAGTGGCCCGACTACTCAATAATAGGCACCTTTGGGAATTCCTTAGCGATCGAGCCAAAAATCAGTTTCGAGACAGGGAGGCAACCAAGAAGAACGAGGCAAATGAACCACAACACGTTATCCACATGATCATGGGGGGCGCCGATGCTCCGCAGGAACCCATGATGAGGAGAATAAAAATATCCATCACCAGGGAAAAACGGACTCGGTGATATATCCTCGAAGACGCCCTCACGTTCAGCGAAGAAGATACCGAGGCCCTGTCTCAACCCCACAATAATGCCCTGGTAATCTCCTTTCATGTAAATTCTTTTCAAATAAAACGTGTACTCGTGGATCCAGGTAGCTCGGCCAATATTATCAGGTTGAGGGTGATAGAACAACTCAGACTGCTCGAACGGATCGTGCCCGCCACTCGGGTCCTCAATGGGTTCAACATGGCGAGCGAAACAATGAAAGGAGAAATCGTCCTTCCGATTACCGTGGCCGGCACAACCCAAGACACCAAATTCCATGTCATCGAGGGAGATATGAGGTATAACGCCTTGTTTGGGCGACCGTGAATTCACTGCATGAGACCAGTACCATCCACCCTCTACCAGATGATAAAATTCCCGACGAAGGAGGGGGTCAAAACCATCTATGGGGAACAACACGCGGCAATGGAAATGTTTGCAATACACGATGTGTTATCAGCGCCCATACCCCCGCTCCCGAATAAGCCAGAGGGTGAATCAGGTCTCAACCCTGGTCGAGTTTGACGACACAAAGTAGAAATCTGCATCGCATGTCCGCCCTCGGGCGGTCATAATAAGCCAATCTCAAGGCGCCACCAGCATATCTCGTTTCAAGGTACATCCATTCCTTTTGTTTCATTTCAGATTAAGAACTAACCCTAGTGCAAGCACTCGACCGGAGATACCAGAATGCTAACACTATCAGGAGGCCTCGAGACCCCCAAAAGCACGCCCGTTGCACTCTTTTCCTTCGACCGAGTTTTTATCCCAAAAAAGAAGGGTTTTTACCGGCAAGGTTTTTAATGAGGCAACATCTGCAAAGCTGCCTAAAGGGGAAACTCTATGAATTGCTCGAAGCCACCCTTACGACCAACTTTCAAGCGGCGAGGGGCATTCCTCCTGGAAGACACCCGATTCGAAGGAGATCGGGAAAAATGAAGCTGACAAGCCACGACGTATTGCCACGATAAAAAAGGGGCGGCAGCACCCTTCAAAGATCCATAAAATGCAGAGTGAAAGGGCTCATCGCTGGGGAAAGACGGGTTCGGGGAATATACCCAAAGGACACCCTTGCATCTAAGAAAAGGGATGCCGAGACTTTGCCTCGACCTCGTATTAACGCGATTGGTAACCCCCTCCCTCATTTGACCTATTTCAAATAAAACATGTGTTCATGAATGCAGATGGTTCGATCAATTATACCGATGATGTCAGGCCAAAGCCAATAGGGCGGTTCGGACTAACAAACCAAATCACTCCCACACCTCGAATCCTTGATGGATTCTATACGTCGATCGCCCCAACAATCAGGAAGGCCGATCCCTCTATACAACCCGCCTGAGCTCGGGCTGGAACGTCGAGCATGCGAAGCACGGATGTTTTATTCAAATGACAACGGGCACACTGCCCGGAGTCGACTTCGACCACACTCCGCCAAAGGGATGAAACTCCACGACATAGGTGGGACTAAAGTATTCGACAAGGAGATACACGCGACGAGAGGAAATCCCTCAACATATGACCCATCGCCGGCATCAATACCTCCTCCCTCGAAGGGATAAAAGGGTGAGCAGAACCACATCTTCGGCCAAGCCTGGTTGAATAGAGCAGAAGGCTGTATTAAGGGCTCGTGCCTCGAAATGGCAGAAACATACCAGACCTCGAAAAGTCGCCTACACATCCCGTAGTAGGGAAGAACTACTTCGCTCCCTTGTTGTTTCTTTTTTTTGCTAACTTATATGCAGGCAGGCAGTCGAGGCATTCATAAGTTCTAACTCTACTCGAAGATTTGAGGCCTCTGCGGGGCCTGCCGTGCTCTTTTCCCTTGACCGGACTTTCAACCTAAAGAGGGTCCCGCCAGGAAGATTATTAGTAGAGCAGCATACCCCTAAAAAAAGGATCCGACGAAATCGCGGGCCTTTTTTCTACAGTCAGATGATGTGCGATAGCCTTCTCTTAAGGACACCGTCCCCTCGGAAGGGCCAATAAATGGCAGGCTAAGTTTCAAAACGGAATCATGTAAACGGATCAGATGATCAGAGGAGCCGCACCCACGCGGGCCAAGCTCACAGCAACGAGACAACATATATTTACAACCTATATTTATGCCAAGCAATAAAGAATATCTTTTCGGCATTTCATACTTCGAAAAAGGCTATTTCAGCATATTCGCAAGGTCGGAACCCCGGGCTCACAAAGCCCTCACAATGCCACTCCGAGTTCACGAGAAGCGGTCTTCAAGCTTAAACAAACTCGATGACTCGGAGACTGTTGCCAATCGCCGAGCACTGAAAAATCCGAAACTGTAAGACCCCTAGCGGGCAGACTCGGCATAACCAGATCTATTCTACATCATACAAACTGTAAGACCTCAATAATCATGACAAACTGTAAGACCTCAACAGGCATGAAAACTCCAAAGTTTAGGCTATACATCGCATTTATAAGAATCCCTAAAGGGCATACCCTCGGTGTAGACACCTAAACTATCGCTTGGAATCAAAAATGGCTACGGCCAAACGCACATGACTACAGTTAAAATGGCTGATACAACCAAAATAACGCGACTCAGGGACGCCCGACTGTTGCTAAAAATCGCAGGCCACTACTTCGAATATATTTTGGAAAGAACCGGCTAAAACAGGCTTCCCTCAACAGGAAAAAACGAGCTCCGACCATGTCGGCTCCAAACCGCAAGAGCATCGATCTACTCGACCTACGAGCTATGAACCTTACGAGGTGCTCGAAACATCACCGACAATGACTTGAAATCGAGGTTCCTCTGGAACCGATGACGGGTCAGGCAAAAATACTCTAAAAAGACCTTAACGAGCAGAAACAAAGCCTACAAAAAAGCCCACGGGCAAAAACAGCGTAAGAGCCATTGTCGCCAGCTAAGAAAGCCTAGGGGCCTCATATTGAAAGGTCTCTATGACCAAACAGCGTAAGAGCCATTGTCGCCAGCTAAAATTTTTTGACAACTTGAGGATTAAAATGAGCTCGAATCATAACCCAATTCGGAGACCAGATCCAAAATAGTTAACTATGCAAGCCTCCCAGCCACATACTGAAAGGTTTCAATGACCAAATGACATAAGTGCCACTATCGCCGACCAGAAAATCGAGGAAATTTAAGGGTCGATTACAGCTCGAATCGCAACGCGACTCGGAGACAGGACCCAAAAACTGCAATATGCCTAAGGGCACAGCATAAGAACCACTGTCACCGGCCGAGAAATCAAGGAAATTTAAGGGTCGATTACAGCTCGAATCGCAACGCGACTCGGAGACTGGACCCGAAAACTACAATACGCCTATGGCATGGCATAAGTGCCACTATCACTGGCCGAGTAAACCTCCGGGCCACGCGCCCGTAAGGTCACTTCGACCCAGAGCACAAAGGGTCGTCATCATCCGCCCATGCAGGCAGGAAAGAGCTTGAGGGTCAATTGAAGCTCGAGTCATAATGCGACTCGAAGACTGGACCCAAAACAGTTGGAACGGCAAATGCCCAAGGGCAAGAGATAAAAACGATTGCTACCTGCCCGCACGGGCACAAAAAATTCAAGGACAAGAAGGCTCGAGCTGGAGCCCGACTCGGAGACTAAGCCTAAATAGTTGATAAGTTATGATTTTAACGTGTTTTATGCCCCTACATGCCTATGCTTTGATCGTATATTGTTACAAAATAGTCCTAAAAGGCTCACAAGTTGTGCTTGATCGCAAGTTTGATCGACAAAAGTGACGAAATGTCAAAGATCGGCTAAAAAGGAGTGAAACCTGCTCAAGTAATCTAAGGAAAGAAGGCCTAGTGCGGACCGCGCAAAGTTGAATGCGGCCGCACTAGGTGGTTCAGAGAGTTGGTAAACCAGGCTAGAGGCAACGCGAACGCGGTACACATCTCGCAGTCCGCGGTGAAGGCTCCACGGCTGCACTACTCTTTTGTGCGGTCCGCGGTCATGAGATTCAGAAAGATGAAAGTTTGCAAGCCAACGCCATGCGGTCCGCGGTCGTGATTGCACGGACCGTGCCAGCTCTCTCTGCGGCCGCGGTCTGCGGAGTCCAAGTTCAAGGAAGCACAAGTCAAAGTCAAAGAGCCCAGTGCGGTCGCGGTCCATTTAGTGCGGCCCGCACTGATCCCGCAGGGGTATTTTTGTCCAATTTTTCTAGCCTAGTATAAATAGAACATTTTACCATTTTTTAGGTAATGAGATATATCAGACAAGGGCTACGCTCGTGAGAACGAATTTTGTAGCCATTTTTGGAGCTTTTGCTTTACATTTACAATAGATTATGGTAGTTTAATTTTAGCAATTAATTAATATGCTTAGTTCTTAATCTATTTCTTTATTTTTTTCTTCAAGCATGAGTAGCTAAACCCATCAGCTAGGGTTGTGGCTCAACCCTAGTGTGAGTAATTGATGGGTGTTGTCATCTAATGTTAGATTGACTATGGGTGTTTGCTATTTGGGTTGATTTTATGTTTTAATCTAGAATTCGTGGTTGTAAACACAGATTCAAGCTTTGTGGGTTTAACTCTTCTTGAGAAAGAGAGTCTATGACCCCAAAATTGACCCAACAAAGAACTGAAATGGACTCATGAGAAATGATAGTCCCAATTAACGGGCTAAACCTCGAGAGAGTAATTACCCTACTTGAACCCTAGTTGCCTGGTCTAATTTGCCTACCCATTTGGTCTCGAGAGAGTCAATTGGGCAAAATTACTTTCTCTATCGAGAGGTTGAGTGTGGGTAAAATTGTGCAACGGTTATAGCATAAGCCCCAATTATGTCAATCGAACCTTAGTAACATCTACCCGTCAATTAGCCACCTAGGTAGTGTCACGGCCCTAGTGCCCTTCTTCCCATTAGATACAACTTAGCATAATTTAGTGTTAATCAATAGTTTTATAAAAATAGTTATAATTCGAAAACCCAAAAATGTTTGAAGTGACATTAGGAGTACAAACACATCTCTAGGCTAGACAGACAATCCAACTCCACTACTAGCTCCCTGAGGAAATCGATCCCGCCTCATATCGGGTAAAAGCTATTGCGACTCGCTCTTCCTACCTTAGTGTAGCGTCGAGTTGGCAGCGATCAACATCCGGGCCAAGCACGGAGGCCCCAACACCTGCTCACACCAAGGATCGCACTTAAGAGCCCCCGGGTCTGTCCGATCCATTCCAGGCCTATGAGGACCTCGCCAAACACCAAAACCAGCCGGCCTGATCGAAAGTAACAACAAAAAAAGGTACAGGAGAAATAAAGTTTCGATTTTCTTATTATATATTACATGCGCGAAAAAAGCGCATTCTCCATCTACAGGCATGCCCTACGTATATCATAGACAAAGCGACAAAATGGCAAAGTCCAATGCGACAAAATGGCAAAGTCTAAAGTGACAAAATGGCAAAATCTAGAGTGACAAAATGGCAAAGTCTACACTCTGCGCTAAAGGGCTACAGCTTGTCGAGTTTTCCCTCCGCAACGTCAACAAGAAATGACCGAGCATCACGCTCATCCGCCCTCGCTCGAGCCAATTCCTCCGAGAGGACGAAATCCCTTGCACCGACCTCCTCGAGTACCTCTCTTCAGGATCTACATCGAACATATTCCTCGATCCTCTTCCCCCGGTCGAGGGCTCTCTTCAGCTCAGCTTGGGAACCAGCAACATCCTTCATACGAATCGCCATCTCACGATTAGCCTTGGTTTGGCTTAGTGCCACTTCTGCCGGGGCATCAATTATCTCAGCTCTGACATTCGAGAGATCAGATTCGAGTTTCCCAATCATATCCGCTTGAACTTTGGCGTTGTCATGAGTCAAGCGGAGTTGGAACTCGAAGGCAGGAACCTTAGCCGAGGCACTCATCTCCTCCAAAGTTCGAGCTTGAACTTGAGCTTTTAGCTCCCCGCAAGTAACTCTGACATGGTTGACGTCGCCTTTGAGGTACTCCAAGGCGTTCGCCTTCCTCTACAACTGATATGGCAAAAGGGGTTAGCCTTAAGACTAGAAAAGAGCGAAGCACGTACTACAGGAAGTTACATGCTCCATCAAATAGCTCTCATAGTTTGAGCTCCGATACGCCTCATGACGCCATTGCTGTAGCTTAACTTCCTTCTCCTCACTAAGGAACCTAAGGGATTCGCCCTCATCCAGAATTTCTGAAGCTTGGCCCCTTGATGGAGCAGCTCAGACCTAAGCCTATCACATGCTTGCACAAGGAAGGTTCAATAGAGGGAGGAGGACACAGGGCACAGGGAAAATGTACATAAACTCACCACAAAGTGAAGCCGACGGACTTCCTCGAAGTCGGAACACACTCCTGTTGATCTTGCCCTTGTGGCCCTAGAAGAACCGACCTCGGGCACGACATATTCGCTCAAAGTAACCGCCGGTCGGAGATCAGGCACTCTGGGAGCAGCGGACCCGGGAGACGCCCCTTCCTCGAAAATGTGAGCCCGACCAACACCACTAAATGCTCTGTCACACCGCAGGTGCCTCATCCCAAGGAACCGCCCGATATCTGCAAACGGCGAATCCAGCACAAATAGAAGGGGAAAATATTACCTCGGGTATGCGAAGGCAAGGCAAAGGCAGCATACGCACATATCTTGGTACTGCGCTCCCTATCCGGTACGAAGTACAACTTGCAACCTGCGCTCGTCGCAGGACGAATGGGTCACCAGCTTCCGGACCTAGCCAAACAGATCATGGACTTCACCCAGCGTCCACGAAGTTGCTGCAACAAGGGACACAACATTATTACTCAGCTGATTTTCGCTTTCCTTGTCATCAATAGCAAAGGGCGTGGACGAACAACACCTCAGAGTTAGCAGGCCTCGATGATGGAAGGGCTGATATAGCCTAACAAGGTGATCAAATGTGAATTCAAGCTCGGCCTTCTCCGCGAAGAACCTCATCATCAACGCCGTTCACCAAAACGATGGATGAATCTGTGCCAGGGTAACCCGATACTTCAAGCAAAAATCAAGCACAACCCTATCAGAGGTTCCAAATGCTAAAGGGTATAGGTATATGCTCAAGAATCCATCGGTGGAGTCTGCAATGCCCTCATCTGGGGAAAGCACTTGCAGTGTTATCCCCTCGCTCCACTCGCAGTATCTCCTCGCTATCTCCAGGTGTTCCTCTCTTATCAAGGACGCCGTCTCTAGAGCGAACTCCCTCGGTTCCTGAGCACCAGGAGCAGCACCCCTCGTCCCCTACCGGATCGGCCCCGAAATAGTTTCCATGACTATGGTGAAACTAACAGGTCAAAGCAAGGGCGCACACCAACACTTTTTGCTCCTAAAGAGATGAAGTACCCCGTGTAAAAATATAAAGGTGGCTGTCTAAAAATAGTGAAGTCTTGCAAAAAAGCCGAAGCCGCCCCACATATATGCGAGAAGCAGCAACGACTCGCCTGCCCGAGGCAAGCCCCGGGAAGCCAACAGCCTCGATACAGATCGACGGGTCAATACCCGATTCAGAAAGCATCCTTCGACGAGAAGTCAAGACTCGATGGGCCGTTCGTATTATCTCCGAGCTCAAGATAGCACTCTACGTCAAGAACCCCTGGCCCAAAAAAGTCAGACTTCGGGAAGCCTTAAGCGCCAACATTTGACGCAAAGCGAGTACCTGGTCTCGTGATCCCCTCTTTCTGAAAAGAGGAATAAACACAGGAAGCTCCGATCACGAAAACTCCATGAAGGTGCTAGGAAGCGCCCGAATATAGGCAAACTCCTCAGTAGAAGTCTATCCTATACATTCTAAAGGGGCTATCTACATCAAGATCAATAAGGACCCCCGGATACCCAAAGATGACCTTCATCCAGGGTAGCATTCCCGAAGGCCCCAGAATTCGATGCATGATCTCCATAAAACTCGGAGGGCCTCGATAGCCCAGACCTATCAGATCGATCCAAGATTGGTCTGAAGTACGATGATGGGTTCGGAAGAGAGCCATACCGATCAGCAGAAGATCGGGACAGACACCCGCGCCCAAGCCCGATATCAGCGGCCAACAAACAAAAGAAAGCATCCAAAGGGCCTCAGAGGGTACAAAAGCATACAGAAGTAAGGAAAGCAGAAATCAACGGGGTATATTCTTATTCATAAAAGTTTATGTACAAGCAACCCTCGAGGGGTCATTACAAATTGCAAAAGCCTTAGGGATGAAGTGTCGCACCAGGCCCGGGTAGGAGAATGAGCAGCGGTGCATAATCCGAACAGCTATCTACATAAGGGAAAAACCGACTCCCCATCAACCATCACCTCGGCCCAGAAGCAGTAGCAAGAGCCAGCATACCGACGATCGCAACAATAGTGGAATGGCACATTTATGTTCGACAAAGGGAAGCCCTAGCAGAAGGCCACAACACAGTCTAAGGAAACTCCTCCAAACGACCTTAAGGTCATGAGCCCCTAGCATGATGTTCAGGGGTAAAAGAAGATGATAAGAAGGGAAAGGCAAGCAAGCCGACAAAAGCACCGGGATAGGAAGAGCAATGCCAAGGCACCCCCATTATAGGGGATCACGACACGGACATCTAGGCTTTGGAAGGCTGACCGACGGACGTAGTTAATGCATCCATGAAAAATCGAACCAATGGCGGTACCTTTACCTTGAAAAACAATAATCAGGAGTGCAATGAATGAAGTTGAAAAGCACGAGCCCGTGGATGTCCAATCACCGCGAAGCTCACGCCAGGAGTCGCATCATCGATATGGCGTTGCCAAAAGAAGCTCGAGGAGTCAAGTGTCAGAATCATTTCTTATCTCTTCGTTATGGAAAACGCGGAGACTATCTGTATGCGGCAAAATCATAAGACTCGATTTCTCGCTGTCGGGACATTTCGGAAGCATGCCTCAGGACCTCGAGGGTGGGAGGCCGCGACCAAGTTCCCGACCTCGGGCTCGTCGGAGCCCGACTCAGAGGAAACAAATACCGAAGCCAGGATAGAGGGGAAGCCCCCAAGGCACATGGCTACGTCTAACAGGCCCGGCCTATCCAGAGCCTATGTTGAGGCATCACGTCAAACCATCCCATCTCTGTACTTTGTGTTTAATCTCCACATATTTGTACCATACCGTGTTCCCTATATAAGGGGAACCCATACCACTTTGTAAATGGCTGATGTTGCTCCATTTCTCCACAAAAGCAATAATATCTCTCTCTCTCTCTCTTTCTCCTATTTTGTTCGTTCTCACTAGCTCGAGGCTGCTTTAACATCTATTGTCTTCTTACTTATTTCATGCTATATTGCGCAACTTTGGCTGTAAAGAGCCTTGCTTGATCGTATCCTTAATTGTTATCCTATTCCCGGTTGCTCCTGATAGCCCGAGCTCGATTCGAGTCCCGACCCTAAGGTCCTTATCGACCGGCTTTGTATCCGGGCAACATGCCCCTTCGGTTTGATTACTATCTTGTTTTAGCTCGTATTTCATTGTTAAGCTTCACGTTCTTAGCATCAATTGCTCTAACAACTAGCTCGGGAATAGATCACGTATTTTTAGAATCCCATTTACAAATTTAATTGTTGTTACCATTTTCACGGTAAACAATAAGCAAACTCAGCTTGGCTATAACCTTGGACCACCGGCCTTGCCTTGTTCCCTGTAACTGTTCCATCTTTATCAAGCTTGTTTCTGAAGACCCATTTAGTGCCAATTACTGATTTGTCCTTGGGTCTTGGAACCAGATGCTAAACCTTACTTCTTTCAAACTGATTGAGTTCCTCTTGCATTACATTTACCCAATCTGCATCCTACAAAGCCTCAGCAACATTTTTAGGTTCAATAAGAGATAAAAAAGCATCAAAAGCACACAGATTCTTTAATTGTAATCTAGTTTTAACTCCAGAGGTTGGATCAGTAATTATGTTCTCAATGAGATGAGAACTTTGATACTTGTAAGGTTGCACAACCAATTGGTTTCTGTTTGATGTTTCTCCCATGTTCTATTGCTGAGAATAGGCTCATGGACAGGTTCCATTAGGGGATTGGTTTCAGTTCTTCTTTGTTCAGTTCCCCCTGTCAGGTTGCCCTGGATGGAAGAACCTGTTCCATCACATGTTCCTTCTTTTGGTGCATCTTCAGCTTGAGTTGTGACTTTACTCAATTCTTTTACTAGCCCAATAGCTTTATCTTCATGTTCCTGTCTCTCAGAAAGAATGTTAGTTTCATCAAAAACTACATGTACACTTTCTTCTACACACAAAGTTCTTTTGTTGTACACTTTATAAGCTTTGCTATGTGAAGAATATCCCAAGAATACTCCCTCATCACTTCTGGGATCAAACTTACCTAGGGAGTCTTTTCCATTATTGTACACAAAGCACTTGCATTCAAATTCCCTAAGATGGGATATATTTGGTTTTCTCCCTTTAAGTAACTCATAGGGAGTCTTCTCTACAAAAGGTCTAGTCATGCATCTATTTATGATGTAACATGCAGTATTTACAGCCTCTGCCCAAAAGCTATGGGGCAGTTTACTAGAAAGAAGCATAGTCCTAGCCATATCTTCAAGAGTCCTATTCTTTCTTTCAACTACTCCATTTTGTTGAGGAGTCCCAAGGGAAGAGAAATTATGATCTATACCATGCTCATCACAAAATTCAGCAAACTTAGCATTTTCTAATTCAGTTCCATGATCAGACCTAATTTATGCAACTTGATTACCTAGTTATTTCTGAGCTTTTCTAACAAAGGCAGTAAACATGTCAAATGCTTCATCCTTAGATGTTAAAAATAATACCCAAGTAAACCTAGAGTAATCATTAACAAGTACCATCACATATTTCTTACCACATCTGCTCAATGTTCTCATTGGACCACAGAGATCCATATGAACTAGTTCCATCGTCCTGGTCGTGCTTACCAATTTCTTGCTTTTAAAAGATGATCTTACCTGCTTCCCTCTTGTATAGGCCTCACAAACTTTGTCTTGAACTTGATGTTAGGTAACCCTATCACCAGGTCCTTGGAGACTAATTTATTGAGTTGATTTAGACTTGCATGACCAAGTCTTTTGTGCCACAGGAGGATCATTGTCCAACACACTCAAGCAAGTGAGTTCATTTTCTGAAAGAGTGGACAAATCGACAATGTAAATATTGTTAACTCTTTTTTCCTACAAAACAATCTTGTAAGTGGTAAGATTAATCACAAAATATTTGGTAGAGGTGAATGCTACCAGGTTACCTCTGTCACACAATTGTGATACACTGGTTAGATTATATTTCAAGCCATCTATCAAGTAGACATTCTCAATGGAATGTGAGTTTGTCTTACCTACCTTTCCAACCCCAATGATCTTACCTTTCTTCCCATTTCCAAAGGATACATTACCTCCTTTTAGGTCCCCAAGTGAAAGGAACTGGTTCTTACTTCCAGTCATATGCTTTGAGCAGCCACTATCCATGTATTGGCTACTTCCCTTCACTTGGACCTGCAAAATGAAATCTGGGGTTAGTCTTAGGAACCCAAACTAGTTTGAGTCCCTTTCTATAGGCAAATGGGTAAATTAAATTCCTTTTAGCCCATCCAAGCAGCCTATTTTCTCTTGAACAAAGGTTCTGTTCTTTTGACTAGCCTTTTCTTTTGCATTACATTCACTTTTGTAATGACTAGTCTTGCCACAGTGTGTGCATATTTTATTTTCAGGAAGTGTGATGTACTTGCTTTTGGGATACCACTTAGGTGCTGGGGTCCCATAGCCAAGTCCTCTCTTGTTGCTATTGTGGTGCTCTTGTAGCTAGGATAGTGCATCAGAGGACTTATTCCATTTGCAAGTTCTATCTAGTTCATGCTTTACCTTGCCTAGATCTTCTTTTAGGACTATTATCTGCTCATCTTTCTTGTACAATTCATCCTTCATTTTTCCTAGATTTTCTCCTAAGGTGAGATGTGTGTGATCAGCTTTCTTCTTACCTGTTCCTAATTTCAGTTTTAAATTTTCAGACCTAAGTTCTAAGACACTGGTGTCAAGCTCAAGAACCTAGTTCTTCAACTCAGTATTTTTACTATCACTTTCACTAGCTCTAACTTCCAGATTTTTGCACTTGGCTTTTAGGATCACACATTCCCTAGACAACTATTCCTTCTCATTGTTTATGACCTCAGACTCATCAATCATGAAGTCTAGCAATAATTCAGATAATCTTTATTTAGACAAAAATTTAATCTTGTCTTTGAGATGAATAACACTTACCTCTTGTTCATCGTCTGATTCTCCAATGGCCATAAGTGCTTGTTCATCTCCACCTTCATCTTCTGAATCCTCTCTGAGGTCTCTCCCCAAGCATCAACCATAGCCTTTGTTGATTCTTTTTTCCTTTTAGGTTGAACCTGTTCCTTCTTCCTATTTCTTCGATCAACCCTTTCCTTCTTCCATTCAATTTCCCATTGAGGACAATTCTTGATCATGTGGTCAGTCTTACCACATTTGTAGCAGCCCTCGTTGGTCTATTTTTTAGGAGCCTTTGGTTTGTTGAAGGTTGCACCTCTTGACGAACCCTTTCCTCTCATTAGGTACTTCATGAAATCCCTTGTGATCATAGCCATTTCATCATCCTCTAAGTCTGCACCTTCATCTATTCTGAGAGCCAAGCTTCTTTCCTTCTTGGGGGATCCATCTTCATGGTTTGCCTTCTCAATACATAGGCAATGAGATTTCCAATCAGCTCATCCAACTTGAGAGTAGCAATGTTCTTTGATTCTTGAATAGCCATGATTTTGCTTTCCCAAGTTACTGGCAAGACCCTTGTCAAGATTTTCTCAACCTTATCTTCCTCAAGGATAATTCTTCCAAGAGACTTAAGTTCATTTGTTAGTGTTGTGAACCTTGTGTACATCTCTTGGATGGTTTCTCCTTCTTTCATGGTGAAATTCACATATTGAGAATATAGCAGTGTTCCTCTTGATCTCTATACTTGAGGAGTTCCTTCATGGGCCACTTGTAGAGTGTCTCATATCTCCTTAGCAGTGGTACAACTTTGAATCCTGTTGTACTCGTCTAGACCTAGTCCATACACAAGCCATTTCCTGGCCTTGGCATTCTTTTTCCATTTCCTCAAATCTTCAGCAGTACAATCAACTCTTGTCTTTGGCACGTCCACTCATTTGGTATTCTTCTTTGTAGTAGCCAGGGGACCATCATTAACTATGTCCTAGAGTTCATAGTCTTCTCCTATGATGTGGTCTCTCATCCTGTTCTTCCACTAGGAATAGTACTGGCCATTAAAGAGTGGAGGCCTAGTAGTGGATTGCCCTTCCTAGTTTCCAGGTGGTGCACTCATCTTGATCTGTTCCTAAGGTATTAACCTCTTCAAGAATAACCTGTTCTGATACCAATTGATGTTTTATACTTCAATACCACACAAGAGGGGGGGAGTGATTTGTGTGGTACCCAATTTTTGATTAACTTGATTATAGAAGGACCTGGTTCTTCTATGTGTTCCAACTACTGCTGTTGTGGAATAATAAGTACAGAAAATAAAGAATACAAAGATTTTTACGTGAAAAATACCTGGCTCAAAAGGTGAAAAAAAACCCACGACCTACCTTCCAGTAGGATTTTCCCAAACTCTCCACTAAAATCACTGAGCCAAAAACTGCATTTACAAAAACTCTTTTGTAAACCTAGGATTAACTCTAATCTCGTTGTGGCACACAGCCTCAACTGTTACGACAACTTCAAGTTAACTCTAACTTGAAAAATCTAAGTACCTAATACAATTGCTTCTATAAAAGCTGAAAGGTACAATGTAAAATCACCTACTACAATTGAACTAGAGTAAAAGATAGACACTTGGAACTGGTTCTTCTATCTGGTTCAAGTAGCTTCAGGATTGCACGCTTGAATCACACATAAATTGCTTGCAAAATTGCCTTGCTATTTTGCTCTCAATTCACATTTAACTTCTGCTTATGTGCATTACCTGTAAAAGAGAACAACACTAATATTTTAGGGGTTAGTAATTAGATATTGACTAGGATACAAATGCTACTCTTCCATGGTGGAAGAGTTCTAGTTGATCTCATACTCTAACTCTATCATTTTCCTAAACTGTGTTCTCTTTGTATAATGAGTCTTTCTCCTTATCCAATATACAACCTTTTCGATCATGGTCAGGAGATATTACTTCTGTTAAGTTAGATTTATCTCCTTCACGTACATCTCACATGTTTAGGTTGATTACAACTGTGCTTCACAAGATGGACCTGGTCCATGTCTGAGTTCTTTTTTCAGTCTTCAAAAACTTCACATTTACTTGGGCCAACAAATAGCAATTGAAATAAAGTATGATAAAGTAAAATCAAAGCACACAAATTGAACAGTTACAACATTGGGGGAGAGCCACCCTTGTATTGGATGAAATTCAATCGGTATCAGGACATAGATGAAATAAGAGTTTAATGAGAAAGATAATATATTGCTTCTGAATGATTGTTACAATGTGTTTTACAAGTGATCAGACCCCTTTATATAGTAGGAGAGTCCTACTTTAGGTACAATTCTATAAAAGATAAAAATCTCCCGATTTTCTGATTTTCTGGTTCCATATTGATATGTGCCGAGATTCTCACCGTAATATTCGACCGATCACAGATATTTCGGCCTTCCGTTATTCTGGTCTTATATCAGTTATACTCTCAATGTTTCCTTGAGCTCGTTCGGGGCCAGGGTCAGTTCTAGGATCACTGACTCAATTTTCTCGAGGACAGATATTCGGATCTCGGGTTCTAGCCTGTTGGGACCGGGGTCGATCTTCAGTCCATCGTGCTTCGAGCCCAATCTGTCATGTTGTAGACGAGCCCAATTTTGACTTTATACGGATAGTCCCCTCGTTTTTCGGAGAGTAAACGACGACAAACGATATGAGCTTTCGGTTCTACCTCGGTACTCCGCGTTAGAAACGACAAAATGAATGAAACATCTCGTCAGTCACGTCTTAATGGCATTAAATGCTTGTCAGTTGCTGGTCGGCCACTCCTGGATTTGAACCGGCATTTGAAAATTATAAATACCTCATCCGTCATTCATTCAAACATTACATCCAAACCTTCCCTACTCTTGTTCCTAAGAAATCTCTACATTTTCTAGCATTTGTATCCTGATTTCTTGAGATCTTAGTAAGAACTTTCGCTTATCTTCATTCCAAGCTATCAAGTGTATCCCTTTAACTTCCTCTTTTTCATCTCTTTCCCTCCATTTTAAATGAAAATGGCAAAAACTTCAAAAATAGGTTCCCAAAAAGAAACTACTTCTACATCGCGGCCGGCCGGTGAGGAACCAGCGGCGGAACCTCCGCTTAGCACGTTTATTCTTGATGGGTGCTCGGTGACCGCCGATTTTAAGGTTGAGAAACCTTCACCTGTACTGGACCGGTGTGAGAAGGTTTTGAGGTACATCTGCTCGATCACAGAAGAAATTCTCCCCACGGTTAAAAAGGATTGCAACTGGGTCGGAAAAGACGTAGTGGTTTCCAGGACCGATAAGATATCACTACCCACGTCGAGGGATATTTAAGTGTTTACACTTATCCCTTTACACTGGGCCCCTTGGACCCGATAATCATCCTCTTCTGCAAAAGGTACGAGGTGCGCCTTGGTCAGATCCACCCCTCGTTCTGGAGGATCGTCATTCTCCTCCGTTTCTTTGTGAGCAAGATCGACGGATACTCGTTCACCATCGACCACCTTACGCACCTATACAGTCCCCGACTCTTTTGGAGGGTACTGATTAAACTTGCACATAGGGCTAGTAAAGCCCCATTCTGATCATCGATGAAGACGGGGATCGAGGTTCGCTAGGCCGTTTTGTCCGAGTGAGGACCTCGGACCTGATCCCAGCAGAATACATGTCGTTCCTCGAGAAGTAGAACACAAAACGTAAGTAAAATTTCGCTTTTCCAAGATTTCATTTCACTCTTTTTCCCTTCTTTCTTATCAGTGTTTGGTGGTGGTGCAGCTGTTGCTCGGGTCCCAAATGTAGTCCCTCGACTCAAGGAGTAGGTCGAGGGCATTGTGTCACAGACACCGTATTCCGAACGTGCATGGCGCGAACTTTCGAAGGGCCGGTGGGAGGCCCATTCTCATAGTGATATTCCTTTTTTGAGTGGACAACACTTGGATTTCCACCGTGCTGCTGAGCCCTTACTCATTTCTTTTTTTTTTGCAGGTCTTTCTAAGGATATCGCAACGAGGCCTCCATCCGGTGACGAGGATTGACCCGCCAAGTCCCTTGCTCCAAGACAGGGTGAGGTGCTCATTTTTTCGGGACTGACCCCGGACTCAGCTTTACCGGGTCTTTTGGTGATCTGCTCATTTCTTCTGATGTTCTCCCGGGACGGTTCGGGCTCAACTCTACTGGGGGCGTGACTTTGATTTTGTTGCTGCGTTATCACCGCTTGTTGAGCCTGCAACATTTCAAAGATTAACCACAGGCTAACCACATTACCTTCGCCTTCGGGCGCTTCTCGAGCCGCTAGTCGGGGTGGATGCTGTTTTCGGGATCAGTTGGCAGGTTTACGTCGATAGCCACCTGTGAGTTAGCATCGACTAGGTCAGCAACTGGGACTCCATTGGGATCAGTAGGAGGCACCTCGTTGCTAGGCACCAGATTGTTATTTTCTCCATGATGGCCAAACTCAGCATCAACGTTTAAGTAGGCAGACTGAGAATTTGATATTTTCTAAACTGACCTGAAATTAAGACTTTAAAGAACAAACGTAAAATAGAGAGTTAAGGAGATTTGTATCAAATCACCAATATTATCCTTTGTCCCACGGTGGACGTCAAACTATTTACCCTTAAAACGGATTACAATTAAATTTGTACGCGGTTCTAAGGATATGTAGGTTGATTCAACATATATAATCAAGAATGTTAGATAAACGAGTTAAAGAAAAAATAAATAATCGAACCAATTGTGACGTTAAGGCCGGGCTCGGATTTAAGCTGAACAGTAGTTTTGCCCTCGACCGGGCCCTTTATTCGAAGCCAATTGTGTATGAAGAACAACAATAAAATACGAACTTTGCAATAGCTAGAAAGTAAAAAAATAAACTTGTATTGCCTTGGTTTGCGTATTACAATATGTGTTATCAAAGAAAAACTTTCCCTTTATATAGTAGAAGAGTTTCACCCCTAATATAAGTCTAAAAAGGGTAAAAATCCCCCTTTCTCGTTAATTAAAGATCTGTAACCGCTATCGAGCGAGATCCGCACCGTGATATTCGGTTGGATCTGGCTATTAGGGCCATCTATCTGTCACCCACAACCGTTCATGCGCTTCTCGAAGTCGCAGAACTCGTCCCGGGTTCGGGGTGCGTCGTTTTATCAGGTCCTATGGCGAGCACTCCGTTCGGACCTCGATACAAGAAGTTCCCAACTTCGATTTTGATCTCATGTATTCATACTCTTGCTTCGTTTGACACACCAGGAAATCAGGATGCGTTAGCCCCGATTTCACATGTATACATCGTTAAAGCCTCTAACTTTTAATGGTAATTAAATTAAATATATCAGTAATAAAGTTAGATACTTAAAGTGAAAACTAAGCAATTCAGCCATTACAATAGCCGCTAAACAATTACCGTCAAAGCATGTGAGTCTTAGCGGCTATAGAAACTACCTTTACCGGCACTTCTGGTGAGTGGCTGCTAAAACAAAAACCCCTTTTCTTTTTTTGGTACCGCACGTGCATCCGTTCATCATAATGGAGTTATGATGGCATGATGAGAAAATACCTTTTAAATTTTTGGCCCTTAACTTCATTACATTGGTGCCTTATTAAAATTCTTAGGGGTCGTTTGGTACGAGGTATAAGAAGGTATAAGGGTGGTATAAAAATTTAATATCATCTTAATACTCTGTTTGATTAGCAAACCAAGTATAAGTTATTCCGGTATTAATTTTAACACTGGAATAACTTATACCTTATAGAAGGTGAGATAATTAGCACCGGTATAACTTATACCTTGAGGGAATTAGTACCGGTATAACGTATACCTTCTTCTTAGAAATTATGCAATTATCATTCTTAATACAACATACCAAACAATGAATAATAACAATCCCAACATAACTAATCCCAACATAACTTATCCCAATATAATTTATACCGATATAAATCATATTCCAACCAAACGACTCTTTAGTGTATTGTGCTACTGCCGGCTTGAAATGTTCGATTCTCAAATGCCTTTTAAAGGGTAAAGTGCTGAGCTCCTATAAAAACTTGAAGGGGGAATAGTGCCCTCTCTTTCAAGTTTTAACTTGCCAAACAGTGCCGCACGGTGTTGTGGAGTCTAGAATAATGCTCGTTAGTTGTTACAGCAGGAATCCACTATTGTCTATTTTGTTCTTTCCGATTTTTTCTAACATGTCTTGGGACTTTTGATTCTCTAGCTAGTTAGCATCATTCTCATTTCTTTTCCATCACACAGCTGTGAAGTCCTAGATGCATGCGATATTTTTCTTTTAGACGTATGGAATCTAGCCAACACTGGAACTGGTTACGTCTTTATAATTTTCTTTACGGGAGGAGGTGAATTAGCTATTGATGGCAAGTCAATCGTAAAGTTCAAAATGTTCCATTAGTATTTTGCCCAGAAACTTGATGCATTTAGTTAAATGCTGGACTAGTCAAATTAATACTCTTTTGAGAGAAAGCAACCTTCCTTTTTTTCTTGGGTGAGGGGGAAGGGGTGGGGGGGGGGGGGAGGAAGCTGAATACCCGACACAGTGTCCGTCATGTATATTTAGAGGCGGAGCTACGATTTGAAGCTTATGTGTTAATGATTCTAAATCTTTTAGGTTATTGGGTTCTAAATTAATAATTTGTACACATTCAATGATTTTTTTAAGACAAATACATAGTTTGGTCCAAAGCTACTCTGCCCTTTCTTATCTCTTTACTAAACTAGTTGAAGAAACCAACAAGAGAGGAGATAAATTCAGACTTAGCTCAAGGTCTACATCACAAAATTGGTGGTGACTTTGCTGACCAAATGCTTTCCGTAAACAGCTCCTTCAAAATTCTTGGTGCCACCAGTCTTCTGTGAACACACATCTAGCGGCTCTATTGCAGCATCAAAGTTTGGCTAATACGGAAGATAAAACACATATCATCAGCAACTAACATTGAGCCATATCATATTTCTTTTACTTTTAACTGACACAAAAGAAAAAAGAGCTTTTAACCTCATAAAAGTAGGCCACGCAAACACGATATTTGGGAGAGTTATTGATGACCCGGTGCAATGTTGATTCATAAATTCCGTTTGATAAGATCTACCAATAGCCACCATACAAAAACAGCTTAAGCAGAGGGGTAAGAATGATAAAAAAGTTACGAAGCAAATTGCATACCTTCAACATATCTCCTATATTACACACAAATGTGCCTGGGATAGGTGGTGCTGATATCCACTCGCCCGATTTGTTTCTCACCTTAAAACAACCCAATATGATTAGTAGTTTGTAAATCAGGATGAACTTCAAATCATAAAACAAAGATGTAAGACGAGGCTTTACAAATTAAATCTAGGGAGTAGGCATGCTTTAAGGACTCGGAAGCCAATCTTCCTCAGTAGCTTTCAAAGAATGAAACAAAATTGGAACGAGGAAACATAATTGTACCTGAAGGGCAACTATGTCGTCATCTTGGTTGACTAATGTTAATAGCCCTATAAGATAAGAAAACACTTATATCATGGTTGCTAATCAATGGGATAGTATGCTATCCTTGCAAAGATCAGAAGCTTTACCATAATCTGTATGGGCGCCACTGAGATTTATTCAGTTCGGAGAAAAGAGATGGACAACAGAGAAAGCCAAAAAACATCACTCATTGGAAAAGAGATACACCAATAAGAGAACAGGAAAAAAAAAATGATAAACAAGAAAAAATGTGATGACCGACACCAACAACTTACCATCCAACATCATTGTCAGCCTTATCATGTCCATTTGAAATGGACGCAGCAGGGTAGCCAATTATTCGCAAGACCCAAAAAGGATCACCACCTATTTCACCCTCCATTTCATCCGCTGATCCACCCAATGCCAGAGCAATTCCCCTCATTATCTTTCGCGATAGATCTGTCAGCAGTATAATACAAAAGTTCACCAACTTCGTTTCAGTTCCGTGCAGAAAACCTTTATCAGTATAGCCACTGCATAAATGTCAAAGGAGTATGTAATAGAGCAAGGCACCTGTGCAACGGTCAACATACTCCTCCGTTAACTGCTTGAAATTTGGAGGGTTACTTGGCCTGCATATGAAAACATTGTATGTAGACCAAACAAAATGAAGAAAGAACAAATCCAAAGTCGTCATTTAGCAGTCAGTAGCATATACCATGGGGAAGAAATGGCAAAGGTTTTAAGATGTACCAAGGGAAAGAAAGGAGGGGGTTAGTGCAAAGACCATGCGTTACAAGTAACTGGCTAACCTACCATATGTTGGATCCTTGCATAACTTTTCCAAGATCTCCATACATCCCATGTTTCACTTCTCTATAGCACTGCAACCAACAAACAAGATAGAGATAAAAGTGCATCAAGGACGATTTAGTAACAGAAACAGTACAATTACTAATAATTATTAAACAAAGTATTCCTATAAAAGCTGTATCAAGACATATGTGCACATAGAAACTGATATTGAGAGGAGTTCACAACTATACCATTGCAAACAGCAGAAATGTTGTCCATAGTTGAAGAATGGTCTTTACGAGAAAAGGCAATTTTTTCTCATTTTTGAGAAGAGCTTAATCAATTTGTAAATGAATTAATGATAACGTTCGCAAGTGAGCCAGGAACCCAAATAATTGAAACAAGACCTCACCTAAAAGGCAACGAGCCCCAATCCCAATAGGTAGAGGGTAAATAGGAATAACTTTACAATCTGTGCATTGTTTAAAAGCTCTCTCTTCATCTAACACACACACACTCTACATAGAAGATATGATCAAGATGAGGCTAACAGCAGGAAAATAAGTCTTCTCTTTTTGTTTTAACAACTGGCATATCATTTGCTCCATACAAGTTTGATATTGCCATTCCTGGATCCAAAGACTACATATTTATATATCTAGATTATCCAATAGCACAGTAATTCAATCAGTTCCAGTTTTACAAAACAATCAGAAACTGAGCACACACTTCAAAACCTCCAAATTGTGAGCAAATACAAACAGCTATCTAATGCATAATGTGTGAAAAATTCTACGCATCCAATCCAAAACATTAAATGGTAGAGTAAAGATAAGCCACAGAAATAGAATCAGTAGAAATAATATACATTTGGTATATATAGCTATAAGCACGGGCTTACAGGTGAAAATGCGAAGAAACCCAAGAATAATACAACAAGTGGTACACTTATTTTCTGTAATATATAGACCGTAAGTAATTAATATAACCTACATCAATAGCTTCATGTATATCAGGTATGCCTTTGGTTATATTCTCTCCAATTCTTTGATATCCTCTGCATTCAAGATACATAAGCAAGCATTAGTGAAGATAATATGTTGAATTTAAGATACTGGGTAATCACAAGAGTAAACCTGTATCCAGTTGCTGCAGAAAGTTTGATTTTGAGTTTCTCCTCATAGGGTTGATGAAAATATTCACGTGTAATGCTTTTAATCTCTTTCATAAGGGAAAGAGGGATACCATGGCCCTTCTGCAAGAACAGAAGACGCAACAATTTAGTGTCTCTAACACAGAAAGTAACAATTCAAATTTACGAAAGATCCAAACATAACTTAAAACTCAGGAGAAGCTTAGCTTCTTTCACAGTGACAGCACACTGTCTTCCCCAATATTGTAAATTCATAGATACAAAAAATAGGCAGCAATTAAGACCAGACAATAACATCAATTAAGACGGAGAAGAATAATTACCACATAAAAGAATCCAGCTTCTCTACAGGCCTGATCCAATTGTCTAACAACTTGAGCCACACCTTCATCTTGAGCCAAATTTGGATGATCCCACTTCTCTAAAAGAGGACTTAAATCTGTCTCATACGAAAAAAATAAAATAAATTTTCACAGAACCAATTGAACAGTTTTAAGCAAGGTTTCCACAGCAATGTCCAAAGAGTGAAGATAAAATTTGGAGTTAAAAACAACAGCAAAATTAAAGTAGGAACTTGTAAATAGGGCTTGAAATTGCAGACCTATTATTGGGATAGACTTGAAATCTGTTGCCATGGTGCTTGGAGCTTTCTGTCTAGGCTCAAGCAACTCTTGCTCTGCTAGCTCTGTTAGCTGATTCTTTTGGTCTCTTGTTTTGGGTAATATTCCTCGGTTGGCAAATCTAATAACGGAGTCTAGCTGATGCTACTTAATAGTAGTAGATGAACTCTCCAATCTAATGATGGAGTTTAACTCAGTTTACCTGCTTTAACTTACCTAATTTTTATTGTGAAGTCCAACATCATTTCACCGATCCTATTAAAATTAAAACTTAAAAAATGACATAAAATGTACTAAAAGTATTACACCCCATGTTTTCGTACATAAAAGTATATCATGAGTAAATCGATATAAGCTGGGGAATGAGATTATTTTGAGGTCATAAGCATTATGTTATTTCAAACAAGTGATAAGTAAATTCGTGAAGGTAAGAGGGTAAGCAAATCGAAGAAAATTTAAAGTTTGACATTTTGGGATAAAATGCGGTCCGAGCTATAATAGCCGATATTTATGTACTAGTACCATACAAGCTACCACATGACTATAATACTAAGGTATATAAAGTGTATTAAAAGTGACTAGTATTTTAAGTAAATAGAGATAATTTTTAATTATGTGAATAATTGGTTAATTATTAATTAACGGGATTAACAAATTAATAAGAAATTAATTAATACATTGTTGGATAAGAACTGACCACCCCAAACGTGGCAGCCACAAAGTCATAACATATGACTATTAAGTCATTCTTCTAGATGGCATTTTAAGAGAGTTGGGTGGCCCACTAAGCCACAAAGTAGGGCCCACTCTCAAAGGTTAAGAAAACCTTTCAAATTCATTCTTTGAATCTCTAAGATGGAAGCTTCAGCAACTCATTCAAAATTTAATCAACGTGACTTTGCTACAAAAGATTATACGAGACTACGTTATGTTATAGCAACGGGGTTTTGCGATTCGAAGGGAGTATAGTGCAATATTTCTCAAAGAATGTCATACGGATTCTCCCTACATCGATCCGCCATCACGCATTGTCGTAATCAATGGTGTTAAAAGTATTGTCAAGAGAAACGGTTCAGGTATGTTAAGACTATTCCTTCTTTTTTTGGCATGATCCATACGACACAAACGAAACGAGCAAATGCACAGTTTCCATAAATGACTCTATTTGTAGAAATGCTAGAGATACTTATATTCTTGATTTCCCATAAGTCTTATTATTCTATCGCCTGTTCATGGGTCTCAGAAAATACGTGAGTTGATAAAGTCTATTTCATGATATTAATCAAAGGCATATTGGTCTTATAACACTCCGAAAGATTTTAATGACATACTTCTCATGCATTGCATTCATTTATACATGTACATCCCATATACATACATATATATATATGTGTGTGTGTGTGTGTGTGTGTGTGTGTGTGTATGGGAAAAAGGTTACGGCGTTATGTACACATCACCACCTGATCAGCTGGTATACGTTGATAATTTTGTCCACAGTGGCCGAGATGATATGATGGGATGCCCTCAGAGGCTTGATGATGTTATGAACACATGTACCTATGCACGACATGACATTCATACACATATGCATGACACTATAAGTATTTCATGATTTACAGAGTTATCCAGACCTACAGGTTGAGTCATTTACTCTATATTTCATCCATATCTTTTATGTACTTATTTATGTGCCTTACATACTCGGTACATTATTCGTACTATCATCCCTTTTGCCTGGGGATGCTGCGTTTCATGCCCGCAGGTCCCGATAGACAGGTCGAGAGTCCTCCAAGTAGGCTATCAGCTCAGCGGAAGATGTTGGTGCGCTCCATTTTCTCCGGAGTTGCTTGTTTGGTCAGTATGATTTAGACGCGTATTGTTTGGTATGGCGGGGCCTGTCCCGACCTTTATGATATTATGTATTCTGAGAGGCTTGTAGACAAATATCATATATACAGATACTTGTATGGCCTTGTCAGCCTATATTTTAAGCATATAATGGATCACATTGACCTTATAGGCCAGTATGTCACAGGTATAAGTTTCTATATCAGGTTGGGTTGTCCTATGTCGGGTGTTCCCTCATGTTTACTCTTGTTATCGCATGACATCCCTTCCAGCCCACTTACCTCTGATGATAAATAAGAAAGATACGTTATGTTGGTACTCGACTGAGTAAGGTATCGGGTGCTCATTGCAGCCCATAGGTTTGGGTCGTGACAAAAGTGGTATCAGAGCAGTTTTGTCCTAGGGAGTCTACAAGCTGTGTCTAGTAGAGTCTTGCTTATGGGTGTGTTGTGCACCATACTTATAAGCAGGAGACTACATACATTTAGGACTATCACTCTTTCTTCTTACTCTAGATCGTGTGGTAGAGCTCAGTTGTAAAATCTCAATTTCCTAGACTCTATCTTATTCATAATACGACGATGCTTACATTTAAAAAGATGGTTGGTAAGGGATTGAATGCGGTTGTGGAAGAGTTGAGTCAGAAGAACTCGGTGAGCTTCTGGAAAAGAAGCCTCAAGGCAAGAATATCTATCCACCTTTATGGTGAAAATAATGAGAGATTTAAAAGATAAATACAAATTTCAACAAGTAAAGGAAGCAATGTGAAAGAGGGTACGAGGTACCCAGCTGATGAAGATTATCATTATTTACCATTTAGGAAGAGAGATATAAGCATTTTAAGTTACCTTTAACAGTAATAGAGTTATGTACAATTGGCCACACCGATCTAAGTTATGCTCTATGGGAGCTAATAAATATGGTTTAAGAGAAGGACATAATATCACGATTCGGCTGGGGTTAGAGTGACCGAAAATGGTGGATGAATTATTTGCGTTAGTTGATATTTCCAAAGGATATTACAAATGTGCTAATAGATCTCCTTCTGAGACACCCAGATGGTGCACTCTAAAATAGTACAGCTAGATATGAGTACTATAAAGATAGGAACTGGAAACCTTGAAGGAATAAATATTACCTTAGGGTGGTTCCCGTCCCTAGTAGAGCAAGAACGTTAAGCAACCCGAAGAGCCACTGGATGGAGCAAAGGGGTGCCAAAAGCAAGAGAATATCTTGTTCAAGTTTTCAGAATAAAGTTATAGACATATATATTAGCGGGAAATAAGAAGAGAGTTAACGAAGCATTATGAGTAAGATGTGATACATGAATGATGTAACGACCCGACTGGTCGTTTTGAGCTCTAGCATGTCGTTCAGCGGGTTGAGGCCATGAGCAGCTTCACTTCAGGTATTATGACTTGTATGCATGGTCAGAATTGAATTCCGAGAAGTTCGGAGTTGATTTGGAAAGAGAATTCTCATTTCGGAAGCTTTAAGTTGAAAGAATTGACTAAGGTTGGATTTTTGAGTAAACGACCTCAAAATCGGGATTCGAAGGTTCCAGCAGGTTCATATGATGATTTCGGACTTAGGCGTATGTCCAGACTGGGTTTTGGAAGACCCGGGAACGTTTCGGCGCCTATTGTGGAAGTTAGCATTTTGGAAGAAATTTCATAAGTTTGGGTTGAAGTGCATTACAGTGTTATCAATGTCTGTTTGAGATTTCGAGTCTGGGAATAGCTCCGTATGGTGATTCTAGAGTTGGGAGCGCGATCAGAAGTGAATTCGAAGGTTCATGGGTCGTTTTAGAGTCATTTGGCTAAAGATAGAAATTTGAAGGTTTTTGGGAAGTTTGACAGGAAATGGACTTTTTGATATCGGGGTCAGAATCCGATTCCGGAAGTTGGAGCAGGTTCTTAATGTCGAATATGACTTGTGTGCAAAATTTGAAGTCAATCGGACGTGATTTGATAGGTTTAAACATCGAAAGTACACGTTTGAAATTCTAAAGTTCATAAAGCTTTGATTGGAGGTCGATTCATGGTTTTAGCGTTGGTTTGATATGATTTGAGGCATCGAGCAAGTCCATAATGTGTTTTGGGACTGGTTGGTATGATTAGTTTGGGTCCAGGAGGCCTCGGGTGGATTCCGGGTGATTAACAGATCGAATTGGAGCTTGAAGGATGGGCTGAAGGGGTATAGTTGCTGGTGTAACCGCTTCTGCGGAGGATTCACCGTAGAAGCGGCCCCGCAGAAGCGAAGAAGGGCACCGCAGAAGCGGTTAGAAGTGAAGGGATCAGGGACCGCAGGTGAGAAGGAATTACCGCACTTGCGTGATCGCAGATGCGGTTGGTACGGCGCAGAAGCGGAAATGCTAGAGGTAGTGAGGTTCTTTTAAATCGGGTGTTGGGTTCATTTTAACTCCATTTTACATTGGAGCCGATTTTGGAGCAATTTTTAGGTGCCATTTTCACCACTAAGCATGAGGTAAGTAATTTATGCTAGTTTTTGGTTAAATACATGATTATATACGGAATTGAGCATGAAATTGGTAGAAACTTGGGGTTTGAGGGAAAACCTAGAAAATTGATATTCTTGGAAATTGACCACGATTTTGAGTATGAAATTGAGAGTAAATTATATATTTGAGTTCGTGAGGTTATGGGTAAAGTTTATCTTCGAAAAATTTCGGAATCCGAGTATGTGGTCCCGAGTGCCATTTTGTCAACTTTTCGATCGGGGGTTAGAAATTGTTATAAATTGTATTATAATGAGTAATTGAACATGTATTAACAGATTTGCATAATTATTGGCTAGTTTTGGAGCATTGTGCATTGATTCGAGTCTTCGGTAGGGCGTGGAATGCCGATTATGGATCTTTCGAGCGAGGTGAGTCTCCTTTCTAACCTTGTAAGAGGGAATTGTCCTCATAGATGAAATAATTGGTTGTGTGCTCTTATTTGTGAGGGCTACATATGCACGAGGTGACGAGATTCCGTGCGTAACTACTAATATGTGTAAGTTCGGGTAGTCTAAGACCCAAAAGTATGCTATAATTGGAATATCTGTAATTTTGTTGGCAGTTGAATTGATTCAAATCCTATAGAATTGGTAAATGAATTTCTAAAAGGACTAAACTTCATTTTCTTAAATCATTAAAAGAGAATTGGCTTTTATTTGGATAAATGTTCACCGATAAATTCTTAATTGACTGTTTGAGCATGTATTTCTATGTGTACCTGCGTCGCATGTATGATTCACGAGCAGGGTGATTGTTTATTTAAATTTGACCGAGTCGCATGTGTGATTCGTGAGCAGGGTAATAGATGTATCTATGGTTCGCGCCGTTCGATCCTCGACAGTGCACATTTTACATTTCTGTTGGATCAGGCCATACAACCTCGGCATGATTTGTGCATGCTTGTATTGCTTGCCTTAAAACTTATTGAAGTTGTTATTGCCTCTTCCCGACTTAAGAATATATGTATAAATGATGAAAAGGAATTTGAAAATTTCCTATAAGAGAACGAATTTTTTACTTGCTTCAACCTATCGAATTACAACCATGTTTATAAAAATCCACGATCTAAAATATTATTGATATAACATTATTGGACCACTAGTAAGTGTCGAAGTCGACCTCTCGTCTCTACTTCTTCGAGATTAGGCGGGATACTCATTGGGTACACGTTGTTTTCGTACTGATACTACACTTCTGTGCATTTTTTGTTGCACAGGCGCATGCATCTCTGGTGGCCTAGTGGGCGTAGCAGCATAGTTGATACGGAGACTTAGGTGAGATGCAGTTCCCGAGATGACCCGCAGCCAGTAGAGTCTCTTTTAGATTACTATATTTTTTTCTGTCCAATATTGTATTCCAGACGGTCATTGTATTACATTATTTCTTAGAAATTGCTCATGCACTTATGACACCGGGTTCTGGCATGTCTATGGTTTATTCAGAAAATTTAAAAGTTGTTAGATGTTTCATTTTTTATTCAGAGGAATTTATTTTGTATTGTTTCAACGTAAAAGAAGTGATTTCGGAAATATTTAAAACGAGAATTTAATTAAGTATTTTGGTTGGCTTGCCTGACAGCGGTGTCCGGTGCCATCACGACCCTTAGTGGATTTTTGGTCGTGACAACATGGTATTAGAGCACTAGGTTCCCTAGGGTCTCACGAGTCATGAGCAAGTCTAGTAGAGTCTCGCGGATCGGTACGGAGACGTCTGTACTTATCTTCGGGAGGCTATAGGGCTGTTAGGAGTACTTCCCTTCTTGATTCCTCGTCGTGCAATTTGATTCCTTTGAGGCTTATGCCCTTGTTTCCTTCCTACTCAATCTTACGCGACGCGAACCACTGGTTATAAGTCGAGGATAGAAGGATTGTAATGGCACTATGAATGTGGTGCGGGGTGTTTCTCCCTGCGGAGATGTCTGAGCTATTATCGTCGCCTTGTGGAAGGATATTCTGTCATTTCAGCTTAGTAGCGGTACTTCTAAGAGCTTTGAGGCTAGGCACAAGATGTCGTGATGCTATGAACGATTGTTCCGTAGTATTGATATGATGGTAGGATGTTTGCCTACGTGTCGGGGCAGTGAATGACTTGAAGGGAGGTTTACTCAGTGCACGATCTAGAGATTCGGTATTTTATTCCCGGTAGGGGAAAGGAAATCGAACTAAGAATGTTTCGATTTGGGTTGATGGAGTAACGAGACTTGGTATTTGCGAGCGTGGTGGAGTTTTCTTCTACTATGAGGTGTCATTATCCCTATTGAATGTACTAAGTTCGTCGGTGTTATGATCTTCTACAACCCGCCCTTGGGATAGGATATTGTGAAATAATATTAGAGAAACGATTGTTGGATATTGCGGGGTATGGTCGTTCAGGATTGAATTGGTGTTTCTAATGTCGACGACTCGAGAAAGATGATCTCCGGAAAGGTTTAAAGTTAGTAGCGATTTGTGGGTTCAAGTGATACGAAGATAGATTTTATTAGGGCAACAACTGAGCAGCAAAGGATGAGGAAGGACATGTGGGGAGTGTTAGGTGGTGGTTAAAACTTCTAGAAGGCCAGGTATAAGAAGCAAAGGTCGAGTAGTCGATTAAAGGGGTGAGTTCCGCCAAAGTGGGAGAGTGGAGGGTTGCATATGAGCTCTGTGGTAGGATGACTACGCACCTTAAGGAGAGTTTGGAATGATTTGAGAAGTTTAAAGATTGGTGATTGGGGGCCTACGATTTTAATTTGGAGCATGGGCTATTATGCGGCAGGAGATTTGATACAACGGGAGGGGGGGGGGGGGAGCTACTTGAAACGAAGAAGGATAACATTGAATTGGCAAGATGTCGCCGCACACTTAATTGATGTCCACGAGGAGTGAATGGACTGGTGCATCTAGAGAGTAAGCTCAGACTCAAGATGGGTAATTGATGTCGCAGTGATTGTAACCGTGCAGTGACGTTGGAAGATGTCGTAGAGTGATTTCCACAGGGAGTTATTCCCTGCGAGCAAGTTAGCGGTCGCATGGTTGGCGAAGCTTCTGCAAAGAATTCTATTGGTTATACCGCAAAGAGGTCGGTCGTGCAAATGTGGTTGATGATTCAAAGTATAAAAAAGGGGTTTTACAGAAAGATTCTAAGAATATTTACGGTTGATTGTGCATGGTTATGTCAATAAGAGATAAGGAATCCTGGTAAATTTCAGAGTTGTGTAATAGTGGCTTCAAGCTAAGTGGGAGAGTCCCACCACCTACAATTGGGTTGTATGGTTATCTTCTTGTGAGATTTCGGGTTATCGGTGTATTGCTAAGTTATTTCAACTATGGGAAAAGAGCATAAGTGTTAATTTGAGCAAGGAATTGTTAAAGGTGTGCTATGGTTGGCCTTATCGGCTCATGTTCAGACTTGGGGATGGATTCAGGATTTATGCCTTGTATAGATACGGGGTTCAAGGGAAGTGATTCTGTCGGGTGCTTCGCCGTGAGGGTATTCATGTTCTAGGAGATTCGTGAAGTTGATTATATTTGGGGCCAAGTCAGAGCGGGTGGCTCTCATCAGCGGTCCTAGTGAATTCAAAAGTTAAAGCATGGTGCCTAATAATTTCGAGCATATAGGTACGGTTAAGAAGCAAGCTTTGTAGCGGCTATTGAGAAGAGGAACATAATGTCCTATGATGTTTTGACTTGTAGTGTAGCATTTGGGGGGTATGAAATGGTTTGTGGGATTTGAGACAACATGGTCTCGTGATTCAAGATCACTCGGGATGAATGCGGATGGAGTGTGTTAGGTATTGAATGGAGTTATTATTATTTCTAAGGCAATCAAGGATAAATTGGAAGAATATAGATTGGTTAGCCATATTTGAGTTGGCATATTGGTGGTAGTGATAAGTTCCTTCAGCGTGATCAAGTTATGCAAGTGATTGTGACGGAACATGTGAGGCTTGTCGGTCGCCGTAATTGATGTTATTCAGAAGTATTCTACTGTTATGGCCTGTTATGTGGAGGCGGATCCCGGAAGAGGTATGATGGCTTAGACCACTACGTAGAGATTTGTATTTTCTACGGTTATAAGAATTTACCTGTGTGTTACTATGGTTCTCCTGAAGTGAGTTAGGTGAAAAGTTTTTATATAATGAAGCGTTAACCTATTATTGGTTCTGTAGTTATGATAAAAATCGTGTTCTATCCATATTGGAATGATGGGTGCATAAGTGGTATGGAAATTAAAGTAAGGATCAAGGTTGTAGTTCAATGTTGACAAGGATGTCACGGGCTCGGATGAGCAGGAAGGGAGTTTCGATATTTAAAGTAAGTTGGTATTGTCCTCAGCGTTACCTGAGATTGGTGCTTTGTAAAAAAGGCTTTGCATCCTAGATAAGGATTCTTGATCGCTTTTCAGCGTTAGTACGACCAGTGGTTGGATGTATAGACTTGTTATCCGTCATGGGAAGGTTGTATAAGTGTGGCAGGTAGACACTTGATTGATTGAAGAGTTAAACCAAGTATGAAGATTATAGTGATGTCGTTAAATTGAGAATTGATGCCTGGAGGGCCCTCGGTTTATTGGGTTGTGAACTGTAGAGGATTACTCTGGTCATGATGGTAGTTCTCAGGTGTTATGAGAAAAAGGGGAGTTATTATGGACCTTTGAAAGGTTATTAGACTAGTTCAATGTGATCAGAATCAGCTTGAGGTCTATGGATGGATCTAAATGCGAATATGGGCTCTATATCAGGCCAGATGTGTTTATTTCAGCAATGCACTCCTTATGGAAGAGTAGTCAGGGTACTATTTCGTCGTCATCTATTTCATGTAATGATATATTGCGTCGTATGAGTTGCGAGACGTCTTGGTGAATTTCTTATGTGTTGAGGTTCTTCGCAGAGATGATGTTATATGAGCAAGATGGCTCTCGAGATTCAGATCGTATATCGCACCTCAGTTGTGCTTGGGTTTTGTGGCCTATGGTGCTATATGTCTCCCCAGGGATGGTATTATGAACTTAGTGTGCTTGGGACCGATATTTGGTATTTTGTTGTAATGAGCAATCTGGCTCAATGTGCAACTCCTTTGTGAATTTTATGTGTGGATCGGGTGGCACGCCGCCATGGGTATGTTGTTTGGATCGGGTTGCACGCCGCAACAGTGTGATGTTGAGTACAGATTCCTATATCTGTTTTTTTATGTTTTGTTTCCTATCTTTCTGAGGAAAACTCGTATTAGTTATGTGCCCGCGTCGCATGTGTGATTCGCGAGCGGGGTATTTGTTTAATTATGTTGATCGTGCCACATGTATGATTCGCGAGTGGGGCAACTAGATTTCCTTTTTAGAGTTCGTTTTCCTTTGTATCACGTTTAAATTGGTAGCTTATTGGCACATTGTGTCATCATATGAGACTTTTGATCATGTCTGGGATGGCTTATTGCCTGAGCAGTTCGTACTGGGTGAGACGAGATCATTGGATTTAGGATCAGTGCAATCTGATTATATGAAGTATATTAAGGAGCTAAGACCATTATTTGGTTCAGAATGAGGTGATGGTTCTTGTCAGGAGTATAGACCCAATGATTTATTGATTCAACAGTTGGTTATGAATTTCTACACATTTCTTCCATCATGGCGGTATTGTAAGAGTTAGAGCAAGACTTATATATATCTTGAGGTGCCTTGGGAGCATCAGATTCGTGGAATTTCGACTATTATGCTCAGAGAATGTTATTGTGGCTATGTGAATAAAGCGGTGCAAGGTGTGAATTCAGCAAGGGTATGCAGTCATGTTCTGGTACATCGTGTGGTGATTGATACGGTGTTTGTATGTTGGAAACAGGCATGGCAGAGAATTTCGGATGTTGGAATTGGGCTCTAAGTCTTATTTGCCTAAGTGATAAAGGGTATCTTCAGATTGATCGAGCTAGGGTGCCAGCTGATTTGTGGTAGCACGAGTAGGTGCTCGAGGCGCTAAACAGTGATTTCGGGCAACCTCAGTGTAGTTCTTAGCACGTTCGAGTATGAATGCATGTTTAAGTGGGAGAGAATGTAATAACCCGACCGGTCGTTTTGAGCTCTAGCACGTCATTCAGCGGTTTGAGGCCATGAGCAGCTTCACTTCATTGTATGCATGGTCGGAATTGAATTCCGGGAAGTTCGGAGTTGATTTGGAAAGAGAATTCTCATTTCGGAAGATTTAAGTTGAAAGAATTGATTAAGGTTGGATTTTTGAGTAAATGACCTCGGAATCAAGATTCGAAGGTTCCAGCAGGTTCGTATGATGATTTCGGACTTGGGCGTATGTCCGGACTGGGTTTTGGAAGCCTCAGGAACGTTTCGGCGCCTATTGTGGAAGTTAGCATTTTGGAAGAAATTTCATAAGTTTGGGTTAAAGTGTATTACAGTGTTATCAATGTCCGTTTGGGATTTTCGAGTTTGGGAATAGCTCTGTATGGTGATTCTAGAGTTGGGAGCACGATCGGAAGTAAATTCGAAGGTCCGTGGGTCATTTTAGAGTCATTTGGCTAAAGATAGAAATTTGAAGGTTTTTGGGAAGTTTGACTGGAAGTGGACGATTTGATATCAGGATCGGAATCCGATTCTTGAAGTTGGAGCAGGTCCGTAATGTCGAATATGACTTGTGTGCAAAATTTGAAGTCAATCGGATGTGATTTGATAGGTTTAAACATCGAAAGTAGAAGTTTGAAATTCTAAAGTTCATAAAGCTTGGATTGGAGGTTGATTCGTGGTTTTAGCGTTGTTTGATATGATTTGAGGCCTTGATCAAGTCCATAATTTGTTTTGGGACTGGTTGGTATGATTGTTTGGGGCCCCGGGGGCCTCGGGTGGATTCCGGGTGATTAACGGATCGAATTAGAGCTTGAAGGATGGGTTGAAGGGGTCTGGTTGCTGGTGTAACCGCTTCTGCGGAGGGTTCACCGCAGAAGCGAAGAAGAGCACCACAGAAGCGGTTAGAAGTGAAGGGATCAGGGACCGCAGGTTCGAAGGAATTCCCGCGCCTGCGTGATCGCAGATGTAGTTGGTGCGGCGCAGAAGCAGAAATGCTGGAGGCAGTGAGGTTCTTTTAAATTGGGGGTTGAGTTCATTTCAACCCTATTTCTTCCATTGGAGCCAATTTTGGAGCAACTTGAGGTGCCATTTTCACCACCAAGCATGAGGTAAGTAATTTATGCTAGTTTTTGGTTAAATACATGATTATATACGGATTTGAGCATGAAATTGGTAGAAACTTGGGGTTTGAGGGAAAACATAGAAAATTGATATTCTTGGAAATTGACCCGATTTTGAGTATGAAATTGAGAGTAAATTATATATTTGAGTTCGTGAGGTTATAGGTAAAGTTTATCTTTAAAAAATTTCGAAATCCGGGCCCGAGGGCCCGAGGGCCATTTTGTCAACTTTTCGATCGGGGTTAGGAATTGTTATAAATTGGATTATAATGAGTAATTGAACATATATTAACAGATTTGCATAATTATTGGCTAGTTTTGGAGCATTATGCATCGATTCGAGTCTTCGGAAGGGCGTGGAATGCCGGTTATGGATCTTCCGAGCGAGGTGAGCTCCTTTCTAACCTTGTAAGAGGGAATTGTCCCCATATGTGAAATAATTGGTTATGTACTCCTATTTGTGGAGGCTACGTACGCACGAGGTGACGAGAGTCCGTGCGTAGCTACTAATATGTGTAAGTCCGGGTAGTCTAGGACCCAAAAGCATGCTATAATTGGAATATCGGTAATCTTGTTGGCAGTTGAATTGCTTCAAATCCTATCGAATTGGTAAATGAATTTCTAAAAGGATTAAACTTCATTTTCTCAAATCATTAAAAGAGAATTGACTTTTATTTGGATAAATGTTCCCCGATAAATTCTTAATTGACTGTTTGAGCATGTATTTCTATGTGTACCTGCGTCGCATGTATGATTCGCGAACAGGGTGATTGTTTATTAAAATTTGACCGCGTCACATGTGTGATTCGCGAGCGGGGTAATAGATGCATCTATGGTTCGCGTCGTTCGCCCCCGGCAGTGCACATTTTACATTTCTGTTGGATCGAGCCGTACGACCTCGGCGTGATTTGTGCATGCTTGTATTGCTTGCCTTAAAACTTATTGAAGTTGTTATTGCCTCTTCCTGACTTAAGAATATATGTATAAATGATGAAAAAGAATTTGGAAATTTCCTATAAGAGAACGAATTGTTTACTTGCTTCAACCTATCGAATTACAACCATGTTTATAAAAATCCACGATCTAAAGTATTATTGATATAACATTATTGAACTAATAGTAAGTGTCGAAGTCGACCTCTCGTCTCTACTTCTTCGAGATTAGGCGGGATACTCATTGGGTACACGTTATTTTCGTACTCATACTACACTTCTGTGCATTTTTATTGCACAGGCACATGCATCTCTAGTGGCCTAGTGGGCGTAGCAGCATGGTTGATACAGAGACTTAGGTCAGCTGCACTTCCTGAGATGACCCGCAGCCAGAAGAGTCTCTTTTAGATTACTGTATTTATTTTCTGTCCAATATTGTATTCCGGACGGTCGTTGTATTACATTATTTCTTAGAAATTGCTCATACACTTGTGACACCGGGTTCTGGGATGTCTATGGGTTTATTCAGAAATTTTAAAAGTTGTTAAACATTTCATTTTTTATTCAGAGGAATTTACTGTGTATTGTTTAAACGTAAAAGAAGTGATTTCGAAAATATTTAAAACGAGAATTTAATTAAGTATTTTGGTTGGCTTGCCTGACAGCGGTGTCCGGCGCCATCACGACCCTTAGTGGATTTTGGGTCGTGACAAAAGTTATAAGGAGTGAAGATGTGATAATATTGTCACAAATGTTGGGAAAATTCTTAAGAAGTTTGAATATTTTAATTTTCACATCTGTGTGACTCCTTTTGATGCTAACTCTCAGTTGAAAAAGAATAATGGTGACCCAGTTCCTCAGTCTAAAGTAATAAAAATCAGTATGGACTGGTAAACAAGGTAAACTAAACATGAATTAGGGATTGAGTGATTTGATAATGGTCGGCATTATGAGAATTTCGGAGATTTCATTCCGGCAATAATAAAATGGACGACAGAAGGATAACCTTTAAAGGCCATTCATGAAGAGCTTCCCCAAAGCAAGCAATGGTTAAGCCTAAAGGACTGTATTTCCAATTATACTAAGTGTCATCCTCGCGAGTAAGGAATTTTGTTATCCTTGGTACAAAAACATTACCACAAGGCGAGTAAGGGTAATCGATGATGTGAAAAAACATCAAAGATGAAGAGGTAAAACATCTATAGGTAGATCATCGTAGCTCAAGCTCTTAGTACTTCCCTAAAGGGGAAATATGGAGTGATATAGCATTAAGTCGAAATTAAGTGGTTGTAATAACTATGGAATAATAAAGGAAGAATGAGATAAGATTGAGAAAAGGATAAGATTGCACTTATCCAAATCCTACACGTATGCTGCAATTCCAAAACATTATGCAAACACGACGTCAAGGAGAGGAAGTAAGGGCTCCTACCTGAGATGTTATTGATAGATAAGGAACCAGTGCGAGAAGTAAGTTAAGACAAAGGAAATGACCCAAGAAAGATTACGCGGAATATTGATATGAGAATAGGCCAATGAGTAGTTAGTAGTTGATTCAGGAAGGGCCTAGCTATGGCTAGACAAAAGGTTACAGACAAATCAACAAATCGTGCAAGATAAATAAAATAAACCCTAACATGGGAATTCAGTCTCATAGATATGACATCATGACCTTGAAAAATATTCAGATAGGAGTTAGGGTAGTTAAAAATACTGTATGGGTGTTATGGAAATAAAAGAGAGTCCCACTGGGAAGACAGTCAAAACTTCAGTTTAGAAGCAATCGTATGAGCACATGAGTGTGGACGTAAGTAACTAAGGATAATTATAGGTAAGTACGAACATCACAAATTCTGTCAAGTAAGCGATATCACAAGCTTGTAACTTTACAAGAGCTAGAAGGTCCTCCCTAAGTACTACAATGCAAGACTAGCTGAGAAAATAAGAAAGAAATATTCAACCTAAATATAGTAACTAGAAGAAGAAATGGTCTTCTAATAGCAGCCTCACTACAATATTGTATGCACTCCATAAGAAAGTGGTCCGGCACCTATCGTGGCTAATGAGCGGGAAGTGAAACCAAAAGTAATGGTCGAAATCATATGAGTTGCACAAAAGAAAAAAAAATAATTCCAACATGTGTGGGTACTAAGATAGCCAAGTATTCATGCAGCAAGTGGCAGAACGGCCAGGAAAAGCAATTGCTCTCATGTAAGGAAAGTTGAGAAGGAACAAAAGGAATTATTTGATAAATGATCCAGAGCTAGATATGTTATGAACGCACTTAAGATTTCAGAGTATTACCCATGCATCATAATGTTGACAAGCATACAGTCGTAGAAGACTCCGGTATAAGTTAAATGAAAGAATTGAGCCCATGTCATAGACAAAGGATTGAATCGTTAGAAGATTGAATCATGGATATTCCATAGCGTCTTTGAAGGGCTAAAATAATAACTAACACCATGAGCCGCAGATCGGAAGATAGTTTAAGCCTACATAAAGGTTGATCAGAGGAAACTAAAGAATTACAACACCCAAATAAATCAGGAGTTTGATTATTGGACCCCGGAAATTGTGGACATCGTGATTGAGAACATTGCAGGATCACCCTTAATATCAGAGGTCCAAAAGAGATAGTACAACAACCATAGTCTGTGAGCACCTAATTTTTGCCCTAAATGAAAATAACTCCTAAAAATAGACCAAAAAATAATTTTAATTGATTTTTAGGAGTTTTTCTTTATTTAGATGCATTTCATGCATTTTTAATATTTTTAAATCATAAAAAAATTGTCACGTTTTAATTTCATGTTATCTTAGGTTTTATTTGTATTTAGGAATTAATTATATTTCCATATGCATTTTTCAATAACTAAAAATAAAAAAAATGCATTCTTAGGATAGTTAATTAATTAGGCAAAATAGATAAAAAATTTGGCCATACAAATTAGGTTAAACAAAATTAGAGTTTAAAATGGCTAACATTGCAAAAATCAAGAAAAAAGAAAGAAAGATTTTTGATTTGTTTTTTTTTAAATTTGGGCTAAAATCATTTTTATGGCACAATTCCTTCAAAATCTACACAATTCCCACACACAACCCAAGCCCATTTCCCTTTTACCTTTGTCTGATGAAAGACCTAGACCAAGACCTGAGAGACCTAGGCAATAGATCAAAAAGCTCCCCCTTCAGAGAAAAATCAAAAACGACGCATCTAAGGCCCAACTTCTTCACAACAAAAATTCTCGATTCCTAAAAAGCTAAGAACGGCTGAACAGACCACCTCCTCATTCGTTCATTTCGATTGAGAACGGGAAGAGAGAGGAGACGAACAGAGAGTTCGAAATCATGGACGCTTCTTTTGAAATTCCGGGATAAAATTTGAAAAAATCGGATAGAAATTTTCCGAGAAAAGATTGAAACGCAAGAAAACATTCCATTTCCTTTCTGGATTTTGTTTGTTTGGAAATGGAAGGAAGCTGAGATGGGGTGTTAAAATTTTTGAGTTGTTATTCCCGTTTCCGATTGTAGCTTGTTGTCTCCGTTTGATGATCCTTTCTTTATTCTGGACTCGCTCGATTCAAAGTTGTAATTTCTAAAATTATACTAATTAAAGGGATCATTTTCAGCTAGCTTTGTTTGGCCTTTCCTTTTTTCTGAACTTGAGCTCCATACAGCTAGGTATGTCCTCTATGAACTTAGATTTGCTTTGTTGTGGAATTCTAGTTGATGTTTGGTGGTTTGTTTTATTATAAGATTAAGGTCGATGTTTAATTTATTTGCTTTGTTATGAAATCGTAATTGATGAGTGGCTTACCTGCTGTTGTCCTATGGATATACTAATTATTTTAGCTTCAAATTGTCATAAAAATCCATTCTATGGCTGGTATTATGATTGATCTCATGTGTTAACTAGCATTCAACCTGTGTGTACATGAGTGTTTATATTTGAGATTTAATTACTGGAACTTGAGTTTGCTCTTATGTGTTGATAAATCAAAGTTTGGTGTATGGTATGACAAGAGGCTCTCGACTGTTATGGCTTTGAAATTTTCGAGAAGTTTGGAGCCCTTTTTTTTAGAGATTTTTCATCTTCTTTCTTTTCTAGTTGAGTTGCGCAATAGACTGTCTAGTTCATAAATTACGAGAATCACAAGCATGCGAAGTTGTTAATCATTTGGTACGAATTTTATCCATGTAATATATTTCAATTCTAGGAAAAAAATAGAAAGTTTTGTGTGTAAGAATATATTTTGGTGTTGTAATGAGGAGTTAAATGTATACTATGAGATTATTGCAATTATTTTCTTTGTGAAATCTGCTGGATAATCAGAGACTTCAATGCCATGATAAATAAATTTCTTTTATTATATAGTATTGAACACAGATCGAATTTCCTTTGAAGAAGAAAGTGTTGCCAACAATCTTGCAAATGTTTCAAAAGTAGAGGCTTTGGCAGGAACTTCTAAACATAATGTGTTGTAACAGTATACAGTAATGCAATCAACACTTTTCTTGAGAAGTGCTATGCCTTTCTGCAGATACTTGTGTGATTCCTTTTCACTAAGTAAGTTCCATGGTTTGTGGCTCACGCTTGATTCCAAATGTAGGAAAATTAAACAAATTAAATACATCGTAGCTTGTTTTAGACGCGTTTTTATAATAAATCATCGTGGCTATGGGAATGGTTCCCGTGGCATAGTCATAATACCTAATTCCCAAATTCGGGAGTGCATTTCATATAACCCGAACATAACAACTTCGAACCTTTTAATAAAATAAACATATCGCGAATCGCGGGTGCATTTCATGTAGCGTGGTTTGTGGTGTGTTCCAAAACGGCAAGTGTACGACAATCGTAACTTGTTCAAGAAATAATTCCATAAATCCTAAAAAGCGGTTAAAATAATTAAAAAGCGGTTATAAAGCTAAAATGCACAATAGGTTTAAAACATGTAGTAAATCAGATAATAGGACAATTATTAATAGTTTAAGCGACCATGCTCGAACCATAGAACTAGAAAATGCCTAACACCTTCTCTCGGGTTAACAGAAAACTTCCTTATCTAGAATTTCTGGTTTCGCAGACTTTTAAATAAAGTCGATTCTCCTCGATTTGGGATTTTAAAATAAACCGGTGACTTGGGACACCAAATAAACTATTCCAAGTGGTGACTCTGATTAAATAAAATAATCTCATTTCGAATAATGTCACTTTAATTGGAAAAACTCCCATATCCCCTCGGGATGGTAAGAAGAAGGTGTGACAGCTCTGACGACTCTTCTGAGAAATCAAAACCCAGAACTTTGGTTCAGGGTTCAAGAATTCGAGCTTAGAATAACTGTTATAGTTGGCTTGTTTTTATCATATTTTTACATGTTGAGCCTAATGTGCTAATTGCCGCTTTTTACCGCTTTGATATTGTTTGGACTGTATATAAATTGCTACGAAACCCTCCTCTCTCTGAGTCTTCTAAATTATCTGGGAAGTGTGCACTTCGTGTAACTTCTCTTCTGTTAGAGTCATATCCCAATTTTAGAACGAGGTTCGGACAAGTTGCAAAGCCAGTGAAGCTTCTGTATTTCCCCCCTCGGCTCGAGCTGTCCGCTCGGGTAAACCAGGTCTAGAACAAATACACCCAGATTTTAAACCTAGAATAACATAGCCTCATGTTGGATCCCTAGTAGTATCGCTTCTTTGTATCACGTGCATTCGACTTTAGGTACTCAACATAGGGGTTGGGTCCGTCTAGGACAGATGTACCCAAAAATTAAAAGACCATCTTGATGCATCTTACGTGATACTTGCGCATCTCTTTGTTTCGGCTTGCAAGTTGACCGGCTTCTAGAATAGGAAAAGAAAATCAAAAAAAAAAGTGAGAGGTAGGTATTTAAAAAATTCTGAAACTCTGTCGAAATTCTGAAAAAAAGAAAAGAAAAGTCATTTCAAAATGAGCCAAAAGTTTCAAGTGCCATGTTTCCCTTGTTCCGTCAAAACTGACTGAACTACGCGAGTTTGATTCTCACCGAATGTGAGATACGTAGGCAAACCTCATCGGTTCCGACCCCAATTTTTAAAAAATCCAAAAAATATTTCCTTTAATTCCGTCCTTAGAAACATTTCCTTAGAAATTCCAAAAAAAAGAAAGAAAAATTTTAAACTCAAAATAATAGTTTCCATCCTTTTGAAGTCTTTCATATGAAAAAAATAACATAAAATCAATCAATCAAAAAGCAAAATCCAAAATACGGATTTTCTTTTGTTTTTGAAGTATTTTTCCCAAAAATTCAAAAAAAAAAACTTTTCCTTGTTTAAAAGTCTTTCTTTCAATTTTTTTTTTTTAAAAAAGTGAAGTCCAAAATATTTTCGCTTTTCTTTAGAAGTGCTTTTGTAAATAAATAAAAGCTCAGAAATCTAAAATATTTTCTTAAAATTCCCTCTTTCAAAAATTAAGAGGCAACATCCAAAATTTAAAAAATATTTTTCTTTTTTTTAGAAAAAGATAAAACAAATGAAAATTCAAACAAAAATATTTTCTTTTTACTTTTAAAATTCCAAAAGTTCAAATCAAAAGCAAATGAATTTTTAGAAATCTTTCTTTCAAAAATAATAAATAAAAAAAATCAAAATCAAAAATCCAAAAAAATATCTCCTTTCTTCTTTTAAAGTATTTTTTTCGAAAATTCCAAAAGAAATAAAGAAAAAAATCAAAAAAGAATGTGACGACCCGGCCAGTCGTCTCATGAATTCTTGCTCTGTTTTCTCCACTTCTGCTTCTTTATGCTTTGTTCATTTGTATTTTGTTGTATCAGGTTGGTCAGATCGAATCCGGAATAATTTTGGTAAGATTTGAGACAGTTAGTCTCCTTTAAGGACGTTTAAGTTGGAAAAGTCAACCGGATTTTGACTTCTGTGTTAGAAGGCTCGAATGTAAATTTCAGTGGTTCGGTTCTCTTCGGGAGGTGATTTGGGACTTAGGAGTGCGATCGGAATGGGTTTTGGAGGTCCGGAGTAGATTTAGGCTTGAATTGGCGAAGTTGATATTTTGGCGATTTCCGGTTGGTAGGCGAGATTTTGATATAGGGGTCGGAATGGAATTTCGAGAGTTGCAGTAGTTTTGTTGTGTCATTTGTTGTGTGCAAAATTTTAAGTCAGTCGGACGTGGTTTGGTTGGGTTTTTGATCAAAAGCGAAATTCGGAAGAGTTTAGAAAGTTTGGCTTGAATCTGATGTGTTTTGGGTGATTTGATGTTGTTTGAGGTGTTTTGATGATTGGAACAAGTTCGAATAAGGTATTAGGATATGTTTGTGCTTTTGGTTGAGGTCCCGGGGGCCTCGGGAAGATTTCGGATGGTTGACGGGAAGTTTGGATTGTTGTTGCAGCTGCTGAATTGGTGCTTCTGGTATTTTCGCACCTGCGGATTGGGGACCATAGGTGCGGCACCGCACGTGCGAGAGATCTATTGCAGAAGTGAAAAAGGCTCAGTTGAGCAGAGACCGCAGAAGCGTAATGTCGCAGATACGGAAGTGTAGTCGCAGATGCGGAAGGCTTATCTCAGATGCAATTTTTGGGCTGGTTAGTGATTCCCGCAGAAGTGGAGGATTTAACCGCAAATGCGGTACCGCAAATGCGGAAAGGTCTGGGCAGAACATATAAGTTATTTCATTTCGTGAAATTGAACTATTTCACCATTTTTGACTTCGGCTTTGGAGCTTTTTGGGCGATTTGAAAGAGGGATTTCAAGGGAACTTTATTGAGGTAAGAGATTTGGACTTAAAACTCATTCATATGCTATTATTCCATGGATTAGGGTTAAGGAAATCAAGGGTGAAATTTGGGGAAACTAGGGCTTGGGAACTTAGGCCTTTAATTGAGGATTTGAAGGACCATTTAGGATCGGATTTGAGAACTTTTGATATGTATGAACTCGTGGGGAGATAAGGAACCTACTGATGTAAAATTTATTGAATTCCGAGACGTGGTCTCGGGGGTCAGATTTTGGTAATTTCGGGATTTGTGCCCTCTTATTAATTGCTTTCGCTTGGGCTTCATTCCCTTAGCATATTTTGACGTTCTCGTTCTGATTTTGGATAGATTCGATGTGTGTGGAGGCCGATTCAAGGGGTAAAGGCGTCGCGAGCTAGAGATTTGACCGGTTCGAGGTGAGTAATGATTGTAAATGATATTCTGAGGGTTTGAAACCCCGGATTGCACATTGTAGTGCTATATTGAGGTGGGCACATGCTTGATGATGAGCGTGGGGTCGTGCACTATTGGGGATTGTGACTTGGTCCATCCTAACTGATGATTTTACCGCGTATTTGACTGAAATCTATTTGTCATCATCATTATTTGGGCAGAAACGCCATATTTGGTCCTTGTGCCAACTATTTGAACCCTTCGGAGATTTTTACTGGTATTTCCTCACTGTTTTGACTTTATACTTGAACTCAGTCATGTTATATTTCATTGTTTTCGTACTCAGCCATGTCTACTCTGTATTAACACTTACATGATCTTTTAAATGATATGTTTGGGCTGAGAAACATGTTTTACTACTGCTCGAGTGGCTTGTGAGGATTTTGACTAAGGCCGATGACCTATGTTGTGAGGAAACATTTGATACTGATTATGAGGCCGATGGCCTGAGATATGTATGCCATGAGGTGGCTTGATTGATATGAGGCCGAGGGCCTAGTAATGATGCCATGAGGTGGCTTGATATTGCGTTTGGGCCGTAAGGGGCCCCTCCAGGAGTCTGTACACCCCCAGTGAGCGCGGGTACCCATTGTGATGTGAGATTAAGCCCGAGGGGCTGGTATTGTTCTATGTGATTGCCCAAGGGGCTGGTACTATTCTGAGATGTTGCCCCAGGGGCAGATTTGTTGATACTGTGCCCGAGGGGCGAACCTCTATGTGTTTATTTTTCATAATTGACTGTCAATTACTTGCTTAATTATTGAAAAACACTTTTCATGAAACTACGTTTGAGTTAAAGAATTTTTATCTATCTTTCACTGGTTTACTGTTTTAATTATTTTACTGCTTCATTATAGAATGCCTTGTGCTTTACATGTTTTCTTACTTTCAGTCGTTATTTACATTTGTTACTCACTGAGTTGGAGTACTCACTTTACTCCCTGCACCCTGTGTGCAGATTCAGGCGTAGCTGGTTCCGCTCCCGAGTGCTGATCCCTCCAGCTTCAGGCGGACATTCGGAGTTCGCGAGGTAGTTGTTGGCATTCATAGCCCCGTGTCTCTACTCCTTTATCACTTCTATCTCTTTTCAAATAGTTGTACTAGTTTATTGACTTAACGAATTTGTATTATGACTTATAGATGCTCATGACTAGTGACACCCCGGTTAGGGCTGTGTATGAGTGTTCTTCCGCGTATTTATGTTATCATGGTTATTTCGGATTTACTTTATCACGTTTAGACCATTTCTTAAATGTTTAACTGTTAATAATTGAAAATGGGAAGTGTCGGGTGGACTTGTTTTCACGAGAGGTGTCATCACGACCGGGTCCGGTTAGGGTCGTGACAAAAAAATGGTTTTTTTCTTTTGCCTTAAAGCTTTCATGGTCTGAGTTTTATAAAAAGTAAAAAAAAAGAGTTAGTTTATTTACTTCATTCTTGATCTTTCCGAACTACACAAGATCTAATTCATGCGGCATCATGATACATAGGCAATCCTCATCGGATTCGATCATAGCCATAAATTAACTGAGTAAAAAATATACTGAAAAAAGAAAGAAAAATTGAGTTAAAAAGAGAGAGAGAGTGACAAAAATAAAAGAGTGACAAACAAAAAAGAGTGCCAAAAAATAAAAGAGCAACAAAAACAAAAAAAAAAAGAAAGAAAAGAGAGTGCCAAAAAATAAAAGAGCTACAAAAACGAATTGAAAAAAATCAAGAGTGATTAAGAGAGGCAGAAATAAAAGAAAAGGGGTACATACTGAAAGGGTTAGCTAAGGCCTGGATGAAACATGCAACTGTTCAAACACATGGTAGAAACGTTTAATTATTTAGGTGCATCGCATCTAAACATGCGATTTCCTATCTGTTAAGCATCTCAAAACTAACAAGGTTGTTGGGTGTGCAAACTAGCCAGGTTTTGGTGGTTGGTTTTGTTGGTAGTCTAGCCTTCCCCCCTTCACAAGATCCAAAGGCACAGATGGCCTCCGCAAGCAATCTACCAATCATCGGTCCTGAGGATAGCCTGACATCGGCTATTCTGCAGCTAGAATCAGCAGTTGCTGAAGAGAATAAGATGTTGTGTCTCTGCATATTGGAAATGTGGGATGCCTGGTCTAATGGTAGGGAACCACTAAGTATAATCCCTGGGTTCTTTGAGTTGACCCCAGGTCGGGTGAGGTTACCAATGCCCCTGTGCCGAATCCGCTCATCCCATGCGTGCACCCTCCAATGCCATTCAATAATCCTGGCATGCCTTCTGTTGTTCGCCCCCAGGCGCTAGTTTCCTAGGAACCTCCAATATTGTTCTCTACAGCACCAGTCTGCACCAGAACACAACCAACTTTACCACGACCGTATGTTGAGCCTCCAATGTTCACCTTTCAGGGTCCACAGCTTCAATCAGAAATAACATATGTGACCCCGTACTCTTTCACTCAACCTTCGCAATGTGATCTCTTGGGGGAGCAAGAAAAGGTTGTTAAAAATTATGAGCAAGAGGAAATGGCTTGGAAGATGAAGAGCCTAGAACAAAGCCTGAAAAACATGCAAGGTCTGAGTGGCCAAAAGAGTGTCTCATACTCTGACCTCTGTATGTTTCCCCATGTCCACTTGCCAGCTGGCTTCAAGATGCCAAAATTTGAAAAGTACAACGGGCACGGAGATCCGGTCGCTCATCTGAAATGATACTGTAACTAGTTGAGGGGTGCTGGTGGAAAAGAGGAGTTGCTAATGGCCTATTTTGGGGAAAGCCTCACCGGAATCGCTTCTAAGTGGTATACGGATCAAGAAATTACCCATTGACACGTGTGGGATGATATGGCCCGAGATTTTATTTGCCAGTTCCAGTATAATGTGGACATCGCTCCCGACAGAAACTCTTTGTCCAATTTGAAAAAGAAAATCACGAAAAGCTTCCGCAAATATGATGTCAAATGGCATGAGCAAGCTGCCAGGGTAAAGCCTCTAATGGACGAAACTGAAATGGTCATGGTTTTTCTGCAGGCCCAAGAGGATGACTGCTTCCAGAACATGATATCTGTTGTGGGTAAGCCGTTCACTGAGGCTATCAAAATTGGGGAGATGGTAGAAAATAGGCTAAAAACGGGTTGAATCTTGAGTCATGTTGCTTTTAAAGCCACATCACCAGATATTCAAAATGGTTCTGAGGATTTGATAAATGGAAACAGGAGAGAAGAATGAGCCATGATGGTTTTGAGCTCGAGGGGGACCCACAAGTCATCCAGCTGATCATATATGCTTCCTGAGGTCCTTCAACATTATTATCCTCTTCAAGATGTTGCTTATGCCGTGGCACCACCTCCTTATGCAGTGATGAACGCGCAACCTTACCCGCGGCCACAACATCATACACAATACCAAGCTCCACCTCCCATAAATGCCCATTCTTACCAAGCTCCATATAATCCCCAAACAGATGTTCCCCAGTAAAATCCTCGCCCAAGAGAACCTTTCAGAAAGAATCAGTTCACCCCTATTGGTGAATCGTATTCAAGCTTGTTCCAAAAGCTAATCAGGCTAGATCTATTGCAGCTAGTGGCCCTGAACCGGCCGAACCCTGAGTCCCCATCGCAGCGAGCTGATGCTAGATGTGAATACCACTCTAGAGCAGTGGGACACAGTACAGAGGACTGTTGGACCCTCAAAAGGGCAGTTGAAGATTTGATTGAAGCTGAAAGAATCATTTTTCGAGATGAAAAAGCTCTTGATATGATGAAGAATCTGTTGCTTGCCCACAACATCGGGCCAATAGTTGGAATGATTTGTGAAGCTGAGGAATTTGATTCGTCACTGAAGGCCATTGCATCCATTGCCGAAACAGAAGAAAAGCTGAAAAACGGTCGCCAAGCCTGAAAGTTCCCCATCAGACGAGAGTCTCGGTAGCCAATTTTGCTATCCTTTCTACGTCCGGATTATCTCAGGGTATGATCCAGATGTTTTACTTTATTGTCTTACTTTTCGATGTAAACCCTTCTATCTTCAAAAATTGAAAAAAGAAAAAATAAAAAAAAATCAAATAAAATTAATATTTCACTGTCCATGAATGTCTTTTTTCTTAATCTTGTCGCTTTTCTTATTCTCTTTTCAGTTCTGTTAAATGCAGATTTCAGTAACATGACATGCTTGCGGACTTCATGCTAAGATCCTGAAATGATATCAGACCTCGAAGTAATGAATCAAGAATTATATTGGAATGAGGATAAGTTTAAGGAAATAAAACAAAGATTTGGAACAGCTGAAGGAAAATTGGTTCCAAATTGAAAAGGTCCATATATTGCAACAAGAGTACTGCCAAAAGAGTGCGTTGTACTTGGGACATATCAAAAGAAATGTCTCTGAGACAGCTGTCAATGCAAATGCAGCGGAAAGGTACTAAGCTGGATCCTCTATATAACATAAATGTTCTCCGGTTGAGATGAAAAAGGCTTTTATTCTCGCTACCCAAACACTCTCAACCCTTTGCAAACTCTTTGAGCCGGTTACTTTTCTTTGATTACCCTCTTTGGAACCTGAAAGTGTTATTGAAAAAAAAATTCAAAAAAATGAGATGAAAAGTGAAGAAAAAGAAAGATACAAAAAAAGGAAGAAAAGACAAAAAAAACAAAAAAAAAGAGAAAAAAGGAAAGGAAAAAGAAAGAGAAAATAAAACAAAACAGAAAAGAGAAAAGAAAATCAAAAACAAAGTTTCATGAACTATGTTCGACTTAATTCCGAAAGGATACATAGGCAGCCTCTCTCTGGGATTCAGTCACACCAAAATAAAAATCTAAATTCCCTCCAAAAGTGAAACTCGGGCAAAAGTTATAATGGTTTGGCGATGATCTCACCTGAATGGTTCCAAAGTTGTAATTAAGTCCAAATCATTTTTACCCAAATCCTTTCAAGTCCTTCCGTTCAATCGGCGAGAATGTCCAAGGATCGGAGAATGCAGCTACTTGGATCTGACACAATAAAATGAGAGAAATAAAATGAGAGAGTCTTATTGGTGAAAACCCACACGGGTACCGTAAGGCGATGGTAAGCAGAGAAATAAAATGAGAGAGTCTTAGTGGTGAAAATCCACACGGGCACCGTGAGGCGGCAGTAAGCAGATAAATAAGAGAGTCTTGTTAGTTGAAAACTCGCAAAGAGAACTCTTAGGCAATTGTGAGAAGAGAAATGAGAGAGGTCAGCTCATGAAAACCCGCAAAGGGTGCCCATGATCGAAAAAAAGATCCTTACAGCCATCGGCATCAACAAGAGTCCTGGCAAGGTTTCTCAATTTTGAGGCAAAAGTTGTGATGAATTTCTAAGAGTCGGACGGTTTACACAGATCAGACATCTAGTCCAAAAGGCATGTCATGTTCATTGAAGTCCGCATGTACTCCAGCTAAGTCATTCTTTTCTTTCCCCGAAAGGGACACATCTTGTTTAAACTCATTCTCCATTCCCTTGTTTGTTTCCTTTGAATCCCTTTTGGTCTAAATCTATTCCGAAACTAAGACAAAGGAGAGATAGCAAGATTGATTTACAAGGCTTTCGTTTGATACGAGCTCACGTGCAAAATGGCACCCAGCCTCATCAAGGGCATCAAGTCGACCTCGACTGGCCATGGCAGATGATGCTTCGAATTCAAAACTCTCGGAAGGAGAAAATCAAATTGAAGTGCATATAAAGGGAAATGAATTGAAAAGGTTGAGCCCCATGTGGCTAATCGTCTCGGCAAAGGTTTGAAAAGCCAAGGTACCCAAATGATCTAAAATTGAAGTTGGAAGAAAGAAGCCAGAAATAAAAGGCCTATGAAGGCAAAATAAAGTTGGAAAAGGCTAAGTCCCACACAACTAGCCATTGCAGCAAAGGTTGAGGAGTCAAAATTTTTCCAATGCTCCGAAGATAAAAAAAAAAAAAAGAAGAAGAAGTCAGAAGGGAAAGGCTTATAGAGGCAACATAAAGTCGAAAAGGTTAAGTCCCATCGACCAATTGTCATGGCAAAATCTGAAAAAGCCAGAGTTTTTCCAGGGTCAGAAATGCAGTCGGTATTCAGGAAGCAACCAGTTGCAGTTGAAAGGGCCGAGATCAAGTAATTGAACTAATCAAGGCCACAAAATCAACCACCGTTTCAAACTAACAATTGTTCTTTGTTTGAAAACATGAAACAGGTGCAATCCAAAGCAATCTTGCAAAAAGCAGGAGCAACCAAAGAGAAACTGCGCAAGGGCTAGAAACAGCTTTGCAGCAACAATCCATAAAGGGAAGTCCCCTCCAAAATTCTTTTCCGCATTTACTCATTCTATGAAATAAAAAAAAGAAAAAAAAGAAGAAGAAGAAGAAAGAAAAAAAAGAAAAGAAGAAAAAATTCAAAAAATGGTAGCCTAGGGTCCCCAATCTCTAGTTACGTTTTTCCAACATAGGGTCTCCACTCCCTAGTTGATTTTATTTTAGACATAGGGTCTCCACTCCCTAGTCTACTTTTCTAACATAGGGTCTCCACTCCCTAGTTGATTTTATTTTAGGCATAGGGTCTTCACTCCCTAGTCTGCTTTTCCAACATAGGGTCTCCACTCCCTAGTTGATTTTAGTTTAGACATAGGCTCTCCACTCCCTAGTTGCTTTTCCAACATATGGTCTCCACTCCCTATTTGAAGTTATTTTAGGAATAGGGTCTCCATTCCCTAGTCTGCTTTTCCAAAATAGGGTCTCCACTCCTTAGTTGATTTTATTTTAGGCATAGGGTCTCACTCCCTAGTCTGCTTTTCCAACATAGGGTCTCCACTCCCTAGTTGATTTTATTTTAGGCATAGGGTCTCCATTCCCTAGTATGCTTTTCCAACATAGGGTCTCCACTCCCTAGTTCATTTTATTTTAGACATAGGGTCGCAACTCCCTAGTCGCTTTTCTAACATAGGGTCTCCACTCTCTAGTTGAAGTTATTTTAGACATAGGGTCCCCACTCCCTAGTCTGCTTTTCCAACATAGGGTCTTCACTCCCTAGTTGAAGTTATTTTAGACATAGGGTCTCCACTCCCTAGTCACTTTTCCAACATAGGGTCTCTACTCCCTAGTTGAATTTATTTTAGACATAGGGTCTCCACCTCCTAGTCTCTTTTCCAACATAGGGTCTCCACTCCCTGGTTGATTTTATTATAGATATAGGGCTCCACTCCCTAATATATTTTTTCAAAGGATACACAATCCCTATTTTAATTGGTTTTAATAAAGGAATAGTTTAGATTTTTTGGTGCAATAACTCACAAAATTTTCCTAGTGAAAACTGGGGCAGAATATTTCGTTCGTTTTTTTGCTTTGGTGCCTGAACCGGTTTTCACTGTGAGGCACAAGGTTTGAGATGACCAAAAGAAGAAGTCTCAACCCAAAAAAAAGAAAAGAAGAAACAATAAAAGAAGTTGAACTCTAAGTGTAGAAGCGGAGAAAAGATGCGGACTGCCCAAGATAAGATTGAAGTAACAAGCTTTGCATGTCTCTCCTTCATCCGAAAAGTTGAAGAAAAATGAACCATCGGTTGCAGCTAACTAGCATCAAGATTCAGATCGGAGTCTGCAGGAAGAACCAGTCAAGACTCAAGATCAAGTTTTAGAAGGTTTATAGATATGAATCTTGTAACTCGTAGTTCATAGGCTTAGCTAGTTTAGCCTTTCATCTTTCATTCTGGTGTAATAAGGAGTTTAGCAAGCAGAAACAACAGCAATAGCAGTGAAATCACAGCTTCTTGGTAGTCCCATCTACCAAAACATCAAGAACTACACCGACTTAATTCCTTTATAGTCAACGATATGTAGGCAACCTCCGAAGCAAGGTTCGGCCAAATTTTTTCAAAGTGCTTCCAAATGGAGTTTCAAATGGGCAAAAATTGCTCGTAAATGCTCACTTTATCTTTGCCCGAAAACTCTTCATATTTCCGAGCAAAGAGGGGCAGCTGTGAGCACCTAATTTTTGCCCTACATGAAAATAACTCCTAAAAATAGACCAAAAAATAATTTAATTGATTTTTAGAAGTTTTTCTTTATTTAGTTGCATTTTTAATATTTTTAAATCATAGGAAAATCATAAAAAATTGTCACATTTTAATTTCATGTTATCTTAGGTTTTATTTGCATTTAGGAATTAATTATATTGCCATATGCATCTTTTCAATAACTAAAAATAAAAAAAATGCATTCTTAGGATAGTTAATTAATTAGGCAAAATAGATAAATAATTTGGCCATAAAAATTAGATTAAACTAAATTAGAGTTTAAAATGGCTAACATTGCAAAAATGAAGAAAAAAGAAAGAAAGGTTTTTTATTAGGTCTTGTTTAAATTTGGGCTAAAATTATATTTTATGGCCCAATTCCCTCAAAATTCACCCAATTCCCACACACAACCCAAACTCATTCCCCTTTTACCCTTATCTGATAAAAGACCTAGAACAAGACCTAAGAGACCTAGGTGATAGATCAAAAAGCTCCCCCTCAGAGAAAAATCAAAAACAGCGCATCTAAGACCCATCTTCTTCACAACAAAAATTCTCAATTCCTAAAAAGCTAAGAACGGCTGAACAGACCACCCTCTCATTCGTTCATTTTGATTGAGAACGGGCAGAGAGAGGAGACGAATAGAGAGTTCGAAATCATGGAGGCTTCTTTCGAAATTCCGGGATAAAATTTGAAAAAATCGGACAGAAATTTTCAGAGAAAAGATTGAAACACAAAAAAACATTCCATTTCCTTTCTGGATTTGTTTTTGGAAATGGAAGGAACCTAAGATGGGGTGTTCAAATTTTTGAGTTGTTGTTCGCGTTTCCGGTTGTAGCTTGCTGTCTCCGTTTGATGATCCTTTCTTTATTCTGGACTCGCTCGATTCAAAGTTGTAATTTCTAAAATTATACTAATTAAAGGGATCATTTTCAGCTAGCTTTGTTTGGCCTTTTCTTTTTCCTGAACTTGAGCTCTATACAGCTAGGTATGTCCTCTATGGACTTAGATCTGCTCTGTTGTGAAATTCTAGTTGATGTTTGGTGGTTTGTTTTATTATAAGATTAAGGTCGATGTTTAATTTATTTGCTTTGTTATGAAATCGTAATTGATAAGTGGTTTACATGCTGCTGTCCTATGGATCTACTAGTTATTTTAACTTCAAATTGTCATAAAAATCCATTCTATGGCTGGTATTATGATTGATCTCTTGTGTTAACTAGCATTCAACCTGTGTGTACATGAGTATTTATATTTGAGATTTAATTACTAGAACTCGAGTTTGCTCTTATGTGTTGATAAATCAAAGTTTGGTGTATGGTCTGACAAGAGGCTCTCTACTGTTATGGCTTTGAAATTTTCGAGAAGTTTGGAGCCCTTTTTTTAGAGATTTTTCCTCTTCTTTCTTTTCTATTTGAGTTGCACAGTAGACTGTCTAGTTCATGAATTACGAGAATCACAAGCATGCGAAGTTGTTAATCATTTGGTACGAATTTTATCCATGTAATATATTTCAATTCTAGAAAAACATAGAAAGTTTTGTGTGTAAGAATTTGTAATGAGGAGTTAAATGTATACTATGAGATTCTTGCTATTATTTTCTTTGTGAAATCTGGTGGATAATCAGAGGCTTCAATGCCATGATAAATAAATTTCTTTCATTATATAGTATTGAACACATATCGAATTTCCTTTGAAGAAGAAAGTGTAGCCAACAATCTTGCAAATGTTTCGAAAGTAGAGGCTTTGGCAGGAACTTCTAAACATAATGTGTTGTAACAGTATACAGTAATGCAAGCAACACTTTTCTTGAGAAGTGCTATGCCTTTCTGCAGATACTTGTGTGATTCCTTTTCATTAAGTAAGTTCCATGGTTTTTGGCTCACGCTTGATTCCAAATGTAGGAAAATTAAACAAATTAAATACATCGTAGCTTGTTTGAGGCACATTTTTATAATAAATCATCGTAGTTATGGGAACGGTTCCCATGACATAGTCATGATACCTAATTTCCAAATTCGGGGGTGCATTTCATGTAACCCGGTCATAACAACTTCGAACCTTTTAATAAAATAAACATATCACGAATCGCGGGTGCATTTCATGTAGCGTGGTTTGTGGTGTGTTCCAAAACGGCAAGTGTACGACAATCGTAACTTGTTCAAGAAATAATTCTATAAATCCTAAAAAGCGGTTAAAATAATTAAAAAGCGGTTATAAAGCTAAAATGCACAATAGGTTTAAAACATGTAGTAAATCAGATAAAACGAAAATTATTAATAGTTTAAGCGACCGTACTCGAACCATAGAACCAGGAAATGCCTAACACATTCTCTCGGGTTAACGGAAAACTTCCTTATCTAGAATTTCTTGTTTCACAGACTTTTAAATAAAGTCGATTCTCCTCGATTTGGGATTTTAAAATAAACCGATGACTTGGGACACCAAATAAACTATTCCAAGTGGTGACTCTGATTAAATAAAATAATCTCATTTCGAATAATATCACTTTAATTGGAAAAACTCCTATATCTCCTCGGGGTGGTAAGAAGGAGGTGTGACATAGTCTATAACGGCTCTACGATAAAGCCAGTTAGAAAAGTAACAGCCTCATAAAAGTTCAGTATGAAGCTCCCACCAGATTGTAGTATTATAATAGAACTTCAAGTTGTGATGTGAATCATACCTATGTGGAAGGGAGGTTATGAAAGAGATAGAATATGTGATGCAAGATTTTAGATAAGTAAGGTAAAGGTGGACAACGTACAAGATACTCAAATGCAGAAGGTTCTGAATAGTCCTTACTTCAAATAGAAGGCTAGAAGTGCGAGGATTCAATATTCAGGAAGGATAGTGGCATCGTCAGTGATATGTCTTCCAACCTATGGTATCTAGGTATCGAGAAGCCTGATCAAGAGAGTGAAGAGGAGTTAGAGACAATGTGATATCTCACTTGATGTTCCAGAATGACATAAGGGAATCCATGATGCAAGTAAGTTGAAAGGTTGCAAGCGATATAAATTGATATGTATAGGTCACAAGCTATTGTATGGTAGAGCGACAAGGTTTTAAGAAGGCATGAGTAAGGATAAGGAAAGGCGAGTAAGAAGGTAACGAAAATAGATAAGTCTTCAGAATTAAGACCATGAAAACAAGAAGAGGTGGTGGTTTCTCTAAGTTATACAAAGCTCAGTATAACCTGAATAAACTCAAAGGAGTTTAAGACTAATAGCATTTAGCAAAGATGGAATGCTGTCCTAGTAGTAGAATAAGGGTGTAATTGTGATGGGTAAAGGATGACGTTTGAGCCTTCGATTGAGTAGTAATTTGAAAAACAAAACAAAACAAAACAAAACAAAGGGGATTTCACGGATGGCACATGATTAAAATACCCACGTAAGGTGAATCACATTGGGATTCTATGAAATACAGTTATCGAAGTATGGTATCGCCCTGGGTGGATTAGGAAAACTGCTTCTAATGTTCTTTGATGCGACGTGAACCCTAGCCACGGTGTTACATTCAAGTTATCAGTGGTATATTATGATCAATATTGAGGTGAATCAACAATGGATAGATAAAAGTTATAAAGTATGATATGAGATTAGGCCATTATTCCTAAGATGAACAGTAATGAGGAAGCATTAAAGGACTTAGACTTATACATATATGATAAGCAGTGAAGGAGTAACCTGGAATTTGGTAGTAGACCTTAGTAACGATGAACTGAGGTAAGAGTTATGGCATAGTATGACCTACCTAGATGCAGTAAAGCCATACGGATAGATAACCGAGTCTATGTGTGACGACCCGGCCGGTCATCTTAAGAATTAAAGCCCCAATCCCATATTAATTGCTTTTTCCGTGTTTATTCTGTTATTTTGATTTGTTGAGATGTTCGGTTTTATGTTTTGGAGAGTTTTGGGACCCTTAGTCCGTGAATGAGAGCCTTAGTTTTGGAAATTTGATCGTAGGAGGAACAGTGTGAAGACGGCCTCGGAATGGAAAACCAATGGTTCCTTTAGCTCTGTTGGGTGATTTCGGGCTTGGGGGTGTGTTCAGATTGTGTTTTGAAGGTTCGTAGCTAATTTAGGCTTGGAATGGCGAAGGTTGAATTTTTGAAGTTTCCGGCTCGATAGTGAGATTTTGATCCGAGGGTCAAAATGGAATTCCGGAAGTTGGAGTAGTTCCGTAGTATTTAATGTGACGTGTGTGCAAAATTTCAGGTCTTTCGGACGAGATTTGATAGATTTTTTGATCAAAAGCATATTTTTAGAGTTTTTGGAATTCTTAGGCTTGAATCCGATGAAAAATAGGTGTTTTGATGTTGTTTTGAGCATTCCGAAGGTTGGAACAAGTTTAAATGATGTTTTAGGATTGGTTGGCAGGGTTGGTTGAGGACCCGGGGTCCTCGAGTGTGTTTCAAATGCTCAACAGACCATTTTAGGACTTGGAAAAATTGCAGATTTTCTGTTGTTGTGTTGCAGAGGAAACATTCATCGAGTTCGCGAGGGGGTCTCCGTTCGCATAGAGCATCTGGGTGAAGCAGCTGAATCATGCTTCGCATTCGCGATGAGGTCCCGCGTTCGCGAAGGTCTGGACCTGTTGGTCTTCGCGTTCGCGACATGGTTCTCGCGTTCGCGTAGGGTCTGCCAGTGTGAGCTACGTGTTCGCGAGTGGACCTCGCGTTCGCGAAAGAGGAAGTTGGCCAGTAGATTTTTTGTGAATCGTGTTCGCGATAGTGGTCTCGCGTTTGCGAAGAAGAACGCGTCTGGGCAGAATATAAAATTTCAAAGTCGATGGTTTAGCCATTTTTGTGAAAACTAAAGCTTGGGAGCTCGGATTCGAGCAAGGTTTTGAGGGATTTTCAGAGATATCGATTGGGTAACGATTGTTAACTCCTTTTTGCTTGTAACACATTAATCTAAACATGAATTCATCATTTAATTTTGGAATTTGTATGAAAATTGGGGGAAAGTTCTTATACCAAGAATTTGAGCTTTGATTGGGGATTTGACATTGGAATGGAATAATTTTGGTATAGTTAGACTAGTGAGAGTGTGAAGATTCTGGAAATGTAAATTTTACCCGATTCCGAGACGTGGGCCCGAGGGGCATTTTGGTCATTTTGCCTAATTTCACGTATTAGCTTAGAATTTCTTTGTAGAATCAGTTACTTGAAGTGTTAATTACATTATGAAATTGAATTGAATAGATTTAGGCCATTTAGAGTCGAGTACTCATGGCAAAAGCGTGGTTTCGGGTTGATTATTGAGCCGGTTCGAGGTAAGTAGCTTGCCTAATCTTGTGTGGGGGACCTTCCCCTTAGAATTTGATATTATTGTTAATTGAAATGCCTTGTACGTGAGGTGACGAGTACATACTTGTGCTAATTGTTGAAAATCTGATTTTCAATAAGTAATTGCTAGTATGTTTCCCTTCCTGTTTATATTACTTGCACTTTAAGCTTGTTGTTATCTTAGGAAAGCAGTCTAAGTGATTTAATTGCTTTATTTGCTCAAATTATTTTACCTGAATTCTGTGCAGCATGCTAGACTAGAATTACATATTTGCCTTAATATAAAACTGACATTTACTGAATATATTTCCATGTTGCTGCTGTGTATTTACATTTGGGACTATGGATGTGGGATTCCGCTAGATCCCCCTTGCCTGTTTATTTGGGACTACGAATATGGGATTTCGGTAGATCCCCCTTGTCTGTTTATTTGAGACTACGGATGTGGGATTCCGGTAGACCCCCATGCACAGTTATATGGAACTACGGGACTGCACCCGGTAGATTCCCCCAGTACTGGATATTTACATTTCGGGACTACGGAACGGGATTTCGGTAGATCCCCAGTGCATTATGAGTTGGACTACGGGATGACACCCGAGAGATCCATTGGACATTTACATTTGGGGGCTACAGGACGGTATCCTGGTAGATCCCCGGTTGCTATCTCTGTGTTGAGTTGTGTTCCTTCGGTGATTATTTTGCCTCTGTTCTAGTTGTTATTGCTCTTTCTATTCTATGTTATTTCTTACCGTTGCACTTAATTATACTGTCTTGTTCTACAATGTTATACTTTGTATTTTATTTAACCTTAGTAGGGCCCTGACCTTCCTCGTTACTACCCGATCGAGGTTAGGTTTGGCACTTACTAAGTACCATTGTGGTGTACTCATGCCCCTTCTGCGCATGTTTTTCATGTGCAGATCCAGGTACTTTCACTCAGTCTTATTATCCTTAAGACGGGGCATTTTTGTAGAGACTTCGAGGTATATCTGCCGCGTTCGCAAACAGAGGAGTCCCTTTCTATCTTTCTATAGTAGTATAGCCCTTTAGTACTTCCCTTTTGTTAGACATTTCTGGAGTTAGAGCTTCTTATGTATCTCTTAGCTTGTGATTCATGGGTTTTCGGGTTTTGGGAGAGGCATATATTATATTTGAGAGTTATATTTTGTATGCTGAGTGGCACTTTTAAACGCTGTTTTATTATATTATTTCTGTTTTAAATTGTATTCTTCCGCAAATTGGTTTGTCTTTCGCATTTTACGCTTACCTAGTCGTAGAGTCTAGGTGCCGTCACGTTGGTTCACGGAGGGCGAACCGGGGTCTTGACAAGTTGGTATTAGAGCTCTAGGTTCATAGGAGTCATGGATCACAAGCCGGTTTATTAGAGTCTCGTTGATCGGTAAGGAGGCGTTTGTACTTATCTACGAGAGGATATGTAACTGTTAGGAAAATTCCATTTCATTTGATTTCCCTCTCGTGCGAGATTTTTGACATCACAAATCCTAAACCTCTGTCTTCCATTGTCTCACAGATGGTGAGGACACATGCTGCCAGAAGTGATCAGATACCCGCGCCCCCTACGAGAGCCGTCAGAGGTCGGGACTAGGGTAAAGGTCGAGGACGCGCATGCGGTGCAGCCAGAGCACCCGCGCGAGCTGCCACTGAGGAGCCACCAGCAGTTCTAGCCAGAGCCCAGGCACCGGATGCGCCTACTGCTACTACTGCTCCAGCACTTCAGGAGACATTAGTACAGTTCCTGAGCATGTTTGGTATGTTAGTTTAGGCGGGGTTGATTCGGGTTGTACCAACTACTTCACAGATCGGGGAAGGGACCCAGACTTCTGCCACCCCCACTCCAGAGCAACGAGCTCTCATTAGTCGAGTTCTAGATATCATAGCGACACAACCGGTGGTCCCATTTCAGCGGGTGGTGAGGACCTCTCGCCAAGTAGAGGACAGGTGGGTCCAGGAGAGAGAGGACAAATAAGGTCAAGAGAGATAGTATAGGGAACTGAGGAGACCTCGTAGACGGGAGAGATCCACTGGTCCTTATTTTGGGAGAAGAGTACGACATGGTAGAGGTTTTATGGGTCAGCCAGCTCAGTTTGCGTCTCATACTTCACTCAGTGTTTCAGGAGTTTAGGGGTCTCAGAGTACCCGTACCGCACAGTTTCCACTACCACGTCAGCCATGAGGTTGCATTGAGTGTGGTGACATACGCCATGTGGTAAGGTATTGCCCTAGACTTGGGAGGAGTGCACCTCCACAGACTTCTCAGCCACAGCGTGCCCCGTAGAGTTCTCAAGCTATGGTTATAGCTCCAGCTGCTGCCCCACCTGCTCAACCAGCTAGAGGTGGAGGTCGGGGAGGTAGAGGTCGCCCTAAAGGGGGAGTCCAGGCTAGATACTATGCCCTTCCTGCCCATACTGAGGCTGTTGCCTCCGATTCTGTCATCACAGGTATTATACTAGTTTGTCACAGAGATGCATCGGTTCTATTCGATTCAGGCTCCACTTACTCTTATGTGTCTTCTTATTTTGCTCCGCATTTGGGTGTATCTCTGGATTCCTTGAGTTCCCTTATTTACGTTTCTACTCTTGTGGGAGATTCTCTTCTTGTGGACCACGTTTATTGGTCGTGTTTGGTTGCTCTTAGTGTTTTTGCGACCAGAGCCGATTTATTGTTACTCATCATGGTTGACTTTGATATTATCTTGGGCATGGACTAGTTGTCGTCCCATTATGCTATTCCCGATGTGTTTCCAACTGATCTTCTAAGCATGCCTTCTGATATAGATATTGATTTTGGCATTGATCTGTTACCGGACACTCAGCCCATTTCTATTCCTACGTATCGTATGGCTCCTCCTGAGTTGAAGGAGTTGAAGGATCAGTTACAGGAATTGCTTGATAAGGGTTTATTCGGCCTAGTGTATCACCTTGGGGTGCTCCTGTCTTGTTGTGAAGAAAAATGATGGTTCTATGTGTATGTGTATTGATTATCGCCAGTTGAACAAAGTGACAGTTAAGAACCGTTATCCTTTGCCTCGTATTGATGATCTGTTTGACCAACTTCAGGGTGCACAGGTGTTTTCTAAGATTGATTTGCGCTCAAGTTACCATCAGTTAAAGATTCGGGAGCCAGATATCCTGAAGACTGCTTTCAGGACTCGGTACGGTCATTATGAGTTCCTTACTATGTCATTTGGGCTGACCAATTCCCCAACAGCCTTTATGCATTTAATGCACAGTGTGTTCTGACCGTATCTTGACTTGTTCATCGTTGTCTTTATTGATGATATTCTGGTGTACTCCCGGAATCAGGAAGATCATGAGCATCACTTGAGGACTGTGCTTCAGACTTTGAGAGAGAAGAAGTTATATGCTAAGTTCTCGAAATGTGAGTTTTGGTTGGATTCAGTGGCATTTTTAGGCCACGCGGTATCAAGTGAGGGTATTTAGGTGGATCTCAAGATAGTTTTAACTACAGCTCCAGTTTTGATATTGCCTACAGGTTCGGGTCTTATACGGTATATTGTGATGCCTCGAGGATTGGTCTCGGAGCGGTGTTGATGCAAGATGGTAGGGTGATTGCCTACGCGTCCAGACAATTGAAGATTCATGAGAAGAACTACCCTGTTCACGACTTTGAGTTAGCTGCCATTGTTCACGCCCTGAAGATCTGGTGCCATTACTTATACGGTGTGACTTGTGAGATTTATACTGACCATCAGAGCTTGCATCACTTGTTCAAGCAAAAGGATCTAAATTTGCGCCAAATGAGGAGGTTAGAGTTGCTGAAGGACTATGACATCACTATTTTGTGTCACCCAGGCAAGGCCAATGTGGTGGTCGTTGCTTTGAGTCGCCGGGCAGAGAGTTTGTGGAGTTTGTCTTATTTACCAGCATCAGAGAGGCCTATGGTGATGGATGTTCAGGCCTTAGCCAGCCAGTTTGTGAGATTGGATCTTTCGGAGCCCCGTCAGGTTCTAGCTTGCATGGTTTCTTGCTCTTCCTTATTTGATCGTATCAGGGAGCAGCAGTATGATGACCTCATTTGCTTGTCCTCAAGGACAAGGTTCAGCACGGTGACGCTAGAGATGTGACTATTAGTGATGATGGGGTATTGAAGATGCAGGGTCGGATTTGTGTACCCAATGTTGATAGGCTTCGAGAGTTAATTCTAGAGGAGGCCCATAGCTCGCGGTATTCCATTCATCCGGGTGCTGCGAAGATGTATCAGGATTTGAGGCAGCACTACTGGTGGAGGCGAATGAAGAAGGATATAGTTGTATTTGTATCTCGGTGCCTCAACTGTCAGCAGGTGAAGTATGAGCACCAGATACCGGGTGGGTTGCTTCAACAGATAGAGATTTCGGAGTGAAAGTGGGAGCAGATCACCATGGACTTTATAGTTGGGCTCCACGGACATTGAGAAAGTTCGATGCTATTTGGGTGATTGTGGATCGGCTGACCAAGTCCGCTTATTTCATTCCTGTGTGTACTACTTATTCTTCGGAGCGGTTGGCGGAGATTTATATCCGGGATATTTTTCGTCTGCATGGTATTCCAGTGTCCATCATTTCAGATAAAGGTACTCAGTTCACATCACAGTTCTAGAGGGCCGTTCAGCATGATTTGGGTACTCGGGTGGAGTTGAGTACAATATTTCACCCTCAGATGGACGGACAGTCCGAGCGCACTATTCAGATTCTTGAGGATATGCTCCGTGTGTGTGTGATCAAGTTTTGAAAGTCTTGGGATCAGTTCTTGCCATTGGCGGAGTTTGCCTACAACAACAACTATCAGTCCAGCATTCAGATGGCGTCGTACGAGGCTTTATATGGTAGGCGGTGTATATCCCCGGTGGGTTGGTTTGAGCCGGGTGAGGCTAGATTGTTGGGCACAGACTTGGTTTAGGATGCTTTGGAGAAGGTTAAGGTGATTCAGGATAGGCTCCGTACAGTCCAGTCCAGACAGAAGAGTCATGCGGATCGGAAGGTTCGTGATGTTTTCTATATGGTTGGAGAGCGGGTTCTGCTTTGGGTTTCGCCTATGAAGGGTGTTATGAGATTCGGGAAGAAAGGAAAGTTGAGTCCAAGATTTATTGGCTCTTTTGAGATATTGAGGCGTGTTGGGGAGGTTGCTTATGAGCTTGCCTTACCTCCCAGCTTGGCAGGAGTTCACCCAGTATTTCATGTTTCGATACTTCGGAGGTATCACGGTGATCCGTCGCACGTACTAGATTTCAGTTCAGTCCAGTTGGACAATGATCTATCCTATGTTGAGGAGCCAGTGGCTATATTGGACAGGCAGGTTCGGAAGCTGAGGTCAAAGAACATTGCATCAGTAAAGGTTCAGTGGCGGGGTCAGCCGGTCGAGGAGGCGACTTGGGAGACCGAGCAGGATATGCGTAGCCGTTACCCTCATCTTTTCACTACTTCAGGTATGTCTCTATGCTCATTCGAGGATGAACGAATGTTTAAGTGTAGGAGGATGTGACGACCCGGCCGGTCGTCTTAAGAATTAATGCCCCGATCCCATATTAATTGCTTTTTCCGTATTTATTTCTGTTATTTTGATTTGTTGAGATGTTCGGTTTTATGTTTTGGAGAGTTTTGGGATACTTAGTCCCTAAATGAGATCCTTAGTTTTGGAAATTTGAATGTAGGCGGAACAATGTGAAGATGGCCTCGAAATGGAAAACCGATGGTTTCGTTAGCTCCGTTGGATGATTTAGGGCTTAGGGCTATGTTCGGATTGTGTTTTGGAGGTCCGCAACTAATTTAGCCTTGAAATGCCGAAGGTTGAATTTTTGAAGTTTCCGGCTCAATAGGGAGATTTTGATCTGAGGGTCGGAATGGAATTCCGAAAGTTGGAGTAGCTCCGTAGTGTTTAATGTGACGTGTGTGCAAATTTTAGGTCATTCGGATGAGGTTTGATAGACTTTTTGATCGAAAGCGTATTTTTAGAGTTTTTGAAATTCTTAGGCTTGAATCCGATGAAAAATAGGTGTTTTGATGTTGTTTTGAGCGTTCCGAAGGTTGGAACAAGTTTGAATTATGTTTAGGATTGGTTGGCAGGGTTGGTTGAGGTCCCAAGGGACTCGGGTGTGTTTAGAATGCTCAACAGACCATTTTTGGACTTGAAAAGATTGTAGATTTTCTGTTGTTATGTTGCAAAGGAAACATTCATCGCGTTCGCGAGGGGGTCTCGCGTTCGCGTAGAGCATCTGGGTGACGCAACTAAATCATGCTTTGCGTTCGCGATGAGGTTCCGTGTTCGCGAAGGTCTGGACCCGGTGGTCTTCGCGTTCGCGACATGATTCTCGCATTCGTGTGGGGTTTGCCAGTGTGAGCTACACATTCACGAGTGGACCTCGCGTTCGAGAAAGAGGAAATTGGCCAGTAGATGTTTTGTACATCGCGTTCGCGAACGCGTTTGGGCAGAATATAAAATTTCAAAGTCGAGGGTTTAGCCATTTTGTGAAAACTAAAGCTTGGGATCTCGGATTAGAGCGAGGTTTTAAGGGATTCTCAGAGATATCTATTGGGTAACGTTTCTTAACTTCTTTTTGCTTGTAACCCATTAATCTAAACATGAATTCATAATTTAATTTTGGAATTTGTATGAAAATTGGGGGAAAGTTCTTAGACCAAAAATTTGAGTTTTGATTAGGGATTTGACATTGGATTCGGATAATTTTGGTATGCTTAGACTCATGAGAGTGTGAGGATTCTGGAAATGTAAATTTTACCCGATTCCGAGATGTGGTCCGGAGGGGCATTTTGGTCATTTTACCTAATTTCGCGTATTAGCTAAGAATTTCTTTGTAGAATCAATTACTTGAAGTGTTATTTACATTATGCAATTGAATTGAATAGATTTGGGCCATTTGGAGTCGAGTACTTGTGGCAAGAGCGTGGTTTCAGGTTGATTATTGAGTCGGTTCGAGGTAAGTGGCTTGCCTAACCTTGTGTGGGGGACCTTCCCCTTAGGATTTGGTATTATTATTAATTGAAATGCCTTGTACGTGAGGTGAAGAGTGCGTACTTGTGCTAATTATTGAAAATTCGATTTTCAATAAGTAATTACTAGTATATTTCCCTTCCTGTTTATATTACTTGCACTTTAAGCTTGTTGTTAGCTTATGAAAGCATGTCTAAGTGATTTAATTGCTTTATTTGCTCAAACTCTTTTACCTGAATTCTGTGCAGCATACTAGACTAGAATTACTTGTTTGCCTTTATATGAAAATGACATTTGCTGAATATATTTCCATGTTGCTGCTGTGTATTTACATTTGGGACTACAGATGTGGGATTCTGGTAGATCCCCCTTGCCTGTTTATGTGGGACTACGGATGTGGGATTCTGGTAGATCCCCCTTGTCTGTTTATTTGGGACTACGGATGTGGGATTCCTGTAGAGCCCCCCGCACATTTATATGGAACTACGAGACTGCACCTGGTAGATTCTCCCAGTACTGGGTATTTACATTTGGGAACTACAGAATGGGATTCCGGTAGATCTCCAGCGCATTATGAGTTGGACTACGGGACGAAACCCGGGAAATCCACTGGACATTTACATTTGGGGGCTACAGGACGGTATCCTAGTAGATCCCCAGTTGTTATCTTTGTGTTGAGCTGTGTTCCTTTGGTGATTATTTTGCCTTTGTTCTAGTTGTTGTTGTTCTTTCTATTCTATGTTATTTCTTACTGTTGCACTTAATTATATTGTCTTGTTCTACACTGTTATACTTTGTATTTTATTTAACTTCAGTAGGGCCCTGACCTTCCTCGTCACTACCCGACCGAGGTTAGGCTTGGCACTTACTGAGTACCGCTATGGTGTACTCATGCCCCTTCTGCGCATGTTTTTCATGTGCAGATACAGGTACTTTCACTTGGTCTTATCATCCTTGAGGCGAAGCATTTCTATAGAGACTTCGAGGTATATCTACCACGTCCGCAGACCGAGGAGTCCCTTTATATCTTTCTATAGTAGTATAGCCCTTCAGTACTTCCCTTTTGTTAGACATTTCTGGAGTCAGAGCTTTTTATGTATCTCTTAGCTTGTGATTCATGGGTTTCAGGATTTTGGGAGAGACATATATTAGATTTGAGAGTTATATTGCGTATTTCGAGCGGCATTTTTAAACGTTGTTTTATTATATTATTTCTGTTTTAAATTGTATTCTTCCACAAATTGGTTTATCTTCCGCGTTTTAGGCTTACTTAGTCGTAGAGACTAGGTGCCGTCACGATGGTTCACGGAGGGCGAACCGGGGTCATGACACTATGAGATAAGATATAGCAATATTTGTGAGTTCAACAAAGTACCGAGTAAAGAACTTCAGTATACCTATAAATGCCCACAGAGACATCTTATCAAGCTATGTATGTGCTTATAAAGTGATGCCTAGAGATTGGCTAAAGGCAGGGGAATAAGGAGAGAAGAGTCTGATAAGCGTACATACAAGGTCAGAGTCATACAGGCTACATGATGGAAGGCAGAAACAGTTACGAGGTTGGAAGGATTCCAACCACAAGACATGGTGTGAGAAAGAGGCCTAAAGGGGAGAATGCCATGGCATTTGGATTTATTCACAGAACAATCGCCTAGATGGCAAGGAGAGTACTAAAATATTCGGAAGACATAGGTTATGAAAATGATAAGAGCACCAGTCAACATGAATGTTCCAAAGGGGGGAATGATTTTACACCCCATGTTTTCGTACATTAAAGTACACAGTGAGTAAATTGATATAACTCAGGAATGAGATTATTTTTGAGATTATAAGTATTATGTTATTTCAAACAAGTGATAAGTAAATTCGTGAAGGTGAGAGGGTAAGCAAATCGAAGAAAATGAATTTCGTTAAAGTTTGACATTTTGGGATAAAATGCGGTCCGAGCTATAATATCCGATATTAATGGACTAGTACCATACACGGTACCACATGACCATGATAGTAAGGTGTATAAAGTGTATTAAAAGTGAGTAATATTTTAAGTAAATTGAGATAATTCTTAATTATGTGGATAATTGATTAATTATTGATTAATGGGAGATTAGTAAATTAATTAAGGAATTAATTAATAAATTGTTAGATAAGAATTGACCAACCAAACGTGGCAGCCCACAAAGTCATAACATATGACTATTAAGTCATTCTTCAAGGTGGCATTTTAAGAGAGTTGGGTGGCCAACTAAGCCACAAAGTAGGGCCCACTCCCAAAGGTTAAGAAAACCTTTTAAATTCATTCTTTGAATCTCTACAATGAAGATGGAAGCTTCAGCAACTCATTCAAAATTCTATCAATGTTACTTTGCTACAAAATATCATACGAGACTACATGATATTATAGCAACGGGATTTTGCGATTCGAAGGGAGTATAGTACAATATTTCTCAAAGAATATCATACGGATTCTTCCCTACATCGATCTGCCGTTACGCATTGTCGCAATCAACGGTGTTAAAGGGATTGTCAAGAGAATCAGTTCAGGTATGTTAAGATTATCCCTTCTTTCTTTTGGCATGATCCATACGACACAAACGAAACGAGCAAATGCACAACTTCCATAAATGACTCTATTCGTAGAAATGCTAGAGATGCTTATATTCTTGATTTCCCATAAGTCTTATTATTCTATCGTCTGTTCATGGGTCTTAGAAAATACGTGAGTTGATAAATCCTATTTCGTGATATTAATCAAAGGCATAATTGTCACGACCCAAACCGAAGGGCCGCGACGGGCACCCGGTGCTTTACTCAATCGAGTACCAACGTAACATATCTTTCTTATCATGTTATCATGAGTAAATGAGCCAAAAAACCCGTCATGAGATAACAAGAATAAAACATAAGGGAATACTCAACATATGAAGACCCAACATGATATACAAACTAATATATGTGACATACGGGCCTATAAGGCCGACATGACCATTAGTAAACTTGAAACATAGGCCGACAAGGCCATACAAGTATCCATACACCTGACATCTATCTACAAGCCTCTAAGAGTACATAAAATCATAAAGGTCGGGATAGGGCCCCGCCATACCAATCAATACATATCCAAAGCATACTGACCAAATAGGCAACTCCGGAGCAAGTGGAGTGTACCAACACCTTCGCTGAGTTGATAGCAGGACTGTCAACCTATCAATCGAGACCTGCGGGCATGAAATGCAGCATCCCCAGGCAAAAGGGACGTCAGTACGAATAAAGTACCGAGTATGTTAGGCAGGAAAGCATAAACAAGAACAGTAATGTAAAGAGAGAGATAGAGGAGATACAACCTGTAACATCAGAGTGCCTCTGGGGGTTACTGATATGAAATGCATAATACATATATATACATAAACTTTTTAAAACATTCGCCTCTGTGGGCATCATCATCATCATCATATCGTACCCGGCCTCAAAGAGGACTCGGTAAAAGCGTACCCGACCATCATAAGGTTCGGTAGAATCGTACCCGGCCATGTGGAGCTTGGTAAACCCAACTGATCAGTGGTTGCACAATAGGTGCCGTACCCGACCGACTATAGAGCGGCTCTGTAGAGTAAAATAGATACTATATATAATGCATGCTAGACTCATGGAATCACCTTCTAAACCTTTTGGAGTGACTTAAGAATACTATGGACATCCATACCCTCAATATGAACCTTAGTAGGATTCAAGGATCATACACACTTGCTTAGAATAATTTTATAAGGAAAGAACAACATGGACAACCTTAGTTGCTAGGAGTAGATCCGTTATGAAGTAGCGTATTCATTTCACTTTAGATCATGCCAAAAGAAAGAAGAAAGTGCCTTAACATACCTTAAACCCGTTGAGTCCCTAATCCCTTCCAAGCAACTCTTCAAACAAGTCAACTCAATCTATCATAGTATAAGGAGATTCAAAATCAGTGTTGAGCAAAGGCTAAGTCTATAACTTAAGCTAGTAGCTCGTTTACGTAAATTTGGGCAGCATCGCCCTTGTAACAAGGGCCTCCTCCAATACCATATATCAACAACAATTACCAGAGCAATCCATCAATACATAATTATCAATATCAAGACACCATATAACAACAACAAGTCACAACTACATTGCGACGAGCGGCAAGCTCCGATTGGAATCCGTATACCCCTTATCAATCATTATAGACTTCTTACTTCAACATAAAAGTATCATTAACATGATAATGAAGTCATTAATCAATGATTCCAGCGTTAAACCATATATTTATAACAACAAAAATAATCCACAACTTCAACTATTCTCAATTAGCAACTTTATTCACTAGTTCATGTCTAGCCCATCCATTTAACTTAATCAACATCAAGATAACCTTAGGCACAAGCAAGATCACAATATACATACCTTATACAGTAACTTCAAGTCAAAATCCAAGTTATATTCAGTTTACAACAACCCTTAATAGCAATACAACACCATAGAAGTGACTTAAGCTAATCCAAGTATTATCTTGTAGTTTATCATCCTAACAACTTAACCAACATACAAGAAAGATTAAGCACAATTAGTAGGCTGTTATACTCACCTTAGACAGCAGAAACAACTTGGAATTTCATCCAAATACAGCCCACGACAATCCTCAATGACAACACAACCTCAAAGAGGTGTTGTCTTCACTAAAACTAAGTTTTGATGTTGAAATATGGTGTAATCACTTTGGAATCACTTCAAACCCTTGTGGTATATATTTAGGAGGGTTAGGAGAAGTTTGGAGACGAATTTTAGTTGAAAAATGAGCAAAAATAGGCTTCCAAATCGTTTATAAATTGAAGTAGGTCAACCACCGCCTAAGTGGGTCCTATTGGGAGCTGCTTGCGCGGTCTCGCGAAAACAGGAAAATCTCTCTACTTCGATGTCATATTGACAAACGGTTTAATGCGTTAGAAACTAGACTCGTAGAACTTAAATTTCGTAGGTAGAACACCCCATTATTCCAAGTATATTTGGAGAAATTTGACCTAAATTTCAGCAAATTTATGAATGTAACTTGTGATGACCTTTGCCAACTCTTGTTCCACAACTTGCTTGCCTTCAAAATGTAGAAAATGAATATCATACGACTAAAATTACTCATAGAATAACCTTCTTATCATGTTAATAACCCTAGTCTCACCCCAAAGTACATGTTATAACATTCGAAACTTGTCGACTTTCGACGAAACTTATTTTCTTCAATTGGTTTAGCTTCTAAGATTTCCAACCCTCTTGGTACTCGTTATTCATGATCTTAAATATTTGTAACCTCCAAGGTAACATGATTAACTTACTTTATTTGCTTCCAAATATAATCTCATTTCCGAGCTTACATCAATGACTTACGACGTACTCTCACGTATGAAAACTTGGGGTGTAACAATAATGGTCTTATGACACTCGGAAAGATTTTATTGACGTACTTCTCATGCATTGCATTTATTCATACATGTACATTGACCCATGACCAGACGACGTTATATATGCGTATATATGTATGTATGTATGTATGTATGTGTGTATATGGGATATGGGAAAAGGTTACGGCGTTATATACGCACCACCACCTAATAAGCTGGTATACATTGATGATTTTGCCCACAGTGGCCGAGATGATATAATGGGATGCCCTCAGAGGCTTGATGATGTTATGAACACATGTACCTATGCACGACATGATATTCATACGCATATGCATGACACTATAAGTATTTCATGATTTACAGAGTTATCCAGACCTACAGGTTGAGTCATTTACTCTATATTTCATCCATGTCTTTTATGTACTTATTTATGTGCCTTACATACTCGATACTATGTACTGACGGCTCTTTTGCCTGGGGACACTGCGTTTCATGCCCGCAGGTCCTGATAGACAGGTCGAGAGTCCTCCAAGTAGGCTATCAGCTCAGTGGAAGATGTTGGTGCGATCTATTTGCTCCGGAGTTGCTTGTTTGGTCAGTATGATTTAGATGCGTATTGTTTGGTATGACGGGGCACTGTCCCGACCGTTATGATATTATGTATTCTTAGAGGCTTGTAGAAAGATGTCATGTATACGGATACTTGTATGGCCTTGTCGGCCTATATTTTAAGTATATAATGGATCACATTGGCCTTATAGGCCCGTATGTCATAGATATGAGTTTCTATATTAAGTTGGTTATCCTATGTCGGGTATTCCCTTATGTTTACTCTGGTTATCACATGACGCCCCTTCCAGCCCACTTACCTCTAATGATATAATAAAAAAGATATGCTATATTGGTACTCGGTTGAGTAAGGTACCGGGTACCCGTTGCGGCCCATAGGTTTGGGTCGTGACAAAAAATATTGTAAAAAATCACGAATGTAGAAAGAAAAAAACTTGTTCTCTAGTAGTAATATTCTTTTTGAAAAAAGTGGGTATAATTTAAAATTACTTACCTATTTATATTGTAATTCATCTCAATATTATGTATTTGTTATCCATGTTGGTGTTTGTTTGGTCCTAAATACACACTTTGCGAGTTGAGCAAACGGGAAGGAATTTGTATGAACTTGTACAGGCGGAGCTAGCATACGGTTTATGGGTTCGATCGAACCAGTAGTTTTAGTTCAAACCTTGTATTTTATCTTAAGAAATTCATTGAATACGTATGTTCGCAACAAATTTTCATTGTATGGAAAATAAACTGCAACAAAAATAATATGAAGAAAAAAGAGATTTTATTGATGAATATTTGTGAGTACAATTCTTTGTTTTCCTTGATTCCCCTCTATGAAATTCTCCGTGATTCGAGGGCTTGAGAAGTGTCTTTCTCGAAGAACTCCGTCGACCACTCCTTTGTAGAAGAACCTTGCACTTGATGATTGATCTCTCTGTTTGCGGATGCCTTCACCAATTGCGGAATGCTCTTCTCCAACTCTGAATCTCCCTAGAGAGTTATGTCACCCCTCTATTTATAATGGTTCAAGATGGACAGTCCAGCTACATATGAACTCTCTTTCTTGATTCTTATTGGTTAATGCGAGTCATCAAACTGATCACATAAGCTATGTGATAAGCTTGTTTCTGATTGGCCAAGATATGTCATTTTAGACACATGGCAACTCTTGATTGGTTATTGTTTTAGATTGGGATTGCCACATTCATTTAACACGTGGCGTCATCTTGTTGGCTTTGAGTTTGACTAGATATGCCATGTCACTTAACACATGGCATGAGTCTAAGCCTTAAGATGAAATGGACCTTGGGCTTGAAAATAATAAAACGGGCTAAGTTAATTTATAAAGTCCAAATTAATTATTTAACCCAATTGAATTTAATTCAAATTTTATATGAATTAGACCCAATAAATTTTATATGTCTACAGATGCCCCCTACTTCAAGATATGGTGTGGTGTAGACTTTTGAACCTTGAAGTATGGGTATCTAACGGGCCGGGTCAGCCCATTTCCGGACCGGCTCAGACCGGTTAAAACCGGAACCGGCCCGGCCCGGTACAAGGGGGCTGGATGGGGTTGGGTTAAAGGGGTAGGGGGTTTGGTCCGTTCACATTTTGTTAACCGGTTAACCGGACCGGTCAAACCCGGTCAATGTAAATTACTGTTCAACCGGTTAACCGGCCTGGCCCGGCCCGGACCGATTTAAAAGCTATATTTCATTTTTATTTTATTTATTTATTAAGGTTTTAGAGTCTAAGGCAATACAAAACCTTTGAATTTACTCATTTTTCGTTAATTTACTTGTTGTTAAATGTAAATCTTTCAATTTGTAAGTTTGAATTTTGAAATAAATGGAGAACTTGCAATTTATAAGTGTAATTTTTTTCCATCTTCATTGTATTCTTTATATTTTTACTTTATATTAATATAAATTACAATAGTTATACAAAATACAAAAAAAAAACACTAACCGGCCCGACCCGGCCCCATAAACCAGTAACCCTTACGGTTCAATTTTTACCTGGATGAACCCGAACCCGTTAAATCCGGTATGCCCCAACCCGTAACCGGCCAGGACCATAACCTGTACGGGTACTAAATTTCCCTACCCACCCCGGTCCGGCCCACCCGTTAAACACCCATACCTTGAAGACATGTCTTGGAGTATCCGTGACCCGGAAGACGATGCACGATTTTTGTTGGCCTTCCATGTAATCCAAGTCGTTGCTGGAATTGGTAGCTGGTCTTTACTTTATTCAAATGTAGCTTGAGTAAACAGAAAATATATTCTCCAAGTCGTGTATGATTTCTCGACAAATATCCTTATTATCCAAACAGTAGGCTTTGAATAATATCTAGCAAGAGGCATCATATTCCAAAGTTTAGTACCTAAATTTACTAAAACAAAAGACTTGCATGAATTTTGTGTAACTGTGTAAGGTCATACAATAATGCTTTTTGGCAAATAAGTCCAAAGAGCCACTAAAACTTTGTAGGATATACCACGTAGAAAATGAGACTTTAATTCCTCAATTGTATTGATATTGGTATTTCAACAGATAAAGATTTCTAGTTGAAGTAGAATTCTTCACATCGATTCACGGCAAACTCCATTTAGGTCTCTAAGTGCTTAACTGACTCGTCCCTCTATAAAAGCAGCTCACATTGTGATTAAGCTTTTCAGCGATAGTTACGGTCGTCATCTTGGCTTTAGCATAGTTATCGTTATCACCTTTTCGGCCAACGTAACCATATCTAGCAGCTGAGGATTGTAACCAATGTAGAACATCAAAATTCTTGTATGATAAAGCTGTAACTTTAGGAAACCCTCAGACATGTGCAACACGAATTGCTTGGTTTGATTCCAAGCGTCATCACGTGGTTCAGGCAGCTTTGAAACTGCGTAGGCTTCGATTGCTTCGATATGTTTACTCAATTGATAAAATCTTCTTCCCCAATCTTGAAGCTCGAGTTGAAGATGCGCAGGCACAAATAGTCTTATAGCTTCAGCAGCAAGCGGGTCTATGAGGACTTGCTCTTCGTCTCTTAAATCTCGCGTAGGAATGTCGTCGATCTTGATGAGACCTGTGCACTCTCTTTCCTAAATGGATGATCCATCTTGCTATGTTGCGGTGATAGAGTGATTAAGTGCTAAATAGCTCCTTTATAATCTGCTCAAATCTAATGATAACGATCCCTAACATGCAACAATACTGGAACATGTGGCGGTAGAAAAAAGAGCAACGCCGTAGTAAGCCTCGTTGAAGTGACACTAAATTCACCATGACGAGTTGGAGCACTATTCCTTTGGCATCTCTATTATCCATGCTGAATTGAAGCATCATGCCATTGACACCGTGAAATCCATATTTTTCTTTTTTTTTTTTGTAGATTTATGGAGGAGTGTGAATGGTCTTGACATCCCTAGGAAGATGCATTGCTAGCGAACCACTCGTCTCTTTGTTGCGGCTTGGCGAGAGAGACATATGAAGTGTCCTTTCACCCTCGGCAACGAAATCCCTACTCTTGGAGGTTTGGAGAGACCATATTTCATCATTGGCGAGCGCAACATGTACCACATCTCATCTTTGCAGGTTGACAAGGAAGACAACTGGAGTAGGCCGTTCCAACTTCGGCGAGCAAGCACTTAGCGCGTCTCTGCTGCTTTGACTTCATAGCATTTCATGAGTTCATTTAAAAAATCCTATATTGATCTAGGAGTGTCCAAATTGCAATCCGCTTGGTTCTACAGAATCAAAACTCGCACCATAACGACATATCCAAAATTTAGGGCCAAATTCCATTAGGACAAGTCGGAATGAACTTTTTAAGGCGATACACAAGTCTGTCATTTCGGCTTCACAGCACTGCATGATGTCATTTTAATGCACATATCTCAAGCTAGGTACATCTAAATCGCTAGCCGTCTACGCCACTGGAAAGAAGACTCAGAGATAAGGAAATCTCCAAAATATCATGGAAGGATTCCTAGCATATTAGCCGCATCAAAATTGTGAAACTGACCCATCTGTCTGCCGAACTCGCTATTCAGCTTTGTGCACACTCGTGGAAAAAAATTCTTATCTCGACCTACGAGTGTCAGAATCACAATCCATCTATACCATTGGAAAGAAAACTACAATTTCTGCATCCTTGAAGATATCATAGACGAACTCCTTTTGGATTGCCTGCAACAATAGTTTGAAATTGCTCCTAACATCTGTTGCACTCGTGATCCAGCTTTGTGCACTTTTGTAGAAAACTTCATATCTCAAGCTACAGGTATCGGAATCCCGAAACGTTTACACCATCGGAAATATAAATTCGAGACCTACAATACCTGAAAATATAGCGGTAGAACTCTTTTTAGATTGGTCGCGATACTACTTTGAAGTTGCTCCTGATGTCTGCCTTGTTGCTTTTCAACTTTATGCACTTTCGTCAAAAAAATTAATATCTCGAGCTACGAATCTCCAAATTACGATCCATTTGCACCGTTGAAAAGTAAACTCAGAGACCTGTAAACATATTAATTTCATGGAATAACTCGTTTTGATATGGAAATAGAAAATTCTCAAAGTCCACCTAGCAGCAGTAAACTTTCAGATTTGTGTAGTTACGGCAAAAATAAAATCATATGTTGAGCTAGGAGCCTCCAAATCACAAACGGTTTGTGTTGTTTGACACTAGGTATATGCAGCTACAACATGTGAAAAGTTAGAGGTAGAACAGATTTTAGATGAATTGCAGTGGCTTTTCGAATTTGATCGAGACGTCCGTTGAGCTCACTTTCCAACTTTGTGCACTCCTGCGGAAAATTCCTAGCTTGGGTACGGGTGTCTGGACCATCAACGGCTTAATTCTACGACATTTAGACGTGAAGAAATATAGCCATGCCGAATATCAAGGCTCCATTCTCTCTGAGTTGTCCTATTTTGAGATTGACTCTACATTCTTGCATATAGTAACTTCAAGTACCATGCTTCACAAATCTTATCTCTTGTTTATTCTTTTTGCAGAGTCGCGAAGGATCTCAAAAGGTCAAGATGTCAGACTGAGGTGTCATACAAGATGCGGAATCAACCCTTCAACAACTGTTGCACTTGATTTTTTGATAGTCTTGAAGTTCATCAATGGCGGCTCCTACGTTGATTAAAGGTTTTTCAAGAGAGACGGCTTCTCATATATGGGACCTTCAACCAACACTTGCACAAGAGAAGCAAACTATCATGCTCGAGGCCTAACAACTTATAGGTTTTAAGTTTAAGTTTCAATGATGACAATATTATCTTATGTTATATTTTCAGGACAAACAAAAAAGAAAGAATGAAGATGATTAGCAAGATTTCTACTAGTTTCAAAATAAAGGAAGAAGGAAGAATCAATTATTGCATTAATGATCAATTAAGAAGCAGATTGACTCGTCCTCAATCAAGGAAAGAATGAAGATTCAGTTACAGCAATAATGATCAATTAAGAAGCAGATTGACCCAATCAAGGAAACTCAGATTACCAATCATGGTCACTCTAGTTTTGAAGAACACGCTTACGAATTAATCTCTCCTTGAATTCAGCTGTGACAAGGAAGGTCACATTCGAATCTGGGCCAGTTAAAGAGCAAAATTCAAAGAGGCACCTCTTGGGACAAATCCCTTAATTAAAGATCTTGTGCCTCCAGTTTCAAAATGGACTCAAAGACTCTTTTCTCTTGTATAAGAGGGTTGCTCTCTCAAGAAGAAGATCACACAACTACAAAAAGTGTATTCCAAATCTGTCTACTTCTTAGTTCAAACACTGTAATTTTGAGTTATCAGTGTCTCAAAAGATAGAGAGATCTAGAGTACAAAAGAAAGTTGTGTCAATTTATTAGAACTCAATTGCTGATTCTATACGTTGATGGTAAACACAAAAACCATCAATCTTGTAACTTTATTCAAAGATCTTAAGGGAACCCTTATGACCCAAGGGAACTGGATGTAAGTACCACAATGGTACTGAATCAGTGTAAATCGTGTATGTCTTGCTCTTGCTCTTTACTGCTTTTACTCTTTCTGTCTCGTGGTTAGTCAACTAATACCTATATTAGTCGACTAAATTTTAACTAGGCAACAATTCACTCCCCCCTCTTGTACTTTCAACAACAAGATATGTGGTCAAGAGATCATCACAACTACTGAACGCGAGAGATATACATCGGGAATGGCATCAAATGTGGAGACGTCATACAGAAGAGCATTTAAGACGTGTGAGCAACAAAGCCTAGTTTACGATCATCTTCATGATTTAGGCTTTTGTATAGAAAAATGTCTACTTCCTTTTGTCTATACATTTTTGAATGTATCAACTTTGTACTATTGAAGCAATAAAACATCTTTTATATTTCAACGCAAATTGTCTTCTTTTCCTCATAGATATGTGCCTCTACACTTGGAAGAATTAATGTAATGATCCGATGACGCCAAACTTTTATTTTTTTAAAACTCATGCGATTGAACTTTGAATGAAAGTCTAAGTTGCCTACGTACCTCGGTGAAGAGGATCAAGTCATAACGTAGTTCAGAGGGATGAGTTGTTTTTGTCACTTTTGGCTAAGCTGCCTCTTTCGAGATTTTCAACCTAGCAGACACAATTTTTTTGGTCGTACACAGTTTAGACTCATGCGGGTCAGGAGTGTAGCAATGTGCAGTTTAGGCTCATGCATCTAGGAGCGTCATGACTTGCAGTTTACGCTCGTATGTCAAGGAGTGTAGGTAACTTTCATGGGAAGTATTGTTTCAGAAATTTTTCATTGATCAGACCAACTCTAAGACCATCCTTATCAACAATTTTATATGTGCCACTTGAATAGGCTTCCTTCACAACATATTGCCCATCCCATTTTGAGGTAAACTTGTTGCCTATGCATTTGTTGAGGATTATGGGTCGTTGAATAGCTAGGACTAAGTCTCCCACTTGGAATGATCGTGGCCGCACTTTCTTGTTGAAGGCTCTAGCTAGTCGAGCTTGATAGCGCTCCAATTTTTGTTGCGCTTCCAATATTTTCTCATCCAATGCCTCTAACTCTGCTAGGCAAAGTTGAGCATTCTCTTCGAACGTGAGTCCTTCTTGGATTGCGATCTGCAATGATAGAATTTGTTGCTCCAACGGAAGGACTACTTCTACACCATACACCTAAGAGTAAAGAGTTGCTTGTGTAGCAGTTCTGAAGGTAGTCCGGTATGCCCATAAAGCTTCACCAATTTTCTCATGCCAGTCTCTCTTGTTCTTTGCAACAAATTTCTTCAAAAGGTTACCAAACGTCTTGTTAAAAGCTTCAGCAGGGCCATTGGTGGGTGCATTATACATTGAAGATTTATGTTGCTTGAAACCAAATTTCTCGCATAGACTCCTCACAAGCTTGTTGTCAAATGGCGTTCCATTATCAGTGATTATGTATCTTTGTATGCCGCACCTAAAAATAATGTTCGACTTGATAAAATCGGCAACAGTTTCCTTTTTTACTTTCTTGAGTGGAACAACTTCAGCCTATCTAGAGAAGTAGTATGTGGCAGCCAATATATACATCTGTCCCTTTGATGAATTTGGAAGCGGTCCAACGACGTCAAGTCCCCATGCATCAAAAGGCCATGAAGCTACAGCTGTATGAAGAGGCTCCGGAGGTTGGTGGATATAGTTGGCGTGGAATTGACACACTTGACATCTTTTGGCATGTTCCATGCAATCCTTCACCCTTGTCGGCTAGTAGTAGCCTGTCCTCTTGATGCGAAAATGGATCTTAGGACCAGATTGGTGTGCTCCACATGAGCCAGAATGCGCTTCCTCCATCACTTGGTGGGCTTCTTCTTTGTCAAGATATCGCAAGAATAGTCCTTCAAAAGAGCAGCGAAATAATGTCCCCTTGTAGAAGATGAATCGTGGTGCTCTTTGTTTGATGTATGTTCTTTGTCGCGGATCCTCAGGTAACTTTTTATGTTCAAGGTACTCTATCAGTGGTTGCCTCAAATCTTTTTCTTCAATCACTCAAACAGATGTATGATGACTATCATTGATTTGAAGATCAAAAAGTCTAGGAATAACCCATCGATGACACACATATACTTTTGGTTACTCATTCTCTCCCAGTGCCATCGTCGTGGCCAAGTTAGCCAAAGCATCAGCCTTGCGATTTTTTTCTCTTGGGACGTGGTTTAAGAACACTTGGTTGAATCTTTCAAGTAAACCAGAAGCATATTGATGGTATGGCAAGAGATATTCCTTCTTTACCTTGTAACTCCTCAATAGTTTGTTGATGATCAGCTTAGAGTCGCAGTAGATCTCCAAATGTAGAATCTTCATGTCTAATGCCATTTCGAGACCGACGATCAAAGCTTGGTACTCTGAAACATTGTTGGAACATGTTTCACCTAAAACAAAGGAGAATGGCAAGACTTGTCTTTCTGGAGAGATCAACACAACATCTGCCCTCGCACTATTACGACGTGTAGACCCATCAAAGAACATTGTCTGTGGTGGAAGTTCTTCAATGAATACAACGTCTTCATCTGGAAACTCATCTGAAAGCTCCCATTCTACCGGAAGAGGGTGACCAAATAGAAAATTGGCTAGTGTTTGTCCTTTCACAGCCTTTTGAGGTGTGTATGTGATCTCATATTGGTTAAACAATATGGACCATCTTGCAAGGCGTCCAGAAACAATGGGTCGAGTCATCACAAACTTCACGGGATCTTCTCGAGAGATGAGTTTCACTCTACAGTAGGGCTGTGCATTTGGATCGGATATCCGAAATCTGATCCGATCCACTCTATTTTGGATTTTCGGATTGGATACGGATTGTGTTATATGAAATTTCGGATTTTCGGATTGGATTCGGATTGGTATGATTTTAATCCGATCCGATCCGATATCCGAAATTATATGTACCTATATAAATACACACTAAAATTTTAGGGTTATGCTTATTCATTTTTCACACACCCTCTCACTCACTTAGATTTTTCCGCCTCTCTTGCACCTCTCTTCTCTTCAGTGAAGACTAAAAGAGTCTCAATGACTCAAACTTCCGATTTTACTTTGATTTTATATCTCTTTCTTCCGCCTCTCTTCTCTTCTCTTCTGTCTTTTATGTCTATTTTATGTTCTATTCTTCAACTTTTGATTTTATTTTGATTTTTTTTGTTTTGGTAGATGGAGATGAGATAGAGACATCGAATGAACTTTAAATTGTTGAAAAATTTTGTGACAATCCGATCCGACAATCCGAAAAATTATCCGATCCAAAGTTTAAAATCCGATCCAATCCAATGTTAATTCGGATCGGATTCGGATTGCCCTTTTCGGAATCCGAAATCCGAAATCCGAATCCGAAATAGGCTAAATCCGATCCAATCCGATCCGTGCACAGCCCTACTCAACAGGCGTATAGTTCAACTCAGCTCCTATTAGAGTTCGACTGAGGTAGTACAAGGCTTGTTCCTTTCCTTTCTCATTCTCTTGAGCAAGTAGTGCTCCAAGTGAACATTTATGTTCCACGATTTAGAATATCAATGGCTTCCCAAGCATTGGCACCCCTAACATAGGTGGATTCAGCAAGTATCTTTTGATGCTTTCAAAAGCATTTTGACATGACTGATCCAAATGAAAAGGGATATCCTTGGAGATGAACTTACGGATGAAAATAAACTGCAACAAAAATAATATGAAGAAAAAGAGATTTTATTGATGAATATTTGTACAATTCTTTATATCCCTTGATTCTCCTCTATGAAATTCTCCGTGATTCGAAGGCTTGAGAAACGTCTTTCTCGAATGTAGGACAATGTAGACCTCCTTGTGATGTATTTAATCGCCAAGAACGTCGAGCAGTACTTTGTTGTTTCGGGTTGATCTCCGGAAAGAACTCCGTCGACCACTCCTTTGTAGAAGAACTTTGCACTTGATGATTGATCTCTCTGTTTGCGAATGTCTTCACCAATTGCGGAATACTCTTCTCCAACTCTGAATCTCCCTAGAGAGTTTTGTAACCCCTCTATTTAAAATGGTAGAGGATGGATAGTCCAGCTACATATGAACTCTCTTGCTTGATTCTGATTGGTTCATGTAAGTCATCAAACTTATCACATAAGCTATGTGATAAGCTTGTTTGTGATTGGCCAAGATATGTCATTTTAGACATGTGGCAACTCTTTATTGGTTACCGTTTTAGACTGGGATTGCCACATCATTTCACACATGGCGTCATCTTGTTGGCTTTGAGTTTGACTGGATATGCCATGGCACTTAACACGTGGCATGAGTCTGGGTCTTAAGATGAAATGGATCTTGGGCTTGAAAATAATAAAACGGGCTAATTTAATTTGTAAAGTCCAAATTAATTATTTAACCCAATTGAATTTAATTCAAATTTTATATGAATTAGACCCAATAAATTTTATATGTCTATAAATGCCCCTACTTCAAGATATGGCATGGTGCAGACTTTTCGAACCTTGAAGACATGTTTTGGAGTATCTGTGACCCGGAAGACGATGCACGATTTTTGTTGGCCTTCCATGTAATCCAAGTCGTTGCTAGAACTTGTAGCTGGTCTTTACTTTCTTCAAATGTAGCTTGAGTAAAAAAAATTATATATTCTCCAAGTCGTGTATGATTTCTCGACAAATATCCTTATTATCCAAACAGTAGGCTTTGAATAATATCTAGCAAGAGGCATCATATTCCAAAGTTTAGTACCTAAATTTGACTAAAACGAAAGACTTGCATGAATTTTGTATAATTGTATAAGGTCATACAATAATGCTTTTTTTTGCAAATAAGTTCAAAGAGCCACTAAAACTTTGTAGGATATACCACGTGGATAATGAGACTTTAATTCCTCAATTGTATTGAAATTAGTATTTCAACAGATAAAGATTTCTAGCAAAAGTAGAATTCTTCACATCTATTCACGGCAAACTCCATCTAGGTCTCTAAGTGCTTGACTGACTCGTCCCTCTATAAAAGTAGCTCACGTAGTGATTAAGCTTTTCAGCGGTAGTCATGGCTGTCAGCTTGGCTTTAGCATAGTTATCGTTATCACCTTTTCGGCCAACGTGACCATATCCAGTAGCTGAGAATTGTAACCAATGCACAACATCAAAATTCTTGTATGATAAAACTGTAACTTTAGGAAACCCTCAGACATGTGCAACACGAATTGCTTGGTTAGATTCCAAGCGTCACCGCGCGGTTCAGGCAGCTTTGAAATTGCGTAGGCGTTGATTGCTTCGATATGTTTACTCAATTGATAAAAGCGTCTTGTCCAACCTTGAAGCTCGAGTTGAAGATGCGCAGGCACAAATAGTCTTATAGCTTCAGCAACAAATGGGTCCATGAGGACTTGCTCTTCGTCTCTTAAATCTCGCGTAAGAATGTCGCCGATCTTGATGAGACATGTGCACTCTCTTTCCTAAACTGATGATCCATCTTGCTATGTCGCGGTGATATAGTGATTAAGTGCTAAATAGCTCCTTTATAATCTGCTCAAATCTAATGATAACGATCCCTAACATGCAATAATGCTGGAATATGTGGCGGTAGAAAAAACAGCAACGCCGCAGTAAGCCTCGTTGAAATGACACTAAATTCACCATGACGAGTTGGAGCGCTATTTCTTTGGCATCTCTATTATCCATGATGAATTGAAGCATCGTGCCATTGACACCGTGAAATCCATATTTTTCTTGTTCTTCTTTTTTTGCAAATTTATGGAGGAGTGTAAATGGTCTTGACATCCCTAGGAAGATGCATTGCTAGCGAACCACTCGTCTCTTTGTTGCGGCTTGGCGAGAGAGACATATGAAGTGTCCTTTCACCCTCGGTGACGAAATCCCTGCTTTTGGAGGCTTGGAAAGACCATATTTCATCATTGGCGAGCGCAACGTGTACCACATCTCATCTTTATAGGTTGATGAGGAAGACAACTGGAGTAGGCAAAAGTTACTTCAGCTAAGATGGGTTGGATCAATATGGGCTAAAATTCGGGTCATAACACAACTCGCCTAACTCTTATTAAGCTCTAATTAATATGTGTTGTGTTTCTTATAAATTGTATAATTATTAAATAATTTTTTTCTTTTCTTATGGTCATATATAACATATCACAAAAAAATTATTTCTAAGATATTTTGACAAAGTTACTCATGGATCAATTTGAGTTAAGAATTAGCCCAGCTTTAAATGGGTTGGGTTAAGATGAGCTAAGTTCAATAAATGAGCGGGTCAATAACCAGCCCAAACTCGGGCTGGTTGGATGGGTTATTTGGGCTTGGGCCAAATTTGACAGCCCTAAGTTCTTTATAAGAATATTATTGCAAATTGTAAACACTATACTGAGGTTTAGGGGTTTTAAATGGGGGAATTGGGCCGATTTTTGACGGGTCAAAATGAGTTTAGTCAATAATTGGGCGGGTCAAATTACTGTCCAAAAGTTACTTGGGCTAAGATGGGCTGGGTCAAGATGGGCTAAATTACTTAATATGTGTTGTTTTCTTATGAATTGTATAATTACTAAATAAGACTTCTTTTCCTTTTGTTATGGTCATATATAACATATCAAACAAAAAAATATATTTCTAGGATATTTTGACAAAGTTATTCATGGATCAATTTGGGATAAAAATCGACCCAACTTTAAATGGATTGAGTTCAATAAATAAGCGGGTCAATAACTAGCCCAACCTTGAGTGGGTTGGATGGGTCATTTGGGCTTGCGCCAAATTTGACATCCTTACTAATAGCCTATTTGGCCAAGTTTTTTTTTTTTTGGGCCATAAGTGCTTTTTTGGGTCAAAAGTGCTTTTGGCAAAAAATTGAGGTGTTTGGCCAAGCTATTAGAAGAAGAAAAAAGTACTTTTGAGGAGAAACAAAAGCAGTTTTTGAGAAGCAAAAAAAAAATTGTTTCTCTCAAAAAGCACTTTTCTAATAAGCACTTTTGAGAAAAATACAATTAGAAGCAATTTTCAATAACTTGGCCAAACACTAATTACTGCTCAAAAGTACTTTTTAAATTAATTATCCAAACACAAACTGCTTCTCATCAAAAATATTTTCAAAAAAATATTTTTGAGAAAAACACTTCTTAAAATAAGTTAATTCTAGAAGTTTGGCCAAAGAGGCTATAAGGTTCTTGCAACCAGATAGGACGAAGATGGAAAAATTTATTTTGTGTCTCATACAACTGACATTAGTTGTATGAGACAACTTTTTGTCTCACAGTTTTGTGGATTCAAATTTCTGTGGACCCAGAAATGTAAGAATGGGGTCCACAAATTTGTGAGACAAAAAGGAGTCTCATATAACTAGTGTAAGTTGCACGAGACACAAAATAAAACTTGTCGAAGAAGATGTAGCGGATTTGAATGACGGAATCTTTTTGCGCATGTTCCTGAATTACATAATGCATTACAATTTACATATTCACTTATTAAATCCTTTTCGTACACAAAGCTTTTATTGTCTCGATTAGTGATTGATGATCCTGGTCGTTTGGACAACCATCTCGCCTACCTATGAAACAGTAATGAGTCAACATATTGTACAACCACTCGAGTATTTTTTACATTGAAAGGTCTTATATACAGTATGTACTAAGGAGTGAGGGTTTTCAGCATACAAATTCTCTAATGAGGTTTTTTAACGTATTTCGATAGGTAAGAGATATAAGCACAAACTGGTTAGATGATGCAAAGGAAGAAAAGCCCATACCATATGCTTTCGAGCTATTTTCCTGCAAAAGGCAGATCTAAGGGCAATCATGAAAGGATGCCTAAAAGTAAAAAAGCTTTTTACTCAAAAACGTTTTTTTTTTGTGTGCATATTTTATTGCTCTTTATCAATTTTCTGTTTGCTCTTCAATTTGTTTTTGCTGAAGCTGCATCATCACGAGGAGAACGATTTTCCAAATCTGTAGTTTGACAAAACAGTTGCCTTTTTCATTCAAGGAAGAATACATTTGACAATACCAAAAGAGAAGTTATTTTTACACCGGCCCCCTCCTTCCCCCTAGCATAACAAGTCCAAAAATTTGCAACATCTTTAAATAAATGACACAGAAAATGAAACTGATATATCGCAATTACAACCAATATGCTAAGAAGAGGAATTCGCCATTGTCGAGTTATGGTTGCGACAGAATTGAAAGCTGTTAGCATCCATTCTTTCCAACACAAAATGCCCCAACATGTCCTTTGACTTCACCAAATTCTCTTTACATAAGAACTCATCGCTTGTAATTCTATCCACTTGCTGATTAAAATCATGCACAAAAACATGTGTCTTTGGATTGCCACCTTTCTTGCTCCGCGCCAAAACACTAGCAGTAAAAATAGCTGACATTCGACCAGGTGCCTCAGGCCAATACCCTCTTGGACCATCAACCAAAATAACATCCCACTCCACCTCATAAAATTGATTAGGCAAGTCATTTAGCCCGAGTTTGCACTCTGAAAACAACAAATTCTGCACTGGTCTGCATTCGTTTCGCACTTGTTCCTTAACTCCTGCAATCAATTCCTTCATTTCACTCAATTTGGTCGTGTACTGCACGTCATAAGCTTCAATTTCTGGATATTTTTCCTCTATGTAAGCTGCATAATAACGATTTTCGTCAATAAAAACTGTTCGGCCATTGTGATTCAGGGCTTTCCAGAGACGGGTCTCGTGGGTAAGTCCAAAAACAAGTAAATTGCAAGGTTGAGAACATTTTTGTAGAACATCAGCAATATATTTCATATCTGTATAAGACATGTGTTCTGTATTGTTAGAATTTGAAGCGTAATGGACAAGGGCCATAGCCACAGCCTTAGACAATGGTGGGGTACTTGAACTAGTAATTGTAGATGCAGTAACTACAGACGCCGTGATTTTAGATTCTCTTGTGTAAATCACAGTAAGAAGAGAAGCAAGTGTCAAGAATGAAACAAAAGCTAAAGCCCAAAAACGATTGGAGCTTCCTTGTTTTTGGATATAAGGGTGAAGAAGTATTAGCTTTGTACTACTTCCAAGACTATTCTTCATCTTTGTGTTTGTAAGATTTCCCTTTTTGTAAAGATGGATTTGGAAATTGGAATGAGCTCTGAGAGAAATGGAAGCTGAGATTTAAAGTAGGATAGACATGAATTGGCAGATGGTGAAGATTAATACTAATCATGACATTACAATCCTACCAATATTTGATTAAGTAAAGCAAGGTCTCGTTGGCAAAGAAGAAGTTGACCATCTGGCTGTGATTGGCTAACTCAAGCTATGTCTAACCACCTCATTTTTTTCTTGCTAGAATTGGTTTCATATTGAAAATGGAGTAGTTGGAGAGAAGGTATTTGGTAAGTTGCTAGCGACTCAGTAACTAATTTACAAGCAGGAAGTCGCTTTTCCTTGCTCATTCCATCTTCATTTCTCACGTAACCTCTACTTAATAAATAAACACACATTTTACTCTTGGGAGTAGACGAATCAGTTGCCAGCAGATTCCATTTCCGCAACATAATAAATACATTAAAATACCTTCACATGTATCGTACAAAATTAAAGTTAGTTGATGACATATACTTAGTTTTTAAAAAGGATCTAATTTGTTGCAACTTCCGCTCTTTAATTATTGAACATTAAACTGAAGTTCTGAATGCAAGGTGCCAACTATAATATTAGTTCAGTTAGAACAATCAACTAAAGTTGAAAATTCTCTAAATTTAGTACAGGCCATTTGATACGGAGTTTAATTGAAAATTTTATTGTCAGAGTCCTAAGGTTCAAAGTAAAATTTAATGAGTCCCTGTTGCCCCACTATGACACAGTGCAAAAGGGTTCAATTTCCATAAAACGTATGACAATGCAACTTATCTAGAACCTCTTATATTGAAGTTGGGGCAGTTTGGGTAAGAATTCAAAAACGGTTAAAATGACGTATTGAAGCCTTAAATATTACTTTTCTGAATTGTCTCTGTCATCTATGAATTTCCGAACGTTAGCAAATTAATGTAGTAATAACTTCTAGTATATGGCAAGACCAAATGTTGGGGCCTTGTTCAGAACCAATTATCATTGTGGGCCTTGTGATGTCATCGATATTGAATCGAACCCTTTACAGTTTTGGGCCCGGGTCATGGAAATTCAGCCTCAGCCTTGTCATGAGTAATTGTCTGGAGATCCTTGACCAACACTGTAATTCGTTATGGATTCAAAAATTTAAGTCAAGTTTTTCTTTAGCGAGCAAATGATGACTAATCGCCCCTTTCCACAAGAGTTGCTGCCATAATTGCTAATAAAGCGAGGAAGTGGTGATGGCTAAAAATCAGTGTCATATTGAGCACTCAATTTGTGATTTGTTTTGTATAGCCGCAGAGGAATTATTGGCAATTAGAAGTTGCTCAATTGCATTAAAAAAGGTAAAGCATTCTCTTTAGCTTTGTAAATTGGCCCACAGTAGAGGAGAAATGACAAGTCTAGAGGTAAAGGAACTTTATCGTGTCTCAATACATTTGTGAGGGATTAGCATCGTCTTTTGATGAAATAAAAGACTCTACTTTTGGGAAAAGAAGGATCAAGGGTGGCAAACTTTGGTTGACGCCTTTGAAGTTGAAAGTTGAAATTATGGACTTTAAGAAAAGAAGGAAATATGCCATTTTCATCTGTGGTCTCCAATTCTGGCAAAGAAGCTAAACAAGACAAAGAGAAAAGAAAATGAACAGCATAACGATATAAGACCACTACAAGGCCCTGCCGGTTTTCGCTTAATTGGGAACTCAATCTGAATCATTCAACTCTTACTGTATTTATTTATTTTCACCACCGGCTACTGTAGTCATAGTGTGCTTTACCATACAAATTATTCCTAAATATTGTATAAATTAAATATTTCTCTAATATTTTGGTTCAAAAATTTTAGTTTTAAGAAACAGTTTTGTACACTTTTTGAAAAAAGCTCGAGTGTGCGGAGCGTAATCACTTACCTCAGAAAATCACGTCATGATTGTCTTAAATGGATGTGCTCCTAGTCAAAAAGGCATATAGTAGTGCCAGGTCCATTAATTTTTACCCTTCCAACCCTAGACTATTAAACTAATAAGAGCTATATCGTCTAACTTCATTCAAAAATGGAACTTGAATTTTTATAGAATCAAATTCTAAAATCATTTTTATTTTGATCATTTCTTAGATTCTGTTGAATTGTATCGAATCCATTTTCTATTTTAAAGCAAACAGTTGCCTTGACCTTAAGTAACTACAGTTAGGAGGATTCATCCAATAGCTTAATGACTTGCTTGGGTCATCTAAGAGGTAAGGCCTCCTCCGATCGACCCTAACTTTCATTATTGAGCTAAAGGAGTTCCCTAGCCCATCAAGTTTACACGCTGATCCCTCTATGATGGCATTCTTCTTTCTCTCCACCAAAATGTGATTTTTTTTACTCAAAATACGCAAATAAGTGTTAAAAAAAAGTTACCAAACTATATATAACGCCACAAAAAGTGGCGCTATACAGTAACGGTAACTGCACCGTTACTGTATAGCGCCACTTTTTGTGGCGTTATATATAGTAAACCTCTTACATAGCGCCACTATTAATGGCGCTATACCCCAAAATCTCATCTTACATAGCGCCACTATTAATGGCGCTATACCCCTTATTAAAAATCCTTCCGTCTTCTTCTTCTTCGTTTCATCTCCATTATTTTACTCCCTTTTGGTCCCCCCCGATTCTGCCCCATTTTAAAAAAAAAAAAAAAAAATTGGGTCCACCCGGCACATAAAAGTTGAAGATTGGTGGTCCCACTGTCGAGTAGAGCTTCGTGTTATTGTGGATTCACTCTTCCGGAGTCAAAATTTAGATCTATTTACATTCCAAAAATTCTAAATCGAGGTATTTCGATTTATTTTAAGTTGAAACTTTTATAACAATGCATATTACTTGATTTGTATGTGTTCTATTTCGGTTTGTGTTCATTTTTTCCGAAACTAGCATGTTAAATTTTATCCGGATTTAATTTTAGTGTTGTATAAAAATATGTAAATTAGTCTAAAAATGTGTTTGTTAATATCCTCATGTATATTTATGTGTTTTTATGCCGTTTAGTTTAGATTATTTTTTAGCGTAGTAAAATGTAGACCTTTTTAGTGTAGTAAAACGTAGACCCTTTTAGCGTAGTAAAATTTAGAGCCTTGTAACGTAGTATTGTGTAGTATTTTAGCTTAGAATTCATTTTGTTTAATTATCTTATATTCTAGTACGAAACCCATAATTATAAAAATTATATATATATATATATATATATATATATATATATATATATATATAATTTTTACAATTAATTTATTAAAAAATATGAATAAAAATTATTAAAAAAAACATAAAATTATTAATGATAGTTTGGTACCACTGGGCCTCAGAAAATCTAGCACGAAACCCATAATTATAAAAATTATATATATAATTTTTACAATTAAGTTATTAAATAAATATGAATAAAAATTATTAAAAAAACATAAAATTATTAATGATAGTTTGGTACCACTGGGCTTCAGAAAATCTAGCACGAAACCCATAATTATAAAAAATTTATATATATATATATATATATATATATAATTTTTACAATTAAGTTATTAAAAAATATGAATAAAAATTATTAAAAAAATATAAAATTATTAATGATAGTTTGGTACCACTAGGCCTCAGAAAATCTAGCACGAAACCCATAAGTATATATATAATTTTTACAATTAAGTTATTAAAAAATATGAATTTAAATTTTAAAAAAACACATAATTATTAATGATAGTTATTAAAAATTATGAATTTACAGTTGACGACATGGATGCACCTATACATCCCGGCCCTCGGACGTCGGAGCTACTACCCCTACAGCCCCAGCATAGATCCGAGCATATATGGGGGGAGAGTTGCTTACGCAGACTTTTTGGGGCAGGAGAGTGGATTTATTTTGGGAGTTTTTGACTCCTCCCCGCGTTCTACATCCCCGTGTGGTCCATCACCTGGAGGAAATGAGATTATATAGGATCATTAGCATTGGCCGGATACAGCTCGACTATGCTTTGATCACGGCGTTGATTGAGCGGTGGTGACCGGAGACGCACACTTTCCATCTGCCCATCGGCGAAGCCACCATCACACTCCAGGACGTCGAGATTTTATATGGCCTGTCCACTGATGGCTTGCCAGTTTTACTGCCTGGGAATATGAGATATTTTAATCGAGATTCATATATGGATATGCTGCACAGGCTCACGGGCTTCAGGTCCGAGGACCCAGATGTAGCAATTGGGAGCAGTCGTATGCAGTTGGTCCACCTTAGAGACCAATTGGTGCAGATCCACGATACTATCACCGACGACTCAGCGGAAGTGGATGTGGAGCAATATACGAGGCTGTTGTTGCTCCTTCTATTTGGAGGGGGGTCTTGTTCCCGAACACTTCGGGGAACCTAGTGAGCCTCCGTTTTCTGCATCATATTGCGGACTTCGATGATACAGTCAACTACAGCTGGGTGGTGCTGTCCTATTATTTTTGTACAGGCAGATGTGTCGGGCATCCATGGGCACACAGAGAGACGTTTCTGGCTTTCTTCCACTTCTACAGGTGACAACTTATTCAAATAATATGTCCTTTAGTTAAAATTCTACCTAGTTATAGTTCATCTTTACGTCAACTTTCTGTTTTAGGTTTGGGTGTGGGAGCGATTTCTGCAACTTCGGCCACCTCTACCACAGCTACCGGCTAATGTACATATTCCTGATCTCCCTCTAGCTTGTAGGTGGGTATTGCGTCGTAGACTTGCACGAGAGTATCATGGCCATCATAATCTCCCCTTCTGTAGGGATGTGTTGGATTTTCTGGAGGACGCACAGGTGAATATCTAACTAAACTTACCAATTATTGTTTAACTAGGTGTTGCGCATACTAACGGTTTGTGTTATTATTTGATAGTTCATCTGGACGCCGTACAGCGAAGAGCTGATAGGTACCCTGCCAACGTATTGCACGCACGGCCGCCATATTTGGAGGGCTTACGTCCCTATCACGTGCCTCGATATTGTCGAGTATCATGCCTCAGAGCGAGTATTTTGTCAGTTTGGATTTCCGCAGCCTATACTGACTCGGCCTGCATGGGATCCTTTATATTATGAGAGGGATGATCGGATGAGGGTGGACGACACATTTATTGATTGGTTGGCAGCACAGTTGGGTATTTGGGACAGCCGAGGGGACTTGACCCCAGCTCCGCAACACTTTCCTATCGAAGTTTATATGGCATGGTACCGCACTGTTTCCCGACTTTTTATCGGGAACCCAGTTCATCAGGTAGATGGTCGGTACGTCTCATACGCCGGGAGACATGAGGCTCTGGTATGTTTTCTGTTATTATCAATTACATTAATAGTAATTTCGAGTCAAATACATAGTTTATATTAAAAACTTTTGTGCAGGCGATTGGATTGCATACCGTATATCGTATGAGGCAGCAAATGCAGAGTTATGTGAAAGTACAAATCATAATTAACAAACAAGAAAATTTTATTTCATAAATACTTAAACCGTATACATAACAACTAATTATTACAACATGAACTCATGGGTAGTTAGGTACAATAGAAGAACACCCGCCCTGAGCTTGATTATTGTTGCCACCCAAAGGACATTTTCTACGGTCGTGTCCTGTTTGCGAGCATATACCACATTTGCGCACATATACGGTATCACTAACATCCATTTGGTTCTGTATATGCGTTCTCTTCTGCACCTGTCTTTTACGCAAATAGGACTTGTTACACACCATTTTAAATGGTTCTGGGGGCCAGTAATGCTCAGCACCCACTGGCTACAACTGACCACTATATGTGTTTAGGTATTTGGAAACACTATATTATTGATCAATATAGTTGGTCTCCGCATAACCAACACGTTGAAAACACTTGATGGCATGTGAACAAGGCATGTGGTAGATTGACCATTTCCCACATGAGCATAACCTTGTAGATTCATTTACAGTATGTACATTATTACCCCGATTATTATGGATAGCGGTGCGAACTTCAAAAATACCTCGTTCGTTATCATATTGCAAAAAGGAATGCCAATGTGCTCGCCGTCTGTATTTCTCTAATCTCTTCATAGGCACTGGCATAAATTCAACACCCCTTTCCATCAATTCCGTTGCAGCTGCAGACCGTTGCACAAACCTCTCCGCCATCTGCTTGAATGACATACGCACCATGGCTGTGACGGGCAATCCTCTTGCCGACTTTAATAACCCGTTGAAGGATTCTGACACGTTTGTAGTAAGAATTCCCCAGCGTCTGCCACCATCTGCATGCAACATCCACTGTTCAGGGTCATGTCGCATTAACCAACGATATGATGCCTTGTCTTCTTGCCTGATAGAATCCATATGCCTCCGGAATTTATGTTGTTGGTGGTCTGTTGCTGCCATCCACATCAAATCATGTAGATCCTTTTTGGGATGTGCCTTCTTGAAATTGGCCTTAAAGTGCCTCACACAGTAACGGTGGTATGCATAAGGTTCTTGCCAGGCAGGAAGGTTCTCCACAGAACTTAAGATACCCCCGTACCGATCAGATATTAGACAAATACCTGAACGCTATTTGACAACGTGCTCTTTCAGGTGGTTCAAAAACATTGTCCACGTCTCTGTGCTTTCATTGGCACAAATAGAAAAGGCTAGAGGAAATATCTGTCCATTAGCATCCACTACCACAGCTATCAATAGCTTGATATCGTACTTTCCATAGACATGAGTTCCGTCTATGGATATTACGGGCCGGCAATATGGAAAACCATCAATTGCTGGCTTAAACGCCCAGAACACGTAATTGAATATATATTCTGGTTTACCCGGACTCCGCTCAAGCTTCCATTCAACAACTGTTCCGGGGTTAAAGTGTTGCAGTGCAGCCATGTACCTAGGTAGATCCGCAAATGACTTATCCCAGTTACCATAGACTATTTCAAACGCTCTTTTGCGCCAAAGATATGCCTTTCTTTTAGTAATTGTGTGGCCATATTCCTGGTGGACTGCTGTAATACACTCTTTGATTTTATACCTTATGGACGCTTTGATGTGCGGAATAAGTACAAGAGATATCAAGTCAATATCCAAGTTGAAGTGATTCCCGTTGAAAGTGTCCATTTCGCATGTGTGGGTGGGAATGTATTTACCCACTTTCCACATACATGTCTTCTTCTTCGACGCACGCAACATCCAATTACATGGCCAAAACCACCTGTGGCAAATAGCCTTGTATACCGTCGGACTTGACTCCGATACCTGCATCTCACGACACTCTTTAACATTGTGCATTTTACAAGCCCTGCTTACGCGTGCTTTATCAGGAAAAAGCATCCCCTTTGCAAGCACCGTTGGTCTAGACTCATCCCACATTGCTGTCCGAATTTCATCAAAATCCCTTGTGAGAGCTTCCACATCCGGCTCGGCTGGCAAGTTATCAATATAAGGAATCTCCCTTGAATGAAACGGCACTTCAGACTCGTACAATTTTCGTGTATGGGGGGCTCTCTTCAAATCGGGTCCTTCCTCCTCGTCCTCTTCATCACCATCCTCACGAGCAAATGGTGTCTCGTCTCCCAATTCATCGGCATTGTTATCGTAATCGTTGTTCTCTTCCTCACTCTGTGCATCTGCCAGATCTTGATGTAATACGTCGTTTTCGGGCAATTGAGTGAGTACGGGTAGTTCAACTTGCTCGTTTTCACTGCACATTTCAACAAAAATATAAGCTACTAAATTAATAAATGCTTTATATATGGCTATATCATTTCACTTACAAGTCGTAATGTGATGACATTCCATTATGGACGTTTTCAGTTAGGTGATGACTACTGGATGGGCCACTTGTAAAATTCATATCCGGCTGGTACCCCCTATTAAATAAATGAGCATTAAAATTAATTCAATATGCCAAAAATATACATAATTAACACAAATGAAAATTGAAGTTTACCACTCTTCTTGTGAATTATGGAAAACAGGGTATAAATTATTTTCTCGCTGCTCATTCGCCGACGGTGATAAATTTAAATCAAGAAAAAATCTTTCATCTAGAACATGTCCGGCAAAAACTGATCCAGAATAACCACCCGATGACTGGGGGTTATCTCTACTACGCACAACCTCATTTTTTGGAACGTCTTCGACCTTCACGTACATCTCCAACATTGTGATTACAAGAATTCCCGGCATTCGTCCGGAGTCCTCAGGAAATCACTCAAAGTGTCATCATCGTCGACGTTAAACTCTGAGTAAAAAGCAACCCCTTACGGCGTAACAGAATACAGATATCTTTCGATTACTTTGAGTATCACTGAACGTTTTCTCACACTCATTTTTTGCATAACAACGATATCAATGTTTCTTACTCCATTGAAAGTGGCAATTTAATATTACACTTAGCAGGTAAACTGTAGCCCACAGAGTTATTCTCCATCACAACCTCACCCCCCCAATATAATGATACTCGTATTCTACGTTCTTCAGACATAATGAAAAAATGTTGGAGAATTTAACAACAATAGAAACCAACAAGAGTTAAAAAAATTTTTGAATGAAGTTGTGGCGATTCTACGATGTTTATATAGGAAATGGCTAGCCGGAGAGATTTTTTTTTTTTGTATATAGCGCCACAAAAAATGGCTTTATACGCTTTTGAATTATTGAACCCAGAAATTATTGGTGGGGTCAGGCAATAAGGGGTATAGCGCCACTAATAGTGGCCCTATGTAAGATGTGTCAGGTTTACTATATATAACGCCACAAAAAGTGGCGCTATACAGTAACGGTGCAGTTACCGTTACTGTATAGCGCCACTATTTGTGGCGTTATATATAGTTTGGTAACTTTTTTTTAACACTTATTTGCGTATTTTGAGTCAAAAAAACCACATTTTGGTTCCGGATTCTTACATGAAGTATATGTTCTTTATGTGAGTGTTGCGAAAGAGAATTCGATGTAAGCATAAGAATGCCAAATTGTATGGGTAAAATTCATTTATAATGAATGGTCGAACGGTAACATGACACGTGTAATCGAAGATAAACAAATTAAAGGGCAAGTCAGTTAATAATCAATACTGAATACAACGAATGTAATCGATATCGGATAAATCCCGAAGGGAGCGTAGTCGATGGGAGAAGATCAAGAGTTTGTCATCGAATAGCATTCAATGAGGGAATATTTACTAATATTAAATGAGCGACCATTGCAGAGATTATTTGCATTAATGGTTTGTAGTTACGCGTTCATCAATGACTCTTTTATTATTATTAAAGAGGAGCTTGATCATAGGATCTTGTTTTCCTAGGTAAAGCTATAGATAGCAGGCTAAGTAGCCATTGTAAGGACATGAAACTTTCTACGTATAAAAAGCTTTATCTTATTACTTTTGCTCTCAATTAAACAATTTTATTTTGTGCTTTATTGTTAATCTCATTTTTGTCCTCGAAGGCATTGCATTCGAAGTCAGGCTTGTCATCTTCTTCCATTTCAATTGCTAACCTTAATATTAATCTTGTCTCTTTATCATTTTTTGATCAAATCAATTCGCTTGTCTATAAACCACATAACAAATTTAACTGTACTATTTTATGGGTAAACACAAATATTCTAAACCCGTCTTAACTGTGTATGGACAAAAATTATCTTAGTTATGATTAAACTATATCAGCATTAAGAGGGCCTTCAAAGGCTGCCACGTGTCACCAGCATGACTTCGAGAAAAAGCATGCTCAAGGTCGAAATGTCTCACAAGAGATGAAGGGCGAGGTCAAGGAGTCAACATAGATCAAGGTCGAGGACGAACATTCGTCTTAAACAGAGTAATAACGGCTAGTGTTAGGATAAGACTCTAGAGAAAATATTTCAGTGGATATTTTCTGTATCTGTACTATTAAGGATTTTTGGCACATGTTCCCTTACAAAATAGAAAGAAATATAGTTATAAGGGACATTGAATACTCATTTATAAGACTACATATTGACATTATCTGAAGAGTCTTGCTTTATTACACACATATAAAATGTACCTTTTTCTTAAGATTCTTGTCTAACTTTTCCCCCACGATCTAAGAAAAATCCGAATATTCAAAGGCTCATCAATCATTCATCATTATCAGAAAAAATAATAAAGAATCTCACCCTTTTTGGGTGACTTACATGCTTTTATTAACTTAAATATCATTCATTGCTATTTATTTAATGCTACCTCCTTCATTTTTTGGTTCATTGAATATAATAGTAGTGTTATCATTTATTGCTATATAGATTATACATGTACTATCTTCCCCCAAAAATGATTAATACATCTTTTGGATATTAATATTGGCTAAGATTAACCCTATTTTATTAGAAAATCTTATTGTTTAAACCTCGATCAAAATTTTGGGTCAAACAGTTTGGTGCCGTCTGTGGGAACTTCATAGCTAATCTTTTAGTTTCCATTAGATCTACAACTCACGTTATTTGCTAACCTAACTAGTCCCAAAGTTTTTCTACTCTCCACAGGTGTAGAAATTTCCATGGCAGGTAACCAAGGAAACGGAACTAGGGCGACAGGTAACACCCCCAATAACCTCATGAATGCTATCAACGAAAGCTATGAAACATTGGGCGATGACGTGACACCTACTGCCTCTCCCAGGCGGGAATGGTCGCCTCCCCCTCATTGCAGCACAACGAAACCAAATGGGAAAGTGGCTTCCACATCTATAGGAGAAGGGACACCCCTGCCATGAAAAAGCTCCTTGAAGCATGGCTAACCAATACCCTAGTAAACGTGCTCAATAAACAAGCTCCATGCACGACCATAGAAACGACCAGAGCCCGCATGGTACAGCAAGGAGACGAACAAGGTGGCCAACCAGACCCTTCAACTCCAGGTATAACTCACAATGTCACTGACAGTGCAGGTGACGGCGTCCTTGCTGCTTTTTTGAAATGAATGAGAGAAATGGAGAATGAGAACAAAGTGCTCAAAGACCAAATGAAAGAACACTAGGAATGAGTCAACAAAATACCGAGTGCCCCTAAGCTACTGCCAAAAAGGGACGCTAGTAGGTTCCTAGAACAATCGTATAATGAGGAAGCAGCCCCATATGCCATACCAAAAACATTCATAATGCCACTGTATCTCAGAATATACAGCAGGACAACCGATCCTGAAGACCACGTGACTTATTACGTCAGGCAACGACCTTACCGAGGAACAGGTGTCTTCCATTTTGCTGAAGAAATTCGGCGAAACCCTCATTGGAGGGGCACAACATGGTATTCACAGCTACTAGCCGGTTCCATTAAAATGTTCGAAGAAATGGATGAAAAGTTCGTGACGGCACACGCTGGGGCAAAGAAAGCCGAAATGAGAGTAAACGATATCTTTGCTATCAAGCAATCATTAGGAGAGAGACTGAGGGACTTCCTCGCCCGATTAAACAAGGTAAGGATGATCTTACAAAATATATCTGAAAGGGATGGTAGTCGTAGCCTTTCAGAACGGGTTGAGTAGAGAGGGTTCAAGAGCGACCAGAAAGCTGCTGAGCTGATTGATGAAGTACCCTTCAACCACTTGGGATTAAATCTACAATGATTATTGCGCTGAAGTCCTAGCAGATGATGATGACCTCAATGGACCAACTCAACGACTCATCTCGGTACAAATAAAACCTACGAAAGAACAAGTAGATAACATGAGGGGGGATCACCCGGTCACACGGCCAAACAGGGAACAATATCAGCCTTACGTCAGCGCCCCCGCCCCTCCTATCTTTCGCTATGATAATGGTGGACCGTCTAGGTCGAGGACGTGGACTCAAAGAAACGAGAGAGGTGTGCCCCCTTGTTATCTGCTCATAATTATTGTGTTTCACCTACAGAGATAGTCTACGCCCTGGAAAAGCTCGGAACAAAGGTAAAGTGGCCACCAAGGATGAGGTCTGATCCGAGTACCAGGAAATCCAACATCCTCTGCGAATTCCACAAAGAACGCGGACACAAAATAGAAGATTGCATCACCCTAAAGCAAGAGGTAGTGAACATGTTGTAGCAAAGGAACTTCAAAGAGCTGTTGAGCGACAAAGAAAAGAACACATTCGCTAGGGATCAATAACATCAAGGCCCGCCAAAGCCGCCCTCACCAGCTCGCACCATCAATAGGATTATTGGTGGCAGCGATGATGCCTCCATCAACGACATCAAGCTCACTGCCAGTCACAAGCTCAAAAGATTTATCACCCATGAACGGAATGACGGACTTGCAGAAAGTATCATCTTCAACGAGATATATGCTGACGGTTTGACTTTCCCTCACAATGATGTCCTTGTCATTACTTTATGAATTTTAGATACTGATGTTAAACGCATCACGGTAGATGATATAAGTGGAGCATGTATCATCTATCCCCGAGTCCTTGCCCAAATGAGACTCGAGGATAAGGCAGTGCCACGTTGCATCACACTAACCGATTTCAACAATGCAGTTGAACGGACTGCAGGAGAAATTACACTCCCCTTCCTCGCCGACGGGGTAACTCTGGAGACAATGTTCCACATCATGGATCAGGAATCGCATACAACGCCATAGTAAGACGACCATGGATACATCCTATGAGAGTCATCCCCTCCAGCCTATACCAAGTGATCAAGTTCCTAACACCTTGGGGAATATTCAACATACGAGGAGAATAGTGCATGTCCTGGGACTACTACCGCATCGCCATGGATAGAACAACTCAACAAAAGAAAGACAAGGAAAAAGAAGCATAACAATCAGTAGGGTCGAGGTCACCACAAGAAGAAGTTAGGGATGTCATTATGGACCCCAAAACGGCCGAAGTTGCAGAATCAACTATAGAGGACTTCGACCCCATTCAATTAGACTGCTCTGACCCCAGTAAAAAGGCCTACACCGGCTGCAAACTCTAAGAACTAGGTAAATTTAGTCAATTCTTAATAACTAACACAAATTTATTCACTTTTAGCCATACAGATATGCCAGGTATTCCCAAAGATATCACCACACACAAATTGAACGTCAACCCCTTTCATCCCCCAGTAAGGCAGGCCAAACAAAAGTTCAATCCCACCATCAACGATGCGGTCCACGAGGGGTAGAAAAAATATTTAGCAAATGGCTCCATCACGGCGTTGAAGTGCCCCAAATGGATAGCTAACGTGGTAATGGTAAAAAAATGGAGGATGTGTGTGGACTTCATAGACCTAAACAAAGCATGACCAAAGGATTCATTCACACTATCCACATATCAACCACTTCATTGACGCAACAGCCCAGCACGAGCTGCTAAGTTTCCTAGACGCATACTCAAGATATAACCAGATACTCATGGAAGTAGAGGGCCAAGAGAAGACCATGTTCATCACTCACAGGGGAACATATTATTATAGAGTCATGCCGTTTGGGCTGAAGAACGCAGGCCCCACCTATCAGAGGTTGGTCACAAAAATGTTCAAAGATCAACTCAGCAAGACCATTGAGGTATATATCGACGAAATGTTGGTTAAATCCGTAAGGGTAGAAGACCACATAGACTACCTGAAGGAAGCCTTCGACATACTGAGGCAGTACGTGATGAAACTAAACCCCAAGAAGTGCGCATTTGGCGTAGCCTCGGGAAATTTTTTGGGTTTCTTTAGTATCACGAGGAATTGAGTTCAAACCTGATCAAATCAAGGCTATCGATGGGATACCTGCGCAGCTGACAACTAAGAAGAAAGTCCAAAGATTGACTAGTCGAATCGTCGCCCTATTAAGATTTATCTCGCGGTCGTCTGACATATTTCATAGATTTTTTGGCGTACTCAAAAAGGAAAACGGCCTCGAGTGGACATCCGAATGTGTACAAGCATTGCGAGAAATGAAGGCGGATCTATCATCACCGCCTTTACTCTTGGAGCCCGAGCCCAGGGAATACCTTCTCGTCTACCTCGCTGTCTCTGAAGTAGCAGTAAGTGATGTCCTGGTTTGAGAAAGCAAAGATGCACAATCTCATATTTATTATAGCAGTAAAATATTTGTCGATGCCTAGACGAGGTACCCATACCTTGAGAAATTGGTCGTAGCTTCACGAAAGCTTAGACCCTATTTCTAGTGCCACCTTATCTCGATCGTTACTACTTTCCCTTTAAGAAGCATTTTACATAAAACCAAAATGTCGGGAGGCTGGCCAAATAGGCCATCGAGCTAAGTAAGCACGACATCACATACCAGCCTCGAATAACAATAAAGTCGCAAGTGCTTGTCGACTTTGTCGCAGACTTTAGCGCAAAATTAATGCATGAAGCCGAGAAGGAAGACACTCAGGCTTCTCTTCAAACACAAGACCCCTAGGTCTTATACACTGACAGTGCATCCAACACTTTCGAATGTGGTCTGGACTCGTACTCGAGGTACCTACCGGCGAAATAATTTGCTAGTCCATAAGATGCCCAAATATGACTAACAACGATGTTGAGTATGAGGTCGTACTCGCAGTTGAGGCTAGCCCTCAAATATAGGGTGAAGCGGCTGAAACTCTGATGTGATTCTCAGCTCTTGGTCGACCAAGTTACAGGGACTTACCAAGTCAAAGAACAAAGGTTGCAAACATATCAAGCCTAGATCTATAAGTTGCTACCCAATTTTGACGAATGCCAGCTCGACCAGATTCCACGAGCTCAGAATATCAAAGAAAATGTCCTCGCTAAGTTGGTCGCCGCCACCAGAAGCAACACTACTGGGGATAAAAGTGTAGTTCATCTCATCACTAGACCAAATCGAGGTAAGATCTGTAAGGTTAACTTGGGACTGGCGCAATTGTATTATTACCTACTTGTAGGATGGCACTCTCCGAAACGACAAAAAAGAAGCTAGAAAACTAAGAATGTAAGTGGCCAAATACAGCCTCCTTCATAATGACTTATACAAGAGAACATATGGTGGCCCTCTAGCAAAGTGCTTAGGTTCGAATCAAACACATCAAATTCTCGAGGAAGTCCATGAAGGCCACTGCAGTGCCCATTTCGGTTATCGACCACTCATCAGGTGACTCATATGGGCCGGGTACTACTAGCCCACCATGAAGAAAGATGCCTCAGAATTTGTGAAAAAATGTGAGCAATATCAAAATACACCCCAATAATCCACAGAGCAGGCGAACACCTTCATTCGGTCACCTCTCCGTGGCCATTTATCAAATGGGGAATGGACATCCCACTGGGGTGAGGTAATGTACAATTTCTTTTAATTTTAACTAACTATTTCTCTAAATGGGTGGAAGCAGGAGCGTTCGCCCAAGTGCGTGAATAATAGGTAATCGCCTTTATATGGAAAAACATCATATGCCAACTCGGCCTACCCAAAAAAAATATTGCAACAACGGGCCCAATTCAAAGGAAAGCAAACCATTGAATTTTTCGAGAAATGGCACATTAAGAGGATACTTTCAACTCCTCATCACCCAGTAGGCAACGGCCAAGCAGAATCTTCCAATAAGTCTATATTAAACATAATAAAGAAGAAACTTGAAAAAGCCAAGGGATTGTGGCCAAAAATACTCCTGGGAGTATTATGGGCGCATAGGGCCATACCGAAGATGAGCACAAGAGAGACGTGCTATTCACTGGTCTACGGAATAGAAGCAGTTATTCTGGTTGAGGTCGGAGAGCCTAGCCTGAGGTACTCCCATAAAAGCGGCACCGACAACGACGAATGTAGGAGGATAGAACTCGATGAGATCGACGAACGCAGTGATATGGCATAGATAAGGATGGTCGCCAAAAAATACCAGGCAAAACATTACTACAACAAAGAGGCAAAGGTCCGACCTCTCAAAGTCGGGGACTATGTACTCAAAGACAAAACCTAAGCAAGCATAGATCCACGATAAGGCAAATTGGGAACCAACTGGAAAGGACCGTACAAAATTGTAGGCAAAGAAAACAAGGGTTCATTCCAACTAGAGATAATGGAAGGAAAACAACTACCAAACAATAGGAATATATTCTAGAAAATAAGAAGTGCCCCCACCCCAAGTCGTACTCTTTTTTCCTCATTGAGTTTTGTCCTATTAGGGTTTTCTCAAGGTGGTTTAAAACGAGGCAACGTGAAGGACATTTCGAGTCGAAGTATATGAAGAAAGGACTGATTTCTTTTTCAATGTCCAACTCCTCAAGGTTCTCCAAGTCAAGCAATGAAGGGACTAGGTATATTGAGACTGGACTGGAATGCCAGCCAACCCCCAAAATGTCTAACTTTCTCCAATTATGTAATCAGAGCAACGACATTAAAGTAATAGAAATTCACACTTATCACAACTACTCTAACGAAAGGTTAAGTTCGACCAAGCTCGAACAGCACCTACTAGCCCTCAGCCGCAACTTAATGAAGGGTTAAGTTCGAACAACACCAACATGCCCTCGACCATAACTTAATGAAAGGTTAAGTTCAACTAAGCTCAAACAACACCTACCGGCCCTCAGCCATAAATTAACAAAGGTTTAAGTTCGACCAAGCTTGTCGCGCCCCCTTTTTTCGCTTTTTGACGGGGAAGTCTGGGTTTCAACATTCATGGGGGAAATAACTCGTTTCCTTTGGGAATTTGGGTATTTGGAGAGTCGCCACCTAACGGATTATGGTGTGTTAGGGCACCTAGAGCAATTAACTCATGAACTAGTTTGCATTACCAGAGATTAGGGTAAGGGCTCGAAATAACCTTGAGGGGAAGGTGTTAGGCACCCCTCGCGGTCTACAACGGTGGGTCCCAGCCGAACTTAAACTATGTGAATTAGTCATTTTAACAAATAAATAGTTTTAACACATACTCTCAAATAAAGGCATGTTTTGACATTCTAAGTACATGTATGATTCAAGTAATGAAAACAAGGGAAAAGGTTTGAACAATTTGCACATATGTAAAGAAAAGTAAATTCATTTAAACAACGGAAGTTGGGAAAGTGGGGTCCTAGGTTGGTTAGCCTACAGGATCATACCCACACAATATCCGGTAATCACTCCTCAGTGAGAGGCTACACGTGACATTAGCGCATAGTCATCATATCATTATTACCCAATTCCCTCCCCTTGGTCATAGCCTAAAGCGTTCTAGCAGCCTTGAAAGATATCTTATGCATGCATTACCCGTCCCTTCCTTGTGGCCCTGAAGGTATTTAGGACCTCTAATTTAGGTAGTTCTAGACCATCCTAAGGTACTTAAAGGAAAAAAATTTAGGCATCAACTAAAACAATTAGGACTGCATTAAAGAGGGAACAAGTAAAGGCTCACATTTTACCTCCACAAACAGAACAAGTAAGTGCACGTCTCAAACAACAGTTTTCAGATATTTAAGAGGAACTCTAGAACAGGATATATAGGTGAGCAGAGAATATGCAATATTGAGTTAAGACCAAAGTGTAAAAGAACTTAATCCATTTGCCTATTGATTTTTTAAACCTGTTAAATATGAGCAGTCTCGAATAACAAGGCGTAGTTTTATAGTTTGCAGAATTTTAGTCGCCCTACAAGCTTGCTGTAAAGCCCCGTAAATTCTTTTAGTTAACTCCTACTAATTTTGAGCTTGAGAATACAATGTAATTAAATCTGAGCTACATGATTATTCGAGTGGAACAAAGTTATTGGAATGCTTAGGGACAATATCTATAGTTAATCATTGAATTAGTGGATGTTACAAGGTCATCAAATGCATTTGGAGCATTTCAAGTTTCTATTCATAAGTGCTGAAATTTTGAGAATTCAATAGTATGTAACCAACTTAAAGAGTTGAAATTTAATAAGGAAAACAAGGATTTAAAATCCTAGTCTTCAGATGGCAACGAGAAAGGATTTAGAAAACTAGGAAAAGTGGTTGGCCAACAAAGAGACAAGTGGGGGACAATAGAATTAATTAAATAACAAGGATAAGGAAATAATGGAAGTAATTATGAAAGACAAAAGCAAGTGGAAAATAGAATGATTAAAGTTGAAGACCAAAATGTTGCTTCTGTGATGGAATAAATTAGAACCCAGTGAAGGCGTGCAACTCATCACCCGAAATTTAGAATCCATAACTGAAGTTTTTGTAGGCATTTTGTAAAGGAAGAGATTATTTGACTTGGTCTTGGGGATTAGAGAGAAGGAGCAGCTATTTGTCATTAATACATCTTCAAGGTAAGAATTAAATGCCTTTCCTTGATAAATTTGATTCATTTATTACATCTCTTAATCCTCCAACATCGTGGGATTCATAGATTTTTGAAGATAATCTCAAGGACATTTCAAGAAACTCAAATCTTGAAACTTTTAGGGTTTGACAAAGATGTAATTTCTTCACTCCAATCTTATGTACCATACTCCACGGGCGTAGTAGAGTATATTTATGATGTTAGATTTATATTTAAACATCTATTAATAAACCCTAGAAGCTAGTCTTGAAATTGAAAAGTTGGTTGGTAAGAATGATGAATAGTGATGGGTGTTGTTTGAACGATGTTATTTTGAGTTTATAGTGGAATGACTAGATTTCATAACAAGTTTAATGAATAAGTTGGAGTTAAAATTCAAGGATTGTCATTCAAATAATCAAATGAGGATTTTTGTTAAACTTACAAGATTAGATTTAAGTGTTAGACACTTAGTTGGTTTAGTAGGCATCGTTGTGATTCGTTCTTGAATTATGTGAGTTCGTATATGTAGATCGTGACTCATTGGCGTTATTGGATCATTTGTGATAAGGTTGGAAGCAATTTAAGGTACGTTGAACTTACTTCCATGGGGCAAGTGATTGATTGATTTATCTATTGCACATGGCTGTTAGACTTGTCTTATGTTGATAAATTTAATTATTGTGATGTTGGGAGAGGCTAAGTACTGATGTCCGTAGATATATGAAATCGCGGATACATTCATTAAGGTAGTTGTGTTGAGTTGAGCCATGTATGGCCTTTTATATTGTATTCTTATAACTCATTGTGAAGTTGGAATTTTGGGATAAGCCTATTAACGAAGGAAACTCTGCTGAAACTTTTTAAATTTTTTTGGAGAGTTAGTCAAATTTCGAAGCCTTAAAGAGTTAATAAGTAAGCAAAAGACTCGGAGATTGACTTTAACACGACAAGAAATTTACATTCGAGGATAAATGTTTCTAAGTGGGGGAGAATGTAAAGTTCCATAAATTCTTTTAGTTAACTCCTACTAATTTTGAGCTTTTAAATGCAATGTAATTAAATCTGAGCTACATGATTATTCGAGTGAAACAAAGTTATTGGAATGCTTAGGGACAATATCGATAGTTAATCATTGAATTAGTGGATGTTACAAGGTCATCAAATGCATTTGGAGCATTTCAAGTTTCTATTCATAAGTGCTGAAATTTTGAGAATTCAATGGTATGTAACCAACTTGAAGAGTTGGAATTTAATAAGGAAAACAAGGATTTAAAATCCTAGTCTTCAGATGGCAACGAGAAAGGATTTAGAAAACTAGGAAAAGTGGTTGGCCAACAAAGTGACAAGTGGGGGACAATGAAATTAATTAAATAACAAGGATAAGAAAATAATGGAAGTAATTATGAAAGACAAAAGCAAGTGGGAAATAGAATGATTAAAGTTGAAGACCAAAATGTTGCTTCTGTGATGGAATAAATTAGAATTCAGTGAAGGCGTGCAACTCAACACCCAAAATTTAGAATCCACAGTTGAAGTTTTTGTAGGCATTTTGTAAAGAGAGAGATTATTTGACTTGGTCTTGGGGATTAGAGAGAAGGAGCAGCTATTTACCATTAATACATCTTCAAGGTAAGAATTAAATGCCTTTCTTTGATAAATTTGATTCATTTATTACATCTATTAACCTTCCAATATCGTGGGATTCATAGATTTTTGAAGATAATCTCAAGGACATTTCAAGAAACTCAAATCTTGAAACTTTTAGGGATTGACAAAGAGGTAATTCCTTCACTCCAATCTTATGTACTATACTCCACGAGCATAGTAGAGTATATTTATAAAGTTAGATTTGTATTTAAATATCTATTCATAAAACTCTAGAAGCTAGTCTTGAAATTGAAAAGTTGGTTGGTAAGAATGATGAATAGTGATGGTGTTGTTTGAATGATGTTATTTTGAGTTTATAGTGGAATGACTAGATTTCATAACAAGTTTAATGAATAAGTTGGAGTTAAAATTCATGGATTGTCATTCAAATAATCAAATGAGGATTTTTGTTAAACTTACAAGATTAGATTTAAGTGTTAGACACTTAGTTGGTTTAGTAGGTATCGTTGTGATTCGTTCTTGAATTATGTGAGTTCGTATATGTAGATCGTGACTCATTGGCGTTATTGGATCATTTGTGATAAGGTTGGAAGCAATTTAAGGTACGTTGAAACTTACTACCCTCAGAATTTTTCTCCAAAACTCATATCGAAACACGATTAAACTGAGTTTCAAAATGCGAGTCCTAGCTTGTGGGAATGAGTGAGATGAGACTTTACCATTCTTGCATCATAAAAGATTTAAGTGATATTAATATTATTTTCCTAAAATGTTGTATCTTAATTAAAGAAAAAAACTAAATAAATAAGGAATAGCACTTGTAGTATTTTGAAATGAAAATACATTAGTTGTAAAATATCTTGGATATAGTTATTCTCAAATAGTTGATTTGGCTATAAATATCATCATTGATAAATGTAAAGGTTTTGGGAGTTACTTAAATTCATCGAGATTGACCTTGGACATTTTTCCTCATTAGGTCATGAAAACTACACGTGCCGGTGTAGGCGTAGAACCTACCTTATGGTTGGGGACTACGGCAGAGTACTTCCCATTAGGGAGTGCTACTTTATTAGCATGGCTGAGTCGATTCGTGCGGCACAACGATGAGATGACCTGAGCAAGTAGAGTATATGATACTTGCCGCTAGGTACATAACCTAGTTGACCTTCTTTCGTGTTGATGATGGTATAATGCTCCCGGTAAATAAAAATTCTAACATGATTTTGCAAAGATCAATGATAAAGGAAGACTTTGAAATATGTTTTACCATATTATTGTGTTGTACTTTTTAAATTGTTAATTGATATGAATACTTCTTTCTTGATATCAATTATTATTGCATATCTTATGTCTTCTTGAACATCGTCCTATTTTCTTTTTGGGGAATGATTCATGATTCGTACTAGGCATGTGTAACTTAGGCCTTTCAGCCAAATTTATATTTTTTATTTTCAGGGACTAGACCTGAGCAACTTGGACCGTGTGGATAGGGCAGCTCTACATTTCCCGTTAACGTTCTTTGGTGAGACTCCACGCTTGTATTTGTGGAGGACTTTATTATATTAAATCCTTTTAAGCCACCGGGTTATGCCTTGGCTGACTATTCCATTTCGTGTTATTGAGATTCCATAGACAACAATATATTCATTTTGGGTTGTAATCTTATGGTTACTTACATGGTGTGCATGAACGAAATTTTCTTTTATCTTTATGAAGCTTTGCCTTCAAAGGAAAATATTTACTTAAAGACATTATTCATGTTTTGCGTATATCTTAAAATGATTGAAATTGAAGAGCCTTTCACATCCTCCTATTAAGCATATAGATGTGTATTAATCTATAGGATGGTTCACTCGGGTCGGGTAAAATACCGGGTGCCCGTCACATAGTTTTACGGCGTGACACTTGCCTAGGCGTATAATAGCAATGATCTATGAGCATGGTATCTAATCATTGATCAGGAATGCAGTAAAATAGTAAACAATTTTAAACGGGTCATTTGGATCCTATAGGCATGATTTCTAGTGATGTTAATTAATGCATTGTGGAAGAGATGAGTAGGTTAGTTAATTAAATCGATTCAGAATCTACAAACATGAGTTAAAGTTAAACTGATTTTAGGTCTAACTAAACTGGTTTTAGATCCTAAAGGCATGATTTCTAATTAAACATAAGGTAAAGCAAGCAGAATTTATTTGACCAAAGCGAAATCCCTATATGCATGATTTCTATTAAAGCTGATTTTAGATCCTATATGCATGATCTCTAAGTAGATGAATTTGAATACATGCTATAATGGAAACTGAACCTCAGTGACTTTACACCCTATAGGCATGATATCTAATTATATGAAATGGAGCAGGTAGAATTCATTTCTACCAAGAAATCCTATAGGCATATTGTCTAACACAACACATGTAATTAAGCCCTATAGGCATGTTATCTATCCAACTTTACCCACAATATAAAACTACCCTCCTTTTTCACTAGTCACCCCAATATTTGTTTACAATTAATTATTACAAACCAAGAATTGAACGAATTACATAATTATAAATATACATTAAACTACAGGGAGCCCGAAGTAGGTCCAAAGTAATTTCCAAGCCTTCAGTAGTCTCAAGTGCTCAAAGTTCCATAGCCAATTTCATGTCTAGGTGTGTCAGAGTTCCCTAAGGACCTCAAGGATCCCAGACAATGCTCACACCCTGACCTTTCTCAAATAAGGACTGATTTGTGCGCAGTGAGGAAGTGCCAGCCCTGATATATCAGAGTTCAAGGAGACCTCAGGGATCTCCAAGCAGTACACATACTAGTGGGGCAGGACTTAATGAACTAAGAGTAAATGGGAGTGCATGATTTAATAATGTAGAGAAGGGTCTTAGGGGTGAGAAGATTTTTGAAAACCAGTACTAGTTTGAGTAAAATAGTAGTTGGAAAAGCATGAAAAGAACATCTTGAAATCAGAAAACCAGTCCAGAACAGCTTCAGAAAACACTTTGGCAAACAGACTCCACACAAGGAGAAAAGGGTAGAGAACACCTAGAATACACCTTAGTGATAGTAAACAAATACACAGATTCCTCAAGACGTTATGGAATTGACAAGTTAGTTACAAAAATATGTTGAGAACACATAGGTCTTAGACAGGACCAATACATACAACTAGAGTATCTTTGAAAGGGCTAGATGTCTTAACAGGATCTCATTAGTAAAGTAGAGTAGGTAAGACTTAGGTGAACAAACTAGACAAGCACTTCATGAAGCATTCAAAGTTTTTTTTTTAGAAATATTAATCACATATAGAACAAGCAGAATTTGTTCATGTTGGGTGAGACAGTAAACAAACAATGCAGCTTGGACATACTAGTGAACAAATAGGATTCATGCAATTATCAAAAGTAGGATTGGACATGCTAAACAGTATACTAGTTATAGCTTTTAACAGAACAAACTTAAACATGCTGAGTAATACAATAATTAGGCAGTGTAATCTAATCATGCTAGTTACACATTGAGCATATGACAGTAGAATAGCAAGTAGAACTGGAAATCACAACTAATGAACTACAGCAACAAAGAAAACACATAGTTTTGGAATGTGAATTGAATCAGAACATACTAGTTAAGGAGAGAATACAGAGTATAGAGCAGAGATGGTGCAAATAGCCAACCTTGGCTTACAACCGGCTGGATTAGTGAGAATTACAAGTAACTGAAGAGAATAGAGAGATTTTGAGAGTGTAGATGAACTAGTGTTCGTGTCTAGAGGTTAAAATAAAGGGAGTTTATATAGTAGCTCAAGAGTAGAGCAAATAAGGTAAAGCAATCAACAATCAGTAACCAAGGAATTTCAGAATCAATTACACGAAGATTCAACATAGTTTTCTCCCTTAATTAAGGAAAATCAACCAACGGTAATGACAGGAACTAATTAAGGCAACAGGTTCAATCAGACCGAGTAAAGAAGTAAGAATCAGAGATCTTATTAAGGAAAAGAGTTCAAATTAAAACAAAGAACTTCAGAATATAGAGTCAAGGATTTAATTAAGGAAAGAATCATGCAAAGAGTCAGCAAGTATCGCAGACAATTTTCAAATAAGGCAAGAAAGGAATAGTCAGGAAACAGATTGATAAATCAGGAATTCAAATCAATACTGATTAAAGGGTGAAAATATAGGTTTACCATGAATAGGCAAAAAATGAATATAGACACATAGAATCAGTAAAAAGTCGAACAAAGAACCTTATTAGAGGCGCATTAGGATAAAATCACAAGACATCAAATTAGGCTAAAGAACAATCACATGAACCAAAGCATAGGACAAAGCCAGTACAAAAGTAAACCGGACAAACTCAGAATCCAAACAAAATATCGAAAAATTTAGGGTTTTTAGCATAAACGAGTTGGGGTTAAAGCAAACCTTACGAAATCGGTTAAAACACATAAGAAATAGAAGATTAAACACTCAAAATTATCAAACGTTTTGGAGAAAGAAATTTTCGGAAAACCCTAGTTTAGAAAGAATGGAAAAACCATTCGAAAATCATAAGGTTCTTGTAAAACTCATATGAAATAGGCTTGATCCATCTCAGATCTTATACAGATCTGAGAAGTTCAAAGGGTAAAAATTAGGGTTTCAAGAAGAACAACACAGAGGTGAAGAAACATGCTTAGAAATCCATAGACATAGGAAGATATTACTCAAATCGAACCGGAACAGCCTGAAACAGGTGAGCAAAGACCAAAGGTGTAAGTAGACTAACTCTGGTCCCTTGAGAACCCTAGAGATGATGATACTAGCATAGTAGAACCCGTTAGAGGCCTGGGGTGGTGAGAAACCACCATGAATGGTCATAGATGAGTTCCGGCGAGGGTGGATTAGGGTTTAGACTTGAGAGCATTTGAGAGAAGAGGGGATTAGGTGACGGCGGGGAGGGTGTTAGAATGATTAGGGTTTGGGGGGTATAGGTTGGCTTATTTTAGGAAGGGGGATTCTGGACTGTTGATCAAAATGATCAACGGCCAGGATTTGGCAAGAAGTGGATCACGTAGATGCTGGGTTTGGGCTGGGTATATGTTGGGTTAAAATTAGGCTAGTTAATTGGGTTGGTTTCAAATGAAAAAGGGGCTATTTGTTAATTAATTGCTAAAATAATTTTTAAAAAATGGTTAATAAATTAGAAAAAATGACTTTCATGTATAGAAATGTTTTAAAGTAATCACTTAATATTTTAAAAATATAAAAGGCTATTTTCCGATAAAAAATAATGCAATAATGCATGTATAGGCATTAATTGCAAAGTAATTGCAACTGCATCCTAAAATACAAATGTGGCTACTTTTGCAATAATTGAAACTTAATCCAAAATGCAAAATGATAAAATTAAGCCATAAAATTTATTATAAAACTATTTTGTGGTGCAATCAGTGATTGTTCTATAAAAACAAATGGTGGGATAAATTAATTAAAATGTTTTAAAGATGCAAATATTGTATGAAGAAATACTAGTTGATGCCAAAGCATAGTTTTGAAAATATTATGGGAAAAATTGGGTATTAACGAAGCTCGAACTAACTTAACGAAGAGTTAAGTTTGACCAAGCTCGAACAACACCTACTAGCCCTCGGCCGCAACTTAACAAAAGGGTAAATTCGACTATACTCGAACAAATACCTATCATCCCAAGGCCATGACTTTTTCGACCAAGTTCGAATAACATCTATAGGCCCTCGGCCACGACTTAATGAAAAGTTAAGTTCGACTAAGCTCGAACAAACACTTACCAGTCCTCAATCACGACTTATTCGACCAAATTCGAACAAGACTTATTGGCCCACAGCCACATCGCGCCTAAGAGATATACTTAACTTATATGAGGGCCAATATGATCCACGGCTATTTGGCTCAATAGGCTATGATCATCCAGAAGGTGACGATAATAAAAAGAACAAAAGCAAAACATACAAACGATAAAAGCAAAAATATACGAGTACAGAAACAAACAGCAGGACTAAAAAGGGTAGAAGGAACAACTTTGATATTTATATATAAAGAGTTGCTTTACAAAGACGCCCAAAGGCACCAACAAAAATACACAGAAAAGTTAAAATAAAACTACTGGCCATCACCATTATGAACCTCAACACCCTTGCCACTCAGCCTTCAACAATGTCACTCTGACCGTCAGCACCACCATCATCCCAGCCTTCAGCATCTTCCCCACCCTCACCCTGAGGATACATGGAATCATACCAAGCATCCTCCTCAAGCCGATCTACATACTCCTCCTCATCCTCATCACCAGACCGAGGCATAGCAGGAACATAGCTATATGCAAGCCAAGCCTCGTGAGCTTTGACCTGAGCATCCTCAAGAGCTGCCTGAGAAGTGGAGCCCATTGCATATAATTCGTGGAACACATCCAGTCAGGATTCAGCATGAATCCATTCTTTGTACAACTCCCGATGGACGTTGGGGAATTTAGAAGCATTAGACAAAGATGGTCACACGAGCAGTTGGGTTTTTTCGGCCTCCAGAGCAGCAACTCGATCATATAGCTCGGAGTTTTCCCTGTCCAGCTCCCCTCTCCTCTCCTCAAGTTGGTCCTCCTTGTCCCTCATCGTCGACTGATCATTCTCCCGCTCAGCGCGGAGAGTCTTGTTCGCCAACTCTTCCTCTAAGCATCCAACCAAAAAGACTCCGCCTTTTCAAGATCCTCCTGCTTCTTGGCAATCTAACCCTTGAGAGCCTTCACCTGGAACTGGCACTCTTCAAGATGAACTTGCAGTTGGACCACCCGAGCTTGAAGGTTGCTACATTGGGCTTCCACGCCCTTACTCAGCTCAAGCTCCTCTTCTTTGTTCCCCAACGTCCCCTCGAGGATGCTACACTTTTTCTACAACCTCTATCAGCTCTTCGTCCCTCTTCTTCAAGTCTTCCCTTGGGGACTGCACATCGCCGCCCTCATGAAGTCGACTTTGGAGATCCCGGTATTTCCCGTTGTACTCGGTATGCTATCCTTTCAACTTCAAAAAAATCTCTTTGCGCCTTTTCTCTCTCTGAGCACTCTCGATCTCCAGAATGAGCGAGTACAGATCGAATAAAAATTTTTAGAACTTAAAAACAAGCAAAGGCATAAGGAAAGGGGCAGGTGTAGTCATACGTACCCTGAGGGCAAGGACGATGATACTCTTCGACAGAGTGTTGTCGGTTATCTTCTTGAGGGTCTCAACCTCGACATGGGAACAGAGATGACCAAGCGAAGGGACTACCTCTTCGGTCGACAAGCAAATCATGATCTATTAGGATCGTGATGGATCTAGAACCTCCTTCTAGTCTCACCTCGAGTTCAGTGAGCCCCTCATGGATCATCTTCACATCGTCTAGATCGATGTCACAGCCTGAATAATCTCCATCCTCGGTGACAGCTTTCCCCCTACCACCATCGGTCAAAGAAACATCTACTGCCGCTCGAGAAGATGAAGCCTCATCTTGCCTCGGAAGTGCAGAGACGCCATTAAGTGCCCCATCCTCGATCGTTTACCTCTCGGGACGCACCAGCATGTCCACATTCGCCTGTTCCAGTTGTGGGGCCTCAAAGTTCACCCCAGTACTTTCTCCATTATGTATCACCACAATATCTCAAAGAATAAAGTTTTCCTCCATTGAGCCAACGGCTATCGGTATCCCCCCTCCCCGCGCGGTGTCTACGGCTCTCCTCTTACGAGGCTTTAGATCCCTATCACCAGGGGAGATGTCATCGTCCTTATCAACCAGCGAGAAGAGTTGGGGTCTGGGAGCAGTAGAAGGGATAGACATGGAACTAGAAGTCGCAACAACCAGGACGGGGCAGGTATAGTAGGCCCAGCAGCCACGATTGGGGCAGAAACTGAAGGCGTAGCAGTCCTCCTCCGAAAAGAGGGCATATGCACCTGTCTCCTTCGAGAAGACCCCCTACCTGGTAAAGGAAAAGATATAGAAGTTAGTAGAGTGAGCTGATATACAACAAAAATATTCAACGACCACGGGCAGGAAAGAGAAGTTACCTGCTAAAGGGAGAGCCGGTCTAAACTTCTTAAAGAAGCTCGGCAAACGTGAATCCCTACGGCATGAGGGAGAATCTGCTCGACCCAGTTGGCGATGCACACGACTAGATAAAGAGGTTGGTTGTTGGCTGCAAGGAAGGGAAAATAATTTAACTAGCTCGAAATAAGCAAAAAGATGCGAAAGACGAAAAGAGAAAAAATGGACACTTACATGTGTGTCACACCTCCTTTTCTCTACCCCCGGAAGGAGTATAAGGGAGTTTTTTTCAATTTAAATGACAATCGAAACGGGATTATTTATATCAAATTCAGAGTCGCCACTTGGGATAATTTATGGTGTCCCAAGTCACCGATTTTAAAAATCCAAAATCGAGGAAAGATTGACTCTGTTTTACAGTCCGCGAACACAGAAATTCGGGTAAGGAATTCTGTTAACCCGGGAGAAGGTGTTAGGCATTCCCAGGTTCCGTGGTTTTAGCACGGTTGCTCAACAGTTATTATTAGCCTGTTTATTTGATTTTAAAACACTTTTAAACCTATGTACATTTTAACTTTTGAAACCGTTTTTACTTATTTAAAGAATTAATTCAAGGTTATTTAAAACATATCGCAAGCCTCGCCACATGAAATGCACCCGTGGTTCACGACACGTTTTATTTAACCATGTTAAAAATTAAAATTGGATCACATGAAATATACACCCGAATTTAATAAATAAAGAAAAATCAATTTAAATAATGCGCCTAAAGTAACTACGAAATTTCAAATTAATAACAAGGTCTGCAAGGGCCATGGAAAATTCAATTGATGGTACACCTCGATTTTAAAAAAAAAGTTAATAACAATTATATGAGGGCCATGGGTTATTTACTGCAATGGCACACCTCAAGTCTATTTTTTCAAAGGATGTTTGAAATAATCTTTTGAGGGCCGTAGATTATAGCTTGCTTAATATGGCACGCCTCAAGTCTAATTGAAGGAGAGCACTGCATTTACTAAGGTGAATTAAAGAGGCTCGATTTTATCTAAATTGAAAGCTTAAATTGGGGTTGCTAATTGCAGAAGGTACTAAATAGCACAATGAGTTATTAAATATTGGTGAGAATTTCTGGGCTCAATATAGGCCCAAAGAACTGCAAGGCCATAAATCTCCGCATTTCGAAGTGGCCTCGAGATCTAGGCCCAAATGAAACCCAAACCTTATGAAAAACAAAGGCTGAAAAAATGGGGAACTCGAGATCGAGTCCACACAAACGCAAATGACATTTAAAATTCAAAGATACCAACTGAGCCTCATTGACTTTATCCAGTACATAGCAACATGATAGAATAACTTTAAGCACTACTAAAACATATTACACTTCTAAGAGCAATATTGTTTTGAATCCAATTGCACTAATGATATGAAAAACAAAGTTGTACAACATTCACCCTTAATTCAATCCAAAGCTAGCTTATAAAAAATTGTATGAAGTTTAAACCTCGACTAAACCCTTCTCTAATACAAGCAGTAGCAGAAATGCCGCGAGATTAACATGCAACTACCCTGAATCTAAAAATCACATCAAAACTCTTAGCAGAATCAAACGCAAGCCAGAAGCAATTCACCTTATACCATATCACCAACATTAAAAGGCTAATATAATATGCATAAGATTAAACTATTACAATATATGAAAGAAATGGAGGAATCAGGGAAATAAAACTCAATAAACAGCTTGTATTCATCCTGTTTCACATTCAAGTTGTATGTTTACATTTCATATGCTATCCATAGCTTGAGAAATACCTGGAAATCAAGAGAAAAGCAATGAAAGTGAGGGATTAGCAATAGCAGTAAGTAAGCTCAGTAACTCAGCAAACCCAAGCTTCTTTCAAACCAATTTAAACCCAGATGAGCCCAGTTCTTTGGAGCTTTTTAGAAATTCTGACTAACAGGGAACTCAAAGAACAAACTAAGCAAGTTTCAAACAATTTTCAGTATTTTTAGAGTCTAAAAGAAGGTCAGCCGTTTCTAAATTTTTTCAGTCTTGTAATCTCTAAAATCCCCTTATTTTTACTGAAAACCAACCTTATATAGAGGGCTTTTAAGGCAACAGAAATGCTTTCGGGTTTTAGCAATTAACCCTTTCCCCAATTTTCATTCTTTCATTTTCAGCCTTGAATTTTGGTTCTGTTTGTTGAAATTAACCCTAACCCCACCTTCCTAGCAGCTTCCTAGGTGTTATAAGAGATTCCCTCTATCCAAAGTCCCTAAATTACCCTTTACCAGGCTGATAATTACCTTTAGAGAAAATCAACTTATGGGTCGAAACAACCCAAAAACCAAACCCAAACCTAAACCTCATGCCTGACAAAACAACATTTACCCTTCCCTTCTTTGGGCTTCTGCTGACAGAGCCCAAGTTTTATTTCAAAGACCTACAAAAACCAATCAAGAAACTGGGCCAACAGAGTTATAGAAAACTCCTGAAGCCATGAATCAAAAGAAAACAAAAATAGAAAGAAATTTGAGCAAAATCAAACAATAGAATTAAATAAACTAAAACATGCTGACTAAAAAAAATAACTTAAAAATGGCATGTACACAGAGACGATAGAAAAAACAAGAAAAAAATAGGAAAAATTCAGAAGGAGATGAAGATTGAGAATAAAACGAAAGAGGAAAGAAAGAAAATAGTTGGAAAATACCTAGAAAAAAGCGGATTGACAGTGGACTTGACTGGATCTTCAAAACCCTCGATTTTGAGCCAAAATTGGCATTAATCCTGTGTTCTCGTTTAGAACAGACGAATAAAACCCATTTCAACCCTAATCTTTCATTGAAGACGATTTGGGAGATTTGGGGTTTTTAGGATTCCGGCCGAATTGCTTCAATCGAAGATTCGAGACACTCTAAAGGGATTCGAGACACTCTAAAGGGATTCGAGGGAAACTAGTCAGAGATTGGGAAAAGGGGAGGTCATGAGGGTTCTGTGGTATAAATTTGGAGGTGGTTTGAGGTGGCGCTGTCACCGGAGATGGTGATGAATTTAGGGTGGCGCTAGGGTTAAGGTTCAATTGAAAAAGATGAAATGGAAGGGGTACGAGGTTCTCTGATGGAATTCGAACAATTTTATTTAAGATGAGAGAGTGTTCACAACCGTTAGATGGATTGAAATGAAAGGCTGTGATTGACTTAAAGTCATGGAACTCAAAACGGTGTCGTTTGGTAAAGCTGAGGGCTGAACCGGGTTAGGGGCGTGGTTTGGGCCGGACTTTAAACGGGTCTGGGGGAAATTTAATTGGGTTGTGACGAATTTTGCCCAAAATCACAGCCTTTCTTATTTTCTTTTCTTTTCTTTTCAATTTCCAATTTTTTTTCTTTTTCCTTTTCAAATTAAATTAAAACCTAAATTAACTCTTAAACTAAATTAACTTATCAAATTAAGCTAATTACTTGTTATAGTATTTACAAAAATTTATTAGCTCCTAAATTGAAAGAAGAACTACAAATTTTAAAATTTAAAAGTTAAAAAATGCAAAGTGAGTCATTTTTTGTGATTTTTCATTTTTATAAAACAACTAATTTACTAATTAACTAAAAATATAAAAATATATCCTAGATGCAAGTGCGAGTATTTTTTGTATTTTCATGATTTAAATAAAAGTAAACATGCACATAAAAATGCAAATAATTAAGAAAATTCTACAAAAATTCCTAAAATGGCAAATAATTAAAAAGAAAAATCTATTTCTTTGGGATTCTATAGGAGTAATTCATATAGGGCAACAATCACGTGCTCACAGCTGCCCCTCTTCGCTCGGAGACATGAAGAGTTTTTGGGCAAAGATAAAATAGCAATTATGAGGGATTTTTGCCCGTTTGAAACTCCATGAGAAACATTTTTTGAAAGAGTCTGACCGAACATTGCTTCAGAGGTTGCCTACATATCCTTGGCTATAAAGGATCAGGTTAGTGTAGTTCTAGAAGTTTCGGTAGCTAGGACTACTAGGAAGCTGTGATTTCATTGTTGTTGCTGCTGCTACTGCTTGTTGAACTCCTTATTACACCGAGACAAAATAAAAGAAGCTAGACTAAACTACGATCTATGAATTATAAGAATCCTATCTATATCTTTCAAACTTGATTTGCAGTTTCTATTGCTTTGTTGACTTGTGCTCTCCAGGTGAAATTCCTTTGTTGCTGACTTGAATTGAATTCTGAGGTGGTTTCCCTTTGTTTTTCAGGTGGGAACCTGATTGTTGAACTAAACCGTCTTTCTTTGAACATTGCTATTTTTCCTTTGTTCTTCCAGGTGGGTGCCTGATTACCAATATTTGAATTATCTTCTTTTCCTCCGACACTGGACTTGTTTTCCCTCTGTTTTCCAAGTGGGCGCCTGATTGCCGGACTTGTACCATCTTGCTTTGAACTTTGCTGCTTCCTTTTGTTCTCCAAGTGGGTTCCTGATTACCAACACTCAAATTACTTTTCCCTTTGTTCTCCAGGTGGGCTCCTGATTACCAACACTTGAATTGCTTTTCCCTTTGTTCTCCAGGTGGGCTCCTGATTTCTCACACTCGAATTGCTTCTCCCTTTGTTCTCTAAGTGGGCTCCTGATTACCGACACTTGAACTGCTCTCCCTTTGTTCTCTAGGTGGGCTCCTGATTACCGATACTTGAACTGCTCTCCCTTTGTTTTCCAGGTGGGCTTCTGATTACCGACACTTGAACTGCTCTCCCTTTGTTCTCCAGATGGGCTCCTGATTACCAACACTTGCACTGTTTTTCCTCAAAACTTGAACTGCTTCCCTTTGTTCTCCAGGTAGGCTCCTGATTACTAACGCTTGAATTGCTTTCCCTTTGTTCTCCAGGTGGGCTCCTGATTACCGACACTTGCACTGTTTCTCCTCGAAATTTGAATTGCTTCACTTTGTTCTCCAGGTGAGCTCCACTAAATCTTGTTATCTATGAAGGTGTTAAAACTAAATCCCATTATCCATGAGGGTCCTGAAATTTAAAATCAAATCTCATATTAAGGGTGAAAATTTCAGAGCTAAATTCAACTTCCTAATTGTGAAACTTATGCTAAATCTCAGCATCTAAGGGAGGTCTTAAACTAAGTCCCATTATTTAGGAGAGTCCTAAAAATTTCGAATTGAATCCTATCCTAAGAATGAAGACTTCAAAGCCAACTTATATTTTCTCAAGGTAAAGCTTATGCTAGATCTTGTTACTCATGAATGTTTTGAATTTAAAACTAGGTCCCATTGTCCAGGAGGGTCCCGAGGACTTACGGTCGAACCTGTCTGGTACTTGTTTTTTTTACAGAAGGTTTCTCCGAAACAAATGAAATCTTCTGCCCCTTCTTCAAATCAAAGAAAAATCTTGTAAGTTTAAAATATGGTGGTTAGTTTGTGGCATTCTTGCTAAAGGTGGCCTCTCCGCTACCGTGCTTTGCTTTGACTGGTTGCCTTGAACTGGCCAAGAACAGTTTGACTTTCTGACTGACTCTCAACCGCAAGACCTTGGACGACGCGAGTGTTCTACACCAAAACCGTTGTTTTACAATTCTGACCTTTCTACCTGAACCTCTGTATCTCCTACAAGATTACTAAACCCTTCGACCAATGGAACTTTCGCTGACACCTTATTTCCACTCTACATTATGCTATCTCTGGTATGCTTTGGTTGCACTTTGCTTTGTGCGATTTGGAAGCTGGTAGTAAGCTTTGAATCCTTTCTTAATTGCTTAAACAAGGCTGACATTTGAAAAACCATAGAGAAATAAACCTAAAAGAAATGAAATACAATGACTTTGAGAGTTAGGAATAAAAGAGAAAATCTAAACTGGATGACTGTTTGAGGGAGACAAGGGAAAAAGACTTATCTGAGTGGAGCAGCTGGTACCAATGATCATAACATGCATTTCAGATTAATCAGCCAGGCATATTCAACCAATCGCCTTTTAGTTTACAAACTTTATTCCTCGAGATCTCCAAACCCAATTTCTTCACCAAATCACTGACCATGTTCGGCCTGCGGTGCCCTGAAGCGTTTTCACCAGCAAACCTCTCTCATTTATTCATCCCTCAACTCATTGTCGCCTTACGGTGCCCGTAAGGGTTTTCACTAATAAGACTCTCTCATTTTAATTTCTCTCAGCTTCCCATTGCCTTACGGTGCCCGTGAGGGTTTTCACCAATAAGACTCTCTCATTTTTTCATTTTCTTGCTTAAAACAAAGTGTTGCCCCTGATATGAGTCACCTCTACTTGCTCGACTCGGCATCTCTCGAAGACTGGTCGGAAGGTCTTTCTTTGGACCGTAATGTGGACTTTTGGATAGGGTAGAAAGAAAGGGTATCACAAAGGCTCAAAACAAACTGAATGGGTTCAAAATTACAAATTTTGGAATCAGATTTCTTACAACAACCACAACTTTCTGCCCCAGTTTCTTTGCTTGGGGACTTTTTGGATTTTTATTTTGATGGGACCAAACCGTGAGGCTGCCTACGTATCCTTAAAAAGTATCAGGTCGAACATAGTTCATGACATAGGAATTACTTTGTTGTTTTGATTTTTCCCTTTTCTTTTCTTTCCTTCTTCTTTTCTCTTTTTTTTCTCTTCTTTTTTTCACTCTTTTCCATTCTTTTCTTTCTCTTTTCTCTTTTCTTTTCTCTTTTTTTCTTTACTCACCTTTGTGCTCGTGTTTATGAACTTTGCTACTGATTCCAAAATAGGGGTATGAAAGGAAATAAATAAGGCTCAAAGGGGTAATAAAGGATAAAGTGTTTAGTTAGCAGAACAAAATGCCTTCGTCATTCCAATCTTCAAAATATGCCAAGTACAAACAATTTAGACAAACCAATGAAATCATACATAATATCTTTTGACGGCATCATAATTGATAGCCATATCTACACATTTGCCTTCTATATCTATTAAATACAAAGAACCATTGGACAACACTCTCATTATGATGAACGGCCCCTGCCAATTTGGGGCGAACTTGCCCTTTGCTTCAGCCTGATGTGGAAGGATGTGTTTCAATACTTGCTGACCCACTTCAAATTTTTGAGGACGCACCTTCTTATTGTACGCTCTCGCCATTCTCTTCTGATACAACTGGCCATGACACACTGTTGCCAATCTTTTCTCATCAATCAAACTTAATTTCTCCAGACGGGTTTCGACCCACTCATCATCATCAATTTCGGCTTCAGCAACAATCCAAAGGGATGGAATTTCAACTTCCGCAGGTATCACTTCCTCAGTGCCATATACCAACAAATAAGGAGTTGCCCCTACTGAAGTGCGAACAGCAGTGCGATAACCCAACAACGCAAAGGGCAACTTCTCATGCCATTGCTTGGAATCTTGCACCATTTTTCGAAGTATCTTCTTTATGTTCTTGTTGGCTGCCTCGACTGCTCCATTCGCCTTAAGGCAATATTGGGGGAATTGCGATGTATGATCTTAAACTGTTGACACACTTCCTTTGTCAGATGACTGTTAAGATTAGCCCCATTATCTGTGATGATCGCCTTTGGGATTCCGAACTGACAAATGATACTCGAATGAACAAAATCGACCACTGCCTTCTTGGTCACAGACTTGAAAGTTTTAGCTTCAACCCACTTGGTGAAATAATCAATGGCCACCAGAATGAACCTGTGCCTATTGAATGTTGCCGGCTCAATTGGTCCAATGACATCCATACCCTAAGAAACAAAGGGCCACTACACAGACATAGTGTGTAATTCAGATGGCGGAGAATGAATCAAATCTTCGTGTACTTGGCATTGATGACATTTGCGCACAAAACTGATATAATCTCGCTCCATAGTGAGCCAATAATAACCCGCCCGAAGAATTTTCTTTGCCAAAACATACCCACTCATATGCAGTTCGCAGACTCTGGAATGCACTTCTATCATGATAGCAGTGACCTGTCTAGCATCTATGCATCTTAGCAACCCAAGGTCTGGAGTTCTTTTGTACAAAACTCCTCCATTGAAGAAAAATTCAATCGCCAAATGACAAATTGTTCTCTTTTGATCGCTTGTGGCTTGTACTGGATACACCCTCATCCTGATATACTCCCTGATGTCATGAAACCATGGTTCACCATCAAGTTCTTCTTCAACCACATTACAGTAGGCATGCTGATCACGAACTTGAATATGCAGAGGGTCAACATAAGCTTTGTCCGGATGGTGCAACATCGACGCTAAGGTAGCCAAAGCAGCGGCAACCTCATTATGGATCCTTGGAATGTGCCTGAATTCTATTGATTGAAATCATTGACAAAGATCATGCAGACATTGTCGATACGGTATAAGCTTTAAATCCGCGTCTCCCATTCTCCTTGAATCTGGTGCACCAGAAGGTCCGAGTCTCCCAAGAACAAGACTTCCTGGATTCCCATGTCTACAGCTAGCCTTAAACCCAAAATGCATGCCTCGTACTTAGCCATGTTGTTAGTACAATAGAAACGAAGCTGAGCCGTAATAGGGTAGTGATGCCCTGTTTCAGAAATGAGTACAGATTCTATCCCAATGCCTTTCATATTAGCAGCCCCGTTAAAGAAAAGTTTCCAATCGGGCTTTTCCTCTTTCTCTCCCTCGTCAATGTGCATCACCTTTTCATCAGGAAAATAAGTCTTCAAAGGTTCATATTCTTCGTCCACCGCGTTCTCGGCCAAGTGATCGGCCAAAGCTTGGGCTTATATCGCCGTCCGAGTCACATATACGATGTCAAACTCTGTGATCAAGATTTACCACTTTGTGAGCCTTTCTGTGGGCATAGGCTTCTGGAAGATATACTTCAAAGGATCCAGATGAGAAATGAGGTAAGTGGTGTAAGAAGGCAAATAATGCTTCAACTTCTGTGCTACCCAAGCCAGGGCACAACATATCCTTTCAAGGGGAGTATCCTTGACCTCATAAGATGTGAACTTCTTGCTAATGTAATAGATTGCTTGCTATTTCCTGCTAGTGATATCATGCTAACCCAACAGGCAACCAAATAAGTTATCCAAGACTGTCAAATAAAGAATCAAAGGTCTTTCAGGTTCCGGCGGGACCAACACAGGTGGGTTTGCCAAGTACTACTTTATCTTATCGAATGCTTCCTGGCACTCATCAGTCCATTTGACCGTAGCATCCTTCTTTAGCAGCGTAAAGATAGGCTCACAAGTTGTCATGAGCTGAGCAATAAACTTGCTGATGTACTTCAGCCTCCCTAACAGACTCATCACCTCGGTTTTGTTCTTTGGCGGTGGCAATTCCTAGATAGCTTTGATCTTCGACGGATCCAATTTAATGCCCCGCCGACTAACTATGAATCCCAATAATTTCCCCGATAGAACACCAAATGCACACTTTGCAAGATTGAGCTTAAGATTATGCATGTGGAGCCTTTGGAAGAACTGTATCAAATCTTTGACGTGGTCAGACTGCTTCCTGGACTTTATGATCACATCGTCCACGTAAACCTCAATTTCCTTGTGTATCATGTCATGGAATATGGTTGTCATTGCCCTCATGTAAGTTGCCCCAGCATTTTTTAAACCAAAAGGCATGACCCAGTAGAAATATATTCCCCACGGCGTGATGAATGTCATCTTCTCCGCATATTCCTCATCCATTAAAACCTGATGATACCCAGCATAGCAGTCCACAAAAGATCCAATCTCATACTTGGCACAATTATCGATCAGGATGTGGATGTTTGGTAATGGGAAGTTGTCTTTTGGACTTGCTTTGCTGAGATCACGGTAGTCAACACACACCCTGGTCTTACCATCTTTCTTTGGCACAAGCACAATATTGGCTAACCATGTGGGATACCATGTGACTCGAATGACCTTTGCATCAAACTGCTTTGTGACCTCTTCTTTAATCTTCACACTCATATCGGTTTTGAACTTTCTCAACTTCTGCTTGACGGGAGGGAATGCTGGATCAATTGGCAATTTATGGACCACAAAATCGGTACTCAAGCCTGGCATGTCATCATACGACCATGCAAAAATATCCTTATACTCAAACAGTGTTGTAATTATCTCTTCCCTGATTTACGATTCAAGATGGACACTTATCTTAGTTTCTATGACATTATCTGGGTCCCCTAAATTGATTGCTTCTGTATCATCTAGGTTAGGTTTGGGTTTTTCCTCATAATGACTTAGTTTCTTACTAATCTCTTCAAAGGCTTCATCCTCATCATATTCTGATTCATCATCACACTCTATTTCTTGGATTATTATTTCAGAATTAGATTGACTTTTAAGACTGGGCCGAAGATTCCTCATGCATGTCATGTCATTGAAACCAGTATAAAAAGAACTGTACAGAGAAGAAAAGAAAAACAAAAATAAAACTATCAGGAATGATGAAAAGGGAAATTGCATTTTATTGAAAATAAATGATAACAGGGTTTGTACATCAACAAGCGGAAAATAAAAGTCTGGGTCACAACCCTGGAATGACCCAGCTAGAAAGGAAAATAAATCAAACTACCAAGACTCCTTCCGGGTAGGGAGATGAGTAGCCTTCCAATAGTTAAGCTTTGTATTCGGCCCAACGAACTGCACGTTCTCTTTGCTAGAACCTTCTCCAACCTCTACCATGTTCACATCATCAAACAACCTTTGGAACCTTTCAATTAACTCATCATCAACGTCAACCACAGAACTTGGAACTGTTGTCACTAGGCGTTTCCTGGCACCAGACTTAACCAAAGACCTGGAGAGATGCGGAACAAGCTTTGGAAGTACCCACGCCTTCTGTTTCAACTTTTTATCCCTTTTCACATCTGTCGTTGTGGGTTTGAATACAAGACCGAACGTACCCAAATTTTCAGGGAGTGACACTAGCTGTATGATGCCCTGCAGAGATGCACTCAGGCCTTTACCGGGCACAGAGCCATCTTTCAGCATTTCAAAGGCCACCGTGACTAATGCGGAGGTTATCTTTGGGGTTGGAACACATTTCCCTTCTGGAACCTTCTCCACCGGCACTGTTTCAAAAACTTGATAGACCCAAGACCCTTTGTCAACTTCAACTTCAATGAACGGGACAGATGCATCACTGTAAGCACACAAATTGTCCTCGCCATGCACAACGATCTCTTGTGTATCCCATTCGAACTTGACCATCTGGTGTAGAGTGGACGGGACTGTTTTGGCGGCACGAATCCAAGGTCAACCTAACAGCAAATTGTAAGAGACAACTACGTCCAGCACATGGAACTCCATGGTGAATTCCACCGGTCCTATTGTCAACTCAAGCACTATATCACCAATTGAATCTTTCCCTCCACCATCAAATCCCCGAACGCATATGTTGTTTTTGTGAATCCTCTCATCATCCACGTTCAACTTGTTCAGAGTAGAGAGAGGGAAGATGTTTGCACTGGACCCATTGTCAACTAATACCCTTATAACCACAAAATCTTCACATTTTACCGTAAGATAGAGAGCTCTATTGTGTTCAGTACCTTCCACAGGCAACTCATCATCAGAGAAGGTGAGCCTGTTCACCTTAAATATTTTGTTGGTGATCTTCTCCAGATGGTTTACTAAAATTTTTTCGGGAACATGAGCCTCGTTCAGAATTTTCATTAAGGCCCAACGATGCTCATATGAGTGGATTAACAATGACAACAATGAAATCTGAGCAGGCGTCTTTCTCAACTTCTCCACGATGGAATAATCTTGTACCTTCATTTTTCTCAGAAACTTCTCCGCCTCTTCTTCAATCACTGCCTTCTTTACTAGGACTGGATTATCTCTAGATGTTTTAGCTTTCCCTTAACTCTTCTGGGGCAAAGCATCTCCCCGAACGAGTTAATCCCTGGTCCTCATTGATTTCTTCTTTCACTTCCTTTCCCTTATAGGTCACTATCACCAGTTCATAGTTACATGGGATGGCCTTGGTGCTGATTACCGGCAACTGGGTTACACGCTTGATGATGACAGGATCCGTACGGGCACCCTCCAAAATTATGATAGGCTTGTTGGCCACTCCTGGCACGACCACTTTTGATTTTTCTTGCTTTGCTATAACATCACTGTGGGATCTTTTCTTAGCTACCACAGATGGCTTGCTATTTGTCATGCTCAACTTGTTCACTGATCCTTCAACTATTGATTTTTTAATTGGCTTGAGCTCACTGGACCGAATCATCATGACAGTCTGTGAAGGCTTCTTGGGCTCCCCTCCCTCATGTACTATCTCAATCATGTTTGTTTCCTGATGGGTTGACAATGGGTTCTGGTTGATATTGGGTGCCTCTAGAGTTTGGACTTCAATCTAGTTCGTGTCAATGAGCTCTTAGATAGCATTTTTCAAGTGCTAGCATTTCTCTGTATTCATCCTCGGAGTACCAGAACAATATTCACAGCTTACAGAGTAATCAAGATTCTTTGGAGGGGGGTTTGGCAATTTCGACTCAATTGGCCTCAGCATATCCAACTGCCTTAATCTATGGAATAGACTGGTATAAGATTCTCCCTATTGGGTGAAGGTTTTCTTTCGCTGCAACCTCTCATTTTTGAATGCTGGATTATGTTGAAAACCTGGGCCGATAGGGTTTCGGTAGGCTCGTAGGGGTGGGTAGGCATTTTGTGGAGCTGGGTTGGTATTTTGTGGGGCTGGGGCATACCATTGCGTGTAGGCAGGAGGTTGAGTATATGTCTGGGTGTGGTGGACAGAAATATGAGGGTCTGGTGATGGGAAGTAGTGTTGGGGTGGATTATATGAGGTTTGAGTGTAGGTTTGGTAATGGGGTTGAGGCTGGGTATATTGGTGTGATAGGCCCCTAGGTCAAAACCATGATCCTGAATCAATTGTTTCCATATCTTCTTTCTTTTTCTTTCCAATCACTCCCCCAGTACCATTCTGAATGGCTTGGGTAGTTGCCTTTATAGCCGAGTAACTCATGATTTTACTTGATTTAAGCCCCTCTTCCACTATGTCACCCATCTTCACTACCTCGTTGAACAATTTGCCTATGGCCGATATCAGATGGCCAAAGTAAGTGGGCTCCAGAGCCTGCAAAAAATACTCCACCATTTCGCTTTCCTCCATCGGGGGTTAACTCTTGTCGCTTGTTCTCTCCAGCGAAAGTCATATTCTCTGAAACTTTCACTAGGCTTCTTCTCAATCTTAGTTAAAGACAAACAGTCTGGAACAATCTCAATGTTGTACTGGAAATGACAGGCGAATACTTGGGCCAAATCATCCCAGGTATACCATCTGCTGTGATCCTGACGAGTATACCGCTCCAATGCCAAACCACTCAAACTCAGGCTAAAGTATGCCATCAATAGCTCATCTTTCCCACCGGCTCCTTTTATTTTACTGCAGAATCCCCTTAAGTGGGCCACCGGGTCTTTGTGCCCGTCATACAAATCAAACTTCGGCATCTTAAATCCCACATGCAACTGAACATCAGGAAATAGACACAAATCCTTGTAGGCTACGCTCATCTGGCCTCCCAATCCTTGCATGTTTCTGAATGAATGCTCCAGACTTCTAACCTTCCTGAACATCTCCTCCTACTCTGGGTTCTTAGGTGGTTTTTCGGTCTCGACAGGGATGTCAAAACAAGGAGTATAGGAGTAAGGCTTTGGGGTCTTGAAAGTAGGCTCTGGGGGATAGTATTAGTTATCTTGGGTCTGGAATAAAGGCTCACTGGCGGATCGATGGAGTGTCACGGGTGGGGCCACCACGAAAATAGGGGTGGCCGGTGAGGAGGGTATGGGACTAGTTTGGGTGGTGGTGCTTGTGGTGTTTAGGAAGTGGTGCCCTGGTAGTGGTGGTAAATGGGGAAGCCTGGAGATGAATCAACAGTGTGAGGTTCTTGGGATTGAGCCAGAGGCGGGACGAAAGTACAGTTGGCGGGGTAGGATGGTGGTGGATGCCCTTTTACCCATGCCTGGTACATCTCTTCCATCTAGTGTTTCAACTTATACAACTCCTCTTTCAGGTTAACATCAGACTCTTCCCCCTCTCTTGACGGGTCAATAACACTTGCATACAGTTCTTGGTTAGCCATGATCAACTTGTCTTTGGACCTAGTGTTGTACGGATGAGTTACTAGAATGCCAAACAAACTAACCACCTGCCTGAACTTGATGACAACAACAAACTTGTTAGCGATTAGGGCTTAACAGATAGGCAACCGCACATTGGGGATGCAATGCACCTAAGTAGTTAACCATTTCTATTATGCATTTGATCGGTTGCTTGCGTCATCCCGGCCTTCCCTAATTTTCATTTTGCCACTTCACTCTTTTTTCATTCCTGTTTTTCTTTTGCTCGATTCTTGTTTTTCTTTTATTCCCTCATTTTCTCTCTTGTTTTGCTATTATTTCCTTCCCACAATTCTCTTGTTTTTTTTTTTCATTTCACGGTTACGATCGAATCCTATGGGGATTGCCTACGTATCATGACACCGCATGAATCAGACCAAGCATAGTTCTGGGGGATAAGTGTAAAAATAAATAAAAAATATTTTGGGGTTTTCAAATTTTTTCATAAAATAAAAACGTCTTGATTACAACGACTCACCCTACAGAAATTAATCAAAACAACTAATAGACTCGAAAAGGGGAACCAACAGACTCCAACAAAAAGATGAAAATACAGACCCGAAAACAGACTAACAGATTCCAACAAAGAAAATGAAAATACAGACTCAAATGAAAATCATGAATACATCAATGCCTTAACTGCTCTAGGAGCCCGGGGGACATCGGTCGGTCTCGCCACGGGCCTACACGCAAGATACCCTTGAAGGTTCTCCAAGTTACTCATTATTTGGCGAACAAAGGTCATTACCGCAACAAAAAAGGTGGTTCTAGTCATGTCTTCACATTCATGGCACTTCATGACGATGTAGTCAGCAATGGCTCTAACCCTCTCCCTGATGATACCCTTTTCTTGGAGCAAATGCCTTATTTGCTGAGACCTAGCTTTTAGTCCCGGGCATCATGAAGGTTTTGACCCTGCAACTGTTGCATATCTTCCTCTAACTGGGCCATTAATGCATAGAAATGTTCCCTTTCTGCTTTAAAGTTCTTAGCTTGTTTGGCCATCTCATTTTCGAGGGTAGTTAGTTGTTTCTTCAACTTGGTGGCTTCCCCCTCATATTTCTTTTTTAGTTGCCGGACAAACTCTGCTCGTCCCTCTGTGTTCTTCGTTAACTGTGCCCGGGCCCTTGCCAAATTACCCTCGAATTTTTCCAGATCATCCTCACACTCAGCTATTTTCCTCTTGAAACCACTTATGAGTCTTTCATCGTTTCAGCTCCTTTCCTAATTCTCAGAAGTTATTTTCATTTTTTGGATCAGTGCTCGAAGGGCCTTGTTTTCGTGAGCCAACTTCTTCTTCTCCCCTTCGTCGGCAGCGACCTGTATACTTTTGTCAAATTTAAGATCCCAAATCTCTCCATCCAATTTGCTTATGGTGGCTCTGTAGTTTGCCTCTTTTGCCAACCAATCCCATTGCTCTTGCGCTCCATCAGTGAATTGTTGGACATGGGGCCTTTTTGCGGGCCGTTCGGGCTCTTGATGGACTTGGGAAATTTTACCGTACCAATCAGTGTAACTAGGCTCCAACTCGCCTCTGGATAAATCTCGTAACTGAGTCTTTGGCTCTAAGAACCTACATTGATGCCAAATTCGACACACCCTTTCTTCTGGGAAGGCAGCTTTTGGTTCCAATTCGATGAACTGCCGACTCAAGTCCTTATCATGTGGGATGGTCTGGTACCTGCCTAACTGGCGTAGAACCCTGTGCGGGGCATAAGGTTGAATGCTCCGGAGACCCATCAATAGAAGAAAACACACCTCAGCCGACATATAAATGACTTCACTGACCGAGAGCCACCCGAATGTCCATTCAATCTTGTTTGCAATCAGGGAGCTCAAGTGTGCAAACCATGCTTCCATACCATCTAGATATTCATAGCCCTCCACCCGTCGTTCATGTTTTTCAATGCATTGAAGACCGGTCATACCGCAGTTCTTGTACCCCGGACGGTGGCAAAGGTGCTCCACCATCCAGAGTTGTAGAAGCATATTGCATCCTTCAAAAAACTTTCCTCCTTCCCGACAAATAGTTAGAGCTCAGTAGATCTCCGCCAAGATCATCAGTACAATGGTGCCATTTGCCTTTTTAGTCATGACGTCGGCTATCCCCACAATCCCTAATTCTATGTTTCCATTTTTTCTTGGACAAATCAAAACACCTAGGAATGCCACTACGAAAGCCAATTCCCGTCAAGCTTTCCACTTATCTTTGTTCCCCGAATGAGTAAGACCGGTATCTGGTATCTCAAAATCATGGGGGTTCCCGTAGCGTCGGTTCAAGGAGTAGAATGTGCAGAATCCCTTGGCCAAATTTGCGTTTTGAACTTCCCGACTGATGCTTAGAAGGTCCAGAAATTTATGAGGAGTCACTGTTCTGGGTGCCATCGGGTATTGATTTCTGAGATTCCTACTAAAACCAGCATAACCCGCTATTTCCTCAAGCGTAGGGGTTAGCTCAAAATCAGCAAAATGGAACACATTATGTGCTGGGTCCCAAAAGGGTATCAAAGCCTCAATTATATCCTTCCTCAGCTTAATCTTTAGAAGCCCAACAAGACTACCCAAAGCTTTTATCACAGTTTTTCTGCTGACTTCTCCCAGATCATTCCACCACATATGTAGTTCTAACAGGATTTCCTCGCGGACTGTGAAAGGTTTATTTTCAATTGTGCTTATCCTGCAGATTTATTTAAGGTGATTGATTAAAAGATTGTGGTTTACTTTGACTCAAGAGAAAAACACTCATTTTCACAAAATTTAGAACAAAACATTCTTGCGAATACAACCCTTCAACACCTCAAGAGAGAGAAAAAACTTTTTAGGGGTATTTTTGTTAACCAACCAACTTTTTTAAAAAAGGGCCCTAAGCGGCTATTCTTGCAAAAACAGCCTTCCGGCCCCCTTTGGGGCATTTTTGGCTATTTTAGACAAGAATGGCGCCACCTAATTTATTTATGACAAAACAACGACACTTCAATTTTTGGGGTTATTTTTGCAAAAGGAGTTGGACCCGATGAGGGTTGCCTACGTATCCCACATTTGGTGAGAATCAAACTTGCGTAGTTTTGTCAATTTTGATGCAACAGAAAATACAAACTTTTGAAGTAGCTTTTTTTTCTTCTTTTTTTTTTCCGAATATTTCGGCATAGTTACGAGGTATTTTGGACACCAGGTTTTTCACAGACGGGTAATTTCCTCTCTCACACCTCAATTTGGGTTTTCTCCATTTCTCCCTTATTCTAGAAGCCGATCAACATGCAATTCGAATCAAATAAATGCGCAAGTAGCAAGCAAAAATGCATCAGGATGGTCTTTTGATTTCAGGTGCGCCTGTCCTAGACGGACCCAACCCCTGTGTTGAGTCCCCAAAGTTAGAATACACATGATGCAAGCAAGCGTTCCTACTAGGGATCCGGCATGAGGCTATGTTATACTAGATTTGAAAACCTGCGTTCATTTGTTCTAGACCTGGCTTACCCAAGCGGACAGCTCAAGCCGGGAGGGGGGAAGCGTACTGAGAATACATAAACTTCACCGGCTTTGCAACTTGTCCGAACCTTATTCTAAAATTGGGATATGACTCTAACAGAAGAGAAGTCACACAAAGTGTACACTTTCCAAATGATTTAGAAGACTCAGAGAGAAGAGGGTTACGTAGCCATTTTTATATACAATTCAACCAATTATCAAAGCGGTAAAGCAACATTTAGCACATCAGACCCAACCATGTAAATAAAACCAAAAGGCAAATATAACAATTATTATAAGCTCGAATTCTTGAACCCTGAACCAGAGATTTTGGGTTCGATCCCCAGCAGAGTCGCCAGAGCTGTCCCACCTCCTTTTTTTTTTACCCCGGGAAGGAGTATAAGGGAGTTTTTCCAATTTAAGTGACAATCAAAACGGGATTATTTATATCAAATTCAGAGTCGCCACTTGGGATAATTTTTGGTGTCCCAAGTCACCGGTTTTAAAAATCCCGAATCGAGGAAAGATTGACTCTATTTTACACTTCGCGAACACAGAAATCCGGGTAATGAATTCTGTTAACCCGGGAGAAGGCGTTAGGTATTTTCAGGTTTCGTGGTTTTAGCGCGGTCTCTCAACTGTTATTATTGGCCTATTTATTTAATTTTAAAACACTTTTAAACCTATGTGCATTTTAACTTTTGAAACCACTTTTACTTATTTAAAGAATTAATTCAAGGTTATTTAAAACATATCGCAAGCCTCGCCACATGAAATGCACCCGTGGTTCACGACATGTTCTATTTAACCTTGTTAAGAATTGAAATTGGGTCACATGAAATGTACACCCGAATTTAATAAAAAAAAAATCAATTTAATAACGCGCCTAAAGCAACTACGAAATTTCAAATTAATAACAAGGTCTGCGAGGGCCATGGAAAATTCAATTGATGGCACACCTCGATTTTAAAAAAAAAAGTTAATAACAATTATATGAGGGTCATGGGTTATTTACTGAAATGACACACCTCAAGTCTATTTTTCCAAAGGATGTTTGAACTAATCTTTTGAGGGCCGTAGATTATAGCTTGCTTAATATGGCACGCCTCAAGTCTAATTGAAGGAGATCACTACATTTACTAAGGTGAATTAAAGAGGCTCGATTTTATCTAAATTGAAAGCTTAAATTGGGGTTGCTAATTGCAGAAGGTACTAAATAGCACAATGAGTTATTAAATATTGGTGAGGATTTCTGGGCTTAATACAGGCCCAAAGAACTGCAAGGCTATAAATCTCCCCATTTCGAAGTGGCCTCGAGGTCTAGGCCCAAATGAAACCCAAACCTTATGAAAAGCAAAGGCTGAAAAAAATGGGGAACTCGAGATCGAGTCCACACGAACGCTAACGACATTTAAAATTCAAAGATACCAACTGAGCCTCATTGACTTTATCCAGTACACAACAACATGATAGAAAAACTTTAAGCACTACTAAACTATATTACACTTCTAAAAGCAACATTGTTTTGAATTCAATTGCACTAATGATATGAAAAACAAAGATGTACAACATTCACCCTTAATTCAATCCCAAGCTAGCTTATAAACAATTGTATGAAGTTTAAACCTCGACTAAACCCTTCTCTAATATAAATAGTAGCAGAAATCCCACGAGATTAACATGTAACTACCTTGAATCTAAAAATCACATCAAAACTCTTAGCAGAATCAAACGCAAGCCAGAAACAATTCACCTTATACCATATCACCAACATGAGAAGGCTAATATAATATGCATAAGATTAAACTATTACAACATATGAAAGAAATGGAGGAATCAGGGAAATAAAACTCAATAAACAACTTGTATTCATCCTGTTTCGCATTCAAGTTGCACGTTTACATTTCATATGCTATCCATAGCTCGAGAAATACCTGGAAATCAAGAGAAAAGCAATGAGAGTGAGGGATTAGCAACAGCAGAAAGTCAGCTCAGTAACTCAGCAAACCCAAGATTCTTTCAAACCAATTTAAACCCAGATGAGCCAAGTTCTTTGGAGCTTTTTAGAAATTCTGACTAACAGGGAACTCAAAGAACAAACCAAGCATTTTCAAACAATTTTCAGTATTTTTAGAGTCTAAAAGAAGCTCAGCCGTTTCTAAATTTTTTCAGTCTTGTAATCTCTAAAATCCCCTCATTTTTACAGAAAACCAACCTTATATAGAGGGCTTTTAGGGCAACAGAAATGCTTTCAGGTTTTAACAATTAACCCTTTCCCCAATTTTCATTCTTTCATTTTCAGCCCTGAATTTTGGTTCTGTTTGTTGAAATTAACCCCAACTCCACCTTCCTAGCAGCTTCCTAGGCAGTTATAAGAGATTCCCTCTATCCAAACTCCCTAAATTACCCTTTACCAGACTGATAATTACCTTTAGAGAAAATCAACCTATGGGTCGAAACAACCCAAAAACCAAACCCAAACCTAAACCCCATGTCTGACAAAACAACATTTACCCTTCCCCTCTTTGGGCTTCTGCTGACAGAGCCCAAGTTTTATTTTAAAGACCAAGATAAACCAATTAAGAAACTGGGCCAACGGAGTTATAGAAAACTCCTGAAGCCATGAATCTAAAGAAAACAAAAATAGAAAGAAATTTGAGCAAAATCAAATAACAGAATTAAATAAACTAAAACATGCTGACTAAAAAAAACTTAAAAATGGCATGCACACAGAGGCGATAGAAAAAACAAGAAAGAAAAAAGGAAAAAATCAGAAGGAGATGAAGATTGAGAATAAAACAAAAGAGGAAAGAAAGAAAATAACCAGAAAATACCTAGAAAAAGCGGATTGATAGTACACTTGACTGGATCTTCAAAACCATCGATTTTGAGCCGAAATTGGCATTAATCGTGTGTTCTCATTGAGAATAGATGAATAAAACCCATTTCAACCCTAATCTTTCATTGAAACTTGACGATTTGGGAGATTTGGGTTTTTTAGGGTTCCAGCCGAATTGCTTCAATCGAAGATTCGAGACACTCTAAAGGGATTCGAGGGAAACTAGTCAGGGATTGGGAAATGGGAGGTCATGAGGGTTCTGTGGTGTAAATTTGGAGGTGGTTTGAGGTGGCGCCGCCACCGGAGATGGTGAGGAATTTAGGGCGGCGCTAGGGTTAAGGTTCAAATGAAGAAGATGAATTGGAAGGGGTACGAGGTTCTCTGATGGAATTCAGACAATTTTATTTAAGATGGGGGAGTGTTCACAACCGTTGGATAGATTAAAATGAATGGCTGGGATTGACTTAAAGTCATGGAACTCAAAACAGTGTCGTTTGGTTAAGCTGAGGACTGGACCGGGTTAGGGCCGTGGTTTGGGCCGGACTTTGAACAGGTCTGGGGGGAATTTAATTGGGTTGTGACGAATTTGGCCCAAAAGCACAGCCCTTCTCATTTTTTTTCTTTTCTTTTCAATTTCCAATTTTTTTTCTTTTTCCTTTTCAAATTAAATTAAAACCGAAATTAACTCTTATACTAAATTAACTTATCAAATTAAGCTAATTACTTTCTATAGTATTTACAAAAATTAATTAGCTCCTAAATTGAAAGAAAAACTACAAAATTTAAAATTTAAAAGTTAAAAAATGTAAAGTGAGTCATTTTTTGTGATTTTTCATTTTTATAAAACAACTAATTTACTAATTAACCAAAAAAATTTAAAAATAAATACTAGATGCAAATTCAGAGTATTTTTTGTATTTTCATGATTTAAATAAAATTAAACATGCATAGAAAAATGCAAATAATTAAGAAAATTCTACAATAATTCCTAATGGCAAATAATTAAAAAGAAAAATCTATTTCTTTGGGATTCTGTAGGAGTAATTCATATAGAGCGAAAATCACGTGCTCACAATGTATAGTTCCAAGCCTCAGGGAAGTCGTCGACGTTAGCCACGACGTCTTCAGTCCTGACATAAAAGAATTCAAGCAAGAATTGGCTACTGGCCTTGTCGTCCATCTTCACTACAAAGCACATATCACCATGGTGGCAAAGGTTCAACATCGTCCCCCTATAGAAGCCAGGTGAGAATAGGTACACCAAATGCCGCACCGTCACTTCGACCCCGGTGAGCTCAGCAACTTCGGTCAACATCTTGATGACTTTGTAGACTAAGAGGCGAGCTCAACGGGACAAATGCTGTTGTGGCAACAAAACTCTTCCACCAACGGGAGAAGAGAAAACGAGTAACCAATAAGGAATGGGTAAGCGTACAAAGCGCAGTATCCAGGGCCATGAACATGCATTTCGTTCCCTTCAGTGGGGATTAGTTCGATGTGGTTGGAGAGGCCGAACTTGGCTTTAACTTCAGCCAACTGTTTGGACACCATCATCGACAGGAAATGCCCAGGTATCATGTCCAATAATCGATGGAAATCGGACATGGCTTCGGGGTTGCGGGGAAGTATCTCATCCACCGACGGAAAAACTTCACCTCAACAATGGAAGCAACATTCTCCCCATGAGTAGGAAGCATAACCACCAAGGGAACGACGCGACTCCCTTCACCAACATCAGATGATAAGTTTGACATGTTTATAAGAAAGTAAAGAAGGAAATTGGGAAGAGAGCAAAGATACAGAGAAGAGGGGTTCAGAGAGAAAAGTTTGAAATCTCAAAAGTTTCATAGAGTAAAAATTTCAAATTCGGGTTTGGCTATCCCTATTTATAGAAATTGAGGCACCAAATCTGAAACGGTTTGTCATAATGGGCACCAAACCCTAAACATCTCATTATGATTAGCACCAGAATTGAAATGGTAGATCCCATCAAATGTCACACATAAATTGACGCAATGCATCGGGAACAAGCATCATCATGACGCATGATGTCATGACGTCACCCCTCTCTTCGACCAGATGGCTCCAACAAATCAACCAAAATATTTAAGGGATTTGAAATATGCGGCCCACGGAGAGCCACGTCGCATACTCGCTATAACGATTACGACCCATGGTAACTGTTCAACAAGATCGACCATGAACGACATTATCCGCTCATCAAATTCACCCGCTAGTATGGCCTCAACAAGTGGAGGGACTAACTGTATGGACCAAAAATTATCTTAGTTATGATTAAACCATATTAGCATTAAGAGAGCCTTCAAAGGCTGCCACGTATCACCAACATGACTTCGACAAAAGGCATGCTCAAGGTCGAAGTGGTCTCACAAGAGATGAAGAGTGGGGTCGAGGAGTCAACATAGATCAAGGTCGAGGACCAGCACTCGTCTTAAACAGAGTAATAACGATTAGTTTTAGGATAAGACTCTAAAGAGAATATTTCAGTGGATATTCTCTGTATATGTACTATTAGTATTTTTTTAGAACACGTTCTCTTATAGATAGAAAGAGATATAGTTATAGGGGATATTGAATATTAATTTGTAAGACAACACATTGACATTCTCTAAAGAATCTTGCTTTATTACACACATACAAAATATATCTTTTTCTTGAGATTCTTGTCTAATTTTCCCCCTCGATCCAAGAAGAATCCGAATATTTAAAGGTTCATCAATCATTCATCATTTTCAGAAAGAATACTAAAGAATCTCACCCTTTTCGGGTGATTCACATGTTTTTATTTACTTAAATGTCATTCATTGCTATTTATTGTTATTTAATGCTACCTCTTTCATTTTTTGGATTATTGAATATAACAGTAGTGTTACCATTTATTGCTATGTAGATTATACCCGTACTATCTTCCCCCTAAAACGATTAATACATCTTTTGGATATTAATATTAGCTAAGATTAACTCTATTCTATTAGAAATCTAATTGTTTAAACCTATATCTAAACTTTGGGTCAAACAAACCAAACTAGAAAACATCCAACTATTCTTCTTCTTTTCACAAAACATGACATTATAGTGCCAATCGTGACTTTAAGATATTTGTTTTCTTTTTATTCGTGTGTGATAATACTGAGTATGTTATTGTTTTCTTTTTATTCTTTTTATTACACAATGTGCTACTGACATGTGAAATTGATGTTTATTTGAACGATTTTGCGATATCCAGTAGCACACCAACGCAAACATTTGAGAATCAGGTGAAATTGAAAAAGAACAATTCTAATTCAATGAAAATCTCACCTTCAAACAAACTTATAACTAAAAATTGATTAATCTTACATTCTAATGTATTATATATATTTATTATTTTGCAATGCTCCAAGTATTTGACACATTTTTGTCAAATTAGAAAAATTCACAATTAACTTCATTTAACTATTTAAATCTAAGTTGTTACTATATGAATTTAGCATGCTGTTCATTGATGCAAAAGCAAAGAACTTTAAATACAATAGGAATGGGGACTTATTTGGGGAATGTAGCTAGCAGTGTGTTAAGAAAAATTCAAAAATGTGAAACATTCACGGGCCCTTGAATAAACAAAATGACTAAAATTAGCAGAAGTTTCAGAGCGACGGACGAATGACTATACCCAAACAATTTCCAAATTTTCTTCAAAACTCTACCTTTCACGTGACGACTGACCCTTGTTTTAAGCCAGCTGCCACGCAACAAAGTACCACTTCTCCTTCACCCCCTACTACCCCCTTCTCCTCCCCCTCTCGGAAACCGATAGCTCACTGTCTCCCAAAATTCAGTCCATTTTTCAGACATCGTTTCTTACATTAAACCAAACAACATGACAAACAAACACTAACTTGACCTATAGTCACTAAACCAAGCACTGGATTTTGTTTGTTGAAAACTTGCAATGTCCCCATTGATGCTTGTTCTCTGTTTTCTTCAACTATTTTCCAGTTTCTACTTTTGTTCTTCTTCAACTACTACACCATCTGCACCATTAAACTCTTTACTTCCCTCCGACGCTGTTTCTTTATTATCCTTTAAATCCAAAGCTGACCTTGACAACAAGCTTCTTTACACACTTAACGAGCGTTTTGACTATTGTCAATGGCAAGGAGTGAAATGCGTGCAAGGTCGTGTTGTACGTTTTGTTCTTCAAAGTTTTAGTCTTAGAGGTACTTTCCGGTCCAACACTTTAACTCATCTTGACCAACTCCGAATCCTTAATCTTAGGAACAACTCACTCTCTGGTCCTATCCCTGACCTTTCTGGTCTTACAAACCTTAAAACTCTGTTTCTTGATCATAACTTTTTCTCTGGATCTTTTCCTCTTCCTCTTCTTTCTCTTCACCGCCTCATTATCCTCGATTTGTCCCATAATAATCTCTCCGGTTCACTCCCTGTTGAGCTTACTGTTCTAGACCGGTTGAACTATCTCCGGCTTGATTCTAACTGGTTCAGCGGTTCGATTCCGCCATTGAACCAAACCCAACTTCAAATCTTCAATGTGTCTAGAAATAACCTCACTGGTTCAATACCTGTTACTCCGACTTTGAAGAAATTTAACGAACGCTCGTTCTTATGGAACCCTAATCTTTGTGGTAAAGTTATTAACACCCCTTGCCCGTCAACTCCATTCTTTGATTCGCCTTCTGCTGCTGCCTCCCCGCGGCCCTCACCGCTATACCAAGATGCACAGTCACAGGGTCTACTTCTTACTCCTTCACCTCAGCATAAGCACAAAAAAGTTGGTGTTGTTTTGGGCTTTGTGGTCGGAACATTGATTTTAATTGCAGCTGTTCTATGTCTTTTTGCTTTGGTAAAAAAGAGAAGAGAAGAAAGTGAAACTGAACCAAAAGCAACAAAATGCACCATTGAGACCATTACGAACAATGCAGTGAACGCAACTACTTCTGGGCCAGCTGATAATAGCCAATTATTAGAGATTAAATTAGAAAAGGAAGTGAAAGTGGCTCAAGTCTCTCAACAGCAATTAAAGAGTGGACATCTGATATTTTGTTCAGGGGAAACAGAGTTGTATACTTTAGAGCAACTAATGAGAGCATCAGCAGAGCTGCTCGGGAGGGGCACAATTGGAACAACGTATAAAGCTGTAATGGCTAGTCAATTAATTGTTTCAGTAAAGCGATTGGATGCTTGTAAAACTTCAATTACCAGTGGAGAAGCGTTTGAGCTGCACATGGAGGAAGTAGGAATGTTACGGCACCCAAATTTGGTAGCAGTTAGAGCATACTTTCAGGCTAAACACGAAAGGCTTGTTATCTATGATTATCAGCCTAATGGCAGTCTCTTCAATCTCATTCATGGTAAAAGTTTCTAACTTTGCTGATTACTCATTTAAAATGGTTTTATTTTTCATTTCTTTTTGTGTGGTCATTTTGTTAATTGGTCTATGGAATCAATTTGGTGGACCTGTGGAAGGAGGAAGCAGTGGAAGAGTGAGTTGGCTGCACCAAACAACTAGCAGTTTTCTCTTTTGTGGACAGAAGTGGGCTGTAGTCTCTTTTTAGCTTTTAGTTTGGATGCTTAATATGGGATCCCACTGAGCTCACTACCGACAATTGCAATGTTTGCTTTCACAGGGCAGTCAAATAGTAGTGTGTTTTGGTTTCAGGCTGTCACTGACTGATCCGTATGGGTTGATTGCACTATTTCCCCCAACTACCTTTCATTTTTTTATGAAGGCAAATGGTCCTTGTGTCTTTCTTTTGGCATTTATGTGTTTGCTCTGTCCCTCCTTTCTGTTGAATTGGCTATTTTCCTTAGTTTTGTTTTCCCTAGATACCTATTACTTTCCACTAGTACATGTACCAATTTTCCTTCACTTTTGGTCGTTAGCCACACCCTTGGGTTAATGTGCTGACATTCTTAAATATTCAACTTACCTATGTGAGAACCGTTGTTAGATGAAAGGTTGTTAATTTAGAGAAGAAAAAGTTCAATGATACTATTCTAGAGGAGCCCTGTTCCTTCGTGTGCATTGGATAAAATTAGAAAGATACATAGGAACACTCTATATCGCTCTTCCATGTTCGGTGTTATCAATGGATTGACAATTCACTTTCATAGATTAAGTGACACATACCATTTGTTCATTATACACGTTCAAGAGTTGAATATATGAATTCTTTATGTAATTCGTGTGTTTATATTGATGCTTCCTTCGCCTAAATACTAAGATTATGTTGTATCTTACATATTGTGTCCTATTTTCTGTTTTTACGTGGCAGGGTCAAGATCGACAAGGGCAAAGCCCCTTCACTGGACATCGTGTCTAAAAATAGCAGAAGATGTGGCTCAGGGCCTTGCTTACATACATCAAGCATCAAAGCTCACTCATGGCAACTTGAAGACCTCAAATGTGCTTCTAGGGTCTGATTTCGAGGCCTGTCTAACAGACTACTCCCTCATTGCGCTTGCAGACATTTCTTCCGATGATGATCCTGATGCAGCACGCTATAAAGCACCAGAAGTTTGCAAATCTGCACGAAAAGCCACTCCAGGGTCTGACGTCTATGCCTATGGCATTCTGTTATTAGAGCTTTTAACGGGTAAACCGCCATCTCAGCATCCATTTCTCTCTCCCCCGGATATGGCGGATTGGGTTAGAGCTATGAGGGAGGATGATAACGAGGAGAATAGATGGCTCGCAATGCTAGTTGACCTTGCTAGTATATGTAGCTTGACATCACCAGAACAGAGACCAACAATGAGGCAAATCTTGAAAATGATACAAGATATAAAGGATAATGCAATGGTGGAGAATAACAAAAGGGATGAACATACTGGATATTCATAGCTTCTTCTGAATTGCAGTTACACCATTAACCAGCGAGGGTGCATGGTCAATTGTAAGTGTTACACCTGAAACCAATTTGGATAATGCAATAATTAATCTGTGTCTCCTCCTTTGGCAAAGTGCCATTAATTGGCAACAGATTTGCTATTGACTTTTGCCCAGATTGACCAAATGACTCGTCAGCTGTTAATGGTGCTTATACCTTACTACTCAGTAAACAACCTAAAACTGATAGGTTAAGGTCGATCTGCTAGAACATAAGACAACTTAGTCATTGATGATTATGGCACACATTTTGTACCCCTCCTGAAATCCTTCTTTTTTTGTCACAAACATATGGATGCCAATATTTTCAGGGAGAATTGTTTACATCTGCTAAGTCTATATATTAGTAGGCGGTTTTGGTTGGTTCTTTTTCTAAGGAACTTTAAAATGCATTTGCTTTACCTTAATGGCAGAAGGATGTTGTATGATCTTAATACTTGGTCATATTTAACTTACTGAATTAGATATCAAAATTTAAATTGTTAAATGGATTTGAAATCTTGAAATTTGTGAATGTTGATTAGAATAATGTTGGTGATAGAATTTTACAAAATAATTTTGGGTGTTTTTGAACGGAACCAGAAGTGATCCTTGATACAGACGAACAAAGTCATAATGTCCCAAAGGAATCAAGATGTACCAAAGTTTTGCCAGTGAAAAATCTTCCCTTTTGATAGTTATTTGGCACTGTCAGACGAACAATAACAAAAGAAGAAAACAGAAATAGCAGAGCAGATTTTGGATCCAAAACAACAGTACACAACCCCATGTTCCCTGGAGCAAGATTTTCCGTAAAATTGCAGACAGAAACTCTGCTTTTTGCAAAAGAAAATAACTTTCAACAGATTTCCACCATAAAATTAGTAATAACAATTTGCAGCTGTGCTTGTTCTACACATATACTCTGAGAACTATGAAAGGCAATAATATTAGATATAAAATCCTATTTACTTCTCCACTTAAACAAATACCCATCAGCATCAGTAGCTGGCAGATTTGTTGTCCGCTATTGCCAGGGGATGACAGCAAACTTTGACGTGCATTAGAGCCAGCACAAGATTAGACAAAACATTCTTTAAACAAGAGGTGGATACTGCTTAGACTGCAGTCGCACCCTCTTTCGGTACTCCAGAGCATCCTGCAGGAACTCAGCAATATGAGCGTGCATCAAACAGAGAGTATCGAACTCCTATTCTGAAGTAATACATCTTTCAAAAATTTCAAGCATGATCAACAAAAAGACACAATATAGACCTGCAAATTACTAGTATAACATCGTATCGACGCACATTGTCTGTCCCGCTAATGACATAACTAACAAATGTTTCCATAAAATCTGATATAATTCATGTAAGAGAAAAAGAAACCAGAAAAGATTCTTGAGCTCCCAAAGAGTGACGTCCATGAAACCTAATACCTATCACTAATGCATTTAGCCTACAGCAAAAGTCACCGGTGCCCTTCTACCGTCGCGCAGGAACATTATTGGACATAAAAGCTAAAGCACACTCTAAGGGATTGTTTGGTTTGAAGACAAGTTATGCTGGAATTAGTTATTCTGGTATTATTTCTTATTGATGGTTTGTTATGTATCAATCCTTGGATTGTCAATTTTATTGCTTTATCTTGGGATTACTATTCCACCCTCAGGCAGGTATAAGTTATCCCGCTACTATTTTTAACCCTGTGATAACTTATCCCAGAATTAGTAACCAAACAAATGATGAGGCGGTACTAAATTATTATCTCAGGATTATTTTTGCTTATCCATAGTACCAAACGACCCCTAATAGTGCAAGAGATATGACAGTTAGCACTTCCTTCATAACATTTGTTATGGTTATTAAGGTAAAGGCCAAAAGTCATCCTATACTAGTAAGGGGGGATCGAATTAAAAGTTAAGATTCACAGTGTTATAAATTTATAACAAATTGGGATGCATAGTCAGCAAAAATCAACTTTTTGATAAAATTTGGAATTGAACGGTAATTCCGCTTTCATCCCATTATATGTGACATGATTTAATTGAAATACAAAGTTCAAGATGCTTATTTGAATTTTGTAATATACCAGCAAAGGTGAAAAATACTACTACCTGTAGACAGCTAAAATGGCAGGAAAAGATATTTCATCAAAGACTAACTTTTTGACTAGTTAAATGCATTTAAATTCTTGCAATTTGAGAAAATTATATATAATAATAGAATGGTGCCCGGCATTTTGAGGCATTCAAAGAAAAAAGATTGTTATATGAAGCGAAACAACGAAAGTACTAGGAAAGCAGATTCGATTGTACATTCTAACATATTATAATGAAAAAAATTCTCTTACAGAAAAGTAGACTCAATTTAAGGATAACATCAAGAGTAAGATAATGAATTTGGAAAATGGAGAATTAAACTTTTTTTAAATCAAAATTACCTGAATAAATAGATGATAGCCTTCAGTCTGGGCAGGATCAGCAGGGTTTGGCTGATCTAACAAGTCCTGGATACCAACCAGTATCTGTTTCACAGTGATGGCTGGTCTCCATCCCTAAACAAGAAAAGAAAATTAATAGCTGTCATACATCGAGCCCAGTCAGTAAGCAGAAGAATAGGACAAAAGAAACAGCATAGCCCACATACACTGTCTTCATTGAGGATCGACAAGCAAACTGTTCCAGACGGATAGACATTTGGATGGAAAAAACCTGGTGGGAATTTACACTTAGGTGGTTTGCTCGGATAATCTTCACTGAAGTGAACTGTAAGTGGATAATAACCACCTTCCCAATCAGTCTGCAATCATTAAAGTGTCATTAAGGACCAACGAAGAACAGAAGGATAAACATGTCCCTACATCAGTCAAGCATAGTACTTTCACCGAAAAAGGATAATGGTACATGTTTAATAAGCATTATATGCTTTGAAGATGCTCTGATCTGATGGAGGAAACAAAAAGCATAAGAGAATACACTCTGCAGCTTGCAATTCTAAGTGAACTAATTGGTCCATCTTAACATACACGTACTCCGGATTTCCTCCGCACTTCCCTAGAAATGACATCAAAGTCTGATGTAAATGATTCAGCTCTGTATACACTACATACTCCTACATGTAGCAATGACCTTTTACCAGTTAAGAGTTAATAATACGAAGCATACGACTTCAAACTTATGCCTACAACTCATAAACTTAAGGCTTGCTACTACAGTGTTCTACTTCAGATGGCCATACAAGGGTGGTTATGTTTTAAAAATGTCGTTTTCCATTTTTCTTAGGGAAAGGAAGGGACCAGGACTATTTCCATTACGCCAAGAGACATGAGATAAGAAGATTAAATACTGTCAAAGCGTTTCAGTCTTCTCTGTCTTTTTCTCCCTTTTCTTGACGTTTTACTGGGATTTTATCATCCAGCTTTACACTCATATTCATATAAAAATTCATGAGAACAGACACAATTTTCCAGTGAGGTATGTCTTTTGATGCCTTTCTTCAAACTTGTTATCTTAAATATAAAGGAATATCAAATTATTACCGTACATTGATAAAGTCATAGATATGAAGTCGATACAGTTATTTGTAAACAGGAGATAGAAAATCAGGTAGCACAACTAATTAAAGGAACACCAACAACTTAACCAAGGCCTAACCCTTATCCCTCTAGACAGTTTTGAAATGGATGCACCAATAACATCCATACATTATGCATAGCCAGAAACCAATGTTTGTTTGGTTAAATTGCAGAAGAAATAAGGAGCAAGCCTTTTAGACTATGGAAGGAAAGCCAGCTGAAGAAGTCAAGCCTGCAGAGATAGTATTTCTACCAAGAGAATAGGGAATTCTAAGACCATTAATGGAGTAGGTTGTTTTCTTTTTGTATGTTGTGGACAATGGTGAAGGCAGGATTTCCGCCAAGGGAGTTCAAAAAAGAAAAAGTTAAAAAATTAAAAGAGAATGTGGCCGTGGAAAATGAACCAGAGACCTCACAAAGGTTCTGAACCTCTTGACCACTGAGCTATGCTTTTGGGTTACGTTAGGGGGATTCAAAAGAGACACAAAACAGATTTTGCACAGATTTTGCCTATTTTCCGGCGAGGGGGCTTCACCCCCTCTGCTCCGCCCCTGGCTGTGGAGAGATATGGATACTGTTTCATACTCGCTGGAAGGAAAAATATGCAATAGCTATTCAACATTGATCTCTGTATAAAGTGTAATGTTTGCAGGTACAAAATGAAAAAAAGAAATGCTAACTGAACCAAGAGAAGAGCTTAATTTTCAGTTCAGGTCCATAAACCAAAGTGCTTCAATCAAACAACGAATCAACAAAAATAGACACATACCAAATTAACCCAATTGGCTCACTCATGGTTTCCCCTTACCCTCAGAAAGTTTAAAAAACGAGTCTTTTCCAATGAATGAGGAAAACAGAAAGAACGGAAGAATAAAGACGACATACCCCAGTTTTACCAGGAATGGTGCAGTGCCAAACCATCAGGTTCACTGACCCATCTGGAAGTGTCTCCGGCTTTGCAACAAATCCCTATTAACCAAAAGCATTAAAATAAACTTATAAATAAGAAACGAATTCACAAAGTTAAAAGAAGAAAACTGAAAAACAAGAAAAGGGTCGTCGAACTGAACATGGGGGTGATTCTTGCGCCAAGCTTTTCGCTCCTCTGCAAGACGACCTCGAGCAATACCTCCCGACATTCTTGTCTTTCTCCAAACAGCTGTTAAGGTAAATGAGTAATGAGCAGCGAGCAATGAGTTTTTCGTTGGCTGCCCCTTTTAAGTTAAAAAGAAAAGGAATGTATTGAAATTGGTAATGTTCAAGTGGCTGATTGGACGGTGGAGATCATATTAGGAAATGGTGATGGAATTTTAAAGATAATAAAACTGTTGTCTTTATTCTTTTGTTAGGTCGAGCCTTTTATTAAAATGGATTTAGAAGGGAAGTCAATGGATTCCGATTTTATTTGGAAAAAGAAAAAGATTCCGATTTTATATTCTAGCGTGAAAACCACGCCATTATGTGCGTTTCACGTGGAAAACGTCAGAAGTGCAGCTTTAGCTAAGTCGCCATTGCTTCTCGGCCAATGGCTGTTTGGGGACTTGGGGTGGAATTAACAGCTAACCGCTTTCACACATGCTGTTTAAAATTAATCACGATTTCCAATATATTTAAATATTAAACAATTTTTCTTAAATTTTAGGATACGATATCCTTGAGTTTAAATCTTAAAATTCAAACTTCAGCATCGTATCTTAAAGTTCGAATATTGTGTTCTAAAATTCGAATCTTATGTCCCGCATTTTAAATTAGTGGTTCAGAAATCAGGACTAAGAAATTAGCAGCTCAAAAACTCAGAACACTATGTCCTAATTTTTCAAACTCAGGATACAGGCAAACCTCTCTATAACAGTTTTGTTTGTTTCGAATATTTTTGGATATTATAGTGAAGTGCTGTTATATAGAACATATGTTGTAACATAACATGAAAATTGGTTCCGGAAAAGCTTGGGTTTTATAGCAAAATGTTGTTATGAAGGGATACTGTTATAGAGAGGTTTGACTGTACTTAGTCCTGAAGTTTGAGTGAATTGACTAATCTTTAAATACATTGTAAACTGTGAATATATTTTAAATAGCAGACTTAAAAATGGTTGTTGCTGCACTTCGCCCGGACTTGGTCCGTCTAAATTGACAACAATAATTGTTCAAATGGTAAGCACCCTCTACATCTAACTCTGAGGTCGCGAGTGGATCGCCAAAAGAGCTTAGTGGAAAGCTCCTGACGAGGGGTTAAAAAATTATTAAATTTTAGGAATAATACATAATTACCCCATTGGGGTTGTACCAAAGTTTCAGTTGCACCCTTTAAAAATACGGGTGTCCTATGACCCCTTGGTTTTATTTCAACCGTAATAAATACCACCTTTTGAGATAATCACCAGTTTCAAGAAAATCAGTGGATTACACGCACCAACCACTTGTGCCACGTCATTTCTTTTTCATTATTTTTATTATTATTTTAATTTTACCATGTGTGTCATTTCTTTTAAGTTCTGGTCCTTGCCAGCATTTGCAATATGGATCTTCTTCTCCGACGAGCTCAGCCTCGCCGGAGATTTCCACCGGCAGAACTCCATTAAACTTACCCGCTTCCCACGCCTTCTCTTCTTTCTAGAACAAACCCATCAGAGACTCATCTATCCATCCCCACTTCCCCGCACTCCTTCTCCTTCTACCAACAATCTATGGGGAAAAATTTTGTAAAAGTTTATGTAAGCTTTATAGATCTTAAGAAAGGGTTTGTAAACTCCAAGAAATCTGGTCACATTTAAAGAGGATGCCAAAAAATAGGGTTATATTTTTCGGTCACCGGACATCTCTTCCGATCGCCGAATAAATTTCCGGCCAGATTCCTTTCTCTTCCCACTCAATGTACTGTTTGGGCTCTATATTGGGGAATTTTCTTTGGTTTAAAATCTGATAGAGTTCTTTATTATTGTTTAACGTTTTAGAATTTTAATTTATGAGATTGAAGTGAGCTCTATCATATTAATCTCCATTGTTTCAGGTGAGGAGTAAGTGAAGAAGAAGAGAGAAGAAGGAAAAAGAAAAGGAAAACTTAGAAAAAAATATAATAAGAAAAGTAGGGGAATATATTTTTTTAAAAAAGGGCGAAATTAAATTTTTAACCTGTATTTTTTGTCTCCCACTCTCCTTAAGAGAGTGTATATCACTCTCTATGTCACATCATCTTAAAAGGTGAAACTTTTATATTTTGAATACATATAGAGGGGTCATAGGACACCCATGTTTTTAAGGGGTGCAACTAAAACTTTGGTACGACCCCAATGAGGTAATTATGTATTATCCCTTCTTTTTAATAATTTTTTGCCCCTCGTCAAGAGCTTTCCACTAAGCTCTTTTGGCGATCCGCTCGCGACCTCAAAGTTAGAAGTAGAGGGTGCTTACCATTTGATCAATCATTGTTGTCAATGATAAATCACCTAGGATGATCTCAATGTATCTTAAGCCAAGTAGCATATTGAGAAAAACTCACTTGACACTTTTAAGTTAAAATCTAAAATGATTTTAGACAAATCTAATCTATATACCTATATATCTATATTATATTAAAACGAGGTAGTGAATCGCGAAGCTAAGCAAAGTGGTGTATTGAGAAAAATTCACTTGGCACCTTAACATAAAATCTAAAAAGATTTTAGACAAATATAATCTATATATTTATATCTATATCAATATATAGATCAACTCATCGATTTTTCTTCTATATTAGCTAAGAACATGAAGATGAAAAATTAATTAAAAAGCTATAATATAGAAAACTGAAAAATGTAAAAAGATATAGATTGAGATAGCCTATATTTATACTTTCAAATAAGTGAAAATATAAAATAAAATAAATAAATTTACTTAAGATATTAAAGATTTAATGACTTTAAAATTAAAAAAAATCGAAGCAACAGAATAAAATCTTAAAAAAATATACAAATTATTTATAAAGTAACCAAAAGAATTAAAAGTAAATAAAATATATGATGGTAGGATATAATTGCGTATTTTGGATATTAATTGCACTTTAATTCGATGTACTTTACTAGTGTTTGAGCTTTAAATGGTATTATTTTGCACTGATTGTGTGTTTTATGCAATGTCGGAGCGATTCCGAGTTATGATGAGGTTGTGGAGCTAATTCGAGCTACTTTAGAGCTTTGAAGTTTGAGTAAAAGTTCAAAGATTAAGTTGGAATCGTGTTTGGGGATTAACAGACGAATAGTGCACTTAACGGGAGAGACAAGAGTTGAGCAGGAGGTTCACCCAGGTGTGTGACCGTGCATGAGACCACTCCAGTGCACAAGTTACGCAGTGCACTGCCAGAGGTGCACGACCATATGCGCGGTCACACACCCAGGTGCGCGGCCGTGCACGTCCGCTTCCAGAAATTTTTCTAGGCCTATTTTTGTAATTTTAAAGGCGACTTCTTTTGACCTATATGAAGCATAGCTTGTCTAAAAATAAGGTATCTTGGATTTTTGAGCAACTTTTGAGAGAGAAGAAGGCAAAGAAACACGGAGACTCAAAATACTTCATCCCATTCATTTAATACGGAAGTTTGCTTAATGTTGGGAATAGTAATGTCTTCTTGTTCTTCTAATACTCTTGTGATGAATAAGTTCTCCACTATGGAGTTATCCTTCTTAGGGTTATTAACGGATATAGTGATTTGACTATTGTTTTGGGTTTTACTTCCTGTTACTTGCCCAAATTCGTTGAATGGGTTATTAATTGAAGTGCAAGACCAATTGTGGTTCTACTTTAATTGAAAGAGAAGTGTAGCTGCAATTCGCATTATGTTATCTTGTTTCGGTTGATTTTACGCCTCTCTTAGGTAATCGAAAGAGCTCAGAGAGTTATCAATTGACCCAACTTAGAAGAATAGTTGAGAGACGTTCTTTGAAAGATCATTCATTAATTGTATTAGTGCATATGTTCATAAGACCTGTTATTAGGTTAGTTAACGAAACTCTTATTCATTCGAAAGAAGAATTTGAACCCGTAAGATAGCCTAATCATCTATTGAAATCAAGAGAGTCAATAGAAGTTAAGAGTGAACTTAACATGGAATTACCCAGAATAATAGTTGATCACATATGTTGTCACAACCCTTACTTATCCTCTTGATATTCATTCCTTGCTACTTAGCCACTAAAATCTAAATTGTCATTATTTTCTCACAATCGATAATCTTAGTTTTTATTATTAGTTGATAAGAACATTAATCAAAGGTTTATTTTCCTAGGGAGTGGTAAGATGAAGATTATTAGAACATTATTTAACACAATCCCTGTGGAGACAAATTAATACAATACTATCTTTGACTAGCGAGCATAAATTTTATACACTGGTTTTGCGCTCGTCAAATTTGGGCGTTGTTGTCGGGGATTGGCGATTACGAGTGTTTGAATTATTTTTCGGTGCTAATTCAGGAACAATTTTATTTTATTTTCCCTTTTTACGCTCTTCTTATGTGTGTGCAGACAACAGGTTAAGTTTAGCGGTGTATGACTCGATCCTTTTTCAAGGACTTGGTGCCATACGACCCATAGTTAGACAAACATCTGAGGCAATTGAGAAGAGAGAAAAGATCGAGTGGATTGTTGTTGGGTCAGACTTCAACTCAAATTATAATGGTGAACAACGAAGAGGATGTGAACCTAGCTACGAGAGAGGCGACTCAGCAACAGGAAACACGATTAGCAGCTGAAGCAGCCCGTAGAATTGCGGATGAAACGGTTGACGGAGATCGAAGGTTCAATCCGAATCGAAACATGATCGAAGATGAATTTGAAAATGCAGCTCCTAGACCTGGAGGTCGCTAGAAGATTATGCCAGACTGATGTACAACCAACAACAGTCTAGTGTGAGACCCCCACCCATTGATTCCAATAATTTTGAACTCAAATAGGGAGTCATCCAGACTATGCAGAACAATTGCGTATTCAGAAGGAAACCCAATGAAGATCCCAACAACCATCTGATGGACTTCGACGAAATTATGAACACATTCCGTTACTAAGGAGCATCACATGATGCCATCTACCTTAGAGCATTCCCGTTCTCACATAAGGATGATGCAAAGTGGTGGTTGAGAATTCTTCCCACAGAGTCAATCCGTACGTGGGAGGAGATGACTACCAAGTTCTTAGAAAAATATTTCTTTGCCGCGAAGATTGGACGGATGAGAAAAGAGATTCACAATTTCAGCCAAGGTGAAGGGGAGACAGTGTTCAAGGCATGAGAAAGATTTAAGGAGCTATTATAGATGTGCCCTCATAACGGAATGGAGCAATGGATGAAACTCCAAGACTTCTGGGATGGGCTAAACCCGTCATCAAGGAGATTGCTGAATAATGCGATTGCAGGTCCTCTGATGAAGAAAAATCCTGAAGAGATTGTCACTCTTCAGAATGAACTATCTGAAGACGTAGAACAATGGTCCACTAACCAAGGGGATCGAAGAAGATTAGTGGGGGTGCACCAAGTAGAATTCTCGATAGCAATGCATGCTCAAATTGTAGCTATGGCTAAGGACATCAAGCAACTGTCGATAGCTCAGGTGCAAAATTAACCACATGTGGGATGTGGCATCTGTGGATTGGGACACCTACAAATGAGTGTCAAGCTACAGCTGAGGAAGTCAACGCCGTGGGGAAGTTTAATAGAGGAAACTACCAAGGTGGGAACAACTATAATGCTATGGGTCAAAGACATCCAGGTTTTTCGTGGAGTTCACCCAATGGGAGATTGAACTCATGGTAGCAAAACAATCTCAGACCTCAGGGTCAAGGACCACCAGGCTTTCAGAACCAGCAGAAGCAGCAATACCAGCCACCATAACAAATTCAGTCAAGTATGGAAGGTCTCATGAGGGCATTCATCAACAAAATAGATGAAAAATTCCAAAATCAGGGCACGACTATCCGAAATTTAGAAATACAAATAGGACATATTGCGAATTTGTTATCTAAGAGGGCTCCATGTACTCTTCGCTCTGATACTGAAAAGAACCCAAAGGAAACATTTAAAGCTATATCTCTGAGAAGAGGAAATGTATTGACTGATCCAGTAGTGAAAGTTAGACCGGAGGTGGTTAGCCAGCGGATTGAGACACTAGTAGAGAACGAGAGTGAAGAGCAAACGAGCCAGAGTAGTAGGGTACAAAAGAAGATTAAAGAAAGCAGACATATGCCAGCTCTACCATTCCCTCAAAAGATAAAGCGTGAGAAACTTGGCAAATGTTTTGGGCAATCCCTAGAGATGCTCAAGTAACTTTATGTGAACATTCCTTTACTCACTCAGATGCTTACTTATGCAAAGTTCTTAAAGGAAATCCTGTCTAGCAAGATAAAATTAGAGGAGACAACAGTGGTCAAGCTAAACGCCCACTGCAGTTCCATCTTGCAAAATAAAATTCCCAAAAGTGTGGGGACCCAGGAAGCTTCACCATACCATGCTCGTTGTGGAGTAAAAAATTTGACAAGGCCCTTTATGACTCTAGTACATCTATAAATCTAATGCCTCAATCTGTATTCAAGAAACTGGAAGGTGAGCATAGAGTGATTAATCAATACTAGTGTCCCTACAATTGGCTGACCAAACCACCATTATACCTGAGGGAATCATTGAGGATATTCTAGTGTGGGTGGATAAGTTTGTGTTCTCCGTAGATTTTATTGTGGTGTATATGGAAGTGAACAAGGAGGTCCCTCTAATTATAGGGAGGCCATTCTTATGTACAGGCAGAGCAATCCTTGATATCTATGAAGGGTAGCTTATGCTCAGAATGGGCAACGAGAAAGTGGTGTTTCAGATGAAGAGGATGATGAAATACCCCAGTGATGAGGCATCCGCCTGCTCGTGTTTCAAGCTGGACATTGTTGGAGAATTGGCTGAAAATACATGTTTGATAAGCTTGTAGGGGATACTCTAAAGAGGTGTATTACTCAGTCTAGCACAGTGGAGGATGAAGATCCTGAAATGAAGAAAGTGGCAGAAACTCTTGAGACTGAGGATCACGTGGTTGATGAGGAGGAACGAAAAGAGGAGGCGGCTAGCCTAATGTGGAATTGAAAGTCCTCCACACTCCACTTAAATTATGTTTTTCTTGAAACTAACAATTTTCTTGTGATTATTCTGCTAATTTAATAGGTACACATGAGCAAAAGCTGGTAGAGCTGCTGAAAAAGCACAAGAAGGCCATGGGCTTGAGTATAGCTGATATTCAAGGAATCAGTCCAGCCATTTGCATACACAAAATTTTATTGGAAGAAAATAGCAAGCCAGTGCTGCAACCCCAATGCAAGTTGAACAAAAATAGGAGGAGGTAGTGCATAAGGAGATCATGAAATTTCTAGATGCGAGAGTGATTTTCCCATCTCTAATAGCTAGTGGATTAGTCCAGTACAAGTTGTACCTAAGAAGGGGGCATGACAGTAGTGAAAAATAAAGATAATGAATTGATCCCCACCAGAACAGTTACTGGGTGGAAAATGTGCATTAATTATAGAAGGCTGAATGATGCAACAAGGAAGGACCACTTCCCACTCCCCTTTATCGATCAAATGCTCAAGAAAGTGGTTGGACATGGATGTGGATGGGTGCTCAGGCTACAAGCAGATACCCATTGCCCCAGAAGATGTTGAGAATACCACATTCACTTGCCCCGTCAGGTATTTTTGCTTACATGAGGATGCCATTTGGTTTGAGCAATGCACCTGCCACTATTCAGAGGTGCATGATGTCTATATTCTCTGATTTGAATAGAAAGTGTCTAGAAGTATTCATGGATGATTTCACCCTCTTTGGCGATGAATTTGAGGAATGTTTTAAGAATTTAGAGCTCGTTCTTGAACGTTGTGAAGCCACGCACTTGGTCCTTAACTGGGAGAACTGTCACTTTATGGTGAAAGAGGGAATTGCCTTGGGTCACAAAGTGAATGCACAAAGAATTGAAGTTGATAGAGCTAACGTTGATGTAATTGCTAGGCTCCCTCCACCGACTTCTATAAAGAGCATAAAGAGTTTTTTGGGACATGCTGGGTTCTATAGGAGGTTCATCAAAAACTTTTCCAGCATTACCAAACCATTGACTGCATTGCTAGCGAAATATGTCAAGTTTGTTTTCAATGTGGAATGCTTAAGAACATTCGAATTGATAAAGGAAAAGTTTGTAAGTGCTCCTATTATGGTGACACCTGATTGGAGCCAGCCATTTGAGAAAATGTGTGATGCCAGTAATGTAGCTGTGGGGGCTGTTTTGGGGCAAAGAAAAGATAAATTTTTTAGGCCCATCTACTATGCAAGCAGGACATTGAATGATGCTCAAGTCAACTATGCCACTACTAAAAAAAGAGTTCTTTGCCGTGGTCTTTGCTTTTCACAAGTTTAGATAATACCTGGTGAGGAGCAAAGTGATTGTACACACGGATCACTCTGCCTTGAAATATCTGTTTAGTAAGAAGGAGTCCAAGCCGTGTCTGATGCGATGGGTGCTGTTGCTCCAGGAGTTCGACTTGGAGATTAAAGCTAAGAAGGGCATAAAAAATCAAGTCACCAATCATCTACTCGACTTGAGAGACCTCCGGTTGAAACAATTGAAATAAAGGAAGAATTCCCCGATGAGCAGATTTCTCCATTGTTGTAGTTTCCGAAAGGCCACCTTGGTATGCTGATGTAGCCAACGTTTTGGCTAGTGGTTGGTTACCTCGTGACATCTCTCGTGATCAAAGAAGGAAGCTTCAAGGTGAGGTAAAAATTTATTTTTGGAATGACCCTTTTGTGTTTAAACTATATGCAGATGGTGTGATTCAAAGATGTGTGCCTGAAGGAGAGATGACAAGCGTTCTGTCTCATTGCCATGATGGAGCATCTAGAGGACACTATGGTGGATATCGCATGGTAGAAAAGGTCATGGAAGCTGATTTCTATTAGCCCACTTTGTACAAAGAAGCAAGAGCGTATGTAGCTGCATGTGACAAGTGTCATAGGGCAGGTAATATTAGCAAGAGGGACAAAATGCTTCTCAACTCCATTCTGGTATGTGAAATTTTTGACGTATGAGGCATTGACTTCATGGGTCTGTTCCCATTGTCATATTCTTATGAGTATATCCTAGTAGCCGTTGACTATGTCTCTAAGTGGGTCGAAGCAATCCCTACTAGGACCAATGATGCTTGGGTAGTGTTTGAGTTCTAAAGGAAGAACATCTTTACCCGCTTTGGGACACTTCGAGTGATTATCAGTGACAATGGGTCACACTTTGTGAACAAGCAGTTTGCTTTACTACTGTCCAATTATAGGGTCACATACAAAATAGGAACCCCGTACCATGCCCAAACTAGTGGGCAAGTTGAAGTGGCTAATCATTAACTTAAATGAATTTTTGAAAAGACGGTTAGTGCTTCTCGTAAGGATTGGTCTATAAAGTTGGAGGAAGCTCTATGGGCGTATAGAACTGCATTCAAAACAACCATAAGGACTTCACCATTCAAACTAGTATATGGAAAATCGTGTCACCTACCTGTTGAGGTAGAACATAAAGCTTATTGGGCAATTAAAATGCTTAATCTTGATCTTAGTCTTGCAGGTGAACACAAGTTGGCGCAGATGAATGCATTGGAGGAGTTTAAACTGCATGCTATGAAAATGTGCGAATTTTCAAGGAAAAGACAAAAGGTGGCATGATCATCTGGTTAAGCCAAAGGAGTTTCATGAAGGGGACAGAGTCTTACTATGAAATAGTAGACTTAGGTTTTTTGCAGAAAAATTAAGTCTAGATGGACGGGACCGTATGTGGTGATACATGTATCACCATATTGGGCAATTGATATCCAGAACATGGACACAGAGAGTTTCAAAGTGAATAGGCACATGATAAATTTGTATCTTGTTGGAGGATTTGCTCAGCAATCCTCGGGCATCAAAATCAGTTGAGGATGCCCGGTGGAGTCAAGTTGACGACTACAACTCAGAACTACCTCTAACTCTTCTACTAGCTAGAATTTTCACTTTTCTTTATAGTGTAGGATAGATAGAAATTAGTGCATATTATGACTTGGTAGGTACAGGAAGGTACATGTTGCGGACGATCGGAACTGAGGTCTCTAGAAGGCCCCTTTTGAATGTATCTGTGGCGACTGCGCACCTAGTGGGGCACTTCGTGCATATGGTCGCACAAAAGTAATTGTCAGCCGATGCAGTATGTGCACGACCACAAACCTGAAGGGTTGACCGCGCACTTGGCCGCACACATTCACTAGTTTACTGCCAAATGTATACGGCCGAACACGAGATAACCTGACCGTGCGCGACCGCGCACAGGTAAGTTTCTTTTTCCTTTTAATTTCGGACCCCCCTCAAAACCCCCCTTCTAAATTTTCCACCTTCTAAAAGAAATCTAACCCCCATCCCCCTCCTCTCTCATATCCTCTCTGAAAAAAAACACCAAGACACTCCCCTACTCTTCTCCTTTCACCCGTCCTCACGATATCTCTTCCCAGTGACCCCTCAGGTATATGAGATGCTTTTTTTTATTAATTTTATTTTGTTTTGTTTGTGTGGAGAAATTTTTTGTTTTCCTTTTCGTGTGGATGAAGGTTGAGTTTCACCATAGGGCTAAAATTGCTTAGTGGGAGGTTAGGACCAACTGTGCATGTTAAATTTTTGTGTAAATGCCTCAATGAGATTGAGGGTGTAATTTTGTGGCTAAGGGTGAGGGTGAAGTCTGAATAACCTATTTGGGTCCTCCAAATGATTCGTTAGCTAATAATTGGTGATTTGTTACAGGTACTAGGCGCCCTCCAAGAAGAGAAAAACTGTAAGTGCTTTCACAAGTGGTCAAGCAGGATATCTCGATCACGAACTTCTGCATCCGCTCACCATGTGATCAAAACAAGTTCGTCTCCTGGAAAGCTCAAGACCGATTTGAAAGCAAGGTAAGCAAAAAGCCCATACCGAAAAGGAATTGATATTGGGTCTCTCCAAAATGACTGTCCCAGAGTGTACGACTGTTGATACCCAATTTTTCCCATAATATTTTCAAAACTATGCTTTGGCATCAACCAGTATTTCTTCATAAAATTTTTGCATCTTTAAAATATTTTAATTAATTTATCCCAACATTTGTTTTTTATAGAAAAATCACTGATTGCATCACAAAATAGTTTTATAAAAATTTTTATGGCTTAATTTTATCATTTTGCATTTTGTATTAAGTTTCAATTATTGCAAAAATAGCGACATTTGTATTTTTAGGGTGCAATTGCAACTACTTTGTAATTATAGCCTATACATGCATTATTGCATTATTTTTTACCGAAAAATAGCCTTTCTATTTTTAAAATATTAAGTGATTACTTTAAAACATTTCCATGCATGAAAGTCATTTTTTATAATTTATTAACCATTTTTTAAAAATTGTTTTAGCAATTAATTATATATTTAACAAATAGCCCCCTTTTCATTTGAAACCAACCCAATTAACTAGCCCAATTTTAACCCAAAATATACCCAGCCCCAACCTAGCATCTACCCGACCCACTTTTTACCAAATCCTGACCGTTGATCATTTTGATCAACAGTCCAGATTCCCCCTTCCTAAAATAAACCAACCTATATCCTCCAAACCCTAATCATTCCAACACCCTCCCCCGCCGTCACCTAATCCCCTCCTCTCTCAAATGCTCTCATGTCTAAACCCTAATCCACCCTCGTCGGCACTCATCTATGGCCATTCATGATGGTTTCTCTTCACCCCCAGGCCTCTAACGGCCTCTCTTATGCCGGTATATCATCTCTAGGGTCCTCAAGGGACCAGGGTTAGTCTACTTATGCCTTTGGTCTTTGCTCACTTGTTTTAGGCTGTTCCGGTTCGATTTGAGTAAGATCTTCCTATGTCTATGGATTTCCAAGCCTGCTTCTTCACCTCTGTGTTGTTCTTCTCGAAACCCTAATTTTTATCCTTTGAACTTCTTAGATCTGTACAAGATCTGAGAAGGATCGAGCCTATTTCATATGAGTTTTACAAGAACCTTCTGATTTTCGAATGGTTTTCCATTTTTTCTAAACTAGGGTTTCCCAAAAATTTCTTTCTCCAAAACGTTTGATAATTTGAGTGTTGAATCTTCTGTTTCTTATGTGTTTTAATCGATTTCGTAAGGTTTGCTTTAACCCCAACTCGTTTATGCTAAAAACCCTAAATTTTTCGATATTTTGTTTGGATTCTGAGTTTGTCCGGTTTACTTGTGTACTGGCTTTGTCCTATGCTTCGGTTCCTGTGATTGTTCTTTAGCCTGATTCGATGTCTTGTGATTTTTATCCTAATGTGCCTCTACTAAGGTTCTTGGTTCGACTTTTTACTGATTCTATGTGTTTATATTTATTTTTTTGCCTATTCATGGTAAACCTATATTTTTACCCTTTAATCAGTGTTGATTTGAATTCCTGATTTATCAATCAGTTTCCTGACTATTCCTTTCTTGCCTTATTTGAAAATTGTCTGCGATACTTGCTGACTCTTTGCATGATTCTTTCCTTAATTAAACCTTTGACTCTCTATTCTGAAGTTCTTTGTTTTAATTTGAACTCCTTTCCTTAGTAAGATCTCTGATTCTTGCTTCTTTACTCGGTCTGATTGAACCTGCTGCCTTAATTAGTTCCTGTCATTCTCGTTGGTTGATTTTCCTTAATTAGGGGAGAAAACTATGCTGAATCTTCGTGTAATTGATTCTGAAATTTCTTGATTACTGATTGTTGATTGCTTTACCTTATTGCTCTTCTCTTGAGCTACTATATAAACTTCCTTTATTTTTACCTCTAGACACGAACACTAGTTTATCTACACTCTCGCACTCTCAAAAGCTCTCTATTCTCTTCTGTTACTTGTAATTCTCACTAATCCAGTCGGTTGTAAGCTAAGGCTGGCTATTTGCACCATTTCTGCTCTATACTCTGTATTCTCTCCTTAACTGGTATGTCCTGATTCAATTTACATTCCAAAACTATGTGTTTTCTTTGTTTCTGCAGTTCATTAGTTGTGATTTCCAGTTCTACTTGCTATTCTACTATCATATGCTCAATGTGTAACCAGCATGCTTAGATTACACTGCCTAATTACTGTATCACTCAACATGTTTAATTTTGTTCTGTTAAAAGCTATAACTAGAATACTGTTTAGCATGCCCAATCCTGCTTTAGATAATTGCATGAATCCTATTTGTTTACTAGTATGTCCAAGCTGCATTGTTTGTTTACTGTCTCACCCAGCATGACCAAATTCTGCTTGTTCTATATGTGATTAGTATTTCTAAAAAAATTTGAATGCGTCATGAAGTGCTTGTCTAGTTTGTTCATCTAAGTCTTACCTACTCTACTTCACTAATGAGATCCTGTTAAGACATCTAGCCCTTTCAAAGATACTCTAGTTGTGTATTGGTCCTGTCTAAGACCTATCTGTTCTCAACATATTTGTATAACTAACTTGTCAATTCCACAACTTCTTGAGGAATCTGTGTATTTGTTTGCTATCACTAAGGTGTATTCTAGGTGTCCCTACCCCTTTCTCCTTGTGTGAAGTTTGTTTGCCAAAGTGTTTTCTGAAGCTATTCTGGGACTGGTTTTCTGATTTCAATATGTTATTTTCATGCTTTTCCAACTACTGTTTTACTCAAACTAGTACTGATTTTCAAAAATCTTCTCACACCTAAGACCCTTCTCTACATTGTTAAAATTATGCTCTCCCACTTACTCTTAGTTCATTAAGTCCTGCCCCTCTGGTATGTGTACTGCTTGGAGATCCCTGAGGTCTCCTTGAACTCTGACATATCAGGGCTGACACTTTCACACTGCACATAAATCAATCCTTATTTGAGAAAGGTCTGGGTGTGAGCACTGCCTGGGATCCTTAAGGTCCTTAGGGAACTCTGACACACCTAAACATGAAATTGGTTATAGAACTTTGAGCACTTGAGACCACTGAAGGCTTGGATATTACTTTGGGCCTACTTCAGGCTCCCTATAGTTTAATGTATATTTATAATTATGTAATTCGTTCAATTCTTGGGTTTTAATAATTAATAGTAAGTAAATATTGGGGTGACTAGTGAAAAGGAAGGGTAGTTGTATATTGTGGATAAAGTTGGGTAGATAACATGCCTATAGAGTTTATTTACATGTGCTATGTTAGACAATATGCCTATAGGATTTCTTGGTTGAAATGAATTCTACCTGCTCCATTTCATATAATTAGATATCATGCCTATAGGGTGTAAAGTCACTAAGGTTTAGTTTCCATTACAGCATGTGTTCAAATTCATCTCCTTAGAGATCATGCCTATATGATCTTAAATCAGCTTTAATAGAAATCATGCCTATAAGGATTTTGCTTTGGTCAAATAAATTCTGCTTGCTTCACCTTATGTTTAATTAGAAATCATAGGATCTAAAACCAGTTTAGTTAGACCTAAAATTAGTTTAACTTTAACTCATGTTTGTAGATTCTGAATCGGTTTAATTAACTAACCTACTCATCTCTTCCACGTTGCATTAATTAACATCACTAAAAATCATGCCTATAGGATCCAAATGGCCCGTTTAAAATTGTTTACTGTTTTACTGCATTCCTAATCAATGATTAGATACCATACTCATAGGACGTCACTATTATACGCCTAGACAAGCCTGTAGGGAGACTAAAATTCTACAAACTATAAAACTACACCTTGTTATTCGAGACTGCTCATATTCAACAGGTTTAAAAAATCTGCAGCCAAATGGATTAAGTTCTTTTACACTTTGGTCTTAACTCAATATTGCATATTCTCCGCTCACCTAAAAATCCTGTTCTAGATTCCCTCTTAAATATTTGAAAACTGTTGTTTGAGACGTCCACTTACTTGTTCTGTTTGTGGAGGTAAAATGTGAGCCTTTAATTGTTCTCTCTTTAATGCAGTTCTAATTGTTTTGGTTCACGCCTAGATTTTTCTCCTTTAAGTACCTTAGGATGGTCTAGAACTACCTAAATTAGAGGTCCTAAATGCCTCCAGGGCCACAAGGAAGGGACGGGTAATGCACACATAGGATATCTTTCATGGCTGCTAGAATGCTTTAGGATATGACCAAGGAGAGGGAATTGGGTAGTAAGGATATGATGACTACGCGCTAATGTCACGTGTAGCCCCTCACTGAGGAGTGATTACCGGGCATTATATGGGTATGGTCCTATAGGCTAATCAACCTAGGACCCCTCTTTCCCAACTCCCGTTGTTTAAATGAATTTACTTTTCTTTACATATGTGCAAATTGTTCAAACCTTTTCCCTTGTTTTCATTACTTGAATCATACATGTACTTAGAATGTCAAACATGCCTTTATTTGCGAGTATGTGTTAAAATTGTTTATTTGTTGAAATGACTAATTCACATAGTTTAAATTCGATCGGGACCCACTATTGTGGACTGAGAGGGGTGCCTAACACCTTCCCCTTAAGGTTATTTTGAGCCCTTACCCTAATCTCCGGTAATGCAAACTAGTTCATGAGTTAATTGCTCTAGGTGCCATAACGCATCATAATCCGTTAGGTGGCTACTCTCCAAATACCCAAATTCCCAAAAGGAAATGAGTTATGTCCCCCATGAATGTCGAAACCCGGACTTCCCAGTCAAAAAAGGGAAAAAAGGAGCGCGATAGCATGACAACTCTGCTAGGGATATTTTTAGGCTCTTACCATAACGAACTTATCTTTTGTAAATTAGTCCAAGCATGCTCTATCCCGCGTACCATTTCCCCTTATTTGAATTTAACTGTCTATTTTCAAGCATTTATGATTTTTTTATTCCTGAAACTGACTTGTCTCTTTGTTTTCCTTTCTATAATTGTCTTTCAATTATTTAAATACTGCATTTATAATTTCTTATACGCAAATACTTGACAACATGCTATTTATTGTTGCATAAATCATGCTCAATATCATATTCCACTTTTGCGTAATTAATCCTATATAAACTCTTGATTAGTGTTTGCGCTCTTCCTATATATCACCCTTTAAATTCGGAAAAGCGTATTTGTGGTAAAACTAGTCGATCAGTGGTGCATTTGATGGTTCCGTGACTTTCCCCCTCAAATTATCCGCTTGAGTGTCCCAGTCTAGACCTCTATAGCAACCTTACTCTAGTTAATTGTACATGTATCATGGTCAAACCTAGCCGGGTTAATATGTTATTCGCATAATAACCCTTTAAGACAAGCCTTGTCCAAAGGTCCATCAGGTTTTTCATAATCCCAACGGACGTAACAACGATTATGTGCATTAATTTGGAGAAATAAGTTCCAATATGCTAATCATTACTATATAAATAAATGAACCTGGAGGGGGAAAGGGCATAACTCTCTTTGTTTTGCAAAAAATGAGGCATGAGGTCCCCAAATTCGGTATGGTTGGTAGCATACCCTCACTCTTGCTAGAGTGGTGGAGGGATCTTCCTTCATGTGAACAAAACCATGTGAAACGAGTCTTAGAAAACTTGACTTCTCTATTGGACCTTCAGCCCAACAAAATGCTGATCGAGGCTGCAACTATGTTTTGGGACAAGGAAAGGGTTGTGTTCCGTTTTGGGAACATAGAAATGACTCCTCTTCTAGAAGAAATAAGAGGATTTTCTGGGTTGCCTTCGGATAGCCCTAATCTGTTAGCACCTAAAAATCGCGCTGCTAGGGGATTTCCGAAGATGATGGGGCTGAAGAAGAATGACAACTTGAAATGCCTAAGGACTCCTACATACCTTTTGAGTTCCTTTATGAAAGATACGATCACAACAGCTCCTACCGTATTTTTGATGATGAGTTCTCAATCACTTCTTTAGGTTGGATTCATCGTAGGGTCTTCGTATTTATTATGTGTTTCTTGGGCATGCTGGTATTCCCAATCCAAGGGGATAGGATCCATACTAGGTTGCCCATGGTAACCAAAACTCTAATGGACGGGATCGGAGAGGGAGACCTATACTATCGTCCCTATGATCGTTGCAGACATGTACCGAGCTTTGGAGCGATGTCAGAAGGGGTTCAGGTTCTTCGAGGGTTGCAACTTGCTGCTACAGGTTTGGTTATTGGAACATCTCCAAAAGGGACAATACCGTCAAGAATTTCCGCGAAGGCCGTGGAATGATCACATAGCCTTCCATCATCCCAAAAGAATGAACTATATTCTAGACATGTTTGCTTAGCCAGAGAACGCTGCGGGATGGGTACAACTTTTCAAAAATTTGATCGAGGATCAAGTCCAGTGTATGTTCGAGTGGTTCCCTACCGATGAATTCATCATCAGATCCAGAGATTTTCCACACTTGGTGTTGGTTGGGTTGAGGGTCATATACCCTTACGCTCCTCTCAGGGTTATAAGACAAGCAGGCAGGAGACAAATCATACCACGGGTTGCCAAAATATGTCACTTTAGAGCCAATTTCCAAAGTAACGCCATCCCGTATAAGAATGAAGTGTAACACATGTGGACCTTAAAGATTATCGTGGAGAAGGATATTATTGAGACAGACCGATATACACGGGCCACTCATACCTTTACCTTTCGTGGTTGGAGGACAACATAACTGGGGTCGTTGAGCCAAGGGCTGGGTCAGGAAACAGGGTCATAGATGAGGTTGCTGAAGCAGAGGTGAAGTACAACAAGCTGCGGAAAAGAGTTTGAGGGTCTGAAGCCGAGCATATGGCACTGCACAAGGCTAATATGGAGATGATTAATGAGTGGAAAGAAATAGCTGTTAAATCCAGCGAGAGGCTGGAATATCTGGAGTACAGTTTAATGGAGTTGGAAGGGAAGATGAGAAAAATGGTCACTAACTGCCAGAACGCTGAAGGAAACGAAAGAGGGCATCTGGCAAGGGCATTCCTGCTGCTGAACCTACGCGAGTTGGGAGAGTTGATTGACAAGAGCATCCAGTTTGGAGAGGGTCCTTTTAGGACCAAGTAGATTAGATTTATTTGCTTTCCTTTGAAATGTAATAAGGCCAAGTGCCATTAGTGAAATTATCTTATTTAATTTCGTTTGGGTAGTTTAGTTTTACATTAATGAAATGAGGCAATTATTGGCACTAAATTTCTCCAAATTTATTTGTCGCTAAGCCTACCTCGGGCATAACAAGCCTCCCAATTAAGACGCGAATTTACATTCCCGCAATCTGTGTTTAAATATTGCAAATATTTCAGAATCCTTACTGACTTGTTTACCTTTTTGTTTTTCTTTATTCTTTATTCCCATCCCCTAAGGTTGGTTCGCTCATACTGACATCATTAGCATATCACACCAGATATAGAGGCCCTCCACCACCTCCTCCTCCAAGTAATACAAAAGGCAAAGGAAAAGCAAAAATGGAAGACTTAAGTGGTATTCGAAAGGATAATGCTGAGAACGCAGAAGCTTCAGACGATCGGAGTACTCCGGCACCAAATGATCTAGTCTTGAAGTTGGAACAAAAGATATTGGAGCTACAGGGAGAGCTTGAGCAAGTCCGTAACTTGGAAAACTTATCACTCACCCTGAATGTCCCCGACATCAACCAACAAAATAGAAAGAACCCAGCACCTCCCCAAAACACACCAAACCAACATCCGTAAAACCCTCATACACCGCATCAATATGCAATCCCACCCCAAAATCTCAATCCGCTACCAATACTAACTCCGCCACAACACCACCATCAACCAATTTAGTATCCACCAACCGCCACTTATCATACTCCCCAGAACACACCACAACCCATTCCTGACCCTCAAAACTCTACCAATGACCACCATTACACCCAAGCACCTGACACTCACCAAAACAACCCTATATACGTGGAAACCGTACCTCACTCTATCTAACTAATCTCCTATACACCAGAATCCTCCGAGAAGGATCTACTTATTAAAAACATGGCTGAAGAACTCAAGAAGCTGATAAGTCGAGTTCAGGGTGTCGAAGGTTGCAAAGGAATAGAAGGTTTAAATTATGAAGACCAATGCATACAACCAGATATAGAACTGCCATAGGGTTATAAACCTTCCAAGTTCGAAATGTTTGACGGTACAGGTGATCCCAGGGTTCATCTAAGGACCTATTGTGACAAGCTTGTTTGGTTCGAAAAGGATGAAAGGATCCGAATGAAACTCTTTATGAGAAGTCTTATGGGAGATGCTTTGTCCTGGTACATTAGCCAAGATCCCAAGAAATGGTCCAACTAGGTAAGCATGGCGTCTGATTTCATGGACCGATTCAGGTTCAACACAAAAAATGCACTAGATGTTTTCTACATTCAGAACCTTAAGAAGAAGCAGCCAAAGTCAGGTCATCCTTGGATGAGGAATAGATGAACAAGTTCTTCGTCAGAGCGCAGGATCCACAATATTATGAAAAGTTCATAGTTATTGAAAATTCATAAATTCTCTGATATCATCAAACTCGGAGAAAGAATCAAAGAAGGAATCAAAAGAAGGATGGTGACAAACTTTGAGGCATTACAGGCCACAAACAAGCCATTACAATCAGGAGGCATATCAAAGAAAAGAGACGTTGGGGAATTAATAGTGGGTCAAGGCCCAAAATCTCCACTTGCATATCAAACACCTCCACCCACATACCAAGCACCACCACCCACATACCAACCCTCATTTCCCAGATATTCCCAAACAACCACTGCCTATCATACCTATAATTCCCAACCACCTCATTTCCAGTCACCTCCAACTCGCCAAAATTATCCAAGACCACGACCTAATTTTGACCGTAAGCTACCCAGATAGTACACCTCTATTGCTGAACCCATCGACCAGTTGTATGAAAGTTGCTGGTTATGTCACCCCTATTCTTTCTATGGCATGAGAGAATCCATCCCAATGGGTCAACCCAAACAAAACTTGTGCATACCATTCCGGTATGAACGGGCATACCATTGACGAGTGCCGAACATTGAAAGATAAAATCCAGATGCTGATTGACAACAAGGTTATATAGGCAAAAGAAGCTGCACCCAATGTCCGCAACAACCCCCTCCCTGATGATAGGGGTGGCGGGATACATGTAATAGAAATAGATGAGGAATGGGATCCTGAGGGGTCAATCGGGCTTATTCGAGAAGGCGATGACTTTAAGCTTGCAGTCACACTTACTCCCATTATAGTACAGACTCAGTCACCGATCGAAGTTGGGATAACTGCATCAGTTCCATTTGAGGTAGAGGTAGCTCCGCCTGTGGCCACCCCTATTCCATTTGAAGTGGATGTGGCCACACCTTTCACGGTGACAATATCAACCACACCTCCTTTTGACTCAAAAGCAATACCTTGGGATTATGTTGTCGAGGCTAGGTGAAAAAGGAAGGAAAAGATGGAGGAATCCGATGCTGTGCAAGGAATGACCAAGACCGGGAAAATCTATACACTTGAACACTTGGGAGGACCAAGTAAGGATGCTGCTACCAAGCAGCCTATCATTGAAACAGGACCAGATGACCTTTGGAGGAAAGTGCAAGCAAGGGAATATTCTGTCATTGATCATTTGAATAAAACCCCAGCTCAGATATCCATACTGTCACTGTTGAAAAATTCAGATGCATACAAGAATGCTTTGATGAAGGTGTTGAGTGAAGCCTACGTGCCCAACAATATCACCTACGGAGAGATGGCCAATATGGTAGGGCAGGTGCTGGAAAGTCATAAAATAATCTTCCACAAGGATGAGCTACTGCCTGAAGGGTTGAATCACAACCAAGCATTGCATATCACAGTGCAATTTGAATACAAATTTATTGCCAGGGTCTTGGTTGATGGAGGTTCAAGCTTCAATATTTATCCGTTGGATACTCTGAAAAGACTGGGCAAAGGTTTCCATGAAATACGGGCAGGGAGCATGAATGTGAAAGCTTTCGATGGGTCCCAAAGGACCACGATTGGGGAAATTAATCTTTGTCTACGGATGGGGCCAACTTGGTTCGACGTTGAATTTCAGGTGCTCAACATATCAGCCTCATACAATCTTCTGTTAGACCGACCATGGATACATGCCACTGGGGCCGTGGCTTCCATACTACATCAAGCCGTGAAATTCGAATGAAACCATCAGAAGGTGATCATTCACGGAGATGGGAGTAACCCCATTTACACTAGTCAAACCATCCCGGTTATTGGAAATAGGAGAAGGTTAGGAAGGAGAAACCTTTCATCACATCGAACGTGTCAATGCCGTTGAAAAGGACAAATGGTGGAGTAGCAAAATAGAAAGCATATTGGCATGGTCCAGGTATGAACCTGGCAAAGGACTTGGAAAGAATTTCCAGGGTATTACTAAGTCAATTTAGGTGAAGTGTCACGGCACTATATTCGGGCTCGGATACCAGTATACATGGCAAGAGTATGATGATTGGTCGCCTCTATGGTGCGGACCTTATTACCCTCTCGAGCAACCGGTGCCGCATCTGGATCAGACTTTTCACCAAACTGACACAATATGGGGAACTGCAGAAGAAGAAGCGTTAGCGGGGCTGCGAAATCTATTTTTGGAGGATGAAGGTATGGACTGCAGTGCAATAATTGAGGAGGAGGAGGAAGAAGACGTCACTATTCATATTGTGGAGAAGGGAGTTGTTCTCAAGAATTGGACCGCCACACCATCCCGGGCCTACCGAGTCCCTAGGTAGTTTGGCAGATTTTATTCCTATAGCCTTTATAGGCATTTAAGATTTTCAGTAATTTTGTTTTTTTAAAGACTCGCGTGTTTCAAAATAAATGCTCGAGTCATCGAGCTGTACTTGTTTGGATGTTTTAAGTATTAATAAAATGCATTGCTCTTTATTATTTAATATTATCTTTTATATTTTTCTTTTACAACGTTGTTGTTACTTTTTCTGATGAACCAGTGACTGTGACATGTAACGAGGCAACGCAACATGATAATAGTGATTCAGATGAAGAAGATGGGATACCTGAGGAAGTTGTTAGGGAAGTTGAAAACTTTGAGAATAAGCTTAAGTACAACCTGGACGAAACCGAAGCAGTAAATTTGAGGGACGCCGAGACCGTCAAGGAGACTCGCATCAACATTCACTTATTGCCGATAGAGAATGAAGAATACATCTGTTTTCTAAAGGAATATGAGGATATTTTTGCATGGTCATATGATGACATGACCGGTTTGAGCATGTCCATAGTGGCTCACAAGTTGCCTACTAATCCCATGTGTCCGCCGGTGAAGCAAAAACTCAGAAAATTCAAACCAGATATGAGCCTGAAAATCAAAGAGGAAGTTACTAAGCAGATCAAAACCAAAGTTCTCAGGGTGGTTGAGTACCTAACTTGGTTAGCCAACATTGTGCCAGTTCCGAAGAAAGATGAGAAAGTCAGAGTATGTGTTGACTATTGGGATTTAAATAGAGCTAGTCCCAAGGACGACTTCCCACTATCGAATATACACATCTGATCGACAATTGCGCCAAGAATGAACTCCAATCCTTTGTAGATTGCTTCGCGGGTTATCACCAAATCTGGATGGACGAAGAAGACGCGGAGAAAACCGCTTTTATTACACCATGAGGGGTATACTGCTATAAGATGATGCCATTCGGTCTAAAGAATGCTGGGGCTACTTACATGAGAGCCATGACAACCATCTTCCCTGATATGATACACAAAGAAATAGAGGTGTATGTGGACAATGCCATTATCAAATCCAAGAGGGCCGCAAATCACATAACAGACTTGAGAAAGTTATTTGACAGGTTAAGGAGGTACAACTTGAAACTGAACCCCACAAAGTGTACATTTGGGGTCCCCGCAGGAAAGTTACTGGGATTCATTATCAGTCGTTGAGGGATCGAGTTGGATCCATCTAAAGTCAAGGCTATTCAGGAATTACCACCACTTAGGAGCAAAAAGGACGTGATGAGCTTCCTAGGATGTCTTAACTATATCAGTCGCTTCATAGCATAGTCCACAGTTATATGTGAACCCATCTTCAAGATGCTGAGGAAAGACGCCGAAACAAGCTGGACTGAGGATTGTCAGAAAGCTTTCGACAAAATCAAGGAGTACCTGTCCACACCACTAGTCTTGGTCCCGCCAGAACCGGGATGACCTTTGCTACTCTATCTATCTGTATTAGACGGAGCCTTTGGATGTGTTCTGGGACAACATGACGAGATAGGGAGAATGGAGCAAGCCATATATTACTTGAGTAAGAAGTCACACCTTACGAAGCACGGTACTCTCTGCTAGAGCGCACTTGCTGCGCTTTGACCTGGACGACCCAGAAGTTGAGGCATTACTTCTATGCCTATACTACATACCTCATATCCAGGATGGACCCTTTGACGTACATATTTCAGAAACCCATACCGACTGGAAAGTTAGCCAAATGGCAAATACTGTTAAGTGAGTTTGATATCGTCTACATAGATCAAAAGGCGGTCAAAGGACAAACATTGATAGATCATCTTACTGAGAATCCGGTAGGAGGAGAATACAAACCCTTGAAAACATATTTTCCTGATGAAGAAGTGTCATTTGTAGGAGAGGACATTACCGAAGCATACGGCGGTTGGAGGATGTTCTTTGATGGAGCTGCAAATTTAAAAGGAGCGGGCATTGGAGCAGTTTTGGTATCAGAAACAGGTCAACATTATCCAGTTTCGCACCCCCTTTTTTCCCTCCATGGAGAGAAGTCCGGGTTCCGACGTTCATGGGGGTAATAACTCATTTCCTTTTAGGAATTTGGTATTTGAAGAGTCACCACCTAATGAGTTATGGTGCGTTAGGGCACCTAGGGTGATTAACTCTTGGATTGGCTTGCATTACCAGAGATTAGGGTAAGGGCTCGAAATGACCTCAAAGGGAAGGTGTTCGGCACCCCTCGCTGTCCACAACGGTGGGTCCCAGTCGAACTTATATTTACAAATGAGTCCATTAACAAATAAACAGTTGAATCAAATAGGTTACAAGTAAAACATGTTGTATAACTCAAATGGTAAGATAAAGATTTTGAACAAGTTGTACAAAACAAAGTTTAAAAAAAAGGGTTTTGGGAAAAGGAGGAGTCCTAGGTTGGTTATCTATAGGATCACCCCACACAAATGTCCGGTAAACACTCCTCAATGAGGGGCTACACGTGACATTAGAGTGTAGTCATCATATACCATATCTACCCTTCCCACCCCCTTAGTGGTCATTAAAGAGAGTGTTGGTCAGTGATCTCTATTGCGTGCGGTTACCACCCCTTCTTAATGGTACTGGAGGAATTTTAGAACTCTACCTATAGGTAGTTCTAGACAGACCCCTTAAGGTTTTAAAAGTGAAAATACTAAGGCGACATGCAATATAAATTAGGACTTTAGCATATAGGACAAAAATGAGCAATTAAAGGCGCATGTTTACCTCCTCAAACAACTCACATAAGCAGCACGACTAAAACACAAATAAGGGCCTTTTATTAAATAGTATCCTAAGGCATGATATTTAAGTGAATGCCAAGACAAAGAAGATAGGCAGTTTATTTTAAAACCCAGAAGTAATGGCCCTATCACTTTGCCTACTAATTTTTAAATCCTGTTAAAAATTAGAAAGACTTTAAGTCATAGAAACAGTTTTAGAGTTGCAAGATTTTGAAAACACCCAATAGGCTTGCCTATGCGGAATACTGATAACTACGTTTTATAGTAAAACAAGGCAGATTTTAAAACAGACTCTTGAATCCCTATAGGCATGCTGTCTAATGATAGATTAAGGTAGGTTTAAAGAACTTATTTCAGGGAAAATAAACCATTAATCAAACCAATTTCGAAGTGAACTAATCGTGGGATGGATTGATTTACTAAACTGGTTTGAATCTATAGGCAGAATTTCTGGTGTTGTTCCCTATAGGCATGATATCTAGTTGTTTAACACTGATTTTTAGAAACTGGCAGGCATGATGAAAAACACTTGTTATAACAGAAGTGTATGTAGCAAATCAGAGGGCCTAATTTCTTGCTATCGAGTCACTTCAGAAGAACACCTCTAGACCCCGAGGACCCTCTCTGGCCAAGAGAACCTCAGAGAAACAGCAAACCTGGCGAGCATCGTCCTTGCTTGCACGACTACTTTGATTCCACTTCTTGGAACATTGATCCGTGCAAGCTGCCAGCCCGAGGCAAAGCGCAACATCGAGCCGGGGTGTAAAGGTGAGCAGTGGTGTATAATCCGAGCCCCCTTATGAGCAGCGATATATAGTCTGAAGAACTTTCTACAAGCAAGGAAAGTCGACTACCATATATCATCATCTCGAGCCAATAGGGATAGTGACAATAGACATAACAACAACAACAACAACAGCGATCGAACGGTATAATCATGCTCGACAAAAGGGAGCTCAGGCAAAAGGCCACGACGCAGCCTATCGGAACGCTACAAAACAACCCTAAGGCCGTAAACTCCAAACATGGTGATCAAGAATAGAGGAAGATGGCAAGGAGAAAGGGATGAATGAGTGGATGAAGACACTTGGATAGAAAGACAACGCTAGAACGCCCCCATTTATAGGAGATAATGACACGGTCATCGAGGCCTTTGGAAAACTGATCAGCGGATGCAATTACCGTGTTCTTGAAAAACCAAATCGATAGCAGTAATTTCACCTCAAAGAACAGGAATCGACAGTACATTGATTGATGTCGAAAAGACAAGTCCATGGGATGTCCCGGTTAACGTAAAAACTGGCGCCATAGGTTGCATCATCGGTATGATGTCATCACGGAAGCCCGAGGAGTCGGGTATCAGAAACGTTTCCTATCGCTTCATTCTAAGAAATGCGGAGACTATTTGTATGCAGCAAAATCAGAGGGCCTAATTTCTTGCTATCGAGTCACTTCAGAAGAACACCTCGAGACCCTGAGGATGCAAAGCTGCGACTGAGTTCCCTCCCTCAGAGCCCATCGAGGCCCGACTTAAAGAGGACGTAGATCAAGTCTAGAGCAAAATAGGGAATTCTCAAGGCACACGGCCTATTCTGAAAAAGCCGGCCTTCTCGGAGCCTGTATCAAGGCATCGCGTCTACCCGTCCCATCTCCATGCTTTTACATTTAATGTATTTTGTACTATGACAGGATTCCCCTCCTATATAAAGGGGATCCTCATCACCTTGTAAAGGGTGGCTGTTAATCCAACCATTCTACATAAGATCAATAACAACTCTCTCTCTTTCTCTCTAACTTACACACTCAGGACTACCTCTCTCATTTATTGCTTTCATACTTGTTCTTCACTTATTGCCTGTCATTGGCCGTAAAGAGCCTCTTTTTAATTATATCCTAACTGTTATTCCCTTCTCGGTTACCCCCGATAGATCGAGCTCGAGCCCAAGCATCGACCTCGAGGCCCCTCACCGGTCAGATCGAGGCCAGAGTAACTAATCTCTCGGTTCGATTATAGTCCTATTTTAGCTCGCATTTCATCTCATATCTTCATACGCCTAGCATCAATTGCTCTAAACAACTAGCATAAAAATAGATCACGTATTTTTAGAGTCCCATTAACAAATTTAATTGTTATTGCCATTTTCACGGTAAACAAGAAGTTGAACTAGTTTATATCCTATAGGCATGGTATCTACTTGTGAAATTGATTTTAAGACCTATAAACATGATTTTTATTATTGGAACCACTTGAGACCTATAGGCATGACTTCTAACATAGTAAGGCAAACATAGCAAAACATAAAGTCCTATAGGCATAATTTCTACCCGTATTACCTCACAAACATGTAACTACCCGCCCTTTTTCACTAGTTACCCCAATATTCGTTTACAAATTATTACATGCCATATGAATGAATTACATAAGTAGATAAGAAAATAAGAAGTTATTCTATAGGGAGCCTACAGATAGGCCCAAATTTCCAAAGCCTCCAATAACCTCAAATGCCCAAATTCCATAAACAGTATCATTGTTAGGTGTATCAAAGTTCCCTAAAGATCTCAAGGATCCCGGGCAGTGCTTACACCTAGACTTGGTAACTAAATTGAGTAAGTGTAGTGTGGAAGGGCCAGCCTCAGTGTGCCAGTGTTCAGAGGGTTCTCAAGAGGATCCCAAGGCAGTACACATACTTGAGGGGGCAAAACCTAGTGACTTAGGAGTAGAGTGAGAGTGCTTGACACAGTTTGAAAGGTTTTAGTGGGAAAATAATATTAAAAAAGATTTGCTGGAAATAGTTTGTGGAGTAAAAGAGGGAGTCATGCAGTAAAACAATTTTGAAAGAGAGAGTTACATGATTAGACAATAGTAAATCAAACATGGAGTCCAAAACCACATCAGCAATACTCACAGGACCAAAACAGAAGGAACAAACCTACACACAGGAGTGATGGGGATTGGGGATACATAGAGCACATGATTGTAAACACATAATAGGCAAAGGTCTTAGGAATTGGTACAGACATGCTCAGACACAACTGATCAGACATAGTCACAGAACCAAAATTGCTTAAGGGGGTTCAGTATAGGATCCATATGATTTAAGATCAATCCCAGAACCATACAAGTTTAGGAGTGTTCATACTACATCACAAGGAAACTCATACCAGAAACCAGATAGAGCAAAATCACATGGAGACAGACTACATAGAGGGGGAGAGGGTAATATGTTCATATTGATCCGAAGGAAGGGGAGTACATAACATGCTAATCATGTAATCATATTAACTGCAAGTTTCACAGCAAAACCATAAGTAAAAACAAACTAGAAATAGGATAAACTGAAGCAATAAAAGAATTATATTGTTTTTGGAACTTGAATTGAAATTAGAACATACCAGTAAATAAGACAGTAAACAAAAGTGAAGGAGTAGGAGAGCACAATAGTTAGCATTGGCTTGCAGCCGACTAACTCAGAATAATAGCAATTAGCACAAAAGAGAGAGCAGAAAGTTTAAGTATGAGAGAGAGAGCTTTTGAACCAAAGTGTTCGTGTCTTTGTGTTAATGAGAGTGTGTGTATATATAGTAGTTGGAAAATTAGATAAAATAAGTCAAGAATCATAGTAGCATAGTAATTATGGAACCAAATACTAATCAGCATCAAACCAATGCAAGTATTCCTTTAACTAAGGGGTAATCGGCCAACGGTAATAGGCAGAAATGATTAAGGAAAGAAATCAAGTAGAGTATAAGGTATAAAATAGACAATTAGGGGTAAGTACATACGGGTTTAATTAAGGAAACAACTAATGAAGAATTAGTAAAATACTTGGTTAACCAAATAAGGCAAGAAAACAAATAAAGTTACAGAATATGGAAATAATCGAAAATCAGTATATAGTAAATCATGGAATCAAGGATTCGAAATTACTGGTTTTAAGGAGAGTAACATGGGTTCCCATGAATAAGTAAGTAAACAAGTTAAAATAGGAGAATCGAAAGTCTAAAGGGAAGATATCAAATCAAGCCCAAAAACAAGGAGTTCAGAGTCAATCAAGGAGAGAGTTTTAGCATATAAAAAGAGTGAGATAGGAGTAACCAAACACAACAAGCAAAGAGGCAAGTATTGACCAGTCAAGATGAGCACAAACACATAGAGGTGATAAAAACTCAGTAAGAACATATTCGAAGTAAGATAATCACAGAAACTCAGACAAGAAACGAGCAGTCATGCTAATACACAGAACCAAACGAAGAAATCTAGAAAATTAGGGTTTTCAACATATGTGAGTTGAAAAGGTAGTAAAATCATAGAATCAGTCAAAATATGCAAGAGATAGAAGTTTAAATATAAAGAATCCGTTTAAACAAAGTTTTAGAAGAAGTTTCGAAACCCTAATTTTAGAAGAAGATGAAAACACTTGAAATCACACGATCATTGTAAAGAGTTCCAAGGATATTGTAAAACATCAAAGAAACCAACTCAAATCGTGTTAAAATTGTACAGATCTAAGAGATGTAGGCAGAAATTAGTGTTTCAGAAGAAATCCAAATAGAGATGAAAGAACCTGTCTAGAATCCTAAGGATCGTAACAAATACAACGTGATTTTGCTCAAAATCACACCGGAGTAGCCAAGAATAGACAAGTGACAAACCCTAGGTGCAAGTCGGCATGGCCCTGGGCCCTTGAAGACCTTAGAGAAGGCAAGCATAGCATTAGAGGAGCTATTGGAGGCTTAGGAGTTGATGGGAGATCACTAGAAAAGACCGAAGAAGAGAGGTCGGCGGTTGAAAGGGGCTAGGGTTAGGTTGAGTTTTTGAGAGAGGAGGGGAGATGAGAGAATGTAGAGGCAGCAGATTTGGAAAATGAGTTAGGGTTGGGGGGTCGTTTGGAATAAAAAAGGAAGGGGTTAATACGCGCCGTTGATCTGAGAGATCAACGGCCATGATTCAATTGATTATGGGATGGGTAGGCGGGTTTAGGGTTTGGGTCAGGTAGTTTTAATACGAAATTGAGCTGGGGATGGGTTTAAATTAAGGCTAAAACTGAAATATAATCTGGCTATATTTTAAATAGCCAATTTTCCTATATAATTTATAACAAATAATTAATAATTTCTGGAAAACAATTTTGTGTACTAAAATGATTTAAAATAGATATTTAACATTTTAAAAATATAGAAGGTCGAGTTTATGCATATAAATGTAATTATACATTAATAAGGCTAATATTGCAATTATATGCAATTTAGTTTTAAAAAATACAAAATGCAATTATAGAAATGCACAAAAAATATTTTAACAATATTTTGGCATAAATATAGAATTTAAAAGACTAAATCACCTCAACAATAATTTGAGGGATAATTATTGGAGATTTTATGAGTAAAAGCGGAGGAAATAAATCAATTAAAAATCTTTAAAATTATAGGAAAATTATAAAAACCTTATGCATACTTATATATGCATATATATGCTATTTTAAAGGTATTTATGCATATAAAAAATATAGGAAAAAATTGGGTATCAACAACTGCCCCTCTTTACCCTGGAAGGATGAAAGAGATTTCGGGTAAAGAAATAATGGCCACTTTTGACCGGATGGGATGTTTTGAAAGACAGAGGCCAAGATTTGGTCTTTGAGCTACCTACATATCCCTGGTTTTACAGAAATCAGGCCATGTGTAGTTTTGGGTTCATTTGAGGAATATGCCGATGAAATTATTGCAAGAGCGAACACGCGATGCCGAAGCGGGAGCGGTAAAATCTCGGGATAGTTGAAGGAACTGGAGCGAGATCGATCATGCAAGGATAGTGGTTGCTTACTGGTTACCTGCAGATAAAAGATGCTACAAACGGATTTGCGAAATTTAAACATGATACAAATTCCCTTTGGACCATGAAGGTTGTCTTTGGACAGTTAAAGATGACGTTCTTGGACATAACGTCCTGGGCCATGAATATTTTAGTAAGGGATTCACAGGTCATGAAATGATGTTCTCGGGCCATGACAATGGTGCCTCCGAACTTGTAAGTCTCCGGAAAATTTTTGCAAAGTAATTTAGGATTTTGAGGTGCCATGTAGGCTAATTATAATATTTTATGTTCTATTAACATGATGGATATCAATTGGATATGATAATAAGTGTATGAGGCATATTATAAGTGATTTAGAGTCTAAGGAGAGGCCTAAGTCTAAGCCAAGTTGGAAAATTTCATAATGGACTAAAGTTGTGAATGAGTATGCATAAGGCCTCACTTTGGACAATCATATCTCCAGTTATATAAGGTATTGTGTGATGCACAACCTATCAAATTAAATCTCTTTGAGTCTAGTTTCCGACTCATCAAACCATTTGTCATTTGGATATGTATACAGAATGTTATGACCATTTTACTAGGCATGTGTCAAATGCGCGCCCAGGTGCACGGCGTAAGCGCGACCGCGCATATTGAGGAGTATTCTACCTCGTGAGCGCGGCCTTAGCACGGTCATTAGCACAGGCACGCTAGTAGAAGACCTCTAAATATCCCAAGACCGGGTATGGAGAGCCTCTAAGTCATTTTTTGAGCTAGGGGTTGCTCTATCAAGGGGAATCCGTCCCATACTTCCCTCCTATGATCCAAGGTAATATTTTTGGAGTATTTTGAGTTGATTACTACTCCTAAACACCTATATTAACAAGGATTGATCTTGAAAATCCATCGATTCCCATTCAAATCCCTAAATTGAACAAGAACACTACAAGTGGGGATTCTCAAGATTCTTACTACAAGAGGTATGTCTTATCACCTCTAACTACTCTATGGTGATTATTTATGTATGATATATATGTTAGAACTCATGGGATGGTGATTTGAAGTATGATTCTTGGGTGTAATAGTATTATGTATACATGCATGTACAAATTAGGTTTGTGGGAAGATTGTTGAACATAAATAAGTAAAGATTGAGTTGGGGAATGAAGGAAATCTTATAAAAGAGATTTGAAATCAAGATGCTCAACTAGTGTTTGATAAAATGCTCAAATGAGCTGAAACAATAAATACCTTCCTAATTTGTGTTCAATTTTGTTATGTCTCAAGTATATTGGGATTGCTAGAATTTTCGGAACGTCGTAGTAACTTAAGAAAAGCTTAAACAAGGTATGTATGGCTAAAACCCCATCTTTTAGAAATCGAGCTTCATCGATGTTTGTGTGAATATGGTAAGATTAAAGTTGAATTGTTGCATCGATTGTTATTTTACATGAATTGGTGTTGTAACCTTAAATACATGAAAGATGTGTCTCAACATGATCAACGTGCTATCTTGATAACTTGAAAGGGGCAAAAGATATGAATTATGCATTGAAATGCTTAGACCTTAAATTGAGATTGAAGCTGCATATAATGTGCCATCTATGTGAAGTCTTATCTATGCTCACAATTTAAATTGCTCTTGTGTGCACCTACTGTCCTAAATTACAAATCTAACATTGAAATTGGAAATGATGTGAAATGTGGCCTAGTGCCAAATATATGACGTGATAGTTGTGGCCCCAAGTGCCTTTGAAATGACATATGTGTAACCAAAGATTGGAGTAAGATGACTAATGGAAAATGGTAACGTCTCAGGGAGGCGGCTTAGCTGATCGGGCCGTGATCGGACGCCATGATATATACACATGGTGGTAATATATTGATGATTGAAATTAGAAAGTGTGAATGAAATAATGGTAACGTCTCCGGGAGGCGGCTTAGCCGATCGGGCCGTGATCAGACTCCGCTCAAGGAAGCGGTGGCAAAGTGGATAATGATGCAACAGTGTGGGATGCTCCAATCTAAAATATCAGAAACTATGTGAAAATCATGTGAACTTCCTTATATTGTTGATATAGTGCTCATTTGAAACTTTATTGTCTTTATGATTTCGTCTTTCCTCTTGTATGAAAGTTCTTTCTAACTAGATGGTGTTTAGTTATACATACTAGTGCTATTCGATGTCACTAACGTCCCTTTTCCGGGGCGCTATGTCTTTAAATGGATGTAGGTGTTTCTATAGCCGACAGTGTTAGTCGCAGCTAGTGCTTCATCATCCTTTCAGCTTACTTGGTGAGCCCCACTTCATTTCGGGGTCCTGTTTTATCTATTTATCAGTTACATTGTATTTTGAGGTATAACCGGAGTCTTGTTGCCGGCATTTCCATATTAATCTTCAGTTTTATTTAGAGGCTTTGTAGACAGATTGCGGGTGGTGTTTTATGTTGGGGATTTAAGTAGAAATGTTGTTATTTGGAAATCAAATATTTTTAAAGAAACTATAGATTTGTAATATTTTGGATATTATTGTTGAAACTGCTAATGGAACCAAAGTGAAAGTTGTTAATGAAATATTTCCAGAGTTTGAATAATGGAGTATATCTCCTCTTTATTCAAGGATGACTTTGGATAGAATGAAATCTAACAGGCTTGCTCAGTCGGGTTTACTCGGTTGAGCACCGGTCGCGCTCCTTGGTTTTGGGGCATGACAAACTTGGTATCATAGCCTATGGTTTTAAAGTGTCCTAGGATGTCTCAGAGCCGTGTCTAGTAGAGTCCTTCTTATCGGTGTGTTGTCGACCATATCTATAAGTTGGAGGCTACATGGACATTTTAGGAATGTTACCCTTCTTCAACACTCCATATCGTGCGATAAAGCTTGACTTTAAGATTGTCTTCTAACTTGTGCGTTGAGATTCAAGGCAAGTTTAAATGCTCTTTCATCTATTCCAAGTAATGTTGTCATATGGAATGACCAATAGGCAAAGGCCTGAATATTAAGGAGATGGCACATGTATCATGTTGAACAAATTGTACGGATATATAAGATACATACACAGTACCAGAAGCATACTTTATATGAGAAATATGTTAAAATTGATCACCCACCTCCAAAGAAACATTGAATTGATAAGTGATATGTAAGCTTGAATAGCACCTGTGGGTAGTGTGAGAAGTATGTAAATGATCCTAAGGTGTAAAAGAAAATTTGTTGTATAAGCATGTGATATATGTAAGGCATGACCAGGAGAGTAATGACAAACATGTAGGTCTCTCACGGGAGACAAGAAGTCATGAAATGAGAGTCAATTGAACGCATAACAAGAAGACCCTTGTGCTATGAATGTTATAAGAATCCCATAAGTGTATGAAGTTGTGTTACACTCCTAAAGGATAATCATATAAGGAATTGGAATCCCAAGCCCATGTGGCTGAATAAGAGCAGAGAACTTATGAGGTTAATGCCATTATGACTTCAATCTCCCTAATAGTCGAACATATATGTGCGGGATAGAGAAATGAAACATATGTCCATGAACTTGCTAAATTCAAGACTTGTGTCAAAATTTGGGACATTCGCCCTAAGTGGGGAGGAAGGGACATAGTAAGGCCACTTAAATACAACGAAACAAGAGTAAGACCATGTAGCTATGATGTTTGAATATTTTGTTGAAGACATGCGTAGTCTAGAAAAGTGATAATGGATAACGTGATTATTTGGAAGGATATGCTAATGATAGACCACTAGTACCCTCCCCCCCCAAAGGGGTGGAAGGTTAAGGAATGTAAATTCTTCATACAGGGCAATGTGAATGATAGGGTCAACGATCCTAGAAACTAAGAGTAGGTTTGTAAAGGGGTTCTATACTTGTTAGAGGGCCAGGGACAATACAACCCAAGGAAGTACTATAGATCAAAAGTGAAAGTTTTGCGAGTTTTTAGAATGGATTAATCATGGAATTGCGATTCACCTAAAGTTCCAAGACATTAAGAAAGGTGGAACGAGTGGGAGAAATAAATGTGATGCTATAATAACCCAAGAGGGTATTTGGGCTTGATGAAAATCTTACAAGCAAATAAGTGTTAAGTGATATGCAGATGAACACACTTTCCCACAGATATCCTCACAAGAGTTAAGAGGTGAGCATGATGAAATAACTAAGGGAAAAGACCACGTAACATATTGAAGAGTGCATGGCCATTCATTAGCTAGGATGAATGAGGTGAGAAGAAATGGGGAGAAAACCTATAAATTGAGATGGTCATGGTTATTATAAAATATCTTGTATCAAAATGGTAGACTTGCTTAGAGCATAAGTGTTAATAAAAGTTATAAAGGACTAACCGTAATGCAACCAACTTCGCTGACATCGAATATCAACTAAAGGATCTAGAGATAGTTCATGTCTACATACAATGGAAAGAGAGACTAATGGAGGTGAAGTTGTGGTATGATAAACTCACTAAACCAGGCACAACGATATTATAAGTTCACGGGAGGTAGACAAGTGTGTGACACAATAAGGCTATCTATTATGCATTATAGCAAAATGGAATGGGAATGAATATCCCAATCACAAAGAAAAGATAGTACCAATGTATTGGCTAGACCGAAAGGGAGAACAAAAAGGGCAAAACAACACAATCTACCCAAATGACAAAGGGAAATGTTTGAAATATAGTGAGAGAGGATGCACACTTGTTACGAATCAAACATGTTTAACATGATAAATCTTAAACCGCAATATCAGGGAACTCTTTTGGTAGCTACAATACAGGGAATGAGGTGAGTTACTCATCGAGGATAGAATCAGGTGGACAAAATCTTACACTTAAGAGTAAAACCAAAAGTCGTTGTTGAAGAATTGAGGAGGATCTCAAGTTTCAGAGAATGCCCTTCTCGAGCCAGTGACTCTTCCTACATTGTATACATATAAAGGGTATTGATATGTGTTTTGGGAGATGTTTAACCGTAAAGAGGGATCGCGAGAATATTCACAGGGGAAGTAGTGCGGTCTCTTAAATTCTATAAGGCACATATGGGGAAAAGAGGTTGGCTAAGAAAAGGCGAAGCACAATGTTACCTTACATTTGATGTAATATCGTGCATGTTGATGATATTAAGGTGTGTACACAGTCTAGAAGATGTATTCCTTTGAAATAGAGGGTTCTATAAGAAAACTCATCCAGTAGTGTCTTTGTCGAGAATTTGGAAGAGCAAGTTGCAAGTTTTCACAGCAGATGGTAACCATATCAAGGAATTATTGAAAAGCTCAATTTCTAGGAGGTCATATGTAAGAGGAATGTGATATAGATGGCTCGCTATTGATGTAACATGGCCAAGTGATCGCTTATGCCTCTAGGCAACCCAAGAATTATGAAAAGAACTATACGATACATGACTTAGAACTTGCGGCGGCGGTTTTTGGCATTGGAGATTTGGTGTGATTATTTGTATGGGGTCAATATGGATATATTCGTGGATCATAAGAGCCTTCAATAGATTTTCAAACAGGAGTAATTGAATCTGAGGCAGGGAAAATGGCTTGAGTTACTTAAAGACAACGACCTCGATATTCTATATCACCCAGGAAAAAGCCCAATATTGTGGCAGATGCTCTTAGCCGAAAATCTATGGGTAGTTTGGCTCATTTGGAGGAATATTAGAGGCCGTTGGCCAGGGAGGTTCACCAATTGGCTAGTTTGGGAGTTTGTCTTGTGAACTCTAATGAAGGAGGAGTAATTGTACAGAATAGAGTTGAATCGTCACTTGTGGCAGAAGTGAAAGAGAAGCAATACAATGGTCCATTATTGGTACAACTGAAGGAAAGAATTCATAAACACAAGATCACAGCTTTTTCTTTTGGCATTAATGATGGTACCCTACGGTGCCAAGGGCGCCTATGTGTTCCAAATATTCATAGTTTTCGGGAAAGGATTTTGGCAGAAGCTCACACTTCCAGGTATTCCGTACACCCAGGTTCTACAAAAAAATGTATCATGATCTCAAAGAAGTTTATTGGTGGAATAATATGCAAAGGGATGTGGCGGACTTTGGGGAAAAATGTCCGAACTATCAGCAAGTGAAAGCCGAACATCAAAGGCCTGGAGGATGGTTACAAAGCATAGAAATACCAATGTGGAAAGTGGAAATAATCAGTATGGATTTTGTGGTAGGATTATCGCGCACTCCGTGCAAGTTTGACTCAATTTAGGTGATTGTGGATCGATTCACGAAATCATCGCACTTCTTACCAGTCAAATATACTGACACAGCGGAACAATATCAACTGTATATCAAAGATATAGTCAGGTTGCATGGCATTCCCGTCTCAATCATTTCAGTTCGAGGGGCTCAATTCACAGTAAAATTTTGGAAGAAATTTCAGCAAAGTGTGGATACTCAAGTAAATCTTAGTACTACCCTTCATCCATAAACTGATGGGTAGGCAGAGCGGACCATTCAGAAGCCTGAGGATATGTTGTGTGCTTGTGTTCTTGATTTCAAAGGTAGCTGGGATGATCATTTATCCCTCATAGAGTTTGCTTGCAACAACAGCTTCCATGCTAGTATTCAGATGTCACCATTTGAAGCAATATATGGTAGGAGATGTAGATCTCTCGCTGGGTGGTTCGAGGTTGGAGAAGCTGAATTGATAGGGCCAGACCTCGTGCATCAGGCTATGGAGAAAGTCAAGATTATTAAAGAGAGGTTGAAAACTGCTTAGAGTCGCCAAAAGTCATATTCGGACGTTCGCCGCAGAGACTTGGAATTCAAAGAAGATGATTGGGTATTTTTGAAGGTTTCCCCTATGAAGGGTATCATGCGGTTTGGAAAGAAGGGAAAAATTGAGTCCGAGGTATGTCAGACCGTAAAAAATCATTTAGAGGATTGGTCAGGTGGCATACAAGATTGATCTGCCACCCGAGATGTCATTGGTATACCCAGTCTTTCATGTGTCTATGTTGAAAAAGGTAGTGGGAGATCCGTCCACTATTGTGCCAGTTGAGTCTATTGAGGTTAATGAAGAATTATCGTATGAAGAAATTCCAGTTGTCATCCTTGATAGGCAAGTTCGAAAGTTGAGAAGTAAAGAGATTGCCTCCGTGAAAGTGTTATGGCGAAACCAGCAAAGTGAGGAAGCCACTTGGGAAGCCGAGGAAGAAATGAAGAAGAAGTACCCCCACTTGTTTGGATAGCAATGTATTTAAGTATTTGTGTCCTATGAAGATGTTGAAAGCTTACCTTCTATGAATTATGTATCACATGGTTAGTTGATGATAATAGTGTTTATTTTCTAGAAATGCATTGCTCATGGGGCCACAATTGGCATTATTTTATATTATGTTGCATCTTTGTATTATGTATATGTTGATAGGATGCGTTTCTAGGGTTTTCTAACAGGTGGATAGACCCAGTTACAAGGGAAACTCTGCCGAAATTTCTGAAAAATTTGGGAGTTAGTCAAAATTTGGGAGTTAAAGATGTGTGAGAAAATGGTCAGGTAATGATATGTATTTGGGGACAGAATCTACTCCTCATTCAAGGATGAATGATCCTAAGGGGGGTAGAATGTAAGGCCTCGGAAAATTTTTGCTAAGTAATTTAGGATTTCGAGGTGCCATGTAGGCTAATTATAAAGTTTTATGTGTTATTAACATGATGGATATCAATTGGATATGATAATAAGTGTATGAGGCATATTATAAGTGATTTGGAGTCTAGGGAGAGGCCTAAGTCTAAGCCAAGTTGGAAAATTTCATAATGGACTAAAGTTGTGAATAAGTATGCACAAGACCTCACTTTGGACAATCACATCTCCAGTTATATAAGGTTTTGTGTGATGAACAACCTATCAAATTAAAGCTTTTTGAGTCTAGTTTCCGACTCATCAAACCGTTTGTCATTTGGAGGTGTATACAGAAAGTTATGACCAATTTACTGGGCATGTGTCATATGCGCGCCCAGGTGCGTGGCGGAAGCGCGACCGCACATATTGAGGAGTATTCTGCCTCGTGAGCGCGGCCTTAGCGTGGTCATTACGCGGGCACGCTAGCAGCAAACCTCTAAATACCCCAAGATCGTTTATGGAGAGTCTCTAAGTCATTTTTTGAGCTAAGGGTTGCTCTATCAAGGGGAATCCTTCCCATACTTCCCTCCTATGATCCACGGTAATATTTTAGGAGTATTTTGAGTTGATTACTACTCCTAAACACCTATATTAATAAGGATTGATCTTGAAAATCCATATATTCCCTTTCAAATCCCTAAATTGATCAAGAATACTACAAGTGGGGATTCTCAAGATTCTTACTACAAGAGGTATGTCTATCACCTCTAACTACTCTATGGTAAGTATTTATGTGTGATATATATGTTAGAACTCATGGGATGGTGATTGGAAGCCATAGGTGCTTAACCTAGGTTGTGTTGGTGTTGTAGAGATGGTGAGATGGGTTATTGAGGTATGATTCTTGGGTGTAATAGTATTATGTATACATACATGTACAAATTAGGTTTGTGGGAAGATTGTTGAATATAAATAAGTAAAGATTGGGTTGGGGGAATGAAGAAAATCTTGTAAAAGAGATTTGAAATCAAGATGCTCAACTAGTGTTTGATAAAATGCTCAAATGAGCTGAAACCATGAATACCTTCCTAATTTGTGTTCAATTTTGTTATGTCTCAAGTAGATTGGGATTGCTAGAATTTCCGAAACGTCGTAGTAACTTAAGGAAAGCTTAAACAAGGTATGTATGGCTAAAACCCCATCTTTTAGAAATTGAGTTTCATCGATGTTTGTGTGAATATGGTAAGATTAAAGTTGAATTGTTGCATCGATTGTTATTTTACATGAATTGGTGTTGTAACCTTATATGCGTGAAAGATGTGTCTCAACATGATCAACATGCTATCTTGATAACTTGAAAGGGGCAAAAGATATGAATTATGTATTGAAATGCTTAGACCTTAAATTGAGATTGAAGCTGCATATAATGTGCCATCCATGTGAAGTTTTATCTATGCTCACAATTTAAATTTCTCTTGTGTGCACCTACTGTCCTAAATTACAAATCTAACATTGAAATTGGAAATGATGTGAAATATGGCCTAGTGCCAAATATATGACGTGATAGTTGTGGCCCCAAGTTCCTTTGGAATGACATATGTGTAACCAAAGATTTGAGTGAGATGAATAATGGAAAATGGTAACGTCTCGGGGAGGCGGCTTAGCCGATCAGGCTGTGATCGGACGCTATGATATATACACATGGTGGTAATGTATTGATGATTGAAACTGAAAAGTGTGAATAAAATAAAGGTAACGTCTCCAGAAGACGGCTTAGCCGATTGGGCCGTGATCGGACTCCTCTCAAAGAAGCAGTGGCAAAGTGGATAATGATGCAACAGTGTGGGATGCTCCAATCTAAAATTTTAGAAACTATGTGAAAATCATGTGAACCTCCTTATATTGTTGACATAGTGCTTATTTGAAACTTTGTTGTCTTTATGATTTCATTTTCACTCTTGTATGAAAGTTCTTTATAACTAGATGGTGTTTAGTTATACATACTAGTGCTATTCGATGGCACTAACGTCCCTTTTGCCGGGGCCGCTATGTCTTTAAATGGATGTAGGTGTTTCTATAGCCGGCAGTGTTGGTCGCAACTAGTGCCGCATCATCCTTTCAGCTGACTTGGTGAGCCCCACTTCGTTTCGGGGTCCGGTTTCATCTGTTTATCATGTACATTGTATTTTGAGGTACAACCGGAGCCTTGTTGCTGGCATTTCCATATTAATCTTCAGTTTTATTTAGAGGCTCCGTAGACAGATTGCGGGTGGTGTTTGATATTGGGGATTTAAGTAGAAATGTTGGTTTTTGGAAATCAAGTGTTTTTAAAGAAACTATAGATTTTTAATATTTTGGATATTATGGTTGAAACTGCTAATGGAACCAAAGTGAAAGTTGTTAATGAAATATTTTCAGAGTTTGAATAATAGATTATCTCCTCTTTATTCAAGGATGACTTTGGGTAGAATGAAATCTAACAGGCTTGCTCAGTCGGGTTTACTCGGTTGAGCGCCGGTTACGCTCCTCGGTTTTGGGGTGCGACAGAACCATGACACTTTTGAATAATGATATGCAAATTTTAGAGATCCTCAGGCCATGGCATGGTATCTTCCGGCTATGAGGATGATGTTTTTAGACTATGACGCCTTTGAATAGATTGACGATATTTCAGCCCATGATATGCAATAGTCATGATGTTATCAACACAACGATTAGTCTTGTGAAATGGTGGGCAGGGCTTAGCCTGATTAAAACAAATAAATAGTAAAATGGATCAATATCTATGCAAAAGGGACAATGCTTAGTCCCATACAAATGTCAAGGCAAGGATTAGCCTTATGCAGGTATGGAGGCAAGGATTAGCCTCATACGAGTAGGGGGCAGGGATTAGCCTCATGAAAGTATGGAGTCAAGGATTAGACTCATGCAAATTGAGAGGCAAGGATTAGCCTCACGCAAGTATGGAGTCAAGGATTTAGACCCATGTAAATAGGGAGGCAAGGATTAGCCTCATGCAAATAGGGAGTCAGGGATTAGACTCATGTGAATGGGGAGGCAGGGATTAGCTTCATGGAGTCAAGGATTAAACTCATGCAAATGGAGAGGCAAGGATTAGCCTCATGAAGTCAAGGATTAAACTCATGCAAATGGGGAGGCAAGGATTAGCCTCATGCAAATATGGAGGCGAGGATTAGCCTCATGCAGGTATGGAGGCAAGGATTAGCCTCATGCAAATATGGGAGACAGGGATTAGTCCCATGCAAAGAGCGAGTAGCAGATAAGAGTAATGTATTTCTTAGTTGGAGATATATTCAGTGTTTGATGGCCGGATGGGTAGTGAATTTACTTTTGCGAGTGCTGTCATTACGTCAAATATGCCTACGTTCATAGAAAAATTTTAAGTTTTGTGGGGGGGGGGGGAGGTTGGTTCGTACTTCTGTCCGCTAGCGTCGCTTTGCTCCATCCTGGCAGCCTTTGCAAGTCCCCCTAGGTAACACCTAACTGCTATGGAAATAGAATTTTCGAAAATATGCAATTTAAGAAAAATAAAGTTGTCTTAGAAACTTATTGATATATCAAGTAATTTTGATGAACTAGTGACTGTGACCCATTTCAGAGACATTGCAGCTTCCTTATATTAGAATTTTGAGGGTCTTCCTCAAAATTCTACCCCAATTTGGTAAATGATCTTTGACCATTTACGGATAATGGGTCTCGCTGAACCCTCTCCAGAATTTTGGGAATCCTTCTCAAAATTCTTCCCCAATTTCTTAAATGGTCACTGACCGTCTGACACATGTTGGTGTTGCCTGGACTTACTTCAGAATTTTGAAGACCCTCCTCAAAATTCTACCCCAGTTTCTGATCTTGGGGGAAATAAAAATTTTATTATAATATGACCGAACCCATAAGGCTGCCTACGTATCCCCTCTTAAACTAGAATCAGGTCAAGCGTAGTTCAATTACATCAAATGAGGAAATGTAAAGCATCGAAGCATAGTATCTCTTGACTGCATCTGAATTGATTGGTTTTGGCCAGATTTCTTCATCCATTTCTGCAAGTATGAGTGCTCCTCCTGTCAGCACCATGTGAACCATGTACGGACCTTGCCAGTTGGGAGAGAATTTCCCTTTGGCTTCATCTTGATATGGGAAGATCTTCTTCAGCACCAACTGACCCGGTGCAAATTGCCTTGATTTGACCCTTTTGTTAAAAGCTCTAGACATTCTATTCTGATAAAGTTGGTTGTGACACACTGCGTTCATCCTCTTTCCATATATAAGGGCCAATTGTTCATAGCGACTCCTTATCCACTCTGCATCGCTGAGTTCAGCTTCCTGTATGACTCTTAAAGAAGGAATCTCCACCTCGGCTGGGATGACAGCTTTGGTACCATAAACCAACATGTAGGGAGTTGCCCCCGTTGATGTGTGAACCGTGGTGCAGTACCCTAACAGAGCAAAAGGTAACTTCTCATGCCACTGTTTGTGGTTATTTACCATTTTCCTTAGTATCTTCTTAATGTTTTTGTTGTCGGCTTCTATGGCTCCATTTATCTGAGATATGTAGGCTGTGTAATTCTTGTGCTTGATTTTGAAAGTTTCACGCATAGCTTTCATCAGATCACTTTTGAGGTTGGCGGCATTATTAGTGATAATGGATTCGGGAACACCGAATCGGCAAACAATTCGATCCATGACAAAGTCCGCGATGACTTTCTTGGTTACAACTCTGTAAGATGCAGCCTCTACCCATTTTGTAAAGTAATCAATGGCTACCAGAATAAACCTATGTCCGTTTGAAGTAGTGGGCTCAACCGGACCAATAACATCCATTCCCCAGACGGCGAATGTCCAAGGTGAGCTTGTTGCATTGAGCTCATTCGGTGGCACTTTTATCATGTCGGCATGCACTTGACATTGAAAGCATTTGGGAACGTACTGAATGCAGTCCGTCTTCATGGTCATCCAAAAGTAACTGGCCCTAAGTATCTTCTTAGCCAAGACGAAACCATTCATGTGCGGGCCACAGGTCTCTACATGTACATCCTCAAGTAGCTTAGAAGCTTCCTTTGCATGGACACATCTTAGTAAACCCAAATTAGGAGTTCTTCTATATAAGTTCCCTCCGTTGTGGAAGAAGTGATTTGACAATCTCCGGAGCGTGCATTTCTGAGTGTGATTTGCATGCTCCGGGTATTATCCTTGTGATAAATATTCTTTGATGTCATGGAACCAAGGATTTCCATCTACTTCTTACTCGACATGGGTACAATATGCCGGCTGATTATGGATTCTCACCGGAATGGGATCAATGTAGTTCTTATCTGGATGGTGTATCATAGATGACAAGGTGGCTAATGCGTCGGCAAACTCGTTCTGAATTCTGGGCACATGCCAGAATTCTATCTTTATAAACCTCTTTCTCAATTCCTGCACATGGTGCAGATGTGGCAATATCTTGGAATTCTTGGTGGCCCACTCTCCTTGTACCTGGTGCACAAACAAATCTGAATCACTGATAACCATCAACTCCGAAACGTTTATGTCGACTGCCATATTAAGCCCTAGTATGCAGACTTCATATTCTGCCATTTTTTTTGGTGAAGGAAATCTAAGTTTAGTAGATACCGGATAGTCTTGGCCCGTTTCTGTCACTACCCAAACCGATGGGCCACGACGGGCGCCTAAGTCTTACCTATCAAACACCCCTAAGCATGCATCTAAAATATGAACCTGAATAACATCTGCTGCATTACAAAATTAACCTACGTGAAAGAAGCCTGCCATCAAGGAATATGTACGTATACAGGCAGAATACAGTGGGTGAGCCGACAAGGCTGCTATAGACAACTATACATCAAAAACTGAAAGCCGACAAGGCCACATACAACCCAACTAGACATACTGTCTACAGACCTCTAGCAGAAACATAGCTGTATAAAGATGGGACTGAACCACATCATACTCATATACATATATATGTACAAACGTATCGTACCAATATCAAAAGCAGCTCCAGATCAAATGGAGCACGCCAACTCTCGCTGATCAGGGATCCTAAGAATGGGGACTGTCAGCTTGCCTACCTGCACCTGCGGGCATGAAACACAGGCCCCGTGAAATAGGGCGTCAGTACGAAAAATGTACTGAGTATGTAAGGCATGGAAATTAGTACGTAAAAGACATAGATGAAACATGGAATACTGAAACACATTTTTAAATTTGAATAACTTTGTAAATACTGAAACATTTATAATGTCATGCACGTGCGTGTAAATGTCATGTCATGCATAGGTATGGTGTACATAATATCATCAAACAACTGGGGGCATCCCATCATATCATCTCGACCACTTTGGGCAATATCATCAACATATACCAGCTGATCAGGTGGTGGTGCATATATAATGCCATAACCTTTTCCATATCTCATATACATATATATACATACATATATACGCGTATATAACGCCGTTTGAATACATATATATATACGCGTATATAACGTCGTTTGAATCATATTTTAGCCACTGTGGGCAATATCATCATCATATACCAACTGATCAGGTGGTGATGCGTATATAACGCCGTAACCTTTTCCCATATCCCATATACATATATTTACATATATACGGGTATATAACGCCATCTGGTCATGGGTCAATGCACATGTATGAAATGCATGAAAAATACGTAATAATCTCAATATTCCTTCCGGATAAATTTTTCCACTGCGTATTATTTTGAGACCCATGAACAGAAGAAAATAATAATTCTCATGGGGAATCAAGAATATAGACACCCCTACTATTTCTATGAATATAATAATTTATAGAAACCGTGTATTTGCTCGTTTCTTTCGTATAATATAGACCATGCCAAAAGAAAGAAGGGAGGGCCTTAACATACCCGTTTCTTGAATTATTTGAACAAATCTGCTTCTGTGAAATAGGGATGAAATTACACTTGGATTGAAACGAAACTTTTCTGCTTCTAAGGTTTTATGAGCCAAGAATGGATTTAAGCCCAAATTTGTTCTAACGTTTTTGAAAATTGCTTTCAAGCTTTTGTTTCTAGCGTGTTTTGGCTTGGATTTCTTTTGAAATCTCACTTGAAACTTTGGCAAGAATTTGGACGAAAGTATTTTCTGTTTCAAGATTCTTGGCTTCATGCCAAATACTTGAATTGATTTGGTTTCCTTGGTTTCTAATGTCCTTAGGACTTAACTCTTAAGCCAAAGATATGAATTGAGACTAAAGACATGAAATGAAGCTAATTTTGGCAAGAATTGAATAAGATGTCATTAAGTCATGATTATGTCCTTTATATGTAGCCACCTAGATTTATGAATGCTTAGTCATTTCTAAGCTTTGTGGCTTCTTGCCACATTGGGTGGGGTAGTTTATTAATTTTTCTTATCCACTTATTAGTTAACTGGGTAATGTTCCGTTACCCGGTAATTAACCAACTACCCACATAATTTAAAAATTACCCCAAATTACTTAAAATTCTTTTTATTTTTAAAAATACTTCATATATACTTTATATATTATACTACCGTGGTCACATGGTACCTTGCATGGTACTAGTTTATAATTTTCGGGTATTATCGCTCGACCCGTATTTTATTCCAAATTGTCCCCTTTCAACGAAACTCGTTTTCGTTAATCCGCGTACCCCTTTATCCCTCATACCACTTATTTATTGCTTGTTAATACGTTAACGTCAAGATGATCTCATCCCCGATTCTACGTCAGTTGACCGAAGATGAAACTTTTAACGTACGAAAATGCGAGATGTAACATCCTTCTCCCCTTAGAAACATTCGTCCTCGAATGTTCCAGGCAAGGTTGCTTTTTGTAACAATACTACTACCAACTCTCCTCGTAGAAGCTTAATAATTCAACGACACACAGGACAGCGACAATAATCAATAGAAGAATTTATACACGTACCTTGAGGTTATGACGTCTTAGTTAGACCCTTCTCTAGAAGAGGAAATAGGTAGGGATATCTTGACTTCATGTATTCCTCGGCCTCCCAAGTCATTTCTTCTACATTGTTGTTCCTCCAAAGCACTTTCACGGAGGCTACCTCCTTATTCCGTAGCTTGCGGATTTGTCGATCTAGAATGGCAACCAAAATTTCCTCGTATGACAAGTCCTCTGTAATTTGTACATCATTCATGGGCACTACTCGGGTAGGATTGCCAATGCACTTTCGTAACATAGATACGTGAAAAACTGGATGGACAGACTCCAATTCCAAGGGCAATTCTAACTCATAAGCTACTCGGCCCACTCTCCGAATAATCCTATAAGGCCCATTATACCGTGGGCTAAGTTTACCCTTTTTGCCAAATCTCATCACACCCTTCATAGGTGACACCTTCAAGAATACCCAGTCATCAGCCCCGAACTCTAAATCTCGATGTCGCACATTTGAATATGACTTCTGATGACTCTGAGCTATCAATAGTCGATCCCGGATAAGCTTTACTTTTTCTATGGCTTGCTGAACTAGGTCTGGCCCTTGTAATCCAGATTCTCCAACATCGAACCACCCTATAGGTGACCTATACTTTCGTCCATAAAGAGCTTCGTATGGAGCCATCTGAATGCTGGAACGGTAGCTATTATTATATGCGAACTCAATAAGCGGCAGATGACCATCCCAGCTACCTTTGAAGTCTATTACACAAGCTCGCAACATATCTTCCAGTGTTTGAATAGTACAGTCAGCTTGTCCGTCTGTCTGGGGATGAAATGCTGTACTAAGACTTACTTGTTTCCCCAATCCCTTTTGGAAGGACCTCCAAAAGTTAGCTGTAAATTGAGATCCTCTATCTGAGATAATAGATACAGGTACACCATGCAGTCGTACTATCTCCTTAATATAAAGCCTCGCATAATCTTCTGAGGAATACATAGTTCTAACGGGCAGAAAATGGGCTGACTTTGTGAGCCTATCAATGATCACCCATATTGAATCGAACTTACACTAGGTACGAGGTAAGCCTATGATGAAGTCCATATTGATTATTTCCCATTTCCAAGTCGAAATCTCCATAACCTGCAATAATCCACCGGGTTTTTGATGCTCGATCTTAACCTGCTGACAGTTAGGGCACTGAGCAACAAATTCTGCTATATCCTTTTTCATTCCGTCCCACCAATATATTTCCCTGATGTCATGATACATCTTTGTCGTTCCTGGATGGATAGAATAACGGGAATAGTGAGTTTCTCCCATAACCTGCCGACACAACCCTACAACATTAAGCACACATAATCGCCCTTGATATCTAAGGACCCCATCTTCGGTAATTACAAACAATGTCTTCTCCTTCTGAAGAGTGGTATCTCTATAATGAATTAGCACAGGATCCTCGTACTGGCGTTCCTTCACTTCAGTTACTAAAGATGATGTTGCCGTATTCTGAAGAGTAATTCCAATGTCACCTGAGTCCAGTAACTGAACTCTAAGACTAAATAGCTGATGAATCTCATGGGCTATTCCCCTCTTTCCTGGATGCAAATACGACAAACTACCCATAGATCTACGGCTGAGAGCATCGGCAACTACGTTTGCCTTCCCCGGATGGTATAAAATATTAACGTCATAGTCTTTAAGTAGCTCCAACCATCTCCTTTGATGAAGATTCAATTCCCTTTGCTTGAAGATGTACTAGAGGCTCTTATGATCCGTATAGATATCAACATGAATGCCATACAAGTAGTTCCTCCACATCTTTAGTGCATGAATCACCGCAACTAACTCTAAATTGTGGGTCGGGTAGTTCTTCTCGTGCTTTCTTATTTGTCTAGAAGCATATGCCACAACCTTACCATGCTGCATCAGCACACAACCCAATCCAATGTCTGAAGCATCACAATAGATAACATAACCATCGGTCCCTTCTGGAAGCGTTAGAACCGGTGCTGAAGTTAACCTGTCCTTTAATGCCTGGAAACTCCGTTCACAAGCATCAGTCCATTGAAACTTTGCTCCCTTCTGAGTCAACTTTGTTAAAGGTGCTGAAAGGGAAGAAAATCCTTCCACAAACCTCCTGTAATATCCTGCCAACCTAATAAAACTATGAACCTCTGTTGGTGTTGTGGGCCTAGGCCAAGTCTTTACTACCTCAATCTTTTGTGTATCCACCAGGATGCCTTCACCCGAAATGATATGCCCAAGGAAAGTTACAGAGTTCAACCAGAATTCACACTTAGAAAATTTTGCATACAACTTCCTTTCTTGTAAAACTCTGAGCACCGTACGCAGATGACTAACATGCTCATCCTCTGAATAAGAATATACCAATATATCATCAACAAATACGATTACAAACAGATCTAAGAAAGGCCTGAACACACGGTTCATCAAATCCATGAATACTGCTGGGGCATTGGTCAGACCGAACGACATAACCTGAAACTCAAAATGCCCATATATAGTCCTGAATGCTGTCTTCCGAATATCTTCATCCTTAACCTTTACTTGATGGTACCCGGACCTCAAGTCTATCTTTGAAAACCACTTGGCACCTTGCAACTGATCAAATAAGTCGTCAATCCTCAGGAGCGGGTACTTATTCTTGATCGTCACCTTATTCAGTTTCCTATAATCAATACACATTCTTAAAGAACCATCTTTCTTCCTTACAAACAACACAGGTGCTCCCCACGGTGACGTACTAGGTCTGATAAAACCTTTTTCAAGCAAGTCCTTTAGTTGTTCTTTCAACTCTTTCAGCTCTGCGGGGGCCATTCTATAGGGAGGAATAGATATTGGGTGAGTATCTGGTAGTAGGTCAATAGAAAACTCAATTTCTCGCTTTGGCGGGAGACCCGGAAGTTCATCAGGGAAGGTATCTGGAAACTCATTTACCACAAGGATGGACTGAATGGTTGGTGACTCTACTTCCATATCCTAAACCCGAACTAAGTGATAAATACAACCCTTTCTGATCATCTTCCTTGCCTTGAGATAGGAAATAAATCTACCTCTCGGCGATGCCGTGTTACCTTTCCACTCCAAAATAGGCTCCCCCGGAAATTGAAATCGGACTATCTTCGATCTACAATCAACATTGGCATGACAAGAAGCCAACCAATCCATACCCATTATAACATCAAATTCTACCATATCTAACTCGATTAAGTCTGCTACGGTAGGTCGACCATGAACTATTATTATACAACCCCTATATACCTGCTTAGCTATCACCGAGTCCCCAACAGGTGTAGACACCTCAAAAGGTTTAACCAATTCAGGTTTTATTTCAAACTTACTAGCAATCAACGGAGTAACGTATGATAAGGTGGAACCTGGATCAATTAGTGCATATACATCATAGGAGGAGACTGATAATATACCTGTAACAACATCAGGCGATAACTCTTGGTCCTGTCGTCCTGCCAATGCATAAATGCGGTTCTGAGGGCTGCTCGAGCTAGATGCTCCACCTCTGCCTCTACCACGACTTATTGGTGCTTGGGGACTTTGCCTAGGGGGGGATACTGATGATGACGATCCAACCACAGATCCCGCTGGCTGAGCTATGCTTGCATCATCTCTCATCGGACAATCCCTCATAATGTGGCCCGGATAACCACAAGTATAACAAATATCTAGTGCCATACGGCACTGCCCGGTATGCTGCTTACCACATTGAGTACATCATGGCAAGGGTGGCCTCATGTGATTTGACTCACCCCTATACTGAGAACCTGAGGCCCTAAAATTCTGACCAGGCCTTGAATATGTAGAACGATCAAATCTCTTTTCTCCAAACTGAGGGGGCGCGCTAGCTGAGGGCTGGGATGGATATCTCAAGTACTGCTGCCTCTGACCATCTCGAAACTCACCAGAAGGACCCGAAGACCGCACTCTTTTATTCTGGGCCCTAATATGCTCACGATCGGCCCTCTGTTTCTGTTTACGCTCCTCTACACCCTGAGCGTACGCCTGAATACGAGAAATATCCATGTCTGGATGAAGTGAAACTGACATACAATCGTTAAGCAAGTAAGGCTCTAATCCCATCATGAACCGGTGAATCCGATCCTCCATCTTAGATACAATAGTGGGAGCATACCTAGACAACGAATCAAACTGAAGGAAGTACTCCCGAACACTCATGTTTCCCTACCGAAGGGTCAAGAACCTATCAACTCTGGCTCACCTAAGCTTTAGTGGTAGATAATGATGAATAAAAGCTTTTATAAACTCCTGCCATACCGTTGGAGGGGCATTCTCACCTCTGGACAATTCCCAAGACTCGTACCAGTTAACTGCAACATCTCGGAGTCAATAAGAAGCTAGCTCAACTGACTCAGTCTCAGTGGCCTTCATTACCTGTAACGTTCTCTATACTCTATCAATAAATACCCGAGGGTCCTCATTCAGGTCTGCTCCAGTGAATACTGGAGGGTCTAAATTAATAAAGTCAAGAAACCTCGCGCTTCCTGACGCCGAGCCTGTGCGGCTACTAATCGGGTCAATAACTGAACAACATCTCTCATCTCCTGACCTGGCGTATCCTACTAAGGTGATGAATGTATAGGGGCGGGTGCTGGAGCTGGTGCCCTTTGGAACTCTTCTGGAAAAGGCGGGGTATGTGAAGTCTGAGATGGAACCTCACCATGAGATTCTCCCTGAGCCCTGGTAACTCGTGGTGCTCAACTAGTAGTCTTACCAGCCACGGACTTTCCCTTCTGGGTAGCCGTACTCTTTGGAGGCATTGCTAAAAATATAACATATCGTTAGGAACAAGAATTCTTGTATTGCACGATCTTGAGATAAAAAGAGAGGATAACATCCTATATGTCCTGTAGCCTCTTGTTTATAAGTGTGGTGCACGATACACCCATAAACAAGACTCTACTAGACACAGTATGTAGACAACCCTAGGACAGAACTGCTCTGATACCACTTTTGTCACGACCCAAACCGATGGGCCGCGATGGGCGCCTGAGTCTTACCTGTCAAACACCCCTAAGAATGTGTCTAAAATATGAAACTGAATAACATCTGTTGCATTACAAAATTAACCTACGTGAAAGAAGCCTGCCATCAAGGAATATGTACGTATACAGGCAGAATATAGTGGGCGAGCCGACAAGGCTGCTATAGACAACTATACATCAAAAACTAAAAGCCGACAAGGCCACATACAACCCAACTAGACATACTGTCTACAGACCTCTAACAGAAATATAGCTGTACAAAGACGGGACTGAGCCACATCATACTCATACATATATATGCACAAACGTATCATACCAATATCAAAAGCAGCTCCGGATCAAATGGAGCACGCCAACTCTCGCTGATCAGGGATCCTAAGAATGGGGACTGTCAGCTTGCCTACCTGCACCTGCGGGCATGAAACACAGGCCCCGTGAAATAGGGCGTCAGTACGAAAAATGTACTGAGTATGTAAGGCATGGAAATTAGTTTGTAAAAGACATAGATGAAGCATGGAATACTGAAACACATTTTTAAATTTGAATAACTTTGTAAATACTGAAATTGACACGTGCGTGTAAATGTCATGCCATGCATAGGCATGGTGTACATAATATCATCAAGCCACTGGGGGCATCCCATCATATCATCTCGGCCACTGTGGGCAATATCATCAACATATACCAGCTGATCAGGTGATGGTGCGTATATAACACTATAACCTTTTCCATATACATATATATACATACATATATACGCGTATATAATGCCGTTTGAATACATACATATATACGCGTATATAACGCTGTTTGAATCATATTTTAGCCACTGTAGGCAATATCATCATCATATGCCAACTGATCAGGTGGTGATGCGTATATAACGCCGTAACCTTTTCCCATATCCCATATACATATATTTACATATATACGCGTATATAATGCCATCTGGTCATGGGTCAATGCACATGTACGAAATGCATGAAAAATACGTAATAATCTCAATATTCCTTCCGGATAAATTTTTCCACTGCGTATTATTTTGAGACCCATGAACAGAAGAAAATAATAATTCTCATGGGGAATCAAGAATATAGACACCCCTACTATTTCTATGAATAGAATAATTTATAGAAACCGTGTATTTTCTCGTTTCTTTCGTATAATCTAGACCCTGCCAAAAGAAAGAAGGGAGGGTCTTAACATACCTGTTTCTTGAATTATTTGAACGAATCTGCTTCTGTGAAATCAGGATGAAATTACACTTGGATTGAAATGAAACTTTTTTGCTTCTAAGGTTTCATGAGCCAAGAATGGATTTAAGCCCAAATTTGTTCTAACATTTTTGAAAATTGCTTTCAAGCTTTTGTTTCTAGCATGTTTTGGCTTGGATTTCTTTTGAAATCTCACTTGAAACTTTGGCAAGAATTTGGACGAAAGTATTTTCTGTTTCAAGATTCTTGGCTTCATGCCAAATACTTGAATTGATTTGGTTTCCTTGGTTTCTAATGTCCTTAGGACTTAACTCTTAAGCCAAAGATATGAATTGAGACTAAAGAAATGAAATGAAGCTAATTTTGGCAAGAATTGAATAAGATGTCATTAAGTCATGGTTATGTCCTTCATATGTAGCCACCTATATTTATGAATGCTTAGTCATTTCTAAGCTTTGTGGCTTCTTGCCACATTGGGTGGGGTAGTTTATTAATTTTTCTTATCCACTTATTAGTTAACTGGGTAATGTTCCGTTACCCGGTAATTAACCAACTACCCACATAATTTAAAAATTACCCCAAATTACTTAAAATTCTATTTATTTTTAAAAATACTTCATATATACTTTATATATTATACTACCGTGGTCACATGGTACCTTGCATGGTACTAGTTTATAATTTTTGGGTATTATCGCTCGACCCGTATTTTATTCCAAATTGTCCACTTTCAACGAAACTCGTTTTCGTTAATCCGCGTACCCCTTTATACCTCATAACACTTATTTATTGCTTGTTAATACGTTAACGTCAAGATGATCTCATCTCCGATTCTACGCCAGTTGACCGAAGATGAAGCTTTTAATGTACGAAAATGCGAGATGTAATAGTTTCTGACACCAAAAACGATCCGATGCCCACTCCTTTAAAATTTGCAGCGCCATCGAAGAACATCCTCCAACCGTCATATGCTTCGATAATGTCTTCTCCTACGAATGATACTTCTTCATTAGGAAAATAGTTTTCAAGGGTTCGTATTCTCCTTCCACCAGATTTTCAGTAAGGTGATTTGCCAATGTTTGTCCCTTGACCGCTTTTTGAGTTACATATATGATATCGAACTCACTTAGCAGTATCTGCCATTTGGCCAACTTTCCAGTCGGCATGGGTTTCTGGAATATGTACTTTAGTGGATCCATCCTGGATATTAGGTAGGTAGTGTAGGCACAGAAGTAATGCCTCAATTTCTGGGCTGTTTAGGTCAAAGAATAGCAAGTGCGTTCAAGCAAAGAATACCGTGCTTCGTAAGGTGTCAACTTCTTACTCAAGTAATATATGGCTTGATCTTTCCTTCCTGTCTCGTCATGTTGTCCCAAAACACATCCGAAGGCTCCATCTAATACAGATAGATAGAGTAGCAAAGGTCATCCTAGTTCTGGCGGGACTAGAACTGGTGGTGTGGACAAGTACTCTTTGATTTTGTTGAAAGCTTTCTGACAATCCTCGGTCCAGCTTGTTTTGGCATCCTTTCCTAGCATCTTGAAGATGGGTTCACATATGATTGTGGACTGTGCTATGAAGCGACTAATATAGTTGAGACGCCCTAAGAAGCTCATCACATCCTTTTTGCTCTTAGGTGGTGGTAGCTCCTGAATAGCTTTGACTTTAGACGGATCCAGTTCGATCCCTCGATGACTGACGATGAATCCTAATAATTTTCCTGCGGGAACCCCGAATGCACACTTTGCAGGGTTCAATTTCAAATTGTACCTCCTTATCCTATTGATGAACTTCCTCAAATCTGCTATGTGATCTGTGGCCCTTTTGGATTTGATAATGACATCGTCCACATACACCTCTATTTCCTTGTGTATCACATCATGGAAGATGGTTGTCATGACTCTCATGTAAGTGGCCCCAGCATTTTTCAGACCGAATGGCATCATCTTGTAATAATATACACCCCATGGTGTAATAAAAGCTGTTTTCTCTGCATCTTCTTCATCCATCTAAATCTGATGATAACCTGCGAAGCAATCTACAAACGATTGGAGTTCATGCCTGGCGCAATTATCAATCAGGATGTGTATATTTGATAGTGGGAAATCGTCCTTGGGATTTGCTCTGTTTAAATCCTGATAGTCAACACATACCCTGCCCTTCCCATCTTTCTTCGGAACTGGCACAATGTTAGCTAACCAGGTTAGGTACTCAACCACCCTAAGAACTTTGGTTTTGATATGCTTGGTAACTTCCTCCTTGATTTTCCGGCTCAAGTCTGGTTTGAACTTTCTAAGTTTCTATTTTATTGGCGGACACATGGGATTAGTAGGCAACTTGTGAGCCACTATGGAAGTGCTCAAACCGGTCATGTCATCATATGACCATGCGAAGATGTCCTCATATTCCTTTAGGAAACGAATGTACTCTTTCTTCTCTGTTTGTGACAAGTGAATGCTGATGCGGGTATCCTTGACGGTCTCGGCATCTCCTAAATGTACTGCGTCAGTCTCGTCTAGATTGGACTTAGGCTTATTTTCAAAATTTTCAACCTCGCTGACGATTTCCTCGGGTATCTCATCTTCTTCCTATGAATCACTATTCTTATGTTGCGTTGCCTCATTATATGTCACAGTCACTGGTTCATCAAGAAAAGTAATAATAATGTTGTGGAAAGAAAAAAGTGTGAAGATAGTAGTGAATAATAAAGAACAAATGCATTTGATTAAAACTTGAAAAATTGTTCAGACAGAGCACGACTCGATGAATCGAGCATTTATTTTGAAATAAGTAAAGATTAAAACAAAACTACAGAAAATTTAAATGCCTAGAACGGCTATAGAAGTAAATTCTGCCAAGCTACCCAGGGACTCAGCGGGCTCGGGATGGTGTGGCGGTCCAGTTTCTAAGAACAACTCCCTTCACCATAGTCTGAATAGTGGGGCGTTCTTCCTCCTCCTCCTCCTCCTCAATTATGGCACCGTAGTCCATGTCCTCATCCTCCAAGAACAAATTCTTCAACCCAGCGAGTACTTCTTCCTCTGCAGTTCCCCCTATTGTGTCAGCCTAATGAAAAACATATTCCAAACGTGGCATCGGTTGCTCAAGAGGGTAATATGGTCCACGCCAAGGAGGCGACCAATCATTGTACTCTTTCCATGTATATTGGTATCCGAGCCCAAAAGTGGTACCATGATTTTTTAGCTGTATTGGTTTGGTGATACCTTGTAGGTTCTTTCCCAATCCTTTGCCGGGTTCATATCCGGACTATACTAGTATGCTTTCTATTTTGTTACTCCACCACTTATCCTTCTCTATGGCATTGACCCGTTTGATGTGATGATAGGTTTTCCCTCCTAGCCTTCTTCTATGTCCAATGGCTGGGATGGTTTGACTAGTGTAGATGGGGTTACTTCCATCTCCGTGAATGATTACTTCCTGGCGGTTCCATTCAAACTTCACGGCTTGATGTAGTGTGGAAGGCACGGCTCCAGCAGCATGGATCCAGGGTCGGCCCAACAGAAGATTATATGAGGCTGGTATGTCAAGCACTTGGAATTCAACGTCAATCCAAGTCGGCCCCATCTGCAATCAAAGGTTAATTTCCCCGATCGTGGCCCTCTGGGACCCATCGAAAGCCTTCACATTCATGCTTCCTACCCGTATCTCGTGGAAACCTTTGTCCAACCTCTTCAGAGTGTCCAATGGACAAATATTTAGGCTTGAACCCCCATCAACCAGGACCTTGGCAATGAACTTGTCTTCAAATTGCACTGTGATATGCAATGCTCGATTGTGATTCAAACCCTCGGGCGGTAGCTCATCTTCATGGAAGATAATCTTATGGATCTCCAGCACTTGCCCAACCATGTTGGCCATTTCTCCACCAGTGATGTTATTGGGTACATAAGCCTTGCTCAGTACTTTTATCAAAGCATTCTTGTGTGCCTCTGAATTCTACAATAGTTACAGGATAGATATCTGCGCAACGACTTTGTTCAGAGGGACAATAACATAGTATTATTTTGCCTGCACTTTCCTCCACATGTCATCTGGCCTAGTCTCAATGATAGGCTGCCTAGTACTGGCCTCCTTACTTGAACCTCCCAGGTATTCAGGTGTATAGACTCTTCCAGTTCTAGTCATCCCTTGTGCAGCATTAGATTCCTCTACCTTGGATTTCCCTTTTCGCCGAGCCTCGGAAATATAATCCCATGGTATTTCTTTCGAGTTAAATGGGGGTGTGGTTGATACTGTCATAGTAAAAGGTGTGACCGCTTCTACTTCAAATGGAGCGGAGGTGGCTGCGGGCGGAGCCACTTCCAGCTCGAATGGGACTGATGCAGTTACCTCAACATCAATTGGTGCCTGAGTCTGAACCACAATAGGAGTGACTGTGACTGCAACCTTAAAGTCATAGCCTTCTCGAATAAGCCCGATCGACCCCTTGGGGTCCCATTCTTCATTTGTCTCTATCACATGTACACCATCACCTCTATGATCAGGGAGGGGATCATTGCGGACATTAGGTGGGGCTTCCTTTGCTTGTATGACCTTGTAGTCAATCAGTGTCTGGATCTTGTCCTTCAACGTTCGACACTCAGTAGTGGTGTGTCCTTTCTTACCGGAATGGTACATACAAGTTTTGTTCGGATTGACCCATTGGGATGGATTTTCTAATGCCACAGCGGGAACAGAAGTGATGTAACTTGCGGCTTTTAACCTTTCATATAGTTGGTAGATTGGCTCAGCAATGGCGGTGTATTGTATGGGTGGCTTGCGGTCGAAGTTGGGTCTTGGTCTTGGATAGTTTTGGTGAGCTGGTGGTGATTGGAAGTGGGATGATTGGTAGTTATAAGTGTGATGGATAGTGGCTGGTTAGGAATATCTGGGAGATGAAGGCTAATATGTAGGTGGTGATGCTTGGTATGTGGGTGGAGGTATTTGATATGTGGGTGGAGGTGTTTGATATGGAGGTGGATGTGTTTGATATGGAGGTGAAGGTGTTTGATATGAAGGTGGAGGTGTTTGATAGGTAAGTGGAGATTTTGGGCCCTGGGCCACCATTACATTCCCAACATCTCTCTTCTTCGATATGCCACCTGATTGTAGTGCCTTATTCGTGGCTTGCAGTGCCTCAAAGTTCGTTACCATCCCACTCTTGATTCCTTTCTTGATTCTTTCTCCGAGTATGATAATGTTAGAGAACTTGTGATTTTTGATAACCATCAACCTCTCATAATATTGTGGATCCTGTGCCTTGACGAAGAATTTATTCATCTGTTCTTCATCCAAAGAGGGCTTGACTTTGGCCGCTTATGACCTCCAACGAGTAGCGTATTCTCGGAAAGTCTCAATAGGTTTCTTCTTAAGATTCTGAGTGTAGAAGATATCCGGTGCATTCTCTGTATTGAACCTGAACTGGTCCATGAAATTCGATGCCATACTTACCTAATTGGACCATTTCTTGGGATTTTGGCTGATATACCAAGACAAGGCATCCCCAGTAAGGCTCCTAATAAAGAGCTTCATTCAGATCTTTTCATCTTTCCCGACCCCGACGAGCTTGTCACAATAGGTCCTTAGATGAACCCTGGGATCACCTGTACCATCGAACATTTCGAACTTGGGAGGTTTGTACCCCTATGTCAGTTTGACATCCGGCTGTATGCACAGATCTTTATAGTTCAAACCTTCTATCCCTCTATCGTTTTCAACACCTTGAACTCGGCTTGTTAACTTCTTGAGTTCTTCAGCCATGTTTTTAATGAGTAGGTCCTTCTCGGAGGATTCCGGTGCATAGGAGATTGGTTGGGTAGAATGAGGTATAGTTTCCGCATATATGGGGTTGCTTTGATGGGTGCCAGGAACTTGGGTGTAGTGATGGTTGTTGGTAGAGTTTTTTGGATCGAGAATGGGTTGTGGTGTGTTTTGGGGAGTGTGGTACGTGGTGGTTGGTGGGGTACTGAATTGGTTGATGATGATATTGTGGTGGAGTTGGTATTGGCAGTGGATTGATATTTTGGGGTGGAGTTGCGTATTAATTTGGTGCGGTAGGATTTTGTGGCTGTTGGTTTTATGTGTTCTGAGGAGGTGTTGGGTTCTTCATGTTTTGTTCGTTGATGTCAAGAACATTCAGGGTAAGTGACAGGTTTGCCAAGTTACAAACCTACTCAAGTTCTCCTTGCAGTTCCTGTATCTTTTATTCAAGTCTCAAGACTAGATCATTTGGGGCCGAAGTACTACGGTCATCTGAAGTCTCTATGTTCTCAATATTTTCCTTTCGGATTCCACTTAAGTCATCCATCTTTGTTTTTCCTCTACCTTTTGTGTTGCTTGGAGGAGGAGGTGGAGGGCCTCTGGATCTAGTATGATACGCCGATAAGGCTAGTATGTGTGAACCAACCTAAGGGGATGAGAATAACAATAAAAGTAAGCAAAAACAAAAAGGTAACAAGTCAGTGAGGATCCTGAAACATTTGCAGTATTTAAACACATATTGCAGAAATATAAATTCGTGTCCTACTTTTGGGAACCTCGTTGTGCCCGAGGTGGGCCTAGTAACAAATAAACTTGGAGAACTTTTAATGCCAATAAATGCTTCATTTCATAATATAAAAATAGATAAATTCCAAACAACACTAAGATAATAATAAACTAAGTCACTATTGGCACTTGGCCTTATTACATTTTTAGGAAAAGCAAGTAAATATACCCTATTTGGTCCTAGAAAGACCTTCCCCTTATTCGATCTTCCGGACTCCATCATATAGATCCCCCATCTCTCGCAATCCCATCAGCAAGTAGGCTCTGGCCAGATGTCCTCATTCAGCTCCTTCAGCGTTCTAGCAATTTTCAATCCTCTTTATGACTTTGCCTTCCAGCTCCACTATTCTTCGCTCCAAATATTCCAGTCTCCGGTTGGAAGTGTTTTCCATCTCTTTCCACTCCTCGATCAACCTCACATTCCTCTCATGTATTTCTCGATGCTTATTCTCAGAGTTGTGGACCCTCTTGCGCAGCCTATTGTATTTGACTTGAGCTTCAGCTTCCTCATCTATGATTTTGTTCCCTCGATCGGTCCCTGGTGTCACTATTCCTTTCAGATTGTCCTCTAACCATGCAGAGTAGAGAGGCTCGCACCCTGCATGATACCTGTCTGGCTCAACGGTGCTTTTATCTACAATAATTTTGCAGTGCCACATGTGCTGAGCCTAGCACTTGTAAGGGACGTTGTCCTCTTGGAAATTTGCCCTAAAATGACTCATCTTGACAACCCTTGGTACAACCTATTTTCTGCATGCTTGCCTTATAACTTGCATAGGGACATATGGGTACCCTCTCAACCCGATCAGCACCAAGTGCGGAGCATCCCTGGACCTGATAATAAACTCGTCTATTGGGAACCATTCAAACATTCACTACACTTGTTCCTCGGTCAGATTGTCGAAGAACTCTACCCATTCTCTGGCGCTTTCCAGCTGAGCAAATATGTCTGGAATGTAAGTCATCTGCTTAGGGTGATGGAGGGTAATATGGTCGTTCCAAGCCCTTCGCGGAAATTCTTGACGATAGCGACCCTTTTGGAAATGCTCCAGCAACCATAACTACAGCAACAAATTACAACCCTCAAAATGCTTGACCCCTCTTTGACAGCGTTCCAGAGCACTGTAGATGTTGGTTATGATCATGGGGACTATGTTTATCCATTAATCACTTCCATCAGAGTCTTGGCGACCATGACCAACCTAGTGTGGATTCTTCCCTTTTTCATTGGGAATACTATCAGGACTAGAAAGCACACAATGAATACGAATACTTTGCGGTGGATGTGACCCAGAGAAGTGAGAGAGATCTCATTATGGTAGGTGCTGAAAGACTTGCTATGGCCATACCTCTCATACATATATTCGAAAGGTATGTAGGATTCCTTCAAGCACACTATGTCGATATTCTTCTTCAGCCCCATCATCTTCAAAAATCCCCTGCCAGTACGATTTTCTGGTACCAATAGCCCAGGACTGTCCCAAGTCAATCCCGCAAGCCCTCCAATTTCCTCTAGAAGTGGTGTCATTTCTATGTCACCGAAACAAAATACAACTCTTTCACTATCTCGGAATAAAGTGGCAGCCTCGATCAGTTTGTTGTTTGGCTCAATATCTAGCAGGGAAGGCAGGTTACCCAGGTATTTTCTCACATGTTTCTTGTCGCTTGAGGAAAGGTCTTCCCACCAATCTAGCAGCAATGGTTGGATGTTGCTAACCATACCGAATCTGGAGACCTCGTGCCTCATTTTCTGTAAAATAAAAGGGTTAGACCTTACCCCCACCGGACTCGACTATTTATACATTTATGGTCAACATATCGGCATTTAGTTCTCCAAATTAATGCATAGAACGTGGTTGCATCCGTTGGGATTATGGAAAACCCGATGGACTTTGGATAAGGCTTATCTTAAAGGACTATTATATGGACAACATAACTGATCCGACTAGGTTTGACCATGATACATGCATAATTTTAACCAACGTAAGGTTTCTATGGGGTTTTAGACTGGTACCCTCAAGCGTACAACTCGAGGGGAAAGGCACGGAACCGTCGACTGCACCGCTGATCGACTATTTTTACCGCAAATAAGCCTTTTCGAATTTAAGGGTAGTAAATAGGAAGAGCACAACCACTCATTAAAGCGTTGCTATAGGTTTTGATACGCATGAGTGGAATATGATGCAGTGCATGATTTATGTAGTAATTAATAACATGTAGTCAAGTATTTTCACGTAGGAAAAATAAATACAACATTTAAATAATTGAAAGACAGTTACAGGAAGAGAAAACAAAGAGACAAGTCAGTTTCAGGGATAAAGAACCATAAATGCTTAAAAGATAGACAGTTAAATTCAAATAAGGGAGAAAGGTACGGGATAGAGCATGCTTGGACTAATTTGTAAAAAGATAAGTTTGTTATGGTAAGAGCCTAAAAGGTATCACCAACAGAGTCGCCATACTGTCGCGCCCCCTTTTTTCCCTCCGCGGAGAGAAGTCCGGGTTCCGACGTTCATGGGGGGGTAATAACTCATTTTCTTTTGGGAATTGTGTATTTGAAGAGTTATCATCTAACGAGTTATGGTGCGTTAGGACACCTACAGTGATTAACTCTTGGGTTGGCTTGCATTACTAGCGATTAGGGTAAGGGCTCGAAATGACCTCTAGGGGAAGGTGTTAGGCACCCCTCGCGGTCCACAAATGTGGGTCCCGACCAAACTTATATTTATGAATTAGTCCATTAACAAATAAATAGTTGAATCAAATAGTTTACAAGTAAAGCACGTTGTATAACTCAAATGGTAAGATAAAGATTTTGAACAAGTTGTACAAAACAAAGTTTTAAAAAAAGGGTTTTGGGAAAAGGAGGAATCCTAGGTTGGTTAGCCTATATGATCACCCCACACAAATGTTCGGTAAACACTTCTCAATAAGGGACTACACATGACATTAGCGTGTAGTCATCATATCCAATATCTACCCTTCCCACCCCCTTAGTGGTCATTAAAATGAGTGTTGGTTAGCGATCTCTATTGCGTGCTGTTAGCCGCCCCTTCTTAATGGTCCTAGATGAATTTTAGAACCTCTACCTATAGGTAGTTCTAGACAGACCCCTTAAGGTTTTAAAGGTGAAAATACTAAGGCGACAGGAAATAATAATTAGGACTTTAGCATATAGGACAAAAAGAAGCAATTAAAGGCTCACACAGCACGACTCGAACACAAATAAGGGCCTTTTATTAAATAGTATCCTAAGGCATGATATCTAAGTGAATGTCAAGACATAGAAGATAGGCAATTTGTTTTAAAACCCAGAAGTAATGGCCCTATCAGTTTGCCTACTGATTTTTAAATCCTGTTAAAAATTAGAAAGACATTAAGTTACAGAAACAGTTTCAGAGTTGCAAGATTTTGAAAACACCCAATAGGCTTGCCTACACAGAATACTGATAACTACATTTTATATTAAATTAAGGCAGATTTTAAAACATACTCTTGAATCCCTATAGGCATGCTGTCTAATAATAGATTAAGGAAGTTTTTGAAAGAACTTGTTTCAGGGAAAATAAACCATTAATCAAACCAATTTCGAAGTGAACTAATCGTAGGCTGGATTGATTTACTAAACTAGTTTGAATTTATAGGCATAATTTCTGGTGTTGTTCCCTATAGGCATGATATATAGTTGTTTAACACTGATATTTAGAAACTGGTAGGCATGATGAAAAACACATGTAAGCACTTGTTATAATAGAAGTTGAATTGGTTTATATCCTATAGACATGGTATCTACTTGTGAAATTGATTTTAAGACCTATAAACATGATTTCTATTATTGCAACCACTTGAGACCTATAGGCATAACTTCTAACATAGTAACATGGTATAGCAAAAATATGAAGTCTTATAGGCAAGGTTTCTACCCGTATTACCCCGCAAATATGTAACTACCCACCCTTTTTCACTAGTTACCCTAATATTTGTTTACAAATTATTACAGGCCATATGAATGAATTACATAAGTAGATAAGAAAATAAAAAGTTATTCTATAGGGAGCCTATCTTGCCCAGATTTCCAAAGCCTCCAATAGCCTCAAATGCCCAAATTACATAGACAGTATCATTGTCTAGGTGCAGCAAAGTTTCCTAATGATCTCAAGGATTTCGGGCAGTGCTTACACCTAGACTTGGTAACCAAATTGAGTAAGTGCTGTGTGGAAGGGCCTGCCTCAGTGTGCCAGAGTTCAGAGGGTTCTCAAGAGGATCCCAAGGCAGTACACACACTGGAGGGGGCAGAACCTAGTGACTTAGGAGTAGAGTGAGAGTGCTTGACACAGTTTGAAAGGTTTTACTGGGAAAACAGTATTAAAAGAGATTTGCTGGAAATAGTTTATGGAGTAAAAGAGGGAGTCATACAGTAAAACAACTTTGAAAAGAGAGAGTTATATGATTAGACAACAGTAAATCAAACATGGAGTCCAAAACCACATCAGCAATACTCACAGGACCAAAACAGAAGGAACAAACCTACACATAGGGGTGATGGGGATTGGGGATACATAAAGCACATGATTGTAAACACATAACATGCAAAGGTCTTAGGAATTGGTACATACATGCTCAGACACAACTGATTAGACATAGTCATAGAATCAGCAATGCTTAAGGGGGTTCAGTATAGGATCAACATGATGTAAGATCAATCCCAGAACCATACAAGTTTAGGAGTGCAGACTACTTCACAAGGAAACTCATACTAGAAACCAGCTAGAGCAAAATCACATGGAGATATACTACATAGGGGGGAGGGGGTAATATGTTCATACAGATCCTAAGAAAAAGGAATACATAACATGCTAATCATGTAATCATATTAACTGCAAGTTTCACAGCAAAACCATAAGTAAAAAAGCAATCTAGAAACATGATGAACTGAAGCAATAAAAGAACCATATTGCTTTTGGAACTTGAATTGAAATTAGAACATACAAGTAAAGAAGATAGTAAACAAAAGTAAAGGAGCAGGAGAGCACAATAGTTAGCCTTGGCTTGTAGCCGGCTAACTCAGAATAATAGCAAGTAGCACAAAAGAGAGAGCAGAAAGTTTAAGTGTGAGAGAGAGAGCTTTTGAACCAAAATGTTCGTGTCTTTGTGTTAATAAGAGAGTGTGTATATATAGTAGTTCAAAAATTAGATAAATTAAGGCAAGAATCATAGTAGCATAGTAATTATGGAACTGAATACTAATCAAAATCACACCAATGCAAGTACTCCTTTAATTAAGGGGTAATCAGCCAACAGTAATAGGCAGAAATGATTAAGGAAAGAAAACAAGTAGAGTCTAAGGTATAAAATAGACAATTAGGGGTAAGTACATAGGGGTTTAATTAAGGAAACAACTAATGAAGAATTAGTAAAATACTCGGTTAACCAAATAAGACAAGAAAACTAATATAGTTGCAGAATATGGAAATAATCGAAAATCAACATATAGTAAATCATGGAATTAAGGATTCAAAATTACTGGTTTTAAGGAGAGTAACATGGGTTACCATGAATAAGCAAGTAAACAAGTTAAAACAGGAGAATCGAAAGTCTAAAGGGAAGATTTCAAATCAAGCCCAGAAACAAGGAGTTCAGAGTCAATCAAGGAGAAAGTTTTAGCATATAAAAAGAGTGAGATAGGAGTAACCAAACACAGCAAGAAAAGAGGCAAGTATTGACCAGTCAAGATGAACACGAACACATAGAGGTCATAAAAACTCAGTAAGAACATAATCTAAGTAAGATAATCACATAAACTCAGACAAGAAACGAGCAGTCATGCTAATACACAGAACCAAACGAAGAAATCTAGAAGGTATTTATAGGAAAATTATAAAAACCTTATGCATGCTTATATATGCATATATATGCTATTTTGAAGGTATTTATGCATATAAAAAATATAGAAAAAAATAGGGTATCAACATCCGGCATCTGCTAAACTCAGATTTCCCTGCACCAACAACATGGCAGAATATGAAGCGTGCATACTAGGACTCAACATGGAAATCGACATGAATATTCAGGAGCTGCTGGTAATCGGTGATTTAGATTTTCTCGTGCACCAGGTACAAGGAGAATGGGCCACCAAAAATTCCAATATATTGCCATATCTGCACCATGTGCAGGAATTGAGAAAGAGGTTCACGAAGATAGAGTTCTGACATGTGCCCAAAATTCAGAATGAGTTTGTCGATGCATTGGCAACTTTGTCATCCATGATACAACATCCAGATAAGAATTTCATTGATCCCATCCCAGTGAGAATCCATAAGCAAACGGCTTACTATGCTCACGTCGAGGAAGAGACGGACGGAAAGCCTTAGTTCCATGACATTAAGAAGTATTTGGCGAAAGGGGAATATCTGGAGCATGCGAACCACACTCAGATACACACACTCCGGAGATTGTCCAATCACTTTTTCCACAGCGGAGAAACTTGTACAGGAGAACTCCCTATTTGGGATTGCTAAGATGTGTCAACGCAAAAGAAGCTTCTAAACTACTTGAGGACGTACATGCTGGGACCTGTGGCCTGCACATGAATGGTTTTATCTTGGCTAAGAAGATACTTAGGGCCGGTTACTTTTGGATGACAATGGAGACAGATTGCGTCCAGTATGTCCGCAAATGCCACCAATGCCAAGTGCACGCCGATATGATAAAGGTGCCGCCAAATAAGCTCAATGCCACAAGTTCACCTTGTGCATTCGCCGCCTGGAGAATACATGTCATCGGTCCTATCGAGCCCACAATTTCAAACGAGCACAAGTTTATTCTAGTAGCCATTGATTACTTCACAAAATGGGTAGAGGCTGCGTCTTACAAAGCCGTAACCAAGAAAGTCGTCGTAGACTTTGTCAAAAATCGTATTGTTTGCCGATTTAGAGTACCCCAGTCCATTGTTACCGATAATACCGCCAATCTCAACAGTGATATGATGAAAGCCATGTGTGAGACTTTCAAAATGAAGCACTAGAATTCCATAGCCTATAGACCTCAGATGAATGGAGCCGTAGAAGTCACCAACAAAAACATCAAGAATATACTAAGGAAGATGGTAGAAAACTACAAATAATGGCACGAGAAGCTACCTTTCTCTTTGTTGGGATAGCGTACTACAATTCGCACATCAACCAGGGCAACTCCTTACATGCTGGTCTATGGTACCAAAGCGGTCATCCCAGCCGAGGTAGAGATTCCTTCTTTAAGGATTATATAGGAAGTTGAACTCAGCGATGCAGAATAGATAAGGAGCCAATATGAACAATTGGCCCTCATAGATAGAAAAATGATGAACGCAGTATGTCACGGTCAACTTTACCAAAACAGAATGCCTAGGGCTTCCAATAAAAGAGTCAAACCAAGGCAATTTGCACCAGGATAGCTGGTACTGAAGAAGATATTCCCACATCAAGATAAAGCCAAAGGGAAATTCTCTTCCAATTGGCAAGGTCCCTACATGGTTCACAATGTGCTAACATGTGGAGCATTCATACTTGTAGAGATGGATGGAAAATCTGGCCAAAACCAATCAATTCAGACACAGTCAAAATATACTATGCTTAGACTATTTACATTTCTTCATCTGATGTAATTGAACTATGCTTGACCTGATTCCCGTTTAAGAGGGGATACGTAGGCAGCCTTGTGGGTTCGGTCATATCATAATAAAATTTCCATTTCCCCCAAGATCAAAAATGAGACCCTCAAAATTCTAGAGCAAGTCCAACCAATGCCAACATATGCCAGACGGTCAGATATCAGTTAAGAAACTGGGGAAGAATTTTGAGAAGGATTCTCAAAATTCCGAAGAAGGGTCAACGAGTTCGTTTCCCACAAACAGCCGAAGGATCATATACCAAACTATGGCAGAATTTTGAGGAGGACCCTCAAAATTCTAACATGAGAAAACTGCAACGTCTCTGAAATGTGTTACAGTCACTAGTTCATCTAAAAAATTACTTGATCTTTCAATATGTCTCTAATATGACTCTATTTTTATCAATAATTGCATATTTTCGAAAACACTATTTCTGTAATAGTCAGGTACCCAGGGAAACTCAAATGAGGCCTCTAGAATGGAACAAAGCAATTTCCGCAGACAGAAGCACGAACCAACCTCCCCTCACAAAACATACAATTTTTCTTTAAACGCAAGAACATTTGACGCAGTGATAACATTCGCAAACATGCATATGCAAAGCAAAATCACTATCAAACAGGCCATCGGACACCGAATATATCTCTAGCTAAGAAATATACTACTCTTATTTGCTATCGCTCTTTGCATGGGACTAAGCCCTGTCCTGCATACTTGCATGAGGCTAATCCTTGCCTCCATATTTGCATGAGGATAATCCTTGCCTCCCTGTTTGCATGAGGCTAATCCCTGCCTCCATATTTGCTTGAGGCTAATCCCTGCCTCCATATTTGCATGAGGCTAATCCCTACCTTGATGACCTGCATGAGGTAATCCTTGCCTCCATATTTGCATGAGGCTAATTCTTGCCTCCATATTTGCATGAGGCTAATCCTTGCCTCCATATTTTCATGAGAATAATCTTTGCCTCCATATTTGCATGAGGCTAATCCTTGCCTCCATATCTGCATGAGGCTAATCTCTGCCTCCATATTTGTATGAGGCTAATACTTGTCTCTATACCTGCACGAGGATAATCCTTGCCCTCATATTTGCATGAGGCTAATCCCTGCCTCCATACCTGCACAAGGCTAATCCTTGCCTCCATATTTGCATATGTCTAATCCCTGCCTCCATACCTGCATGAGGATAATCTGTGCCTCCATATCTGCATGAGGCTAATCCCTGCCTCCATATTTGCATGAGGCTAATCCTTGCCTCCATACATGCATGAGGCTAATACTTGCCTCCATATTTGCATGAGGCTAATCCTTACCTTCACATCTGTATGAGGCTAATCCTTGCCTCTACATTTTCATGGGGGCTAAGCATTGTCCCTCCTTGCATAAATATCAATCTATTCAGGTACTATCTATTTGTTTTTCGATTGGGCTAAGCTCTGCCCTTCATTTCACAAGACTAAGCCTTGTCTTGGTAACATTATATTATTGCATCTTATGGGCTGAAATATTGCTAACCTATCCAAAGGCGTCATAGTCTAAAAGGCATCATCCTCATAACTGGAAGACACCATGCCATGGCCTGAGGATCTCTCGAATTCGCATATCATTATTCAAAGACGTCATGGTTCGGAGGCATAATTTTCATAGCCCGAGAACATCATTTCATGGCCTACGAATCCCTCACTAAACAATTCATGTATGGGACATCATGGTCCGAGGACGTCATCCTTAACCGTCCGAAGATAATTTTCATGGTCCAAAGGGAATCTGTATCATGTTTAAATTTTCGCACAAATACATGTCTGTAGCATCTCTTCATCTGCAGGCGACCCGAGAGCAACCGCTGTCCTTGTAGAAGCGACCTCACTCCTGTTCCTTCAAACTATCTCAAACTTAGCCGTTCACCAAAACCGCTCTTGCATCTCGTGTCCGTTTAATGACTTCATCGGCATATTCCGTCAATGAATTCAGAACTACACATGGCCTGATTCCTATAAAACCAGGGATATCTAGGCAACTCAAAGACCGTAGTCCGGCCTCTATCTTTCAAAACATCCTATTCGGTCAAAATTGGCCATCATTTCTTTACCCGAAAACTCTTTCATCCTTCCCGGATAAAGAGGGGCAGCTGTTGATACCCAATTTTTCCCATAATATTTTCAAAACTATGCTTTGTCATCAACCAGTATTTCTTCATACAATTTTTGCATCTTTAAAACATTTTAATTAATTTATCCCATCATTTGTTTTTATAGAACAATCATTGATTGCATCACAAAATAGTTTTATAATAATTTTTATGGCTTAATTTTATCATTTTGCATTTTATATTAAGTTTCAATTATTGCAAAAATAGTCACATTTGTATTTTTATGATGCAATTGCAACTACTTTGCAATTATAGCCTATACATGCATTATTGCATTATTTTTTACCAGAAAATAGCATTTTATATTTTTAAAATATTAAGTGATTACTTCAAAATACTTCCATGCATGAAAGTCATTTTTTATAATTTATTAACCATTTTTTAAAATTGTTTTAGCAATTAATTACGTATTTAACAAATAGGCTCTTTTTCATTTGAAACCAACCCAATTAACTAGCCCAATTTTAACCCAAAATATACCCAGCCCAAACCCAGTATCTACCCGACCCACTTCTTGCCAAATCCCGGCCGTTGATCATTTTGATCAACGGTCTAGGTTCCCCCTTCCTAAAATAAACCAACCTATACCCCCCAAACCCTAATCATTCTAACACCCTCCCCCGCCGTCACCTAATCCCCTCCTCTCTCAAATGCTCTCAAGTCTAAAACCTAATCCACCCTCACCGGCACTCATCTATGGCCATTCATTGTGGTTTCTCACCACCTCCAGGCCTTTAACAGCCTCTCTTATGCTGGTATCATCATCTCTAGGGTCCTCAATGGACCAGGGTTGGTCTGTTTAAGCCTTTGGTCTTTGCTCGCCTATTTCAGGCTGTTCTAGTTCGATTTGAGTAAGATCTTCCTAAGTCTATGGATTTTCAAGCCTACTTCTTCACCTCTATGTTGTTCTTCTCGAAAGCCTAATTTTTACCCTATGAACTTCTCAGATCTGTACAAGATCTGAGATGGATCGAGCCTATTTCATATGATTTTTACAAGAACCTTCTGATTTTCCAATGGTTTTCCATTTTTTTCTAAACTAGGGTTTCCCGAAAATTTCTTTCTCCAAAACGCTTGATAATTTTGAGTGTTTAATCTTCTGTTTCTTATGTATTTTAACCGATTTCATAAGATTTGCTTTAACCCCAACTCGTTTATGCTAAAAACCCTAAATTTTTCGATATTTTGTTTGGATTCTAAGTTGTCTGGTTTACTTGTGTACTGGCTTTATCCTATGCTTTGGTTCCTATGATTGTTCTTTAGCCTGATTCGATGTCTTGTGATTTTTATCCTAATGTGCCTGTACTAAGGTTCTTGGTTCGACTTTTTATTGATTCTATGTGTCTATATTCATTTTTTTGCCTATTCATGGTAAACATATATTTTCACCCTTTAATCAGTGTTGATTTGAATTCCTGATTTATCAATCTGTTTCCTGACTATTCCTTTCTTGCCATATTTGAAAATTGTCTGTGATACTTGCTGACTCTTTGCATGATTCTTTCCTTAATTAAACCCTGACTCTCTATTCTGAAGTTCTTTGTTTTAATTTGAACTCCTTTCCTTAATAAGATCTCTGATTCTTACTTCTTTACTCGGTCTGAATGAACATGTTGCCTTAATTAGTTCCTGTCATTACCGTTGGTTGATTTTCCTTAATTAAGGGAGAAAACAATGTTGAATCTTCGTGTAATTGATTCTGAAATTCCTTGATTACTGATTGTTGATTGCTTTACCTTATTTGCTCTACTCTTGAGCTACTATATAAACTCCTTTTATTTTAACCTCTAGACACGAACACTAGTTCATCTACACTCTCACACTCTCAAAAGCTCTCTATTCTGTTCTGTTACTTGTAATTCTCACTAATCCAGCCGGCTGTAAGTCAAGGCTGGCTATTTGCACCATCTCTGCTCTATACTCTGTATTCTCTCCTTAACTGGTATGTCCTGATTCAATTCACAATCCAAAACTATGTGTTTTCTTTGTTGCTGCAGTTCATTAATTGTGATTTTTCTTTGTTGTTGTAGTTCATTCGTTGTGTTTTCCAGTTCTACTTGCTATTCTACTGTCATATGCTCAATGTGTAACCAACATGCTTAGATTACACTGCCTAATTACTGTTTAGCAGGCCTAATCCTGTTTTAGATAATTGCATGAATCCTAGTTGTTCACTAGTATGTCCAAGCTGCATTGTTTGTTTACTATCTCACCCAGCATGTCCAAATTCTCCTTGTTCTATATGTGATTAGTATTTCTAAAAGACTTTGAATGCTTCATGAAGTGCTTGTCTAATTTGTTCATCTAAGTCTTACCTACTCTAATTCACTGATGAGATCTTGTTAAGACATCTAGCCCTTTCAAAGATACTCTAGTTGTGTGTATTGGTCTTGTCTAAGACCTATGTGTTCTCAACATATTTTTGTAACTAACTTTTCAATTCCACAATTTCTTGAGGAATCAGTGTATTTGTTTGCTATTACTAAGATGTATTCGAGGTGTCTCCTACCCCTTTCTCCTTGTGTGAAGTCTGTTTGACAAAGTGTTTACTGAAGCTGTTCCGGGACTGGTTTTTTGATTTCAAGATATTCTTTTCATGCTTTTCCAACTACTGTTTTCCTCAAACTAGTATTGGTTTTCAAAAATCTTCTCACCCTTAAGACCCTTCTCTACACTATTAAAATTATGCACTCCCACTTACTCTTAGTTTATTAAGTCTTGCCCCTCTGGTATGTGTACTGCTTGGAGATCCCTGAGGTCTCCTTGAACTCTGACATATCAGGGATGGTACTTCCCCACTGCACATAAAGCAGTCCTTATTTGAGAAAGGTCAGGGTGTGAGTACTGCCCGGGATCCTTGAGGTCTTTAGGGAACTCTGACACACCTAGACAAGAAATTGGCTATGGAACATTGAGCACTTGAGACCACTGAAGGCTTGGAAATTACTTTGGGCTTACTTCAGGCTCCCTATAGTTTAATTTATATTTATAATTAAGTAATTCATTCAATTCTTAGTTTGTAATAATTAATTGTATACAAATATTGGGGTGACTAGTGAAAAGGGAGGGTAGTTATATATTGTGTGTAAAGTTGGGCAGATAACATGCCTATAGGGTTTATTTACATGTGCTGTGTTAGACAATATGCCTATAGGATTTCTTGGTTGAAATGAATTCTACCTGCTCCATTTCATATAATTAGATATCATGCCTATAGGCTATAAAGTCACTAAGGTTCAGTTTCCATTACAGCATATGTTCAAATTCATCTCCTTAGAGATCATGCCTATATGATCTAAAATCAGCTTTAATAGAAATCATGCCTATATGGATTTTGCTTTGGTCAAATAAATTCTGCTTGCTTCACCTTATATTTAATTAGAAATCATGCATGTAGGATCTAAAACCAGTTTAGTTAGACCTAAAATCAGTTTAACTTTAACTCATGTTTGTATATTCTGAATCAGTTTAATTAACTAACCTACTCATCTCTTCTACGCTGCATTAATTAACATCACTAGAAATCATGCCTATAGTATCCAAATGGACAGTTTAAAATTGTTTACTATTTTACCGCATTCCTGATCAATGATTAAATACCATGCTCATAGGACATCACTATTATACGCCTAGGCAAGCCTGTAGGGTGACTGAAATTCTACAAACTATAAAACTACGCCTTGTTATTCGAGACTGCTCATATTCAACAGGTTTAAAAAATTAGTAGGCAAATGGATTAAGTTCTTTTACACTTTGGTCTTAACTCAATATTGCATATTCTCTGCTCACTTAGATATCCTGTTCTAGAGTTCCTCTTGAATATCTGAAAACTGTTATTTGAGACGTGCACTTACTTGTTCTGTTTGTGGAGGTAAAATTTGAGCCAAGTGTTCCTTCTTTAATGCAGTCCTAATTGTTTTGGTTGACGCCTAGATTTTTCTCCTTTAAGTACCTTAGGATGGTCTAGAACTACCTAAATTAGCGGTCCTAAATAACTTCAGGGCCATAAGGAAGGAACGGGTAATGCATGCATAGGATATCTTTCAAGGCTTCTAGAACTCTTTAGGCTATGACCAAGAGGAGGGAATTGGGTAGTAAGGATATGATGACTACGCGCTAATGTCACGTGTAGCTCCTCACTGAGGAGTGATTACTGGGCATTGTGTGGGTATGATCCTGTAGGCTAACCAACCTAGGACCCCTCTTTCCCACCTCTCATTGTTTAAATGAATTTACTTTTCCTTACATATGTGCAATTTGTTCAAACATTTTCCCTTGTTTTCATTACTTGAATCATACATTTACTTAGAATGTCAAAACTTGCCTTTATTTGCGAATATATGTTAAAACTGTTTATTTGTTAAAATGACTAATTCACATAGCTTAAGTTCAGCCGGGACCCATGTTGTGGACAAAGAGGGGTGCCTAACACCTTCCCCCTCAAGGTTATTTGGAGCCCTTACCCTAATCTCTGGTAATGCAAACTAGTTCATGAGTTAATTGCTCTAGGTGCCCTAACACACCATAATCTGTTAGGTGGCGACTCTCCAAATACCCAAATTCCTAAAAGGAAACGAGTTATTTCCCCCATGAATGTCGAAACCCGGACTTCCTCGTCAAAAAGGAAAAAAAAGGGCGCGACAATGATGAATTGGTCAGGAGAGGCATGGGGGTGTTCTTCGAAGAACCTGACGAGGAAATTTTAATGGTTGTTCGGGAGTTTTATGCAAACTACCTGGAACATAAAGACCATGTATGTATAGTCCAGAAGAAGAGAGTGGATTTCTCCAAGGACGTCATCCGAAGGGCATATCACTTTCCGGAGTATGTGGAAGACCCTGATACAGGTGACTATTCCACGTACATCAGAAAACCATACTTGTGGCGCCTGTTTTTTGCAACCATTTGTGCACCTGTCAAGGAGGTAGTGTGGATAAAGGAGGGGCGCAAATTTCACTCGGCTTCACTTACCTTTGAGGGGAAGTGTTGTCTATACATCATCATTAACCGCCTGCTGCCTTCAGGCAACACCACTATGGTGAATGGTCTCGGGATGATATGATTTGGTGCTTTATCAATGGCCAAGATTTTGATGTGGCTCAGGTCATTCAAGATAAGATGACCATTCGTTATCTTGTGTAGAGGTATGGGTTCTTTTTCCCATCCTTAGTCACTCGGTTATGCTGTGTGGCACGGGTACCAAAAAATAAGGCCACAAATAGGAAAGTCAAGTGCGAACAGAAATTTAGGGCTAATAAAGTTGTAACTGGGAAAGAACCTGCTGGGCCTGCTGAGGTGGATTGTGAGGAATCTGATGTGCTCAACGAGGTCAATAAGGTGCATGGTGAGGATGTAGCTACCTCTCGATCGCATGAGCAGGGTGTTGGGGAACCTTCAGGCGGCGGATGGGAAATGAGAATGAGCACTTTAGAACAAGAGATGACGGTGATGTGTGCTTCAGTCACGGACTTGGGAGCTCGAATGGACGCCCTTGCTACACAAAATGCCAAATCCTAAAAGAAGATCACGGCATGGCTTCGTGCACTTGGCCGGGTATGTCCCGACACCGTCTCTGACATGGAATGAGTTGATTAGAGGAGTTTTCTTCACCTTTGCATTTTTCTTTGTGTGTCATGGGGACATGCCACAACTTAAAGTATGGGGTGGGTGATATTTGTATCTATGTATATTACTTTTAGTTTTTTTGTTAGTTGTAGTAGTTAGAGATTGAAAAACAAAAAATTGAAAAAGAATAATAAAAAATTAAAATTTCAATTTTTCCCGGCGATGGATATCATCGACAGGTTTCTTGAGGGAGTAAAGTTGGAAGAAAAAAAAGATTTACTTTTGTTAGGTAGTGTATTAATTTTCCATTGGTTTTTCTTTGTGTCGCTGTTCTTTTCCAAGGGTTTTGATTGAACCTAGTGTAGTTAGTTTTTATTTTTGTTAGGAGTAGGAACCTTGTGCAATGATTTGAATGGAAGGAAATATCTCTTCACTCTATTATTCCCTGAGAATAGTGAGTACTTTAGTTGTGACGCTTAGACTCAGTTTTTGACTCTTGTATAAGTACTTTAAACTGTATGATCTTAACTCGGCTTAACTGCTTTGACTAGAGTGTCTTGATAGTCCAATCCAGAGTGAGTTATGTGCCATGTGTGTGTGAGATTTTATATGATTCATTGCATTGCATTTGATGTCTAGAACTCTCCCCGTGTATCTGCAAAGCGAAATGGTAGTTTTATTCAGTATTGAAAATGATATAGGCATTTCTTTGTTAAGCCGGTTATATGTTATTAACCACCTACTTGTTATGTATCTTAGTTAATACCTTTGAGTCTGTCATCTTGTTTCTTTAGTAATCACACTACAAGCCTTACTAAACAAAGACTGCATCGCATGTATGATTCGCGAGCAGGGACATAAATGTATCTATGGTTCATGTTGTTCGACCCTTGGCAGTGCACAATTTGCATTTATGTTGGATCGGGCCGAACGTCCTCGATGGAAATTATGTGTGATAGTACAATTGGAAAATCTTTATATAATTTGTATAAATTCATTGATGAGATATCACATGTTATAGATTATCGGACCACTAGTAAGTGTCGAAGTTGACCTCTCGTCACTACTTCTTCGAGGTTAGACGAGATACTTATTGGGTACACATTGTTTTTGTGCTCATACAATACTTGTTGTACATTTTTTGTTGCACATGCACATGTATGTCTAGTGGCCTAGTTGGGCCCAGCGGTATGGTTGATACAGAGACTTAGGTGAGCTGCACCTCTCGGGACAACCCGCAGCCAACAGAGTCCCCTTTAGAGTTTTGTACTATATTTTCTTTCTGTCCGATTGTATTCCGGACAGCTATTGTATTACGTTATTTTCTTGAAACTGCTCATGCACTCGTGATACCAGGTTCTGGGATGATTATGGGGTATTCCGTATTTACTTCTAAACATTCTTTTATTTATTTATGTAAAGATTATCTTTTACTAGTTGAATTGAAGGAAAAATCATAGTTTTCAAAATTATTAAACTAAAGGACTTCAACTTTCCTATTAAACATGACTTCATAAACTGGAACAACTTCTTTCCCTTCATCATTTGGCATATCTGGGTTAATAGAAACAGTAATAACATCAATAACACTGCCAACCAAATCAGTGGTTACCAAATCTTGCAAAAGGCAATGGAATTTAAACTATTCACGGGAAAAACCACTATTAACCCTCCCAAATCCTTTTTAAAAATCAACTGGTTCAAACCCCCTAGGGGGTGGTACAAACTGAATGTGGATGCCGATTTTCATAGCTATAACAAAAACTGTGGTTTAGGCGGTGTTTTCGTAAATGCAACAGGTAGCTGGATAGTTGGTTTTGTAAAACTATCACATGCAAATTGCTCACTAGTAGCTGAATTAAAAGCTCTACAAGAAGGTCTAAGAACAGCAAAGGAGTGGAACCTCCTCCCACTTGAGATTGAGACAGACTACTTAGAGGTAATCCAGGCAATACAAGTCGGTAATAAATTATTTAACAAAATTGTTAATGATTGCAGGTCCTTAATGCACCAGCAAAAGGTTACTCTCCGGCATACTTTCAGGCAGGGGAATAGGATCGCCCATCAACTAGCAAAAGGGGTCCTCGAAAGGGACAATCAAGCTATTGGAGTAGCAGGAGGAAGTAAAGCAGAGAAGCCCAGTAAAAAAGTTTTTGTTGTACCACCTTTTGATGTAATAGATTTTGTGGAAAGTGATAGACTTGAATCCACTTCCCATAAAAAACTTCTATGTAATGAAGCTTGCAAACTGCTAGCAAGCCTAGGAAACCAATACATCCTCCAAGATGCATGTTATGTCGACTATGTACTAGATGTTTCTTAGTTATTAATATATCTATTTCTTATTTGCTCAAAAAAAATAAGAATTAATTAAGTATTTATGGTTGGCTTGCCTGATAGTGGTGTCCGGCACCATCACGACCCTTAGTGGATTTTGGGTCATGACAATATAGTATCTGAGCACTAGGTTCACTTAGGTCTCACGAGTCAAGAGCAAGTCTAGTAAAGTCTTGCAGATCGGTGTGGAAATGTTAGTACTTATCTTCGAGAGGCTAGAGGGCTATTAGGAGAACTTCCCATCTTGATTCCTCAATGTGCGGTTTGATTCCTTTGAGGCTTATGCCCTTGTTTCTTTCCTACTCAATCTTATACAACGCTAATCGCTTATTATAAATTGAGGAATTTTAATGGTACTACAAATGTGGAGCAGGATGTTCTCCCTGCAGAGTTGATTGGGTTATTGTCATCGCCTTGCGGAAGGATATTTTGTCATTTCAGCTCAGTATCTGCACTTCTGAGAGATTTGGGGCCATGCACAGGTTGCTATGATGCTCACGAACGGTTATATCACAGTATTGATGTGATGATGGGATGCATGCCCATGTGTCGGGGTAGTGAATGACTTGGAATGAGGTTTTCTCAGTGCACGATTCAGAGATTCAATATTGTATTTCCGGTGAACAAAAGTCAATTAGACTATAAATGGCCAGGTTTGGGTTGATAGAGTAACGAGACTTGGTGTTTTCAAGTGTGGTGGAGTTTTCATCTACGACATGGTGTCGTCATCTTTGATTGAATATGTTAAGTTCGTCGTTGTTATGATCTTCTTCAATTTGCCTCTGGGCAAGGTATTGTGAAATGGTGTCGGGGAAGTAGCTGTCAGAGATTGCAGTGTGCCGTGATTTAGGATCGAATCAGTTTTCCTAATGTTGACGGCTCGAGAAGGCCAAGTGTAAGGAGCAAAGGTCGAGTAGTTGCTTCAAGGAATGAGTTTGACCAAAGTGGGAAAGTGGCAGAGCAACACATAGATTCAGTGGTAGGATAACTACACCATTGAGGAAAGTTTGGAGTGATTTGGGAATTTTAGTAGACAGTGATTGGGTCTATGAGCTTAATTTAAAATATTAGCTAGCATAAGGTGGGAGATTTGATATGACGTAAAAGAGCTACTTGATATGAAGAAGGATACAACATAACTTCGAATTGGAAGATATTGTCGCATATTTAGTTGATGTCCACGAGGAGTGAATGGACGTGTGCAGCTGGTCAATGATCATGGGCTCAGGTGGGTTATCTCCTGTGAGCGGGTCAGCGGTCGCGTGGATGGTGAAGCTCTTATGAAGGATTTTATTGGCTATTCGGTAAGAGGTCTAATGTGTGAATGTTGTTAGAGATTCAGAGTGTTCATGAAATGCTAACGGAAGGATTTCGAGGAATCTGGTGGTTTATAATGAATCTTGGTGGGTTCAAGAGTTGTGTAATAGTGGCTTCAAGCTAAGTAGGAGAGTCACACCGCCTACAGTTGGATTGCATGGTCGTTTATTTGTGAGATTTCTGGTTATCATCATATTGATGGGCTATTTCGGCTAAGGGAAAAGAATATAAGTGGTAATTTGAGCAGAGGATTTGATAAAGGTGTGCTATGGTTGGCCTTATTGGCTCACGTTCAAGCTTTGGTAAAACTCAAGATTTATGCTTGTTGTAGACGTGAGTTACAAGGAAAGCGATTGGCTGGGTGCTTCGTCGAGAGGGTATTCATATGCTAGAAGATTCATGGAGTTGATTATATTCGGGACCAAGTCAGAGTGGGTGGCTCTCAACAACGGTTCTAGTGGATTCAAAAGTTAAAGTATGGTGACTAATTATTTCGAGCCCATAAGTATGGTTAAGAATCGAGCTTTTGCAGCAGATTATGAAAGGAGGCTTGGAATGTTCTAATATCTTCGGCTTGTAGTATAGCTTTTGGAGGAATTAAAAAGACTGACTTCGGATTCATAAAGGGATTTTCAGAACGGGTATATCAGATGAAGATGCAAATATGCACACAAGGAGGGTATGAGACGGTTTGTGCAATTTGAGATGGCATGGTCTCATGATACAAGGCCACTCAAGAGGAGTGCGAATTGAGTTCGTTATGTGTTGAATGGAGTTATTATTATTTCTGAGGTGATTAAGGATAAATTAGAAGAATGTGAGATTGGTTAGCCATGGTTGAATTGGCATATTGGTGGCAGTGATCAGTTCCTTCAGCGTGATTGAGTTACGCATGTGATTGGTGACGGTATGTGTGAGGCTTGACGGCCGCCATAATTGATTTTTTTGGGAGTATTTAAGTGCTATGGCATGTTATGTGTAGGCGGATCCCGGAAGGGTTATAGTAGTTTAGACCACTACTTGAGGAATTGAATATTCTAGGGTTATGAGAATTCACTTATGTGTTGCTATGGTTCTCCTAAAATGAGGTAAGTGAAAAGTTTCTATATGATGAAGTATTAATCTCTTAGTGGTTCTGAAGTTATGATAAAAATCTTGTACTATCGCATATTGGCATGTTAGGTGAAGTGAGTGGTATGGAACTTGAAAGTGAGGATCAAGGTTACGGTTCGATGTTGAGGAGGATGTCATGAGCTCGAATGAGCATGAAAGGGATTTTAATGTTTAGAGTAAGCTGGCATTGTCTTCAGCGTCACTTGAGATCGGTGTTTTGTGAAAAAGGCTCTGCATCCTGGTTCTGGATTCTTGATCGCTTTTCAGCGTTAGTGCGGCCAGTGGTATGGATGTGCAAACTTGTTATCTGTTACGGAAGGTCGTGGGAGCGTGCCCCATGGGAAGATTGTATAAGTGTGGCATATAGTCACTTGATTGATTGAAGAATTAAACCAAGTATGAAGGTTGTGGTGATATCGCTAATTTGAGAATTTATGCTTGGACGACACTCGGTTTATTGAGTTGTGGACTGTGGAGGATTGCTCTGGTAATGATGGTTGTTCTTGTGTGTTACGCGAAAGAGGGGTTATTATGGACCCAAGAAAGATTATTGGCCTAGTTCGGCACGATCAGAATGACTTGAGGTCTGTGAATGGATTTAAATATGAATATGGGGTCTATATCAGGCTGGATATGTTCATTTCAGCATACTGCTCCTTATGGGGGAGTATTCGAACGTTGGATGTTATTTCGTCATCAGCTATTTCATGTAGTGTTATATTGTGCCGTGTGAGTTGCGAAACGGCTTGATAAATTTCTTATGTGTTGAGGTTCCGCATAGCGATGGTGTTATGTGAGCAGGATGGCTCTTGAGATTCAGATCATATATCGCACCTCAGTTGTGCTTGAGTTTTGTAGTTTATGTCGCTATCTGTCTCCCTAGGGATGGTATTATGCACTTAGCGTGCTTGTGACTGATATTTGGTATTTTGTAGTAATGAGCAATTTAACTTGGTGTATATCTTGTTATGTGAACTTTATGTGTGGATCGGGTGGCACGCCGCCACGGGTATGTTGTTTGGATCGGGTTGCACACCGCAACAGTGTGATGTTGATTACAATTTCCTATATCTGTTTTTATGTGTTTTGTTTCCCATTTTCTGAGGAAAGTTCATATAGTTGTGTGAGTTGAGTAGTCCCTTATAAAATCGTTTTCCTTATGTATCACGTTCAAGCTTGTAGCCTATTGGCACGTTGCGGCATCATATGAGACTTTTGGTCATGTTCGAGGTGGCTTATTGCCTGAACAGTTCGTACTGGCTGATATGAGATTATTGGATCTAGGATTAGTGCAGTCAGATTATATGAAGTATATTAAAGATCAAAGATCATTAGTTGGTTCAGAATGAGGTAATAGTTCTTGTCAGGAGTATAGACTCAATGATTTGTTGACTTGGCAGCTAGTTATAAATTTCTACACATCTCTTTCGTCGTGGCGGTATTGCGAGAGTTGGAACAAAACTTATATATATCATAAGATGCATTGTGAGCATCAAATTCGGGGAATGTCGGTTATTACTATCAGAGAATGTTATTATGGTCTTGGGAATGATGGGGCACAGGGTGAGAATTCAGCAAAGGTATGTAGTCATATTCCGGTGCCTCGTGTAGTGATTGGTACGGTGTTCATATATTGGAAGCATGCTTGGCAGAGAATTTTGGATGTTGGAACTGGTCTCTAAGCTTATTTGCTTGAATAAAAGAGAAATATCTTTAGAATTGATCAAGCTAAGGTGCTCAACTGAGTTGTAGTAGTACGGGTAGGTACACGAGGTGTTAAGTAGTGATTTCGGACAGCTCAAGCGCAGTTCTTAGCACGTTCGAGGACGAATGTATGATTAAGTGGGAGAGAATGTAACGACCCGACCGGTCATTTTGAGCTCTAGTGCGTCGCCCAGCAGTTTGAGGCCATGAGCAGCTTCACTTTAGGTATTATGACTTGTACGCATGGTCGGAATTGATTTCCGGGAAGTTCGGAGTTGATTTGGAATGAGAATTCTCATTTCGGAAGCTTTAAGTTGAAAGAATTGACTAAGATTGGATTTTTGAGTAAACGACCTCGGAATCAGGATTTGAAGGTTCCAGCAAGTTTGTATGATGATTTCGGACTTGGGCGTATGTCCGGACCGGGTTTTGGAGGACCCAGAAACGTTTTGACACCTATTGTGGAAGTTAGCATTTTTGGAAGAATTTTATGAGTTTGGGTTGAAGTGCTTTTAGCATTATCAATCTCCGTTTGGGATTCCGAGTCTGGGAATAGTTCCGTATGGTGATTCTGGTATTGGGGGCGCGATCAGAAGTTAATTCGGAGGTCCGTGGGTCATGTTGGAGTCATTTGTCTAAAGATAGAAATTTGAAGGTTTTTAAGGAGTTTGACCAGAAGTAGACTTTTGATAACAAAGTCGGAATTCAATTACGGAAGTTGGAGAAGGTTGTAATGTCAAATATGACTTGTGTGCAAAATTTGAGGTCAATTGGACGAGATTTGATCGGTTTCGGCATCGAATGTAGAAGTATGAAGTTCTAAAGTTCATAAAGCTTGAATTGAGTTGCGATTTGTGATTTCGGTGTTGTTTTATGTGATTTAAGGCCTCGAGCAGGTCCGTTTTATGTTATAGGACTAGTTGGTGTGACTAGACGGGGTCTCGGGGGCTTCGGGTGTGTTTTAGGTTGGTTTCGGAGCATTTCGGGTTGTTTTGGAACTGCTGATTGCTGGTGTCTGGTTTCATTCTTCGCGAACACGAAGGAAGTCCCGCGCTCACGAAGAGGAGTTGATGGGGCTACTGAGTTTGGCCTTCACAAACGCGAGGTAGCAGACGTGGATGCAAGGCAGTAGTTGGTTATGCCTTCGCAAACGCGGCCAAGGCTACGCGAACATGGAGAAAATAAGGGAGAGCTGGGCCCGAGGCCACTTGGCCTACGCGAACGCGAAAAGGATAACACGAACATGATAGGTCTGGGCAGCTGGCTTGCACGAACGCAATCAGCGGGTCGCGAACGCGGAGAAGGATTTTCCGGGCGGGAGATTTTTGAGCTTCGCGAATGCGAGGGATGTTCTGCGTTCGCGATGAAGGGTAGCATGGGCAGTGTTCTTTAAAATCGGAGTTTTGGCTCATTTTCACTTCATTTCTTCCATGGGAACCGATTTTGGAGAAATTTTGAGTGTTATTTTCATCACCAAGAATGAGGTAAGTGATTTCTTGTAGTTTTGAGTAAATAAAAGGTTTATATATGGATTTAGACAAGGAAATTTGTAGAAATTTGGGATTTTGAGCAAAACCTAGAAATTTGGCATTTTTGGATGTTGACCACGATTTTGGGCATGAAATTGAGAGAAAATTATATATTTGAGTTTGTAAGGTTATGGGTAAACGTTATCTTCGAAAAATTTCAGAATCCGAGCACGTGGGCGATTTTGTCAACTTTTTGATCGGGGTTAGAAATTTTTATAAATTTGCTTATTATGAGTAATTGAACATATATTAATGGGTTTACATAATTGTTGGCTAGTTTTGGAGTATTTTGCATCGATTTGAGTGTTCGGAAGAGCGTGGAATGCCGGTTATGGAACTTCTGGGCGAGGTAAGTCTCCTTTCTAACCTTGTAAGAGGAAATTGTCCCCATAGGTGAAATAATCGAATATGTGCTACTATTTGTGGGGGGCTACGTACGCACGAGGTGATGAGATTCCGTGCGTAGCTACAATCATGCTTATGTCCAGGTATTCTTAGGCTTCCATCATGCCTTATTGATCTTGTTGTTAATTTATGTTATTGTTTTCCTTGAGAAGAAACGAGATTAGGGTTGCGTAATAATTGTGTTGAAAGGGGACTTGAATTGAGGAATTTAAGATTTTTAAGAGTTTCCATTAAACTTAGTATTTTCGAAAGAATTGAGAAATGTTATAATAACTCAAGAAGTCTATGTGTAACCGCGACGCATGTACGTTTCGCGAGGGGGGTATTTTCTTAAGGTTATATTTGGCCACGTCGCATGTATGATTATCAAGCGGGGACTGCTCCCATGTATGATTACCAACAGGGAAGTAGATGCATCTATGGTACGCATCGTTCGACCCTCGGCTGTGCACAATTTATATTTATGTTGGATCGAGCCGAACGTCCTCGATGGAAATTATGTGTGATAGTATAATTGGAAAACCTTTATATAATTTGTATAAATTCATTGGTGAGAGATCATCTGTTTTAAATGAAAGAATTGTTCGGCTACTTTCTTGTTCCGAGTTTGTTGTCATTTTGAAAACAAAATCATGCTTATTTAGAACTTCATATTATCATATTATCGGACCACTAGTAAGTGTCAAAGTCGACCTCTCATCACTACTTATTCGAGGTTAGACGGGATACTTACTGGGTACATGTTGTTTTCGTACTCATACTACACTTGCTGTGCATTTTTATTGCATAGGCACATGTATGTCTAATGGCCTAGTTGAGTGTCACGACCCAAAATCCCAATCCGGTCGTGATGGCGCCTCTCGTGGGGATAAGGCCAGCCAACAACAAAACAATACATCTCTTTATAATTACTTAGCAGGAATAAGTCTAATTCACAGATAATATAATTACAAGTGCGAAGTAAACATGATAGAATAATGGAAACCATCCCGACTCAGCCCGAAATCGGGGTGTCACAAGCCACGAGCATCTAAAGAATCTAAATACTAATACAAGACCCGCAATATACAGAATGGAATTTAGAATCAATGAATAAATACGGTGCCATGAACGCTGACGGTCACCTTGCTCAGCTACAATAGTATACCTTCAGTCCGCTAATAACCCGCTACTGGGTGAACAATACCTGCAACTGCACGCGGGGTGCAGGGAGTAAAGTGAGTACTTCCAACTCAGTGGTAATAAGAGTAAATAATAACTAAGCGATAAGAAATCACGTAAGAACACTTCATCATGCTATCTAAGACGGTACAACCCTTTTTGAAAACAGTAATTCCATGAAAATCCTTTATAAAATATCTGACTCAGTTTTAAACCTCTTTTAAAAATAATCTTTTAACAGTTGCAAAATAATTCAAGCCATCAGTGTCACTATGCACAGAAACCCGCCCCTCGGGCAATATCTTTGTTCCTGGTCAGCCACTCGGGCCTCAACACTCAAGGATCAGATAGCACCAGCAAAAATAGATAAATATCTCCAGAAATATCACAACAACAAATAATGAACAAATGCATGAATGCAATGCAATGCATATGATGGTACATTCCAGTACCCACTGCGGCGTGCAGCCCGAGCCATCCATATTTATTTATCGTCGACGACGCTCACCGGGGTGTGTACAGACTTTGGAGGGGCTCATACAGCCCAAGCGCAATATACTGGTCAGTCAATGTTAACTAACCGGTCAGCCAATGTTACCTGACCAATTTATATCCTACAGTGTCATTGTTACCACTATTCTAAGTATATATTTCAGTGTCATGTACAGACTCTGGAGGGGCTCCTACAGCCCAAGCGCAATATACTGGTCAATCAATGTTACCTGACTAGTCAGCCAATGTTACCTGACCAATTTATATCCTACAGTGCCATTGTTACCACTGTTCCAAGTATATATTTCAGTGTCATTGTTACCACTGTTTCAAGTATAACATACAGTGTCATTGTTACCACTGTTTCAGGTATATATATTACAGTGTCATTGTTACCACTGTTTCAAGTATATATATTACAGTGTCATTGTTACCACTGTTTCAAGTATATATATTACAGTGTCATTATTACCACTGTTTCAAGTCACTTTATTATCAGTCCAGAAAATAATATAGTAAGCCACTTGGGCATTTACAAAATCGAAATTTCCAGCCCGAAATGCATTTAAAATGTCATTTAAGTTTTCAAAACTTAGAAATACGGCTGGGTTTGCAAAACAGCATTTAAAACCTTGGACTAAAGTTAGATTATATGCAAATCATGCTAAGCAGTAATATCAATCCTCGAAGGATTTTAAAAGTCGACACAAGGCCCCAAACATGGCAATTAACCCAAATTATGATGATAACAAGAAATTTCAGTCAAATACGCAGTAAAATCAACAACCGGGACGGACCAAGTCACAATCCCCAATGGTGCTCTACCCCACGCTCATATCCGGCGTGCAAGTCACCTCAATACAACACTATGATGTGCAAATCCGGAGTTTCAAACCCTCAAGATATCATTTACAAGTATTACTCACCTCTAGCCGACCAAAATACTACTCTGCGATGCCCTTTCCTTTCGTATAGACCTCCTCGCGCATCGAATCTGGCCAAAACCACAACGAATACATTACAATAGGCTAAGGGAATATAACCCAATCGAAAAGACTCGAAAAATGTCGAAAATCCCGAAATTAGCAAAACCCGAGCCCCAGGCCCACGTCTTGAAATCTAGAAATTTTTTCATCAATACGATCCTTAGCTCGCCACGAGTCTATCCATACCAAATTCATAAAAATCGGAGTTCATTTGGCCCCTCAAATCATCATTTCTATCCAAGAGGGTTTTCTACCCTTTTCAACAAAATTCTCAGATTAAACGTCAAAACTCGTAATAGATTCAAGTTATACAACCAAAATTGAGTTACGAACACTTACCCCATTATATCGTAAAAATCGCTTCGAAAATCGCTTCAATCCGAGCTCCATAGCTCCAAAAATGAGAAAAATAGCGGACTGCTCGAAATATACATTGTCTGTGATTTTCGCATCTGCGGTACTGTTCACCCCAGATGCGGTTACTGTTCTTCCGCTTCTGCGGCACTGTTCATCGCAGAAACTAAAAATCACTGTTCATCCGCTTTGCAGGTACTGTTCATTGCAGAAGCGGAAATACCAGCTTTTGCCCAGAAAAATTACAGCAGTTGTTTATTTCATTAAAAATGTTATAACTCCCTCATACGAATTTGGAATTAAACGATTCTTGTTCCTATGAGTCACAAATAATAATACAAACCTATTCCTTAAATCGAAACTCAATTCGGAGCTCGTTTGCCTAGTTCAATACCCATTTCGCTCGTTAAACAATTAACTCACATTTCGCGTCAAAAACCCAATCGCGACTTGATGAATTTAAACCAAAATTTTTAGATCAGTCCTATAATTCATGATTTAAATTCTGAAAGTCTCGAAATCAAATTTGGATCTCTAGAACTAAAAATGAACCTTTAGATCATTACATTTATGCTCAAAACGGCAAAAATTTTCCAAAAATAACCCGTTCGGCATCCGAAACACACCCGAGGCCCCTGGGACCCCGACCAATAACACCAACCAGTCCCAAAATACATTACGGACTTGCTCGAGGCCTCAAATCACATCCAACAACGCTAAAATCATGAATCAACCTCCAATCCAAGCTTTATGAACTTTAGAACTTCCAACTTCTATTTCCGATGCCAAAACCTATCAACTCACGTCCGATTGACTTCAAATTTTGCACACAAGTCCAAAATGACATAACAAAGCTACAGCAACCCTCGGAATTCCATTCCGACTCCCGGATCAAAATTTCACCGATCAACCGGAAATCGCCAAAATACTAACTTCGCCAAAATAGGCTAACTTCTTCACCGGACCTCCAAAATTACTTTCTATTGCGCTCCTAAGCCTTAAATCATCACCCGAAGCTAACCGAATCATCGGAATTCAATTTCGAGCCCTCTAACTCATAAGTCAATATTCGGTTGATTTTTCCAACTTAAGCCTTCTTAAAAGAGACTAAGTGTCTCATTTCTTATCAAAATCACTCCAAATCAATTCTAAAGCACCCCATACCGGTAATGAAACATAAGAAAGCAGAAAATGGGAAGAACGGGGTAGTAACTCATGAGACGACGGGTCCGGTCGTCACATTCTCCCCAACTTAAACAAACGTTCGTCCTCGAACGTGCCCAGAGTTGTTCCAAAAGCCCATAAATCATAGAACTACCTTTTTACTTCTGAAACCATCGATATGATCAAAACCTCACACCTATACTTTGAATAGTCCCAACCAGTTGTGATAAACCATACATGTACCCTCGAGTGATATCATAGGTTCTACAGCGTAATCCAGGCACTCGAAACGATAACTTCTATTCACAGTAGTTGCCCACAACCACAAAATACCGATAGAAAATCCCTTATTAGCTAAAGTCTTATTCCAATACTTTCATATACTGCCAAAGATAACTTAGACTCGCAGCAAACAATAACCATCTCTCAGATCAACCACTTATGAAGCCACTACTCTTTTGACTAATACCACAACAGATTTCCGAGCCGAACCTCGATATTATCCTTCTAACGAGCAGAAATCAAATTTGTTCGTATTCGTCAATGATCCCAACGATCACCTCGAATCCGATACACCACTCTGGTTATATGACACCTCAATACAGGCCTAAGCCTCAACTTGCTTTATACGCGCACCAATAAGAAACGGTCCGAACATACTCAAAGCAAGAAAATGATTCAACTGAGAGAGTTGTACCTCAAATTCACTAGTACTGCCACAACACAAGGCTGAGACCCTGTCTCACATCATAGAAATAGGACACACAAATTTGACCCGCAAGGTCATGTTTCCACACTTCTTTGTTGCACGCGCGATTCCATCCAAATACTTATTCCACGTGAAACACCTCTGCACTGAAATCTACCACGAAGGCCCAATTAAGAAGCAATTTTTTTCCCAGCTGTCCGCTGGTTCCTTGAAATATAAATCATTCTGCTAAAACATATTCTAACGCTCTTCACCACTTAACCCGTGGCATTTCTGGCGTAGCCCTAATGCAATAGTTCAAAATCGCCCAACACTAAACAACCAATCTACACCCAAATATCATACCCAAAATCTAATATACTAAACAAGGAAAGATCCACTCGGGCCTCAAAATCTTAATAGCCACCAACGGTACTAATACATGCGATCCACAACCACTACATGGTATGTGCCTGAGAACTCCAGTCTCCAACTCCGTATAGCACACAATTCATCATACCTAATCCCGGTTTCCACCGTGCAATACACGCACATATTTAATACTCCTTCATTCCATCACAGATACTAGATATTTACCCGTGCTTCCGAGCAACCCGAATACCACCAGTGGACCCAATAAGAACATGCCGCAATACTACTGAAATGTATTCAGATTAATCACATTACCTATTTCTGAGACATATACTCTCATCAAATCACTTCCACTTAGCAATATCATTTTCCCTAATCATCTGAAGATCATTTATCTAATCACTTAAGAGAATCACTACACATCCCATGCTCTGTATGACATACACATGTCTTGTTCAAATTCTTACAATACTGACATGACAGATGAGACCTGTACACATTCATAACTACTACCGAAATAACAATTCATTAGTTCTATACTCTTGGCAAGAACTATCACCTCATTCTGAGCCAAACAATGGTTCTTAGCTCTTTAATTTACTTCACATACTCAGATTGCACTGATCTCAAATTCAATGATCTCGTCTCACCCAATATGAACTGCTCGGGCAATAAGCCACTCCATACATAATTAAAAGTCGCATATGATGCCCCCAATGTGCCAATAGGCTACCAATTCGAACGCAATACAAAAGAAAATGCGCTCTGGAAGGAATTACCAATCTCACACACTAATACAGACTTTCCTTAGAAAACAGGAAGAAAAGCATAAAAATAGCATATAGAAAACTATACTCAACATCACACTGTTGCGGTGTGCAACCCGATCCAGATAACATACCCATGGCGGCGTGCCACCCGATCCACACATAGATCTCACATAAGGAGATACACATCGAGCCAAATTTGCTCATTACAACAAAATACCGAGTATTGGTCATAAGCATGCTAAGTGCATAATAATATCTCTGAGGTACATATAGAGTTATAAGCTACAAAACTCAAGCACAACTGAGGTGCGATGTACAATCTGAATTTCAAGAGCCAAGATGCCCATATAACGTCATTCTTACACAGATTCTCAACACATAGCAATTTCTCAAGTCATCTCACAACTCACGCGGAGCAATGCATTACTACGTGAAATATCTGACAATGAAACATCAACCTAACGACTCCTCCATGAGGACCGCGTTACAAAAATGCACACATCTGGCCTGATATAGAGTCGTTATTCACATTAAATCTATCCACCGACTTCAAGCAGATTCTGATTACACTGAACTAGTCTGATAACCTTTCAAAGGTCCATAATAACTCCCATTTTGTTTTTATAATGCAAAAGAACACCCATCATAATCGGAGTAATCCTCCCCAGTTCACAGCCTAATATGCCAAGTGCCCTTCAGGCATGAATGTTTAATTTAACGACACCATCACAAACTTCATACTTGGTTTACATCTTTAATCAATCAAGTGATCACATGCCACACTTATATAATCTTCACGTGGGACACACTCCCACAACCTACCACAAAAATATCTGGAGCGTACCTCTAAACCACCGGTCACACTAATGTTAAAGAGCGATCAAGAATCATTAACCAGGACGCAAAATCCTTTTTACAAAACACCGATCTTAGGTGATGCTGAAGACAATGCCAACTTACCGTAAACATCGAAACTTATCTCCTGTTCATCCGAGCTCATGACATCTTGTCAAAAAAAAATCCTTCACTCGTGCCATTCTCGGCAAAATTTCCACAACTAGAACTGACTCATCAGCATGCATCAAATCGGAACTAACATAGTACATAACCGTACAATCCGCTAACCAATAGCAAGCTCCCAAACATGGCTCGAAGCCATAGATCACAATACTTATACTCTATTGCTGTCGTAATATCATATTGAGATTAAACTCACTCCTTCATAAGCTCGTGGAAATACAAATCATCTGGAATTTTAACTTTTCAGCAATTCTTGCATTTACTCACACAACAGTTAAGCCCACTCTTTAGGCGACAAAATTTTTACTAAGTCCCAAATTTTTCAAAAATTTCGGCAGAGTCTTCTTTGTAATTGGGCATATCCACCTACCAGAGAATCACCAAAACAATCCTAACAACACGTCCACAACTTGACAAAGCATCACAATGTATATCAACAACATTAATCTCAATACTACATGTATTATATTATCAAAGTTGATACATGGACATGCGTTGCACCTACTCGAATCATAAGACATAGAAAAATACATTTCAATCTTCCATTATTGGGCTATTCAATTGAGTAAGAACAAATTTTTTCTTTAATGTTTTCGACCTTCAAGGTGGTCTCCTCGACTCAACGATTTCGTCATAATACATTTACAGAAGCGATATCAGCTCCCAGACTCATCTCACGTCATATAGAAACATCTCACAGTACTAACATACCCTCATGTAGCTATCCAGCCATGATTCCCACTAGTAGGGACAATACCGAACATAAAGGTTCAAAACACTTGCTCGCACAATCAGCACCTCGGTGCTCAAGCCATTGGCAAAGATTCGGCCTCAAGTCCTCCAGACTGGCCTAACGTCAGAGATTACACATCGCCCCTCGATCGGGGAATCAAAAGTCATTGAGGCATATCTAATACTGAGTGCCCATTCGTGCATACGATCACGTGGAAAGAATTTCAAGAGTTTCCTTTCAAGCTGAATCACGGACGCACGATAAGAATTCAAGAATGTGAAGTTTTCCTAAAGGTTCTGCAGCCTTTCGAGGATAAATACAGATGTCTCCGTACCGATCCGCGAGATTCTACTAAACCTGCTCATGACTCGTGAGACCTAGTAACCTAGGCTCTGATACCAACTCTGTCACGACCCAAAATCCCAATCCGGTCGTGATGGCACCTCTCGTGGGGACAAAGCCAGCCAACAACAAAACAATACATCTCTTTATAATTACTTAACAGGAATAAGTCTAATTCACAGATAATATAATCACAAGTGCGAAGTAAACATGATAGAATAATGGAAACCATCCCGACTCAGCCCGAAATTGGGGTATCACAAGCCACGAGCATCTAAAGAATCTAAATACTAATACAAGACCCGCAATATACAGAATGGAATTTAGAATCAATGAATAAATACGGTGCCATGAACGCTGACGGTCACCTTGCTCAGCTACAATAGTATACCTTCAGTCCGCTAATAACCCGCTACTGGGTGAACAATACCTGCAACTGCACGCGGGGTGCAGGGAGTAAAGTGAGTACTTCCAACTCAGTGGTAATAAGAGTAAATAATAACTAAGCGATAAGAAATCACGTAAGAACACTTCATCATGCTATCTAAGACGGTACAACCCTTTTTGAAAACAGTAATTCCATGAAAATCCTTTATAAAATATCTGACTCAGTTTTAAACCTCTTTTAAAAATAATCTTGTAACAGTTGCAAAATAATTCCAGCCATCAGTGTCACTATGCACAGAAACCCGCCCCTCAGGCAATATCTTTGTTCCTGGTCAGCCACTCGGGCCCCAACACTCAAGGATCAGATAGCACCAGCAAAAACAGATAAATATCTCCAGAAATATCACAACAACAAATAATGAACAAATGCATGAATGCAATGCAATGCATATGATGGTACATTCCAGTACCCACTGCGGCGTGCAGCCGAGCCATCCATATTTATTTATCGTCGACGGCGCTCACTGGGGGTGTGTACAGACTCCGGAGGGGCTCATACAGCCCAAGCGCAATATACTGGTCAGTCAATGTTACCTGACCGGTCAGCCAATGTTACCTGACCAATTTATATCCTACAGTGCCATTGTTACCACTGTTCCAAGTATATATTTCAGTGTCATGTACAGACTCCGGAGGGGCTCCTACAGCCCAAGCGCAATATACTGGTCAGTCAATGTTACCTGACTAGTCAGCCAATGTTACCTGACCAATTTATATCCTACAGTGCCATTGTTACCACTGTTCCAAGTATATATTTCAGTGTCATTGTTACCACTGTTTCAAGTATAACATACAGTGTCATTGTTACCACTGTTTCAGGTATATATATTACAGTGTCATTGTTACCACTGTTTCAAGTATATATATTACAGTGTCATTGTTACCACTGTTTCAAGTATATATATTACAGTGTCATTGTTACTACTGTTTCAAGTCACTTTATTATCAGTCCAGAAAATAATATAGTAAGCCCCTTGGGCATTTACAAAATCGAAATTTCCAGCCCGAAATGCATTTAAAATGTTATTTAAGTATTCAAAACTTAGAAATACGGTTGGGTTTGCAAAACAGCATTTAAAACCTTGGACTGAAGTTAGATGATATGCAAATCATGCTAAGCAGTAATATCAATCCTCGAAGGATTTTAAAAGTCGGCACGAGGCCCCAAACATGGCAATCAACCCAAATTATGATGATAACAAGAAATTTCAGTCAAATACGCAGTAAAATCAACAACCGGGACGGACCAAGTCACAATCCCCAATGGTGCTCTACCCCACGCTCATATCCGGCGTGCAAGTCACCTCAATACAACACTATGATGTGCAAATCCGGAGTTTCAAACCCTCAGGATATCATTTACAAGTTCACCTCTAGCCGGCCAAAATACTACTCTACGATGCCCTTTCCTTTAGTATAGACCTCCTCGTGCATCGAATCTGGCCAAAACCACAATGAATACATTACAATAGGCTAAGGGAATATAACCCAATCGAAAAGACTCGAAAAATGTCGAAAATCCCGAAATTAGCAAAACCCGAGCCCCGGGCCCACGTCTTGAAATCTAGAAATTTTTACATCAATACGATCCTTAGCTCGCCACGAGTCTATCCATACCAAATTCATAAAAATCGGAGTTCATTTGGCCCCTCAAATCATCATTTCTATCCCAGAGGGTTTTCTACCCTTTTCAACAAAATTCTCAGATTAAACGTCAAAACTCGTAATAGATTCAAGTTATACAACCAAAATTGAGCTACGAACACTTACCCCATTTCATATCGTGAAAACTGCTTCGAAAATCGCTTCAATCCGAGCTCCATAGCTCCAAAAATGAGAAAAATAGCGGACTGCTCGAAATATACATTGTCTGTGATTTTCGCATCTGTGGTACTGTTCACCGCAGGTGCGGTTACTGTTCATCCGCTTCTGCGGCACTGTTCATCGCAGAAGCTGAAAATCACTGTTCATCCGCTTTTGCGGGGACTGTTCATTACAGAAGCGGAAATACCAGCTTTTGCCCAGAAAAATTGCAGCAGTTGTTTATTTCATTAAAAATGTTATAACTCCCTCATACGAACTTGGAATTAAACGATTCTTGTTCCTATGAGTCACAAATAATAATACAAACCTATTCCTTAAATCAAAACTCAATTCGGAGCTCGTTTGCCTAGTTCAATACCCATTTCGCTCGTTAAACAATTAACTCACATTTCGCGTCAAAAACCCAATCGCGACTTGATGAAATTAAACCAAAATTTTCAGATCAGTCCTATAATTCATGATTTAAATTCTGAAAGTCTCGAAATCAAATTTGGATCTCTAGAACTAAAAATGAATCTTTAGATCATTACATTTATGCTCAAAACGGCAAATTTCTTTAAAAAATGACCCGTTGGGCATCCGAAACACACCCGAGGCCCCTGAGACCCCGACCAGTAACACCAACCAGTCCCAAAATACATTACGGACTTGCTTGAGGCCTCAAATCACATCCAACAACGCTAAAATCATGAATCAACCTCCAATCCAAGCTTTATGAACTTTAGAACTTCCAACTTCTATTTCCGATGCCGAAACCTATCAACTCACGTCCGATTGACTTCAAATTTTGTACACAAGTCCAAAATGACATAACAAAGCTACAGCAACCCTCGGAATTCCATTCCGACTCCCGGATCAAAATTTCACCTATCAACCGGAAATCGCCAAAATACTAACTTCGCCAAAATAGGCTAACTTCTTCACCGGACCTCCAAAATTACTTTCTATTGCGCTCCTAAGCCTTAAATCATCACCCGGAGCTAACCGAATCATCGGAATTCGATTTTGAGCCCTCTAACTCATAAGTCAATATTCGGTTGATTTTTCCAACTTACGCCTTCTTAAAAGAGACTAAGTGTCTCATTTCTTATCAAAATCACTCCAAATCAATTCTAAAGCACCCCATACCGGTAATGAAACATAAGAAAGCATAAAATGGGAAGAACGGGGTAGTAACTCATGAGACGATGAGTCGGGTCGTCACATTGAGCGCAGCGGCATGGTTGATACGGAGACTTAGGTGAGTTGCACTTCTCGAGAAGACCCGCAGCCAGCAGAGTCCCCTTCAGAGTTTTGTACTGTATTTTCTTTTCTGTCTGATTGTATTCTGGACAGTTATTATATTACGTTATTTTCTTGAAACTGCTCATGCACTCGTGATACCGGTTTCTGGGATGATTATGAGGTATTCTGTATTTACTTCTAAATATTCTTTTATTTATTTATGTAAAGATTATCTTTTACTAGTTGAATTGAAGGAAAAATCATAGTTTTTAAAATTATTAAAATAAGAATTAAATTAAGTATTTATGGTTGGCTTGCTTGACAGCAATGTCTGGCGCCATCACGACTCTTAGTGGATTTCGGGTCGTGACAGAGTTAATAAAGGGTTGAAGTTCATCTCTAATTATTGGATTGGACGATTCATGTATTATAATTTAAAAATAGATCTTGTAATGGTATAAATTAGATTCAAATACATTTATCTTTCAGTTCATATTCAAATTCAGATTATTAATATTTTTATCCTTCAATTAAAAGAGTAAATATCTATATCTTATCTAAAGATTGTTTAAATTAAAATTTAAGCGCATGGTTTGAAAGATATAATTAAATATTTATAAATATATTAATATCTATATTTTAATCAAGTTATTTGAAAGGCATAGATATAGAGAATTAGTTATGCTTTATGTATATTCTTTTGCATAGTCGTCCATTTGCTATTTATCTGATTGATTAAAAAAAATTATTAATTTTAGATTCTTTATTTGAATAAAGATATTTATTTATGCACAAAATATTTGTTTGTCCAATTTGTCAAATATTAATATGACTTTATTATTATTGTTATATGTTGAAGAGTGCAAAACCAGTGTATAAAACTCAGGCTCGCTAGTCAAAAATAGTATAGTATTAATTCGTCTCCACTGGGATTTGGTTAAATAATATTCTAATAAATCTCCAGCTTAACACTATCCAGGAAAATAAACCTTTGATTAATGTTCTTATGAATTAATAGTAAATATTAAGATTATCGATTGTGAGAAAATAATAAAAATTTAGTGGCTAAGTAGCAATGAATGAATATCAAGGGGAGAAGTAAGAGTTGTGACAAGATATGTGATCAACTATTATTCCGGGTAATTCCGTGCTAAGTTCACTCTTAACTTCTATTGACTCTCTCGATTTCAACAGATGATTAGGCTATCTTACGGGTTCAAATTCTTCTTTCGAATGAATAAGAGTTTCGTTAACTAACCTAATAACAGGTCCTATGAACATATGCACTAATACAATGAATGAATGATCTTTCAAAGAACGTCGCTCGACTATTCTTCTAAATAGGGTCAATTAATAACTCTCTGAGCTCTTTCTATTACCTAAGAGAGGCATAAAATCGACCCAAACAAAATAATACAATGCGAATTGCAGCTACACTTCTCTTTCGATTAAAGTAGAACCACAATTGGTCTTGCACTTCAATTAATAACTCATTCAACGAATTTGGGCAATTAATAGGAAGTAAAACCCAAAACAATAGTCAAATAACTATATCTGTCAATAACCATAAGAAGGATAACTCCATAGTGGAGAACCTATTCATCACAAGACTATTAGAAGAAAAAGAAGACATTACTATTCCCAACATCAAGCAAACTTCCGTATTGAATAAATGGGATGAAGTATTTTGAGTCTCTGTGTTTTCTTGCCTTCTTCTCTCCCCAAAGTTGCTCAAAAATCCAAGATACCTTGTTCTTAGACAAGATAGGCTTCATATAGGTCAAAATAAGTTGCCTCCGACAAAAATAGGCCTGGAAAAAGTTTCCGGAAGTGGACGTGCGCGGCCATGCACCTGGGTGTGTGGCCGCGCACCTCTGGCAGTGCACTGCGTTACTTGCGCTCTCAAGTGCGCGTTGGAGGGGTCTCATGCACGGTCGCGCACCTGGGTGAGCCTCCTGCTCAACTCTTGTCTCTTCCGTTAAGTGCACTATTCGTCCGTTGATCCCTGAACACGATCCCAACATAATCATTAGGCTTTTACTCAGACTTCAAAGCTCCAAAGTAGCTCGAATTAGCTCCACAACCTCACCATAACTCGGAGTTGCTCTTACAAAGCATAAAACACACACTCGGTGCAAAACAATGCCATTTAAAACTCAAACACTAGTAAAGTGCCTCGAATTAGAGTGCAATTAATGGCCAAAATACGCAATTATAGCCGACCATCAACATCCCACACTTAAACCATTGCTTATCCTCGAGCAATCAAACTACACTTCACATAAAATACAACTTTTTTCAACAATTCTCATGACTCATCACACCAAGACTCTTTAAAACAGATTAAGTACAATATCGTAATATCTTAACCTTAAAATTTGACTCAAAAGTACCACGCATTATTTATAACCCCGCTCACTTACTCTAACACAGAGGTCAAGCATTACATTTCCTTCGTGAATCATATTCCATCACACAACAATAGAGAGTATTCCACACACAATAGACATTAAAAACAATTAGGACTTAAGATAGAAAGAATTCACTCACTCTCAGAAACAATATTCATATGCCACAAAAGATGAACCATAAGCTTGCTTGTAGTATACTACTCTACTAATTCGAGCTCATTCAGGCAAGGATCAAGTAGGACTTTAACTGGTTGTAATATAGGCTGCGAGATGGGTAGTATACATTTAAATATAAGAGTGATTACACCTCCCTAAGCACTTTAATACATACAATTAACCGTTCAAGATCCCACACTTATGTCAAACCATAACTCTACCTTTACATCAATATTCATCAAGTCCCTACTTCTTTAAGCACAATTATATTAAGAGATGCCACTATCAAGGAATGTCTGCACAACAACAATAAACTATATTTTTTTTCAATTCGAGTGGCTCTTACTTTTTTAATACAATGCACCTTTCTCCTTATTTTATTAATTCCACTCAATGCCAAATCAACTACCCCACACTTCAACTTTTACAAAGTTCATAAAATATTCAAGTGCTCGCGAGAGGTAAAAGGTTCAAATAGATGGTCAGCTCGCTAATCATACATGCGATGCGGTCAAATATAAACATAGGAAAATACCCCGCTCGTGAAACGTACATACGACGCGGTTACACATAGACTTCTTGAGTTATTATAACATTTCTCAATTCTTTCGAAAATACGAAGTTTAATCCCCTTTCAACTCAATTATTATGTAACCCTAATCTCGTTTCTTCTCAAGGCAAACAAAAACATAAATTAACAACAAGATCAACAAGGCATGATGTAAGCCTAAGACTACACGAACATAAGCATGATAGTAGCTACGCACGGACTCTCATAACCTCGTGCGTACGTAACCCCCCACAAATAGTAGCACATATTTTATTATTTCACCTATGGGGACAATTCCCTCTTACAAGGTTAGAAAGGGGACTTACCTTGATCCGAAGTTCCATAACCGGCATTCCACGCCCTTCCGAAGACTCAAATCGATGCAAAATTCCCCAAAACTAGACAACAATTATGTAAATCCATTAATATATGTTCAATTACTCATAATAATCCAATTTATAACAATTTCTAACCCCGATCGAAAAGTTGAAAATATCGCCCTCACGCCTACATGCCCGGATTCCGAAATTTTTTCGAAGATAACGTTTACCCATAACCTCACAAACTCAAATATATAATTTTCTCTCAATTTCATGCCTAAAATCGTGGTCAACATCCAAGAATACCAAATTTCTAGGTTTTCCTCAAAATCCCAAATTTCTACAAATTACCTTGTCTAAATCCATATATAAACCTTGTATTTACTCAAAACTAGAAGAAATCACTTACCTCATGCTTGGTGATGAAAATGGCACTCCAAAGTTGCTCCAAAATCGGCTCCCATGGAAGAAATGAAGTGAAAATGAGCCAAAACTCCAATTTTAAAAGAACTCTACCCAGACTACCTTCATCGCGAACGCGGAACATCCCTCGCATTCGCGAAGCTCAAAAATCTCAGGCCCAGAAAATCCTTCTCCACATTCGCGACTCGTTGATCACGTTTGCGCAAGCCAACTGCCCAAATCCATCGCGTTCGCGTTATCCTCTACGCGTTCGTGTAGGCCAAATGGCATTGGGCCCAGCTCTCCCTTACCTTCTTCTTATTCGCGTAGCCTTGGCCGCGTTCGCGAAGGCCAAACTCAGCAGCCCCATCAACTCCTCTTCGCGAGCGCGGGACTTCCTTCGTGTTCGCGAAGAAGGAAACCAGACACCAGTAATGAGCAGTTCCAAAACAGCCTGAAATGCTCCAAAACCACCCCGAAACACACCCGAGGCCCTTAGGACCCCGTCTAGTCACACCAACAGTCCTGTAATATAAAATGGGCCTGATCGAGTCCTCAAATCACATCAAATAACGCTGAAATCATGAATCGTAACTCAATTCAAGCTTTATGAACATTAGAACTTCAAACTTCTACATTCAATGCAGAAACCTATCAAATCTCATCCGATTGACCTCAAAATTTGCACACAAGTCATACTTGACTTTACAACCTACTCCAACATCTGGAATTGGATTCAGACTTCGATATCAAAAGTCTACTTCCGGTCAAACTCCTAAAATCCTTCAAATTTCTATCTTTAGCCAAATAACTCCAATATGACCCACGAACCTCTGAATTCACTTCCGATCGCACTCCCAACACCAGAATCACCATACAAAACTATTTCCAGACTCGAAATTCCAAACGGACATTGATAACGCTGAAATGCACTTCAACCCAAACTCATGAAATTCTTCCAAAAATGTGAACTTTCCACAATAGGTGCTGAAACGTTCCCGGGTCCTCCAAAACCCGGTCCGGATATACGCTCAAGTCTGAAATCATTATACGAACCTGCTGGAACCTTCGAATCCCAATTCCAAGGTCGTTTACTCAAAAATCCAATCTTAGTCAATTTTTTCAACTTAAAGCTTCCGAAATGAGGATTCTCCTTCCAAATCAACTCTGAACTTCCTGGAATTCAATTCCGACCATGTGTTCAAGTCATAATACCTGAAGTGAAGCTGCTCATGGCCTCAAATTGCAGGGCGACGTGCTAGAGCTCAAAATGATCGGTCAGGTCGTTACAAACTACACATAAGGATGCCGATATTAAATATTTTATAACTTAAAGAAACAATAGATCTATGCCCATATATCTAAACTCAAGAAATTAAAGGTTTCAAAGCTTAAATAGAAACTCAAGTTACTTGAACTTTAAAAAAAATAATATTTGTCGCGCCCCCTTTTTTCCCTTTTTGATGGGGAAGTCTAGTTTTTGACATTCATAGGGGTAATAACTTATTCCCTTTTGGGATTTGAGTATTTTGAAGAGTCGTCACCTAACGGATTGTGGTGCGTTAGGGCACCTAGAGCAATTAACTCTTAGACTAGTTTGCATTACCAGAGATTTAGGGTAAGGGCTCGAAATAACCTTGAGGGGAAGGTGTTAGGCACCCCTCGCGGTCCACAACGATGAGTCCCGGCCGAACTTAAACTATGTGAATTAGTCATTTTAACAAATAAATAGTTTTAACATGTACTTGCAAGTAAAGGCATGTTTTGACATTCTAAATGCATGTATGATTCAAGTAATAAAACAAGGGAAAAGGCTTGAACAAGTTGCACACATAGAAAGAAAAACAAATTTATTTAAACAACGAGAGTTGGGAAAGAGGGGTCCTAGGTTGGTTAGCCTACAGGATCATACCCACACAATGCTTGGTAATCACTCCTCAATGAGGGGCTACACGTGACATTAGCGCGTAGTCATCATATCCTTTCTACCCAATTTCCTCCCCTTGGTCATAGCCTAAAGCGTTCTATCAACCTTGAGAGATATCTTATGCGTGCACTACCCGTCACTTACTTGTGGCCCTGGAGGTATTTAGGACCTCTAATTTAGATAGTTCTAGACCATCCTAAGGTATTTAAAGGAGAAAAGTCTAAGCGTCAATCAAAACAATTAGGACTGCATTTAAAGAGGGAACACTTAAAGGCTCACATTTTACCTCCGCAAACAGAACAACTAAGTGCACGTCTCAAACAATAGTTTCAGGTATTTAAAAGCCTTAGAACATGATATCTAGGTGAGCAGAAAGTATACAGCATTGAATTAGAGCCAGAGTGTCCTAGACCTATTCAGCTTGCCTACTGATTTTAGACCTGTTTGAATATGAGCAGTCACAGATAACAGAACATAGTTTTATAGTTTACAGGGTTTAGTCGCCCTACAGGCTTGCCTAGGCGTATAATGGTTATGTCCTATGAGCATGGTATCTAATCGTTAATTAGGAAGGCAGTAAATTAGTAAATAATTTTTTAAACGGGCAATTTGGGATCCTATAGGCATGCTTTCTAGCAATATTATTTAAGACAACGTTGAAAACTTATTAAAGAAGTGGATAGATTAGTTAATTAAACTGATTCTGAATAAACATGAACTAAACTGATTTTCTAACTAAACTGGTTTTAAATCCTATAGGCATGATTTTTAATTAAACATAAGGTGAAGCAAGCAGAATTCAGTTGACCAAAGTGAAACCCTTATAGGCATGATTTCTATTAAAACTGATTTTTACTCCTATAGGCATGGCTTTTAATTATGTGAAAGTGAAACAAGCAGAATTTATTTGAACCAAAGCAAATCTTATAGGCATGTCATCTAACAAAACATATTTGAATTGAAATGGATCATATAGGCATGTTATCTACCCAATTTTACCCATAATATATGACTACCCTCCCTTTTTCACTAATCACCCCACTGTTTGTTTATAATTAATTATTACAGACCAAGAATTGAATTAATTACATAAACAGAATAGAAATTAAGCTATAAGGAGCCTGAAGTAGTCCCAAAATGATTTCCAAGCCTCAAGTAGTCTCAAATGCCAAAGTTCCATAGCCAATTTCATGTCTAGGTGTGTCAGAGTTCCCTAAGGACCTCAAGAATCCCTGGCAGTGCTGACACCTAGACCTTTCTCAAATAACAACTGATTATTGTGCAGTGTGGAAGTGCCAGCCCTGATATGTCAGAGTTCAAAGAGATCTCAAGGGTCTCTAAGCAGTGCACATACCAGAGGGGAAGGACTTAGTATTCTAGGAGTAAGTGAAAGTGCATAATGGTTTGAATGAGTTTAAAAGAAAGGTTTTAGGACTGAAAAGAACTTCTGAAAACCATTAGTGATAAAACAGTTTGAGGAAAGTGTAAAGAAGCAATTTTGCAATCAGAACACAAGTCATAGGACAAACAATATTAGGGAGCACTTTGGCAAACAACCATCACACAAGGTAAAAGGGGTTGGGAACACAGAGGATTCAACTTAATAGAACTCTTAAAGGGGTTCCACGGAACTGGAATGCAGGTCGTGCAGTAAAGATCATAGAAGAAACATGTTGAAGTCATTCTAGGGAGAGTAATTAACTTAGTAGGAGTGAGGCAGAGCAGGTAAAGACTTAGATGGGCATGCTAGGCAAGTATTAATAGGTGAAGGCATGCTAATTACACAAAGTCAGAGTCTAAGCATGCTAGATAAACAATAGTCAGTCAAACAGACTTAGTTTCATATGTAGACATGTTAAACAAGATAACAAACAAGAAAGTAAAGTTGAAACATGCTAATTACATATTTGAATAGGCAATATTAAGAATGCTGGGTAAGCAGTAAACAGGGGCAAGAATTGACTCAGGCCATATGGACTAAAGCAATAAGTAAACCCATAGGTTTTGATTCTTAAAATTAATCAGAAGTATACCTAGTTAAAGAATAAAAAACACAAGATGTGAGAAAGGTATTGTGCAATTTCCAGCTTTGGCTTGCAGCCGACTAGAACAACAGAGATCACAAGTAGCAAGGAGAGCAGAGAAAGTCTTTTAGAGTGTAAAAGTGGTACTCTTTTGAACTATTGTTCGTGTACAGAAGTTAAAATACGAGGGAGTTCATATAGTAATCAAGAGTAGAGCAAATAAGGTAAAACAATCAACAATCAGTAATCAAGGAATTTCAGAATTAATTACACGAAGATTCAGCATAATTTTCTCCCTTAACTAAGGAAAAATCAACCAACGGTAATGACAAGGACTAAATAAAGCAACATGTTCAATAAAACCATGTAAAGAAGTAAGAATCAGAGATCGTATTAAGGAAAGGAGTTCCAATTAAAACAAAGAACTTCAGAATAGAGAGTCAAGGTTTTAATTAAGGAAAGGAATCATCCAAAGAGTCAGCAAGTATCGAGGACAGTTTTCAAATAAGGCAAGAAAGGAATAGTCAGGAAACAGATTGATAAACCAAGAATTCAAATCAACACTAATTTAAGGGTGAATATATAGGTTTACCATGAATGGCCAAAATGACTATAAACATATATAATCAATAGAAAAATCGAACCAGGGACCTTAGTAGAGGCATATCAGGATAAAAATCGCAAGACATATAATTAGCTAAAGAAAATCACAAGAACTAAAACAAGGACGAAATCAACATTCAAGTAACTCAAAAACCAAACAAAAATGTCGAAAAATTAGGGCTTTTAGTATAAACGAGTTAAGGTTAGAGCAAACTTTACGAAATCAATCAAGACACATAAGAAGCAGAAGATCAAACATTGAAAACTATCAAACATTTTTGGGAAAGAAATTTTCGGGAAACCCTAGTTATGAAAATGGAAAACCATTCGAAAATCAGAAGATCCTTGTAAAAATCAGAAGGTTTTATCTAATAAATCATATGAAATAGATCCAAACATCTCAGATCTGTACAGATCTAAGAAGTTCAGAAGGAAGAAATTAGGGCTTTGAGAAGAGCCTCACAGAGGTGAAGAAGCAAGCTTAGAAACCCATAGATCGAAGACGATATAGGAAGATCTTACTCAGAATCAAAACGGAACAGCCTGAAACCAGGCGAGAAAGGGCCATAGATGCAAGCAAACTAACCCTGGTCCCTTGAGGACCTTAGAGATGGTGATACCAGTAGAGGAGAGGCCGTTAGAGGCCTGGGGGTGGTGAGAAACCACCATGAATAGCCATAGATGAGTGACGGCGAGGTCCTATTAGGGTTAGGTTTTGAGAGCATTGGAGAGGAAAGGGATTTCAGGGCGGCTGTGTGGGTGAGAATGACTGGGTTTGGGGGGGGGGTCATTTAGTTTAATTTAGGACAGGGTTAATCTGGACCGTTGATCAAAATGATCAACGACTAGGATTTGGCCGGGTATTGGGTTGGGGCAGATGGGTATTGGGCCTGGGTTTTGAGGGGTTAAAATTAGGCTGAGTATTGGGTTGGTTTGGGTAGCTTTAGGTCCGAAATTAAATAAACAATGAGGCCAGATTTTAAATACCCATTGGTAATTAATAAAACAATTTGTAAAATGACAAATAAAATAGTAAAAATATTATTTGTGCATAAAAAATGGTTAACAACAATTATTTAACACTGTAAAAATATAAAAAGTTATTTTTTGCATGAATATGGCAATTATAAGTACATATGGGCTATTATTGCAAAATGTGCAATTCTAGCATTTAAAAATACAAATGTATTTATGATAAATATGTTAAAGTATTTAAAACCTAATCTGGGTGTAAATGATGAAATTAAATGATAAAGAAAATAATTTTTGATGCAATTAATGAATATTTATATAGTAAAATATAGGAATAAATTGATTTAAAACTCCTTTAAATTATAGAAAATTATGAAAAATGCTTGTATATGTCTTAAAACCAAGTGATGATGCATATGCACTGATTTGGAAGTATATATGTGTATTTAAAAAATATGAGGAAAAAATTGGATATCAACGGCTACCCCTCTTTACCCGGGAAGAATGAAAAGAGTTTTCAGGTAAAGAAATGATGGTCAATTTTGACCGAATGGGATGCTTTTGGAAGACAGAGGCCGGACTCTGGTCTTTGAGTTGCCTACATATCCCTAGTTTTAAAAGAATCAGGCCACGTGTAGTTCTGGATTCATTGGCGGAATATACCGATGAAGTCATTGAAAGAACGGACACGAGATGCAAGAGCGGTTATGGTGAACGGTTAGGCCCTCGGCCTCACTCATAATAATCCTTATAGCACAGGCTCTCGGCCTCACTCAGTCAGAATCTCTCAAGCCCCTCAGGCAATAGTAAAACATGATGCTCATCCTAAAATATCATTTAAAATGTCAAAACGGAGTAAATATGGCTGAGTTATGAAAATAGTAGAATACAACATGACCGAGTACAAATATGAAGTCAAAACAGTGAGGAATAATAAAAACAATCCCATAAGAGTCCAAAATAGTTGGCACGAGGTCCAAATATGGCATTCAATCCAAAACATGATACTCCCTACGTTTCATATTAAATGAGGTGCTTTCCTTTTTAGTATGTTCCAAAATAAATGATACATTTCTAAATTTGGAAATAATTCAATTTTAAACTCTTTCATTTTACCCATTTATCATTAATGAGAAGCTTTTACAGCCACACAAATGTCATGGCCCCACAAACTTTTTACCGCTTAAGCTTTTAACACCACAAATTTCAAAAGTCTTCTTCTTTTTTCTTAAACATCGTGCCCAGTCAAACTACCTCATTTAATATGAAACGGAGGGAGTAACACTTTCAAAAACACAATGTTATCAAACAGTTTTCAATCAAATACGCGACTTAATAGTCGTACGGGACAGACCAAGTCACAATCCCCAACGGTGCACGACCCCACGCTTGTCATCAAATGTGTGTGTCATCTCAAAGTAGCACAACAATGTGAAATCTGGGGTTTCATACCCTCAGGACAATATTTACAATCATTACTTACCTCTATCTGATCCAAACTCTAGCCTGTAATGCCTTTACCTCTCGACTCGGCCTCCGGATGCTCCAAATATATCCAAAAATAGATTTATACCATCAAAATATGCTAAGGGAATAAACCCCACTAGAAAATAATCAATTTACATCAAAAATCCTGAAATTGGCCAAACCCGATCCCCGAGCCCACGTCTCGGATTCCGATAAAAATCACAAAACTAGAATCCTTACACTCTCACAAGTTCGTATATATCAAATACATCAAAATTTGCCCAAAAACGACCCCTTAATCCTCAAATCAAGGTCTCCAATTTCAAGCCCTAACTTCCCAATTTTAGACTTCAAATCCCCCAAATTTCATGTTTAAACAAGTAAGAATCAACATAGGATCGAGTTTTAGGCTCAATAATCTTACCTTAAAGAAGTTCTCTTAAATTCCCCCTTCAATCTCCCATAAGAAGCTCCAAAACCGACTAAAAAATGGTGAACTATGGCAAAATATCGCGAAAATGGTCTTTTAAACATTCCGCCCAGCGATTTAAATTCTTTAATCGCGATCGCGGAAAATGCCTCGGGATCACGAAGCACAAAAGTTGACTGGCCTCATTTAACCTTATGCGATCTCAATAATCTCTACGTGATCGCGAAGCACTGGCTCCGTAAACTTATGCGATCGGATATAACAACCTGCCTACTCCTCACCAACTCCTCTCCTTCTACGCGAACGCTACCCTAACCCCGCGTTCGCAAAAAACAACTTCACAGCCTAACGTGATCGCGCCCTGACCTCTACTATCGCATAGAACAATTTTCACCCCTCCACGATCGTGAACACTCATACGTGATTGCAAAGAACAAAAATGCCTGCAGCTGAAACCAGAAAATCTACAGCTTTTCAAACATGAATATGATCCGTTAATCACTCGAAACTCTCCCAAGGCCCTCGGGACCTCAACCAAACATGCCAACACATCACATAACATCATTCAAACTTAGTCGAGCCTTCAAATCACTCAAAACAACACTAAAATACCAAATCAACCTCGAATTCAAGCCTAAGAATTCCAAAACTTCCAAAATCCGCTTTCGATCAAAAAGTCCACCAAACCTCGTCCGAATGACCTGAAATTTTGCACACACGTCACATTTGACAAAACGGACCTACTCCAACTTCCAAAATTCCATTCCGACCCCTATATCAAAATCTCCCCTATCAACCGGAAAATGCCAAAATTCCAATTTCGTCAATTCAAGCCTAAATCTACTCCGGACCTTCAAAACACATTCCGATCATGCTCTTAAGTCCCAAATCACCTCCCAAAGCAATCCGGATCACAAAAACCAAATTCTAAGATCGTTTACTCACAAGTCAACATCCGGTCGACCTTTTCCAACATAAGCTTACTCAAAAGAGACTAAGTGTCTCATTCCTTTACGAAACTACTCCGAACCCGAATCACCAACCCGATATTACATAATGCAGTTGAACAACATATAAAGAAGCAGAAATGGGGGAAACGAAGTGGTAACTCATGAAACGACCGGCCGAGTCGTTAAATCCTCTCCCTCTTAAACAAATGTTTGTCCTCGAATGGGTTAAGAAATATACCTGAAGCCTCAAATAGGTGAGGATATCTGCTTTGCATCTCCTGCTCGGTCTCCTAGGTGGCATCCTCCACGGGCTGACCTCTCCACTGCACTTTCATTGAAGCTATATCCTTTGATCTCAACTTTTGAACTTGACGCTCCAAAATAGCCACTGGCTCCATATCATAAGTCAAATCATCATCTAATTGAACCATGATGAAGTCCAAAACATGAGACGGATCGCCAATATATTTCCGGAGCATGGAAACATGAAATACCGGATGCACATTCAATAAGCTGGGTGGCAAAGCAAGCTCATAAGCCACCTCCCCAATCCTTTGAAGCACCTCAAAAGGCCCAATGAATCGAGGACTCAATTTACCCTTCTTCCCAAATCTCATAACACCCTTCATGGGTTAAACCTTCAATAGAAACTTCTCACCAACCATATAGGACACATCTCGAACCTTCTTGTCAGCATAACTCTTTTGTCTCAACTGCGCTATACGAAGCTACTCCTGGATCACCTTCACCTTGTCTAAAGCATCCTGCACCAAGCCTGTACCCAAACGCCTAGCCTCACTCAGCTCAAACTAACCGATCGGAGATCTACACTGTCTCCCATACAAAGCCTCATATGGAGCCATCTGAATACTCGACTGATAACTGTTGTTATAAGCAAACTCCGCAAGTGGTAGAAACTGATCCTATGACCCTAAGAAAGCCACTGAACTGAGCCAAAACTCACATTTGGAGAACTTTGAATAAAGCTTCTCCTCCCTCAATCTCTGTAACACTACTCTCAAATGCTCCGCATGCTCCTCTGACTACGCGAGTACACCAGAATATCATCAATGAAAATAATCACGAACGAGTCAAGATATGGCCGAAACACATTGTTCATCATATGCATGAACACTGCTGGGGCATTGGTCACCCCAAAAGATATAACAAGGAACTCATAATGACCATATCTGGTCCTGAAGGATGTCTTAAGAATATCCGAGTCCCTGATCTTCAACTGGTGATAACCTAAATGGAGATCAATCTTGGAGAACACTCTCGCTCCCTAAAGCTAGTCAAATAAATCATCGATACGAGGCAAAGGATACTTGTTCTTGATTGTGGCTTTGTTCAACTACCTGTAATCAATGCACATCCTCATCGTGCCATCCTTTTCTTCACAAATAGAACAGGAACACCCTAAGGCGACACACTAGGACGAATGAACCTCTTATCAAGGAGTTCCTGAAGCTGCTCCTTTAACTCCTTCAACTCTGTTGGTGCCATACGATACGACAGAATAGAGATGGGCTGAGTGCCCAGCACCAGGTCAATACCAAAATCAATATCTCTGTTTGGTGGCATGTCCGACAGGTCTGCAAGAAAAACATCGATAAAATCCCTCACAATAGGAATAGAATCAATACTAGGAGACTCTGCACTAACATCCCTCACAAAGGCTAAGTATGAAAGACAACCTTTCCCAACCATCCGATGGGCCTTCAAGAACGAAATCACCCTACTGGGAACAAAATCAGTCGAACCACGCCACTCAATACATGGCACACTTGGCATAGCCAACATCACTATCTTAGCATGACAGTCCAAAATAGCACGACATGGAGATAGTCAATCCATGCCCAATATCACATCAAAGTCCACCATACAGAGCAACAAAAGGTCCACTCGGGTTTCCAAACCCCCAATAGTCACCACACACGACCGGTACACACAGTCCACAACAATAGTAAAGCCCACGGGAGTAGATACACGAACAGATGAAACAAGAGACTCACGGGGTGTATCCAAATAGAGAGCAAAATACGATGACACATATGAAAAAGTGGAACCTGGATCAAATAACACAGAGGCATCTCTGTGGAAAACTGAGACAATACCTGTAATCACAGCATCTAAAGCAATATCATCGGGTCTAGCTGGGAGTGCATAGAAATGGGACTGACCACCACCTGATCGACCTCCCCCTCTGGGGTGACCCCTAGCTAACTGTCCTCCACCCCTAACTGAGTGGGTGGGTGGTGAAGTAACTGGTGCTGAAGTCGATGGCTGGCTCCTCTACTGAGATGACCCCCCAAAATGACAAGGACACTACCTCTACATGTAACCCAACTCTCCACACTCATAACAACCCCCTGGTGATGGAGACGGGTATTGAAGGGAACCCCTAGCACCAGGATGACTAGCAGAAGAACCTGGTATAGAAAAGCCCTAAACAGATGGAGCACGGGACGAACTCTGGGTTGGAAGGGCACTGAGTGATGAATGGCCCTAATGAGAACTATGAGAACCATGGCCTGATGATGCCCTACGATAACCTGGGCAAGCTGACTGAGCATGCCTGAATGGATGGCCTCTACCATGCTAAAACTGACCCTCATGGGGAGTACCACTGAATCCACCCTGACCACGAGGCCTCTTAGCCTCCCTCTCAATCCTCTCCTTACCATGAACCGTCTCAATCTATCGGGCTATGTCAACAACCTCATCAAAAGTATCACCAAATACTCTCTCTCTGGTCATAAGCAATCGAAGTTGAAAATCGAGGCCATCTATAAACCTCATGATCCTATCTCGATCTGTTGGAAACAACCAGACCGCATGATGAGCTAACTTAGAGAACCACATCTCATATTGTGTCACAGATCTGTCACCCTGACAAAGCTGCTCAAACTACCTGAGCAGCTCCTCACGGTAAGACTCAAGTACAAACTTCTCCAGAAAAAGAATGGAGAACTGCTGCAAAGAAATGGGTGTTGCGTCAACCGGCCTACGCCTCTCGTAAGCCTCCCACCAACTAAGTGCAGCCCCTGAGAACTAGAAAGTAGTGAACGATACCCCACTGGTCTCCAAAATACCCATTGTCCAAAGTATCCTCTAACACTTGTCCAAGAAACCCTGGGCATCCTCGCCCTCTGCACCACTGAAAGTCGGAGGCTGAAGTCTACCAAAACTCTCCAACCTACGCTGCTTGTCCTCTGGTATAATAGGAGCAACATAGTCCTGAGCAGCTGCAACCGGCTAGGCTGGAGGTGCCCCAGGTGTCTGAAGTCCCTGCACGACCTGCTCAGGCGTGTGAGCGGAGAGAGTCGGAGTGTCTCCCCAGGCCTAAGAAGTAGCTGCGGCTGTAGTAACTGAGACCGCCTGAGCTAAGCCAGTGCAAACTGATAGAATCTGGGCCAGGGCCTCCTAAAGGCATGGAATCACAATAGGCACAACTGGTGCCTGAGCTGGTGCTGCTGGAGCGTCCACAACTGGGATCTGATCATGAACTGGGGCGGCTGGTGGATCTGCAGGTGCTGCCCTAGCTACTGTGCGGGCTACACCTCTGCCCCTACCACGGCCTCGACCGTGTCCTCGGTCTCTGGTGACCCCAGGAGGTGGTACTGGTGGTCGTCCATCCTGACCGGTAGCACGTGTCCTCACCATCTGTGAGAGAATAGAAGAACAAAAGTTTAGTACTAGGATCAACAAATTCGCACGACAAGAATTCAAGAATGTGAAGTTTTCCTACAGGTTCTGCAGCCTCCCGAGGATAAATACAAACGTCTCTGTACAGATTCGCGAGACTCTACTAAACTTGCTCATGACTCGTGAGACCTATGTAACCTAGGTTCTGATACCAACTTATCATGACCCTAAAACGAACCCGGTCGTGATGACGCCTATCGTGAAACTAGGCCAGCCGACACAAACCCCAAAACCAACCAAAAAAATCATAATAAGTCATTTAAAAATCATTAATAAGCTAAAATCCCAAAATGTAAGGTAGAATAGAACAATGCGGAAATAAAACATGGCCCGACGTCGGGGTATCACCAGTCATGAGCAACTACAACTTGTCTAGATATATGAAAAGATAACATAGTCTGAAACAAAGCTAAAAAGGGAGAATAAAGATAGGAAGGAGAAGCATTGGGCTGCGAATGCCAAGCAGCTACCTAGTCAACTCCAAAAGCCTGCTGGAAGACAAATCAGCACTCGCTAGCATGACTCGAGACTCCTAGATTTGCACATAGTGTGCCGGGAGTAATGTGAGTACGCCAACTTAGTAAGTAATAAAAGTAAAAGCAGTTGAGCAGTAAGAAAACATGTAAACCACAACATAATGCTACAACAAAACAGTATAAGTCCAGAACAATGCAGTAAAGCAGTAAAATTCGTAAAAACATCTCAGTTCAGTAAAACCTTTTTAAAACATCTTTCCCATAGTTTCAAACAAGTGATGAAATCAGTGAGTAAAAAAGATAGAAACGTAAAATAGCCCTCAGGCAAAACAAGTACCACAACCGCCCTTCGGGCAAAATATCAAAAGACCCAGCCCCTCGGGCTACCTCACAATCACTCGTATCAGCCCCTCGCGCAATAACATGAAATATCAATAGCCTCTCGGGCAATATCATATCTCATACTAGGTACTCGCACTCACTGGGGGTGTCCAGACTCTGGAGGGGCTCCTACAACCCAAGCGCTATCACAAGCCACCTCGTGGCATAACAAAAATTAGGCCCTCGGCCTCTTATATATCACAATCAGTACACATGATGCGGCGCGCAGCCCGATCCCATAATAATCCTCACAACACAGGCCCTCGGCCTCACTCAGTTAGAATCTCTCAAGCCCCTCGGGCAACAGTAAAACATGATCCTCATCGCAAAATATCATTTAAAATGTCAAAACAGAGTAAATGTGGATGAGTTATAAAAATAGTAGAATACAGTATGACTAAGTACAAATATGAAGTCAAAACAGTGAGGAATAATAGAAACAATCCCATAAGGGTCCAAAATTGTTGGCACGAGGCCCAAATATGGAATTCAGCCCAAAACATGATAATACTTTCCAAAACACAATGATATCAAACAGTTTCAATCAAATACGCGACTTAATAGTCGTATGGGACGGACCAAGTCACAATCCCCAACAGTGCACGACCCCACGCTCATCATCTAATGTGGGTGTCACCTCAAAGTAGCACAACGATGTGAAAGTATTACAATCATTACTTACCTCTATCCTGTCCAAACTCTAGCCTGCGATGCCTTTGCCTCTCGACTCGGCCTCCAGATGCTCCAAATCTACAAAAATATATTTATACCATCAAAATATGCAAAGGGAATAAAGCCCACTCGAAAATAACCAATTTACATCAAAAATCACGAAATTGGTCATACCTGGCCCTCGGGCCCATATCTCAGATTCCGATAAAATTCATAAAATTGGAATCCTTACACTCTCACGAGTTCGTACATATCAAATACATCAAAATTCGACCACAGACGACCCCTCAAATCCTCAAATTAAGGTCTTTAATTTCAAGCCCTAACTCCCCAATTTTAGGGTTCAAATCCCCCCAATTTCATGTTTAAACAAGTAAGAATGTCACGACCCAGATTTTCCACCCTCGGGAGTCGTGATGGAGCCTACTAATGTGAGCTAGGCAAGCCGACTATTGGACAAATTACCTTTTTACCCATTTTATATTCCTTAAAAATTATGATGCAATAACATTTAAACAACGAAATTTAACATAAGCGGAAGAAAATGCAATAAACTATCTGAACATGAATCCAATACAATTGTTTGAACCTCTACTACCCAGAACTGGTGTCACAGTACAATAGATGATCTAAGAATGCTACATAAAAAGTCCGAAAATAAACAATATACTGTTTCTGAATTAAGGAAATGAACCAGGAATAAAGGGATAGAGGGAGACGCCAAGGCCTGCGGACGCCTGCAGGTCTACCTTGGATCTCCGCGTGGACTAAAGGCAGCCACCCAGTCTACGGTCCAAATGCTGCTACTCCGGGATTTGCACATAGTGCAAAGTGTAGTATCATCACAATCGACCCCATGTGCTGGTAAGAGCCTAGCCTAACCTCGGCGAAGTAGTGACGAGGCTAGGACCAGACTACCAAATAAATCTGTACAATTCAACTATATATAGCGGAAGAGAAGAACAGTAATATACAGTCAAGTATGGGAAGGATAACAGGCTGCGGGGGAGCTATCAATTTAGAATAGAAAGACAACAGGTAATAAAAAGAAACAACATATCTCAGATATCAGCAAAGGACCAAAATCAATAAGTGCACGGCATCACCCTTCGTGCTTTTACTCTCGTATTCGCCATATAATCAGTATAATCGGCATGGAATAGTACATCGTGCAGCACGACATCAACCTTCGTGCTTTAACACTCTCTCACCAAAACAATACACGGCATCACCTTTCGTGATTTAACACTCTTCCTCACCCAAACAACAATCACAAACAATAGGGAGAGGGAATAAATGAAATTACGATAAGAATCCCGGCAAGGGAACAATAGTTCAACAATTATGTCCTGGCAAGGGAACAATAGTTCAACAATCAAGTCACGGCAAGGGAATAACATCAAAAGCAACAATATCCCGGCAAGGGAGATAATATAATGATTCTCTTCTCTTTTTCACTTTTACTTGACAACTCAATTCACTGCTTTGAGCCAATGCTCTAAAAGGTTCAATTTCCACTTATACTTTCACATTTCATTGTACAACTCGAGCCAATGCTCCTCAATGTTCAAATGTCACAATTACTTTCACAAACTTTGCCCAACAATAGAAATCTTCATCAAAGCATGAATAATACAACGAAGCCATAATAGTAACAATATAAGTCTCATGGGCATGCTTGACACCAACGTGTAGATACTCGTCACCAAGCCTATACGTCGTACTCGACAAATACCACATAGAAAATAGGACTCGACTCCTAATCCCTCAAGCTAAGGTTAGACCAAACACTTACCTCGATGCCTCGAACACAATTCGCATTTGTGAAGGAAATCTCGCATTTGCGAGTAAGAGCTGGCCTAGGCTGTTTGCATTTGCGACTCAGCCTTCGCATATGTGAGCTAGGCTTCTCAAATGCAAAGCCTGCAGGCCTGATCACACCAGCTAAAAACCTGCAATTCACCAAGTCCAAAATCCAACCCGTGGCCTATCCAAAAATCACCGAGCCCTCGGGGCTCCAAACAAAACATGAACACCAATCTAAAAACATCATACGGACTCACTCGTGTATTCAAATCACTAAAATAACATCAACAACTATGAATTTAGTATCAAAATCATAAAATTTCTCAAGAAGTTCAAATTTTCCATTTTACAGTCAAAATTCATCATTTTTCACAGATTTTCACATAAGGGCTTTCCGGATATGCGTCTGGACTGCGCATGCAAATCAAGGTGATGCCACCTCTAAAACAACCATTCATCCTCAAACAGACATAAGAAGGAAGTACCTGATTCAGGGAAAATATGGGGATAACGACTCGGACTCGGACTCCCAGGTCGATGCCTCAGCAGGCTGACCTCTCCACTGAACACGAACAGAAGGAAAACTCTTCGATCTCAACTGACGAACCTGTCGGTCTAGAATAGCTACGGGCTCCTCCTTATAAGACAAGTCCTTGTCCAACTGGATAGTGCTGAAATCTACACGTGGGATGAATCGCCGTGATATTTCCGAAGCATGGACACATGAAACACTGGATGCACGGCTGATAAGCTCGGCGGCAACGCAAGTCTGTAAGCCACCTCCCCCACTCGATCAAGAATCTCAAACGGGCCAATGAACCTAGGGCTAAGATTGCCCTTCTTCCCAAATCTCATCACGCCCTTCATAGGCGACACTCGAAGCAATACTCGCTCACCGACCATGAATGCCAAATCACGAACCTTGCGGTTGGCATAACTCTTTTGCCTGGACTGAGTTGTACGAAGCCTATCCTGAATAATCTTGACCTTGTCCAAGGCGTCCTCTACTAGATCCGTACCCAACAACCGAGCCTCTCCCGGATCAAACCATCCAACCGGCGATCGACACCGCCTGCCATATAAAGCCTCATACGAAGCTATCTGGATACTCGATTGGTAGCTGTTGTTGTAGGCAAACTCCGTTAAAGGCAAAAACTGATCCCACGAGCCTCCAAAGTAAATGACACAAGCTCGGAGCATATCCTCCAAAATTTGAATAGTCCGCTCGGACTGGCCGTCCGTTTGCGGATGAAACAATGTGCTCAACTCAACTCGTGTGCCCAACTCTCGCTGAACTACTCTCCAAAAATGGGAGTTAAACTGCGTACCTCGATCCAAAATGATAGACTCGGGCATACCATGAAGATGAAAAATCTCCCGGATATAGATCTCAGCTAACCTCTCGGAAGAGTAGGAGACTGCCACAAGAATGAAATGTGCTGACTTGGTCAGCCTATCAACAATAACCCACACTGCATCAAACTTCATCTGAGTCCATGGGAGTCCAACAACGAAGCCCATAGTGACCCGCTCCCACTTCCACTCGAGAAGCTCAATCCTCTGAAACAAACCACCAGGCCTCTAATACTTGTACTTAACCTGCTGACAGTTCAAACACCGAGCCACATATGCAACAATGTCCTTCTTCATTCTCCGCTGCCAATAATGCTGTCGCAAATCCTGATACATCTTAGCGGCACCCGTGTGAATAGAGTACCGGGAACTATGGGCCTTCTCTAAAATCAACTCTCGGAGTCCATCCATATTAGGCACACAAATTAGACCCTGCAATCTCTAAACTCCATCATCACCTAAGGTAACCTGCTTGGCACCTCCGTGCTGCACTGTATCTCGAAAGATACACAAATAAGGATCATCATACTACTGATCTTGGATACGCTCCAATAAAGAAGAACGAGCGATTGTGCAAGCTAACACACGACTGGGCTCAGAAACGTCCAACCTCACAAAGTGATTGGCCAAAGTCTGAACATCCAAGGAAAGCGGTCTCTCATTGACCGGAATATAAGCAAGACTGCCCATGCTGGCTGACTTCCTACTAAAAGCATCGGCCACCACATTGGCCTTTCCCGGATGATATAAGATGGTGATATCATAGTCTTTTAATAGCTCCAAGCACCTTCTCTGCCTCACATTTAGCTCCTTCTGCTTGAACAAATACTGCAAACTCTTATGATCCGTGAACACCTCACATGCCACGCCATACAGATAATGCCTTCAAATCTTTAACACGTGAACGATGGCTGCTAACTCCAAATCATGATCCAGATAGTTCTTCTCATGAATCTTCAACTACCGTGAAGCATAGGCAATGACCTTTCCATCCTGCATCAACACCGCTCTAAGTCCAATACGAGATGCATCACAATAAACCGTATAAGGCCCTAAACCTGTGGGCAAAACCAACACCGGTGCCGTAGTCACCGCTGTCTTGAGCTTCTGAAAGCTCGCCTCACACTCGTCTGACCATCTGAACTGGGCACCTTTCTGGGTCAGCCTGGTCATCGGGGCTGTGATAGATGAGAACCCCTCTATGAACCGACGATAGTAGCTTGCCAATCCCAAGAAACTTCAAATCTCTATAGCTGATACTGGTCTAGGCCAGTTCTTGACTGCCTCAATCTTCTTGGGATCAACCTTATTACCCTCTGCTGATACGACATGACCCATGAATGCAACTGAACTCAGCCAGAACTCACACTTCGAAAACTTAGCATACAACTGACTATCCCCCAAGGTCTGAAGAACCACTCTAATATGTTGCTCGTGCTCCTCCCGACTACAGGAATAGATCAAAATATCATCAATGAAGACTATCACTAACAAATCCAAGTAAGGCCTGAACACTCGGTTCATCAACTCCATAAAAGCTGCTGGGACATTTGTCAACCCGAGTGACATCACCAAGAACTCATAATGCCCGTACCGAGTGCGGAAAGCTGTCTTAGGGATATTGGATGCCCTAATCCTCAACTTATGGTAGCCAAGTCAATCTTTGAGAATACCTTGGCACCCTGAAGCTGATCAAACAAATTATAAATCCTCGGCAACAGATATTTATTCTTGATGGTAACCTTGTTCAACTACCGGTAATCAATACACATTCTCATCGATCCGTCCTTCTTCTTAACAAACAAAATTGGTGCACCCCAAGGCGAAACACTAGGTCTAAGGAAACCTTTCTCAAGCAAGTCTTGCAATTGTTCCTTCAACTCTTTCAACTCAGGCGGGCCCATACGATACGGCAGGATAGAAATGGGCTGAGTGCCCGGAGCCAAATCAATGCAAAAGTCAATATACTTGTCGGGCGGCATACCCGGAAGGTCTGAAGGAAATACCTTAGGAAATTCACGAACAACGGGCATAGAATCAATAGAAGGAACCTCAGTAATAGAATCACGAACATACGCCTAATAGGCCAAACACCCCTTCTCGACCATACGCTGAGCCTTCATATAAGAGATAGCACTGCGAGTAGGATGACCAGGAGTCCCTCTCCACTCTAAACGAGATAAACCCGGTAAGGCTAAGGTTACAGTCTTTGCATGACAATCCAAGATAGCGTGATAAGGTAATAACAAGTCCATCCCCAATATGACATCGAAGTCAACCATGTCCAGAAGAAGCAAATCTACATGAGTCTCAAGACCCCCAATCACAACTATACAAGAACGATAGACTCAATCTACCACAACAGAATCACCCATTGGTGTAGACACATAAATAGGAGCACTCAAAGAATTACTAGGCATGACCAAATACGGTGCAAAATAAGATGACACATAAGAGTACGTAGATCCCGGATCAAATAAAATTGAAGCATCTCTACTATAAACCAGAACAGTACCTATGATAACCGCATCAGAAGCCTCAGCCTCGGGCCTGGCTGGAAGGGCATAACATCGGGGCTAGGCCCCACCACCCTGAACTACATCTCTGGGACGGCCTACTGCTGGCTAGCCTCCACCTCTAGAGGCCTGAGCTCCACCTCTAAAACCTCCACCTCTAGCACCTCTAACCCCACCTCTACCTGGTTGGGCGGGCTGCGGAACACTCGGTGCCTGAACCATGGCACAGGAACCCTGATGCTGAGAGTTGCTCGATGCTCGAGGGCAAAACCTAGCAATGTGACCCATATCACCACAAGTGTAACAAGCCCTTGGCTACTGAGACTACTGACCCTGACGACCTGAATGACCACCCCGAAAACTCTGAAGTAGTGGTGCACTGATAGGAGCTGGTGGTGCATTATAGGACTGCTGATCAAAATACTATATATGAGAACCACGTCCACCTAAAGCACCGTGAGAAACCTAAAGTGCTGACTGGAAAGGCCTAGGAGGATGGACTCTACCATATGAATCTCTGCCTCCAAACAAGGTACCACTGAATCAACCCGAATGATGAGGCCTCTTGTCAGACCCCTGACCACCTCCCTGCAATAGAACCATCTCAACTCTCTTGGCCACATTGGCCGCCTCCTGGAAAGAAATTTCACTCCCAGTCTCCCTGGCCATCTAAAGTCGAATTGGCTAAATAAGTCCCTCAATGAACCTCCTCTCTCTCTCTCTCTCTCTCTCTCTCTCTCTCTCTCTCTCTCTCTCTCTCTCTCTCTCTCTCAGTAAGAAGTATGATAAGAGCATGACGGGCCAAGTCGATGAATTTGGTCTCATACTGAGTAACTGTCATGGAACCCTGCTGGAGACGCTCAAAATGCCTTCGATAGATCTCTCTAAGTCAAAGCTGAGGATCCGGCTGGTCTAGACAAGCAATAATCTCTCCACCAAGTCTTGGCAGATCTAGACAAGCAAAAAGTAGCAAAATAAACCCCATTGGTCTCCACGATCCCTATGTTTCTGAGAACCTCATGACAGCTGTCTAGATAATCCTGGGGGTCCTCAGAAGATGCACCGCTGAAATTAGTAGTGAAGATCTTGGTGAACCTGTCTAACCTCCACAAAGCATCGGTAGACATAGCTGCTCCATGACCGGTCTAAGCTACCACACCCGCTGAACTACTCCAACTGGCTAGACTGCTAGAGTTTGGAACTGGGAAGCTACCTACTAAGGAGTGCGAGTATCAGGAGTCTGAGCTCCTCTTCCAGCCTGAGAGACGGCTGGTGCTACAGGAAGCAAGCTTGCCTAGGTGACACTCTCAATAAGGCCCACTAGACGGACCAGTGCATCCTGGAGTACTAAGGTACTAAGCTTGTCGTTCGGGTTCCTGTTTGAAGTTCTTGTTCTTGTTTGCGATTCACTTCAGTTCCTCATTGCTGGACTTTCTTGTTCTCACTTCTAGAATTAATTGAAATTCTGAAAATTCAGGTTCATTTCTGTCTCCCCTGTCGCGTTTGATTTGAGCTAGATTTGATCTCCCTTCGTTCCTTGTGTTCTATTTCATTTTCGTGCTTAAATGTCTATGGTTTCCAGTCTGTTCTGTTTGGACATATTGGATTGTTATATGATTTACTTTCGTGATCAGTGAATTAGTGTCGAATTGCGTCCAGTTTCACATGAATATGCAGTTTATTCCCTTAATTATCTTGCTTGAATTTTGATTGACTTTCCTAATTCACTTGTCGATAAAGATCTATTTGTGCCTCTTTGATATGGTTTGAGTTTGTTGTGTCTTTCATCTTTAAGGATTTCAAAAGATAAACATAAAGGTTCTGCCGGTTTGAGTTTGTAGTTCAGAATTATGTTCATTGTCATGTTCTCTGACTTTTATGTTTAAACTGACACTCGTCACTTAGTTGATCTTCTACCATTAGAGATTGGGCTGTGTAGAACTCGATGAATCTTGTTAGTGATGAGAACTGTGACAACAATGTGTGTTTTATGAGTCGAATTCTTGATGTACAAATGCCGACTTTGCATTCCTGACACTTGCTTCTTGTGATTTCGCGCAAGGCTCAGATTCATCTGATATTCTATTTTCTTTGCAAGTAATCTAAAACATGTTGAAGCATTCTGTTGAGCAGTGAGCTTTCTCATCATCATGCTTAGTTTAATTTTTCATTAGAAGCATTCTAGCTTTATATAGTAACCTGCAATTTTTCAAGCATGCTAGCTTACTGCTGCTAATTTGAATAGGTGTGCATCTGTCAACTTGATTCAAGGGAATCCTAATCAAACTTAGTATAAATTGTGAAATTGCAGAGTTGGAAATAGATATGAAATCAGTAGGTATTTATTTGCTTTCTGATTGAGATTCGTGTGCATAGAGGCTAAATTAGGTGATAGAAAACCAAAGGAATCAATATTCTGCAACCTTGTAGTGTGAATTAGTTCAGTAGGTTTGGCCTGAGTGTTCAATTGAAACAAAGTTGTTAGCGTCACTTGATTTTTCTTTCCCTCCCTTAACTTGATGTCTCGTAGTATGTTTGATTGCCTATTTTGTCTGGTTTTGATGCATTTATTTGGATTGTTGGGTCATGGGGAGTGGTAGAAAGGCCAAAGCCCATTAGCAATTAATTTGTTCCATGCTTTAGGCATCGGGCTCGGCCTAATAAAAATGAAAAGTTAAAAACAAAACATGAGCATGAATTGAATTGTTCTTTTACTTAGTTCTATTATTTAGTTCCTTTTATTTTCATTGTTGATGATATTGTTTGCTAGGAATATGCTTAGGCCGACCACCTTTGGGTAGGCAAGCCTTAAGATTTTTGGTGGTTTCAAGGCGAGAGGTCGTTCCCTTAGTTAAATTTATCCGGAGAATGGCCCGAAGGATTTGTATATATTTTATTCCGGGGTATGTCCCGAAGTATTTGTACTCGGAGATCGATAGTAGAACTCGTAGTATTTTATTTTTATTTTTATCTTTATTTTTCCTTTTATTAGGTGGGGACGACCTCGAGCCTCGTGTGTGTTTATTTTGATTTTCCGTGATTTCACCTCAACTTGAATATTTTAAAATACAACTAGATCAAGTACGCAACCGTATTAGTTACAGGACTTGGGGAGTACCTAACACCTTCTCCCCGAGTCAAATGAACCCCCTTACCCGAATCTCTGGTGTACACTTAGTTTTGGAGTCCAAAGTGTTTTAAAGGAAAAATCATTTTTTTTTAAAAATGGTGACCTGGCACGCCGAAATCAAAGTCAGGTGACGACTCTGAGTTATTTCCTTTTGAACACAATTTTGCCACTTTTTAATTAAAAAACCTTTTGAGCTTTACAAATCTTTTTATATTTTTAAGAGGGTTAAGTGAAGTTGGTTAAAAAGGGGTGTGACAGCTCTGGCGACTCTGCTGGGGAGTTGCAGGTTTGAGCTAGTACTTGATCTTGTTGGCTTTTTAGGATATTCAGTTAAGGTTTTTATGTGTTTTGTTTGCTTTATTTGATTTTTATTTTGTTTATGTCGTTTTATTTGCTAGTTTCTTATTTGTTTACAATATTTACTTTATGTGTTACTGCTTTATAAATTGACATCATTTGCATAACCCCGAGTCTTCTTTCTGCAACAAGTCTTCCGGAGTACGTTTGAGCGTACACGGCCTTTTTGTGAGTCACTCGTGTCTTTAGAGGGGTGGCGTGGGAGCGTGGAGTGGGCGGACAGCTAGAGCAACCGCCATCGACCACGTGCCGCCCCGAATTGCCTTGTCTAGTGAACCCCAACCGTAGGTCAGCCTTTAGGTCATGCTTATGTGCATCATATCATTTAAACCTAGCAGGGTTCGGTCCCATGCACCGTGTCCCGTTGTAGGAGGCCTATCTAAATTATGTCAAAATGGCCTTATGGCACAAAAAGATATTTAATCATCCATATGTGCTACATGCTGCATATTTTCAGGGGTAAAAGGGTCATTTGGCGAACCAAGGATATTTGAGGGTAGAATATAAAATGAAGCAAATAGGGTCCACTCATATTTTTCTTTCATAGTTTTCCAAAAAAGAAAAAAAAAGAGAAAATCCAAAAGATTTGACATTTTCCATCATTTTTCAAAAAGACAAAAATAGATTTTCCTAACCATGGCAGTGGTTAGGCCTGCCATGTTATATGAAACTGAATGTTGGCCGATAAAGAACTCACACATCCAGAAGATGAAAGTAGCAGAGATGAGGATGTTGAGGTGGATGTGCGGGCATACAAAGATGGATAGGATTAGGAATGAAGATATTCGAGAGAAGGTGGGTGTGGCCCCCATGGAGGACAAGATGCGGGAAGTAAGACTCAGATGGTTCCGGCACATTCAGAGGAGGAGCACTGATGCACCGGTGAGGAGGTGTGAGCGACTGGCTGTAGTGGGCACGCGGAGAGGTAGAGGGCGACCTAAGAAGTATTGGGGAGAGGTGATCAGACAGGACATGGCGCGACTTAGGATTACTGAGGACATGGCCCTTGACAGGGAATTATGGAGGTCGAGCATTAAGGTTGTAGGTTAGGGGAAAGTTGTGAATATTTCTACAGCACAATAGAGTGAGACTAGCCAGTTAGGAGTTAGACTAAGAATGCCATTGGTCGTCTATTGATGCAGGGCTTTACCTGCTAGTTTTTACTATACCAGCCATCTATTTCGTATTTCGTATTCTGTATTTCATATCTCTTAAATTGCTGTTATTTTATTATGCATTATTATGGTACTAATATATCGTCTCCTGTTGCTTTTTTGAGCCGAGGGTCTCCTAGAAACAGCCTCTCTATCCTTCGGGGTAGGGGTAAGGTCTGCGTACATATTATCCTCCCCAGACCCCACTCGTGGGATTATACTGGGTCGTTGTTGTTGTTGTTGTAGTTTTTCCAAACTAGTTGCATTTCATTTTAAAGCTTTCTTCCATGTTCGATCTTCCCGAACTATGCATACCTGATTCTCGTCTTTCGGGGCGGGATATGTAGGCAACCCACATAGGGTCTGGTCTTCCTAGTAAGTCTTAGGTTCTTGGTTTTGCGGGGTCTTAGCCAAATTTTGCATTTTTAGCCACTTTTGGCCACATCGGCCATTCTCGCAAATGAGGTCATTTTTACAAAAGTGGTCCAATTACCCATGTCTTAGAATCTTGAGTCCACAACTAGGTGTCATATTACTTTATAGTTCATCCTTTTCGAGTTTGCATCTTTATCCACTTCTGGCCATATCGGACGTTTTTGCAAAATGGGTCATTTCTGCAAATTAATTTTGGTCCATGATTATTGGAAGTTTGAATCCATATAAGCTTTAGTGAGGTATTTCCATGTCTTTGAGGTCGCCTTTGTTGAGTTTTCACTTTTAGCCACTTTCAGCCCCTCGGGCCATTTTGCAAAAATAGCCCAACCGTCCCCTAGGAAATATCGTGGTGTCACATAATGTCTTGAGTCATTAACCATGTTTTTCCCATTTAGGTATGTATCCACTTACCAATGCTAGAGTATCAATGGTTGGCAAAGCCCCTAGAAGGCTAGTAAAATGGTGGAACATGTTCACATTACTTGAGCAGCGTGATCTGATGGGTAAATTAGGGACTCTTATTTCTTTGATGGATATCACCCCCCATCCCGACTTTGTAGAAGCAATGTTGACATTTTTGGACCCACAGGGAATGGTATTCAAGTTTGGGGATCTTGAGATGACACCCACCTTAGCTTAGATAGCCAGGTTAACTCGCGTGCCATACCTAGACAAGGATTTGATTTACACAAGGGCTCATTCAAGCACAAAGTTCCTTAAGATCATAGGGATGGATGTGGAAAATGACATGGTTTGTCTAGATCAATCTTGGCTACCTTTGGACTTTTAATTCGAGAGGGTTGCTCGTCCAACTAGGTATGAGACCTTCGTAAATTAATTTTCTATATCATATAATTCTTGGAAGAAGAGGCCTCATATGGTCTTCGCTATTGCATTGTTGGGTATCCTGGTATTTCCTTTGGAGGGTAGACATATTAGCATGCGTCTGGGGTCAATAGACTTTGCACTTTTCCATGATAAACACAGTATTAAGTTCACCTTGGTTCCGACAATTTTGGCAGAGATCTATCGTGCTTTGACCAGGATTCGAGAAGGTGGGAGGTTCTTTGAGGGAAGCAACTTGTTGCTGCAGCTGTGGATGATGGAATACTTATATCCCACCACCATGTTTGAGAAATATGTGATTGACCATCGTCTGAGAGATCGACTGAAGTGCATCGAGCATAGAATGACGTTCGATAAGTTTGCCTTACCACTCGGAGTTTAGGCTTGGGTTGATCACTTAGGATCCTTGACTGAAGAGAAGATTTTATGGTCATACCTTTGGATTGATTTGGACATGATCTTAGCGGGATCTCGCGTGCATAACTTCTTGGTACTGATTGGACTTTGGTGTACTAGACCATATACCCCTGCTAGAGTGATGCGTCAGTTAGGGAGGTGGCAAGAAGTCCCCTACATTCATGATTCATCTGAATTCATTAGGGAATTTGACACTATGACTCACAGGGAAGTCTACATCCAGACCTATTGGCGTCATGCAATGAAGATGGGTAGAGATACTTTAGCAGCTGACCCACATTCACCTGGGTATACCCATGAGTACTTCATATGGCTACAGTCTACTCAGCGGGGGGTTAGCAGGCCATTGCCCCGACGTGTTAGAGGAGTATTTGATGAGGAGGCCACCTCGCGGATATTGCTTAGACAGTTGATGGATCGATTTACCCAGGAAGAGGAGGCCCATGCAGCAGAAAGGATTGGGGTTCGAGCTACACTTCAGTCATTGAGATCACAGTTGGCAGGATTGGTAGAGAACATGGGACAACACCGTGAGTACCTTACTAGAGTCAGCCTTCCAAATGCAGGCGCGCATTCCAGGATTCTCATTCCAAGTTTTGAGGTGTCTTTGCAGGGTATAATACAAAGCTTAGATTCGACAGGATTGACGGGGCCATTCAAATCTTCATCAGACCCGTCCCAACCAGGACCGTCACATTCAGGAGCAGTTTGAGGAGTCATTCTATTTAGGTGTTTTGAGATTGCCTTATGTTGTATTTTACTTTCGTGTCTTGTCTAGGAGTACTGAGTCTTTTAGGTAGTGTCAGAGTCTGTCGTAGTGTAGTTGAGTCTGTCAGGTCTTTCATTATCGTACTTCCCGTTGTATTTTAATATCGAAAAAATTTTAAATGAAAAATCCCAAAAATATTTTTATTTTAGTTTATTTGTCCATTATTTTTTCAAAACTACGCTTGATCTGATTTATGAGGGACATGATACGTAGACAACCTACATAGGGTTCAATCAAATCATTTTTAAAAAAAGAGAGAATGAAGTTGTGGGACGTGAGAAATAAGAGGAAAGAAAAGAGCGATAATAAGAAAGAAAAGAGGGGGAAAGAAATGAAAAGCTAAGCGGTGTTAGAAAGGAAAATGAAGAAGGAAATGGGGCAAGAAGAGTGAAATTGGGATGATGCCAACTGAACTTGCGACCCTCGAAGTCATTCTAGAACCGTTAATTGTTGTTAGGGGCATTACACGCAATGTGATATTTCTATCTGATAAATGCCCTAACGCTAACATGTTGGCTTTGTTTTGCTCCTCTTTGTTACTTTCGTTGTTATCATAATAGAGGGTGGTTAGTTTGTGGCACTTTGACGATTCATCATACACCACAAGGTCAAAAAGCAAGGTAGCCATGGCTAGCAAAGACTCGGACACATGAGTTGTTGACCCGTTGAGGGAGTTTGTGGAGTCGAAATCTGAATTGAAAGAGGAGGTCCGAAGGTTGAAACATCAGATGGCCGAAATGTATCAGTCTTGGATAAGGGGACATCCTCCACCTTCATTCCTCACTAACTGTACTGAAATCCTACAACTATCCCACCACCATCACAAGCCCAGGTTCCCACTACTGTTGACCTTTCCCCTTAACACGCACCAGGCTTCACCCTTTACCATAATTACCCTGGCACTTCGGCCCAAATTTTCCATGCTCCGCCAGCCAAAACAATATCATACCCAGCTTCGACATCTGCTCCTATTTTTGTACCCCCTCCGCAAGCTACCCTCCACCGATGAAGGCTATGTTCATATCAAATCTTGAAAACTTGAATTTTATTAGGTGTAATGCCGCAATTCTGCTGAGAAGTTCACACATCACCCCTAGGAGACGAACTTCCTAGTCTGGGTCTTTCAGGTTATACTTTATTTTAGGAGATGCACTTCCTAAATTGAGATTTTACCCCTAGGGGACGCACTTCCTAGTCTGGGTTTTTCAGGTTATATTTTTGTTTTAGGAGACGCACTTCCTAAATTGAGATTTTACCCCTAGGAGACGCACTTCCTAGTTTTGGGTCATTTAAGTTTATTCCTAGGAGATGAACTTCCTAGGTTTGGGTCATTTAAGTTTATTCCTAGGAGACGTACTTCCTAATTCTAGTCATTGAAGTTTAACCCCTAAGAGACACACTTCCTAGTCTGGGTCTTTCAGGTTATATTTTTGTTTTAGGAGACGCACTTCCCAAATTGAGCTTTTACCCCTAGGAGGCGCACTTCCTAATTTTTGGTTCATTCAAGTTTCAACCCTAGGAGACGCACATCCTAGTCGAGTCTTTAATTTTACTCTCATCATTGCATCAATAACATAGGTGATTTACAGTTTTGCTAACAACTCACAAATCTTCCTAGTGCAAACTGGGGCAGAAAATTTTGTTTATTTTGTTGTTTTGATTGCAGGCACCCACCTCGAGAATGAGGGAATTCGTTTCGGAATTATTTTGAGTTTTGACAATCAGGCGCCCACCTGGAGAACAAGGGAATACAGTTCAAGTTTTTGGCAATCAGGCGCCCACCTAGAGAACAAGGGCATACAGTTCAAGTTTTGGCAATCAGGCGCCCACTTGGAGAACAAGCGAATACAATTCAAGTTTTTGGCAATCAGGCGCCCACCTGAAGAACAAGGGAATACAGTTCAAGTTTTGGCAATCAGGCACCCACCTGGAGAACAAGGGAATACATTTTAAGTTATGGCAATCAGGTGCCCACCTCGAGAACAAGGGAATACAGTTCAAGTTTTGGCAATCAGGCGCCCACCTGGAGAACAAGGGAATTCATTTCAGAGTTACTTTCAATTCGCAAATTCAAGAAGCATCAGGAGCCTACTTGAAGAATAGGGTCCATTTTTCAGTTCCATGTTGGAGATCAAGTAGAAATTCAAGGAAGATTCAAGACAAGAAGTAGATAGGATCTTGTATTTTTCTTTTACTTTTGTTGTAATTTTTCATTTTATTTTCAATGTAATGGCAGGAACCGCGGACCAGAACCTTGACGGCACTTCACTCGGCTCTCCACCTCGGTATACTCCATCGCTCATTCACTTCTGAACTACACGTGGCCTGATTCCTTTATAGCCAAGGATATGTAGGAAACTCAGATATCCAGGGCTCAGTCACATTCTCCTTCCTCTTAGTTTTTGGTCTCCCTAAATAAGGATTGGGTCAAAAAACCTTTCTAGCCATTCTTTGTCTGAAAATACTTCGTATTTCCAGTCAAAGAGGGGCAACTGTAGACATATGATTTTTGACCTTCCCCAAGATTTTACATATTTTAGCATTTAAATACAATTTAGGTCTAATATAGTTATTTCAACTAATTTTGACTCTTTTACATTATTTTTATCACAAAATTGAAAAATACAAAAATAGTTCCATATTTCTCTAATTAATTCACGTATTAGATATTCTTAGGAGGATATGTTACTTTGAACCTATTTTATTTTAATATAATCTTTGAAAAAACCAAAAATAATTTCAATTTAAATTTTTAGTTCTATTTTAAATATAATAGTTTACCATAATAATTTCAACTTTAATTTTTAGTTTTACTTGTATCTTCTTATAAGTATTTTTAGAAGTAGATTAAATTTTTAGCCTTTTCTTAGCCTAATTTTATAGAATTTTTAGCCAAAATTGAATTCTTGCAAAAGGCCCAAGTTAGGCAACCCACACCCTATACCCATAAAACCCTAAATATTCATTTTCTCCAAGGAACCTAGACATATTAGACTACTAAGACCTAGAACCCGAGGAGAAGACCTTCAGTCGAACACCAACCTACACAAACACAAAAACCATCGCCCACCAGCTTCTCTCACACCGTCCAGCGATCACCCCTTCTCAAACCCACCAGAAATCCGCCACCCTCACCATACTGGCCGCCGCCGCCAACCATCTCCAGCCTTCAATTCACAACTGCAACAACAACCAGCCGCCAGCCATCTCCACAACCTCCCCAGCTCTCGATCTCTCTCTTAGCAGTCGCCGAAACTCGAGCTTAGGTTGAAAATCGACGTAGATTTGGGAAATTCTTGTGGTCTCTTGATTACTCCTTTAAGCTTTGTTTCTACTTCTCTTCACAATTTCAAAATACATATGAAGAAGAAAAGCAAAAATGCTTCTGCTAGTTGGTGATTGAATTTCAAAAATACTAAAATATATACACATATTACTGTTAGTTTCTTCCTTTTGATTTGAGTTTTCAAATACGGAGCTTGGTTAATACTTGAGACACCGTCGAGTTGAAGTGACGCTCGTGTTCCCGGCGGTTTGCAGATCGTCTTTGATGTTGCTCTTCTCGGTTGATTTTTTTCAGAGTCGAAGTTCTGTATTTACGGATTCTTCTACACTAATTAAAGGGATTTTACTCCTGAGGTCCACTCGTATCTCTTATCTATTAGTTACTCGTTTTTGACTTCATATATGTGATTTCTTGCTAATATTGCTTTGTTGATTAATCTTGTGAGATCTCTGTTTGACTGATGATTTCTATCATGGAACATGTTTTTCCCTATCAAAAGTTGATTGTTTGGTCAATTGCATGATTAGCTAATTGTGTCGATTAATTACGTCCTTTTGGCCTCAACCTTTTAGCTAGTATTAAGCCAATATAATTTTTATCATTTTTCTTTTCTTTCATATTCTTTCTTTGGTTCCTATTTTGAAGGTTGATTCTGTTACTTTAGGAAACATTGAGTGAATTTTAGATACATGTGGGCCATGGGAGGTAATTCTGTACATAAGAAAGAAATTGGACCTTAAGGAGATATCTTGCTCTTATTTATTTTGTTGGTCTTATTTTGAATCCGTTAGTAACATGTTAGCTGACCACACTCGGGTAGGCAAATTTTAGGTCTTGTCTTTTGTTTCATTCGAGGTTAGAGGTCGTTCCCTTTAGTTTATATTCAAGGGAATGCCGCGTAGAGTTTGTATATATTATTGTTATCCGGGGTAAGCCCCGAAGTGAATGTGACGGAGGCCGCAACTACACCGTGGAGGAAGTATAGTGTAGGTTAGCTTAGGATTTTACTTTTTATTATTTTTATTTTTATTTTTCTTTTATTAGGTGGGGACGACCTCGATCCTCTTCCGTCTTTATTTTTGTTTGTGTGTTTTCACCTCAATCTGAGTATTCTTAAAAACCGACTTGATCATGTACGCAACCGTACTAGTTACGGGACTTGGGGAGTACCTAACACCTTCTCCCCGAGTCAAATGAACCCCCTTACCTGAATCTCTGGTGCAGACTTAGTTTTCGAGTCTAAAGTGTTTTAAAGGAAAAATCATTTCTATAAAATGGTGACCTGGCACACCAAAACCAATGTCAGGTAGCGACTCTGAGTTATTTCATTCTGAACACAATTTTGTCACTTTCTAATTAAAAACCCTTTTGAGCGTCAAAATCACTTTTATATTTTTTAAGAGGGTTAGTGAGGTTTGTAAAAAAAAGGGTGTGACAACATCTTGTACTAGATCCGTACTCAACAACCGAGCCTCTCCCGGCTCAAACCATCCAATTGGAGACCAACACTGCCTACCATACAAGCCTCATACGGAGTCATCTGGATACTCGAGTGGTAGCTGTTGTTGTAGGTAAACTTCACTAAAGGCAAAAGCTGATCCCACGAGCCTCCAAAGTCAATGACACAAGCTCGGATCATATCCTCCAAAATCTGAATAGTCTGCTCGGACTTCCCGTCCGTCTGAGGATGAAATGTTGTGCTCAATTCAACCCGTGTGCCCAACTCTTGCTAAACTACTCTCTAGAAATGGGAGGTAAACTGCGTACCTTGATCCGAAATGATAGACTCGAGCACACCATTAAGACGAACAATCTCCCAGATATAGATCTCAGCTAACCTCTCGGAAGAGTAGGATACTGCCACAGGAATGAAATCTGTTGACTTGGTCAGCCTAGAAATAAGAACCCACACTGCGTCGAACTTCCTCTGAGTCCATGGGAATCCACAACGAAGTCCATAGTGATCTGCTCCCACTTCCACTTGTGAAGCTCAATCCTCTTAAACAAACCACCAGGCCTCTAATGCTCGTACTTAACCTGCTGACAGTTCAAACACTGAGCCACATATGCAACAATGTCCTTCTTCATTCTCCGCCACCAATAATGCTGTCGCAAATCCTAATACATCTTAGTGGAGCTCGGGTGAATAGAGTACCGGAAACTATAGGCCTCCTGTAAAATCAACTCTCGGAGTCCATCCACATTAGGCACACAAATTCGACCCTGCAATCCCAAAACTCCATCATCACCTAAGGTAACCTGCTTGGCACCTCCGTGCTGCAACGTGTCTCTAAGGACACACAAATAAGGATCATCATACTGCCGATCTCAGATACGCTCCAATAAAGAAGAACGAGCGACTATTGAAGCTAATACACGGCTGGGCTCAGAAACGTCCAACCTCACGAACTGATTGGCCAAAGACTGAACATCCAAGGAAAGCGGTCTCTCACCGATCGGAATATAAGCAAGACTGCCCATACTGGCTGACTTCCTACTAAAAGCATCGACCAACACATTGGCCTTTCGCGGATGATATAAGATGGTGATATCATAATCCTTTAATAGCTCCAAGCACCTTCTCTGCCTCAAATTTAGCTCCTTCTGCTTGAACAAATACTGCAGACTCTTGTGATCCGTGAACACCTCACATGCCACGTTATACAGATAATACCTCCAAATATTCAACGCGTGAATGATGGCTGCTAACTCCAAATCATGAACTGGATAGTTCTTCTCATGAATCTTCAAATACTGTGAAGCATAGGCAATGACCTTTCCATCCTGCATCAACACCGTACCAAGTCAAATACGAGATGCATCATAATAAACTATATAAGGACCTGAACCTATGGGCAAAACCAACACCGATGTCGTAGTCAGCGCTGTCTTGAGCTTCTGAAAGCTCGCCTCACACTTGTCTGACCGTCGGGGCTGCGATAGATGAGAACCCCTCCACGAACTGACAATAGTAACCTGCCAATTCCAACAAACTCCTGATCTCTGTAGCTGATACTGGTGTAGGCCAGTTCCTGACTACCTCAATCTTCTTCGGATCAACCTGAATACCCTCTGCTGATACGGCATGACCTAGGAATGCAACTGAACTCAGCCAGAACTCACACTTCGAAAACTTAGCATACAACTGACTATCCCTCAAGATCTGAAGAACCACTCTATGATGTTTCTCGTGCTCCTCTCGGCTACGGGAGTAGATCAAAATATCATCAATGAAGACTATCATGAACAAATCCAAGTAAGTCCTGAACACTCGGTTCATCAACTCCATAAAAGCAACTGGGGAATTTGTCAACCCGAATGATATCACCAAGAACTCATAATGCACGTACCGAGTGCGGAAAGCTGTCTTAGGGACATCAGATGCCCTAATCCTCAACTTATGGTAGCCAGATCTCAAGTCAATCTTCGAGAATACCTTGGAACCCTGAAGCTGATCAAACAAATAATCAATCCTCGACAATGGATATTTATTCTTGATGGTAACCTTGTTCAACTGCCGGTAATCAATACACATTCTCATCGATCCATACTTCTTCTTAACAAACAACACTGGCGCACCCCAAGGCGAAATACTAGGTCTAATGAAACCTTTCTCAAGCAAGTCTTGCAATTGCTCCTTCAACTCTTTCAACTCAGGCGGGGCCATACAATACAGCGATATAGAAATGGGCTGAGTCCCGGAGCCAAATCAATGCAAAAGTCAATATCCCTATCGGGCGACATACCCAGCAGGTCCGAAGGAAATATCTCAGGAAACTCACGAACAACAGGCACAGAATCAATGGGAGGAACCTCAGCACTAGAATCACAAAAATAGGCCGAATACCCCTTCTCGACCATATGTCGAGCCTTCATATAAGAGATAATACTACGGGTAGGATGATCAGGAGTCCCTCTCCACTCTAAACGAGGTAAACCCAGTAAGGGTAAGGTCATAGCCTTAGCATGACACTCCAAGATAGCGTGATAAGGTGATAACCAGTCCATCCCCAATATGACAGCGAAATCAACAATATCCAGAAGAAGAAAATCTACACGAGTCTCAAGACCCCTAATCACAACTATACAAGAACGATGGACTCGATCTACCATAATAGAATCACCCACCGGTGTAGACACAGAAACAAGAGCACTCAAAGAATCATTAGGCATGACCAGATACAGTGCAAAATAAGATGACACATAGGAGTATTTAGATCCCGGATCAAATAAAGTTGAAGCATCTCTGCTACAATCCAGAACAGTACCTGTGATAACCGCATCGGAAGCCTCAGCCTCGGGCCTGGCTGGAAGGGCATAGCATCGGGGCTGGGCCCCACCACCCTGAACTACATCTCTGGGACGACCTACTGCTGGCTGGCCTCCACCTCTAGCGGCCTGATCTCCACCTCTAATACCTCTACCTCCACCTCTAGCACATATACCCCCACCTCTAGATGGCTAGGCGGGCTGCGGAACATTCGGTGCCTGAACCATGGCACGGGAACCCTGATGCTGAGAGCTACTCGATGCTCGAGGGCAAAACCTAGCAATGTGACCGATCACCACAAGTGTAACAAGCCCTCGACTGCTGAGACTACTGACTCTGACGACCTGAATGTCCACCCCGAAAACTCTGAAGCGGCGGTGCACTGATAGGAGCTGGTGGTGCACTGTAGGACTGCTGATCAAAATATTGTATATGGGAACCAAGACCACGTGAAGCACCGTGAGAAACCTGAAGTGCTAACTGGAAAGGCCTAGGAGGATGTCCTCTACCATACGAATCTCTGCCTCTAGACGAGGTACCACTGAATTGGCCTGAATGACGAGGCCTCTTGTCAGACCCCTGACTACCTCCTTACGATAGAACCATCTCAACTCTCATAGCCACATTGGCCACCTTCTGGAAAGAAATCTCACTCCCAGTCTCCCTGGCCATCTGAACCTCCTCTCTCTCTCTCTCTCTCTCTCTCTCTCTCAGTGGGAAGTATGATAAGAACATGACGGGCCAAGTCAATGAATCTAGTCTCATACTGAGTAACTGTCATGGAACTTTGCTGGAGACACTCAAACTGCCTCCGATAGATCTCTCTCTGAGTAATAGGGAGAAACTTATCCAGAAATAGCTGAGTAAACTGCTCATAAGTCAAAGCTGATGATCTGGCTGGTCTAACCAAGCAATAATCTCTCCACCAAGTCTTGGTAGATCCAGACAAGCGAAAAGTATCAAAATCGACCCCATTGGTCTCCACGATCCCCATGTTCATGAGAACCTCATGACAGTTGTCTAGATAATTCTGGGGATCCTTAGAAGATGCACCGTTGAAAGTAGTAGTGAAGAGCTTGGTGAAACTGTCCAACCTATACAAAGCATCGGCAGACATAGCTACTCCATAACCGGTATAAGCTACCACACCTGGCTGAACTACTCCAACTGGTTGGACTGCTGGAGTCTGGAACTAGGGAGCTACCTGCTCCGGAGTGCGAGTATCAGGAGTCTGAGCTCCTCCTCCAGCCTGAGAGACGGCTGGTGATACAAGAATTAAGCCTGCCTAGGTGACACTCTCCATAAGGCCCACTAGACGGACCAGAGCATCCTGGAGTACCAGGGTAGCAATAAACCCCTCTGGGACCTGAGCTGGGCTCATCGGAACTACCGGGGCCGGAACCTCATCTTCAAAATCAACCTGAGGCTCTGCCGCTGGTGCTGCTGGTCTAGGATGAGCTCTGCCCCTACCTCGGCCTCTAACACGGCCTAGGCCTCGCCCTCTGCTGCTGCTGGGGGCTGGGGCTGCTGGTTAGTGGATGAGGAAGCGCATGTTTTCGCCATCTGTTAAAGAACAGAGTAGAAATTCAATTAGCATTGAGATACCAAACCACACGATAGGAAAGAATAAATGTGAAGTTTTTCCTAACTATGTAGCCTCTAGGGGATAAATACAGACGTCTTTGTATCGATCCCTCAGACTCTACTAAGCTTGTCTGTGAATTGTGAGACCCATGTAACCTAGAGCTCTGATACCAACTTGTCACGACCCAGATTTCCCACCATTGGGAGTCGTGATGGCACCTATTAATATGAGCTAGGCAAGCCCACTATTGAAGAAATTACCTTTTTATCCATTTTATATTCCTTAACAATTGTGATGCAATAACATTTAAACAGCGAAATTTAACATAAGCGGGAGAAAACGTAATAAACTATCTGAACATGAATCCAATACAATTGTTTGAACCTCTACTACCCAGAACTGGTGTCACAGTACCACAGATGATCTAAGAATGCTACATACAATGTCCGAAAATAAACAATACACTATTTCTAAATTAAGGAAATGAAACAGCAATAAGGGGATAGGGGGAGACGCCAGGGCCTGCGGACGCCTGCAGGTCTACCTTGGATCTCCCTGTGGACTGAAGGCAGCCACCCAATCTACAGTCCAAATGTTGCTGCTTCGAGATCTGCACATAGTGCAGAGTGTAATATCAGCACAACCGACCCCATGTGCTGGTAAGTACCTAGCCTAACCTCGGCAAAATAGTGACAAGGCTAGGACCAGACTACCAAATAAACCTATGCAATTCAACTATATACAACATAATAGAAGAATAGTAATATACAGTCAAGTATGGGAGGGGTAACATGCTGCGGGGAGGCTATCAATTTAGAATAGAAAGACAACAAGTAATTGAAAGAAACAATATATCTCAGATAGCAAAGGACCAGAATTAATAAATGCACGGAATCACCCTTCGTGCTTTTACTCTCGTCCTCACCAAAGAAATCAAGTAATGAAAATATGCACGACATCACCCTTCGTGCTTTTACTCTCGTACTCGCCATATAATCAATATAATCGGCACGAGATGGTACATCGTGCGGCACGGCATCACCTTTCGTGCTTTAAAACTCTTCCTCACCCAAACAACAATCACAAACAATAGGGCAAGGGAAAAAATGAAATTACGAAAAGAATCCCGGCAAGGGAACAATAGTTCAACAATCAAGTCCTGGCAAGGGAACAATAGTTCAACAATCAAGTCCCGGCAAGGGAGATAATATAATGATTCTCTTATCTTTTTCACTTTTACTTCACAACTCACTTCACCACTTTGAGCCAATGCTCTAAAAGGTTCAATTTCCACTTATAATTTCACATTTCATTGTACAACTCGAGCCAATGCTCCTCAATGTTCAAATGTCACAATTACTTCCACAAACTTTGCCCAACAATAGAAATCATCATCAAAGCATGAATAATACAACGAAGCCATAATAGTCACAATATAAGACTCATGGGCATGCTTGACACCAACGTGTAGATACTCGTCACCAAGCCTATATGTCGTACTCGACAAACCAAACATGCACACCAATCTAAAACGTCATACGGACTCGCTCGTGTATTCCAATCACTAAAATAATACCAACAACTATGAATTTAGCATCAAAATCATGAAATTTCTCAAGAACATCAAATTTTCCATTTTTTCTCAAAAACGATCTGATTCACGTCGTTTCAAGTCCGTTTCTTACCAAACTTCACAGACTTATCTTAAATCATATATAAGACCTGTACCGGGTGCCGAAACGAAAATACAGGCCCGATACCATCAAGTTTTAAACTCATTTCATTTCCAAAACTCAGAAATAATTTCAGAAATCAATTTTCTTTAAAAAATTCATTTCTCGGGCTTGGGACCTCAAAATTCGACTTTGGGCATATGCCCAAGTTTCATATTTTCCTACGGACCCTCCGAGACCGTAAAATTATGGGTCCAGATACGTTTACCCAAAATATTGACCGAAGTCAACTTAAATCCATTTTACAGTCAGAATTCATCATATCATAGATTTTTACATAAGGGCTTTCCAGATACGCGCCCGGACTGCGCACACAAATCGAGATGATGTCGAAAGAGGTGTTTAAGGCCTCGAAACGTAGAATTCATTTTAAAACATGTGATGACCAAGGTCATCAAAAATAATCAATATAGGATCGAGTTTTTGGCTCAATAATCTTACCTCAAAGAAGGTTTCTTGAATTCCTCCTTCAATCTCCCTCAAGAAGCTCTAAAACTGACCTAAAATGGTGAACTATGGCCAAAACTTACGCGACTGACCTCATTTAACCTTACGAGATCGCGAAGCACTGGCTCTGCAAACTTACGCGATCGCGGCCTCCACCATGCGATCGCATAGAACAACATGCCTACTCCTCACCAGTTCCTCTCCTTCTACGCAAACGCGACCTTGACCCTGTGTTCGCGAACAACAACTTCATAGCCTAACGCGATTGCGCCCTGACCTCTGTGATAGCATAGAACAAATTTTCACCCCTGCCCAACTGAGCCTACGCATTGTGAACACTTATACACGATCGCAAAGAACAAAAATGCCTGCAACTGAAATCAGAAAATTTGCAACTTTTCAAACATGAATATGATCCGTTTAACCACCCGAAACTCACCCGAGGCCCTCAGTAGTCGTGATGGCACCTAACCGAACCCGCTAGGCAAGCCAACTAACAAATATCCAATTTCAATAATATTAATAAGATAATTAAATGGAAGAATTATCTAAATCTTATACATTTTTCAAGGACTGGTAGTACAAATCATGAGCTTCTAAGAATAGAATTTACAAAGCTGATATGAATTAAATATATCTTCCGTTTGAAAAGCACATAAATAGAGTTTTAAAATCTAAGGCTACCATGAACAAGAGGTAGCTATAACAGGGGTGCAGGTACATCTTCCAATCCAGCTCCTATCGAACACAACAATATCGGCATCCAAAATCTGCAAGCATTGTGCAAGAAGTGTAGTATAATTACAACCGACCCCATGTACTCAATAAATAATAATCCTAACATTAGGTTGAAAGTAGTGACGAACTGGAACATGGTCGGGTCCAACACCAATAGCCAACAAAAATTCATAACAACGTAGAGCACATAAATAAGGAAGCAACTCAGAAATAAAATGCTCAGCTTTTTCACAATTTTCTGTAAATAGTTTCGCTTTTCAAGAATAACAGTGAAAACCCAAACCCTTTACCGAAATCGTCAAAAAATATGAGATAGCTTGAAAACTATAATTTTTCCAAAAAATCCTTTTCACAATAGATAAGATGTTTCATTTTCTTTCCAGATAACAAGTGTTAAATACCTCTCTACGCCCACATATCAATGTGTGTAAAAGTCATGAATGACGTGATACCGTATAGCATGAGGAAAAATGCACCTCTATGCTTGCATGTCATGTGTGCATGGCAATGTCATGTATCTCAGAGATGAATCATGTACTCACACTCTCAGAGTACACAATCTCACTACCTCACACTTTTCACTCATCATGCTCAACCAATCGATACTGTATATGGCCCATACGGCCCAGGGAAGATCCTTCTTGGAACATGTACATCACTGACCATCAGTCACTCAGTACCGAGGAAAGATGATCCGGCCCTATTAAGAAAATCCATCTCCGGGTATATAAATGCTTCGGAAAAGATCTATGTCCAGGGAAGATCCATCCCTCAATATAATCAACCATGCTAACTAAGGGAGTGTGCAGACTCTGGAAAGGCTCCTTCAGCCCAAGTAAATAATTTCAAATGATAAAGATCGAATCAAATCCCGAATTCGGCCAAAAAATAACACCCGGTACCGCGCCTCATAACCCAAAAAAATTACAAAATCCGACAACCGATTCAATTTCGAGTCCAACCATACTAGTTTCACTCAAATCCGACTCCGAATCATTGTACAAAATTCAAAAATTCATATTATGAAACTTTAGGCCAAAACTACCAATTTCTCTTTAAAATTCATCAACCAATTGCCAAAAATGAAGATATATTCATGAAATATAATCAAAACTGAGTAGAGAACACTTACCCCAATCATTGTTTTGCTTCAAAAATTGCCTCAATCCGAGTCCCACATCTCAAAATATGGAGAAAGAACCAAAACCTCGATTTTTATAACTCTGCCCAGCTATTCCGCATTTGCAGTTACAATGTCGCATCAGCGACCTCCACTTCTGCGGATGATGCCCCACTTCTGCGAAGCCCGTGGAGACTGGCCCTTTCATATCTCTGGATATCCCCCGCTTCTGCGCATGCTCAAGTGCGCCAACAAAACTTCGCTTCTGCGCCACTTTCCGCTTCTGCAGCTCCACTGTCACTTCTGCGACCATCACACCTGCGCAAACCAGCCGCAGGTGCGATCACACCAGAACCAGCAGTAATAAACCTTAGCTAAAATTCCCAAAATGCTCCGAAATCAATCTGAAACACAATCGAGCCCCTCAGGACCACGTCCAAACATACTAACAAGACCCATAACATAACACGGACCTACTCGAGGCCTCAAAATACACATAAAAACATCGAAACAATGAATCACACCTCAAATTCAAAATCGATGAACTTGAAACTTCAAACTTCCATAACCGATGCCAAAACCTATCAATTCACGTCCGACTAACCTCAAATTTTGCACACAAGTCACATTTGATATTATAGACCTGCTCTAACTTCTGAAATCAAAATCCAACCCCGATATCAAAAAGTCCACTCCCAGTCAAACCTTTTAAATTTAAAGCTTCAAGATAAGAATCATTCTTCCAAATCAATTTTGAATAACCTGAAAACCAAAACTGTCAATTCACATAAGTTATAATACATCATACGGAGCTACACATGCCCTCAAACAACCAAGAGAAGAGCAAATGCTCAAAATGACCGATCAGGTCGTTACACGCTGATTCTCCCTGATTTTTGAGAGCCCGAGAGATTGGAGAGATTAATGACTGAGTGAGGCCGAGGGACTGATTGTGAGGATATTTATGGGATCGGGTTGCATGCCACAACATGTTTCATTGATCTATGCCATGATTGGCTTGATATAGCGCTAGGGTTGTAGGAGCCCCTCCGGAATCTGTACACACCCCGAGTGAGCATTGGTACCTACTGAGTGCGAGTGTGAGTGCCGAGTGATCGTGAGAAAACATAACATTGGAGGAGAGACAAGGGTTACTCATGGCTAGATTCGGGACATTTGGAGGCCGACTTGAGAGGCAAAGGCATTGTAGAGTGGGATTTTGCTCGGATTGAGGTAAGTAACAGTTATAAATCTGGTCATGAGGGTATGAAATCCTGAATTTTGTGTCATATGACTATTTCGGAGGTGACACACATTCTAGGTGACGGGAGTATGGGCGTGCACCATAGGAATTGTGACTTGGTTTGTCCCCTGAGACTGTAGAATCGATTAGCCTACTGTTTACTACATGTTCCCTCTATTTTTATGGAAATTGGTTGCACTTCATGTTAGAAATCATGTTTGGTGTTATGATATCACTGTTGAGACCTGTGAGGTCGTGTACTTGCTGAATTAACTACTATTTGTTGTTTCGTTGTCAGTCGTGACATTACTTGCGTATTTTCCTCTGTCTCTTCCTATTTATCATTGATACATATTATTATCTCTGTTTGGGATGAATTATATGCTTTCTGAATGATCGAGGGACTGGCGAGGTTGGTAATTGAGATAGGGCCTGAGTGCTGAGCTGTGAGCTATATGAGTATATATGGATCGAGTTGCATGCCGCAACGAGCCTCAGGGCTATATATGTATATATATTGGATCGGGTTGCACGCCGCAATGAGCCTTATGGCTATTTATATATTAGATCGGGCTGCACGCCGCAATGATATAGTACTTGGGATGAAGGAGCCCCTTCGGAATCTGCACACCCCCAGTGAGCGCAGATACCTATTGAGTGTGAGTACTGAGGGATGAGATCCGAGTGATTGAGCTGTTGAGATGAGTTGAGTGACTTTTGCCTTGAGAGGTTGTACTTCCTTTCAATTACTTGTTGCACTTAGTTTTTACCTATCCTTGTTGTGCAAATTTCTGGATATCTGGTTTACTTGAGTACGAACTGATTTGACTTAAACTACTAAATTTGAAAGCATGACTGTTCCTTATTGAAAAATATTGAAATAAACTGTATCTTCATAGCTCGTCACTGCTACTCAGTTCCTTATTTGTTTCTGTTACTTAATGAGTTGAAAGAACTCACATTACTCCCTGCACCTTGTGTGTAGATTTAGGTGAGACCAGTCGCGGAGGTCATTGAGTTCGTGCGCAGTTGGCTATCAAAGACATACGAGGTAGCTGCCAGCATCCGCAACCCTTGTCTCTCCCTCCATTGTTATCTTTTCTTTCTGTTTTGGCATTAGTAGACTATTGTAAACTAAGATTCTAGACTGATTTTAGATGCTCACGACTTAGTGACACCCCAACGTGGGTGTAAAGCCCTAGAAAATTTTGCTTAGTAATTTAAGATTTCGTGGTGCCAAAGTAGGTCAAATATTTTATCTTGCGTGCAAATGAGGATTAAGGAGGTTATCAATTGGATATGTTAATAAGTGTATAAGTCATAGTAGAAGTGAAATGGGGTCTAAGGAGAGGTCTAAGTCTAAGCCAAGTTGGAAAATTTCATAAGAGACGAAAGTTGCAAATGAGTGCGCACAAGACCTCACTTTGGACAATCATATCTCCAGTTATATAAGGATTTTGGTGATGAACAACCTATCAAATAAAAGGTATTTGAGTCTAGTTTCTAACTCTTCAAAGCGTTCATCATTCGGACACTCATATCAAAGGTTATGACCAAATTACCAAAAGCAGCGCGAATTTTACACTACCGCGCCGCCCCATGCGGCGCGGCTGTGTAAATTATCAAAGCACCTCCAGTTTCGTTTCTAAACACATTTTTCATTACCACACTTCCCCAAGCGGCTCCTCGTGCGACACGACTATGCAAAAATTGGGGTTTTTGTTATAAAACAACCTCATTTCGTCAAATAGATTCAAGGGACCATTTGTTGAGCAAAAATCACATATTTTTAGAGTGCGAGAGTGCCCTAGAGTGAGAAAGTATCCCTCATCAATTCTTCTACAACTCTTGCTCAAATCTTAAAGGATTAACAAGGAAAACCACACTAGGCCTTCATCCTTGAGGTAAGATTCTATACACTAACCTTTAATTTCGAATCTAGCTAAAGATGGGTAATTATAAAGAATGTTTGTGGGTATTGGAGTTGTTATCTTGCTTGCATGTATTGTCAAAGGTTGTAGAAACATTGTTGAGCTAAAGATGGTAAAGTATGGGTTGTGGGTTGATGAAATCCTCTATAAAAAGACCATAAAGATTTAACGCACATATGGTGTTTGATAAAATGCTCGAATGAGCTAGAATTATGAATATCTTCCTAATTTGTGTTCAATTTTGTTATGTCTCGAAGTAGATTGGCAATGCTAGAATTTCCGAAACGTTGTAGTAACTTAAGGAAAAGCGCTTTGAGGTATGTATGGCTAACTTTAACTCTTGTAGAACCCCCTTTGTTGTGACGAGCATACGGTATGTGTACCTTGTATGAAAATATGTGTATTGATTGTCTTAGTTGAGTTCCACACCACCGTGTTACATGTGATTGTGAAAAGTGATTTGATGTGCCTATCTTATTATGTGTTAAGCTTGTAAATGCTTGAGGATGATGATATGGGAGTATGTGTTAACAAATGAAAGAACGTTAATGTGTCCAAATGTGGGAATGTGTATAATGGCTAAAACCCTGAGTGGTAAGTAATGAAAGATGGTATTGTGAAATAACGTAAATGAGTTGAACGATTATGACAACACCTTGTACATGAATTACTGCTTGGTGACATATGTGGTGTCTTGGGCCAAAATGTATGAATTGTTGGTATGAACTTGTGCTTCCTTGAAATGATAATTCTTGTGATTAATATGCTTTGAACGTTGTTGGTTAAGTCTCGCGATATAATGGTGTAAGTAAATGGAAACAAACCAAGTGTGTGTGTGTGTGTGTGTTCATGTGCTCATGTGGTAAGAACTGTGTAACAAATGATGGAAAGAAATCGTAATTGATGCAATTGAAACAACTGTGGTAATATCATACGTGACTTGTCGCGGGCAATTATCGTTGTGACTTAAATTGTATACGGGTTGTTGCATATGATGGAAATGGTATTGATGTTATGAAAATTCTTTGTGAATTATTGTTGTTGTCGTGTGAAATTTGATTGTCCGGTGGGATCGGGTTGCACACCGCAACACGAAGTTATAAGGTGTGGGTTGTGGTGATAAGGGTGGTCGAGGTAATAAGGGTGGAAAAGTGATCGAAATCACTATTGAAATAAAAATATGTGAAAGTTGTGAAACCATTGATGTGATGAAATAATGTTGAAAGGGGAAAAAGAGAGATTGTGGAACTTGTTTGGCTTTTGTTGTTCCTTTAATGTGCATTGGATTGTTGATTCTATTACTGTTTGTTACCTGTGTATTTCTTGATTTTACTTGGGGTAAAGTTTGTTCATACATACCAGTACAATTCAAATGTACTGATGTTGCTTTTGCCGGGGGCGCTACATTCGTGTTATGATTGTAGGTGGTTCTATAGCAGGTACTCCAGTCCACCAATATTAGCACTCCTTCACTTTCCCTCAACTGTATTGGTGAGCCCCTTTTTCCTCTCAGGGCCCTGCGTGGCTCATGCCGCTTTTCCTCCCAGAAATCTTATTTTGGTATTTGTGTAAGGTATAGCCGGAGCCTTGTTACCGGCAAGTACTGTAACACTCTTTTGTATCCCTAGAGGCTCCGTAGACAGGAAATATGGGTTATGTATTTTGTATTTGGGCAGTGTAACTTGTAAACCACGCTATGTAACCATGTATAATATGTAAATCTCGTAAGAATGTGTTTAAATCATAAATGGCTATTTCACTTGGTTAACGAATAATGAAAATGCGGGGCAACACGTGGGATAGGAAAGGCACACAGGTCCGCTTGACTAGGGTTACCCGGTCAAGCGCCGGTCGTGCCCCATGGTTTTGGGGCGTGACAAACTTGGTATCAGAGCCTAAGGTTTTAAAGTGTCCTAGGATGTCTCGGAGCCGTGTCTAGTAGAGTCCTTCTTATCGGTGTGTTGTCGACCACATCTGTAAGTTGGAGGCTACATGGACATTTAGGAATGTTACCCTTCTTCAACACTCCAGATCGTGCGATAAAGTTTTACTATAAGATTGTTTTATAACTCGTGCGTTGAGATTCAAGGTAAGTTTAGACGCTCTTTCGTCCATTTCAAGTAATGTTGTCATATGGAATGACCAGTGGGCAAAGGCCTAGATATTAAGGAGATGGCATATGTGTTATGTTGAATGAATGGTACAAATGTATGAGGTACATACATAGTACCAGAAGCATACTTTATTCGAGAAAGTGTTAAAAATGATTGTAACCTCCAAAGAAACATTGGATTGATAAGTGTTATATAAGCTTGAATAGCACATGTGGGTAGTGTGAGAAGTATGTAAATCATCCTAAGGTGTGAAAGAAAACTAGTTATATAAGTACGTGATATATGGGACACGTGACTAGGAGATTGATGATGAGAGTGCAAGTCTCTCCTAGGAGACAAGAAGCTATGAAATGAGAGTCAATTGAACCCATAATGAGAAGACCCTTATGCTACGAATGTTATAAGAACCCCATAAATGTATGAAGTTTTGTTACACTCCTAAAGGATATTGGTATGAGTAATTGGAATCCCAAGCCCGTGTGGCTGAATAAGAGCAAAGGACTTATGAGGTTAATACCATTGTGACTTCAATCTCCCTAATACTCGAACATATATGTGAGGGATAGAGAAATGAAACATATGTCCATGAAGTTTCTAAATTCATGACTTGTGTGAAAATTCGGGACATTCGCCCTAAGTGGGGAGGAAGGGACATAGCAAGGCCACTTAAATACAATGAAACAAGAGTAAGACCATGTAACTTTGATGTTTGAATATTTTTGTTGAAGACAAGCGTAGTCTAGAAAAGTGGTAATGGATAATGTGATTATCTGAAAGGATATGCTAATGATATACCACTAGTACCTCCAAAAAGGTGGAAGGTTAAGGAAGGTAAATTCTTCATACATGGAAATGTGAATGATAGGGTCAACGATCCTAGAAACTAAGAGTAGGTTTGTAAAGGGGTTCTATACTTGTTAGAGGGCTTGGGACAATGCATCCCAAGGAAGTACTATAGGTAAAATGTGGAAGGTTGCGAGATTTAGAATGGGTTAATCATAGATCTGTGATTTAACCAAAGTACCAAGGTGTTAAGAAAGGTGGAACGAATGGGAGAAATAAATGTGATGCTATAATAACCCAAGAGGGTATTTGGGCTTGAGGGAGAGCCTCTAAAGAATCTTACAAGCAAAGAAGTGTTAAGTGATACGAGGATGAACACACTTTCCCACGGATGTCGTAACAAGAGTTAAGAGGTGAGCGGGATGAAATAACTTAGGGAAAAGACCACGTAACATGTGGAAGAATGCATGTCTATTCACTAACTAGGAAGAATGAGGTGAGAAGAAATGGGGAGAAAACCTATAAATTAAGATGGTCATGGTTATCATAAAATATCTTTACCAGAAGGGTGGACGCGCTTAGAGAATAAGTGTTAATAAAGGTTATAAAGGGCTAACCTTAATGCAACGTGACACCGGATATCAACTAAAGGATCTAGAGATAGTTCATGTCGACATATAATGGAAAGTAAGACTACTGGTGGTGAAGTTGCGATATGATAAACTCATTAAACCAGGCACAATGATATTACAAGTTCACGGGAGGTGTACGTGTGTGGCAAATTAAGGATATCAATTATGCACTATGAGCAAAATAGACTAGGAATGAATATTCCATTTAGAAAGAAAAGATGGTACCAATATATTGTTCGGGCCAGTGGCGCTTTTTGAATTGAATATGTACAAAGGGTGTTGATATGCGTTTTGGGTGGTGTTGAACAGTAAAGAGAGTTCACGAGAATGTTTACAAGGGAAAGTGGAGTGGTTTCTTAAATCCTATAAGGCACACAAGGAGGAAAGAGGTTGACGAGGAAAGGTCTAAGCACAATGTTACATTACACCTGATGCAATGTCGTGAATGTTAATGATATTAAGGTGTGTGCACAGGCTAGGAGATGTTATTCCTTTGAAATAGAAGGTTCTATAAGAAAACTCATCCAGTAATGTCTTTTGTTGAGAATTTGGAAGAGCAAGTTGCAAGAGAAATGTGATATAGATGGTTCACTATTGATGGAACATGGCCAGGTGATCACTTATGCCTCTAGACAACCCAAGAATCATGGAAAGAACTATCCGGCACATGGTTTAGAACTTGCAGCGATAGTTTTTGTATAAAGATTTGGCAACATTATGTGTATGGGGTCCACGTTGATGCATTTATGAACCACAAGAGCCTTCAATATATTTTTAAACAAAAGGAGTTGAATCTGAGACATAGAGGATGGCTCGGGCTACTCAAGGACTATGATATTGAGATTCTCTATCACCCGGGAAAGGCCAATGTTGTGGCGGATGCTCTTAGACGGAAATCTATGGGTAGTTAGCTCACTTGGAGATATATCAAAGGTCGTTGGCCAGGGAGGTTCACCAGTTGGCTAGTCTAGAAGTTCGTCTTGCGGATTCTAGTGAAGGGAGAGTAATTGTGTAGAATAAGGCTGAATCGTCGCTTGTAGCGGAGGTCAAATAAAAGAAATACAACGATCCATTGTTGGTACAGCTGAAGGAGGGAATTCATAAACACAATATCACATCTTTTCTTTTGGCATTGATGATGGTGCCCTACAGTGCCAAGAACGCCTATGTGTTCTAGATATTGATAGTCTTCGGGAAAGGATTTTGGCAAAAGCTCACACTTCTAGGTATTCCGTACACCCAGGTTCTACTAAAATATATCATGATCTCAAAGAAGTTTATTGGTGGAATAACATGAAAAGAGATGTGGCGGAGTTTGTGGAAAAATGTCTGAACTGTCAACAAGTGAAGGCTGAACATCAAAGGCCTGGAGGATTGTTACAAAGCATAGAAATTCTAACGTTGAAATGGGAAATGATCAATATGGATTTTGTGGTAGGATTACCTCGCATTATGCACAAGTTTGACTCAATTTGGGTGATTGTGGACAGACTCACGAAATCAGCGCACTTCTTGCTAGTCAAGTCCACCGATACCACAGAATAGTATGCTCAGTTGTACATCAAGGAAGTAGTCAGACTTCACGACACTCCAGTTTCTATTATCTCGGATTGAGGGGCTCAGTTCATAGCAAACTTTCAGACGAAATTTCAGCAAGGTTTGGGTACTCAAGTAAATCTCAATACGGCCTTCCATCCGTAGACTGACGGTCAGGCAGAGCAGACTATTCAGGCACTTGAAGATATGTTGCAAGCTTGTGTTCTAGCTTTCAAAGGTAGTTGGGATGACCATTTGCCGCTTGTTGAGTTTGCTTACAATAACATCTTTCACGCTAGTATTTAGGTGGCCCCATTTGAGGCATTGTATGGAAGGAGGTGTAGATCTCCGATTGGGTAGTTCTAGGTTGGTGAAGCAGAACTGTTAGGGGATCTTGTGCATCATGCTATGGAAAAAGTTAAAGTCATTAAGGAGAGGTTGAAAACTGCTCAAAGTCATCAAAAGTCTTATTCGGATATTCGTCGCAGAGATTTGGAGTTCAAAGAAGATGATTGGGTATTTTTGAAGGTTTCCCCCATGAAGGCATCATGCGATTCGGGAAGAAAGGGAAGTTAAGTCCGAGGTATGTCAGACCATATAGAATCATTCAGAGGATCGGTCAGGTGGCATACAAGCTCGAGCTGCCACCCGAGATGTCGTTGGTACATCCGGTCTTCCATGTGTCTATGTTGAAGAAGGTAGTGGGAGATTCATCCGTTATTATGCCAATTGAAGCTATTGAGGTTAATGAAGAACTATCTTATGAAGAAATTCCAGTTGCCATTCTTGATAGGCAAGTCTGGAAATTGAGAACTAAGGAAAGTGCCTCTGTAAAAGTGTTATGGCGGAACCAGCAGGTTGAGGAAGCCACTTGGGAAACCGAGGAAGAAATGAGAAAGAAGTACCTACATTTGTTTGAATAGTTATGTAATATCTTTCATGCATTTGGTTCCCGTAAACTCTTATCTTTTGATTTGATCTATGTTAAACTATTCCATTTTTACTATGTATGTTGCCTATGCGGCCATGGTTGGTGTTGTACAAGTTATGTTATGCCTATGAAACATGTATATACTGTTAGGATATGTATCTGGGGCCCTCTGACAGGTGGATAGGTCTAGTTACAAAGGAAACTCTGGCAAAATTTTCGGAAATTTAAGGAGTTAGCCAAATTCGGGGCTGATGATATATTTCATAATGTGAAAAAGCAGAAGTTACATAAGGATGGATAATGAATGAAACTTGATCCTCATTCGAGCACGAATGATCTTAAGCGGGGGAGAATGTAAAGCCCCAGAAAATTTTGCTTAGTAATTTAAGATTTCGTGGTGCCAAGGTAGGCCAAATATTTTATCTTGCGTGCAAATAAGGATTAAGGAGATTATGGATATCAATTGGATATGTTAATAAGTGTATAAGTCATAGTAGAAGTGAACTGGGGTCTAAGGAGAGGCCTAAGTCTAAGCCAAGTTGGAAAATTTCATAAGAGACGAAAGTTGCAAATGAGTGCGCACAAGACCTCACTTTGGACAATCATATCTCCAGTTATATAATGATTTGTGTGATGCACAGCCTATTAAATAAAATTTCTTTGAGTCTAGTTTCCAACGCTTCAAACCGTTCGTCATTCGGACACCCCTACCAAACGTTATGACCAAATTACCAAAGGCAGTGCAGAATTTTACACTACCGCGCCGCCCCATGCGACGTGGCTGTGTAAATTATCAGAGCACCTCCAGTTTCGTTTCTAAACACATTTTTCATTACCACGCCGCCCCATGCGGCGCCCCGTGTGGCGTGGCTGTGCAAAAATTGGGGTTTTGTTATAAAACGACCTCTTTTCGTCAAATAGATTCAAGGGACCATTTCTTGAGCAAAAATCAAATATTTTTAGAGTGAGAGAGGACCTAGAGTGAGAAAGTATCCCTCATCAATTCTTCTACAACTATTGCTCAAATCTTAAAGGATTAACAAGGAAAACCACACTAGGCCTTCATCCTTGAGGTAAGATTCTATACCCTAACCTTTAATTTCGAATCTAGCTAAAGATGGGTAATTATAAAGAATGTTTGTGGGTATTGGAGTTGTTATCTTGCTTGCATGTGTTGTCAAAGGTTGTAGAAATATTGTTGAGCTAAAGATGGTAAAGTGTGTGTTGTGGGTTGATGAAATCCTCTATAAAAGGACCATAAAGATTTAATGCACATATGGTGTTTGATAAAATGCTCGAATGAGCTAGAATTATGAATATCTTCCTAATTTGTGTTCAATTTTGTTATGTCTCGAAGTAGTTTGGCATTGCTAGAATTTTCGGAACGTTGTAGTAACTTAAGGAAAAGCTCTTTGATGTATGTATGGCTAACTTTAACTTTTGTAGAACCCCCTTGTTGTGACGAGCATACGGTATGTGTACCTTTTATGAAAATATGTGTATTGATTGTCTTAGTTGATTTCCACACCACCGTGTTACATGTGATTGCGAAAAGTGATTTGATGTGCCTACCTTATTATGTGCTAAGCTTGTAAAGGCTTGAGGATGACGATATGAGAGTATGTGTTAACGAATGAAAGAACATTAATGTGTCCAAATGTGGGAATGTGTATAATGGCTAAAACCCTGCGTGGTAAGTAATGAAAGATGGTATTGTGAAATGACGTAAATGAGTTGAACGATTACGACAACACCTTGTACATGAATTACTGCTTGGTGACATCTATGGTGTCTTGGGGCCAAATGTATGAATTGTTGATATGAACTTGTGCTTCCTTGAAATGATGATTCTTGTGATTAATATGCTTTGAATGCAGATGGTTAAGTCTCGCGATATAATGGTGTAAGTAAATGGCAACAAACCAAGTGTGTATGTGAATGTGTTCATGTGGTAAGAATTGTGTAACAAATGATGAAAAGAAATCATAATTGATGCAATTGAAACAACTGTGGTAATATCATACGTGACTTGTCGCGGGCAATTATCGTTGTGACTTAAATTGTATACAGGTTGTAGCATATGATGAAAATGGTATTGATGTTATGAAAATTCTTTGTGAATTATTGTTGTTGTCGTGTGAAATTTGATTGTCCGGTGGGATCGGGTTGCGCACCGCAACACGAAGTTATAAGGTGTGGGTTGTGGTGATAAGGGTGGTCGAGGTATTAAGGGTGGAAAAGTGATCGAAATCACTATTGAAATGAAAATATGTAAAAGTTTTCAAACCATTGATGTGATGAAATAATGTTGAAGGGGAAAAGGAGAGATTGTTGAACTTGTTTGGCTTTTGTTGTTCCTTTCATGTGCATTGGATTGTTGATTCTATTACTGTTTGTTACCTGTGTATTTCTTGATTTTACTTGGGGTAAAGTTTGTTCATACATACCAGTACAATTCAAATGTACTGACGTCCCTTTTGCCGGGGGCGCTACATTCGTGTTATGATTGTAGGTGGTTCTATAGCGGGTACTCCAGTCCACCAACAATAGCACTCCTTCACTTTCCGCCAGTTGTATTGGTGAGCCCCTTTTTCCTCTCGGGGTCCTGCGTGGCTCATGCCGCTTTTCCTCTCGGAAATCTTATTTTGGTATTTGCGTAAGGTATAGCCGGAGCCTTGTTACCAGCAAGTATTGTAACACTCTTTTGTATCCCTAGAGGCTCCGTAGACAGGAAATGTGGGTTATGTACTTATGTATTTTGTATTTGGGCAGTTTAACTTGTAAACCACGCTATGTAACCATGTATAATATGTAAATCTCGTAAGAATGTGTTTAAATCATAAATGGATATTTCACTTGGTTAACGGATAATGAAAACGCAGGGCAACACGTGGGATAGGAAAGGCACCCAGGTCCGCTTGACTGGGGTTACCCGGTCGAGCGTTGGTCGCGCCCCTCGGTTTTGGGGATGACAGTAGGGCTATCTTTTCCACATTTTTATTTTGAGTTCAAATCTTTTATGAAGTTTTAATTATGAAAAAGCTTTGACTTAACTTTTTTTATATGAAATATCGAAGTATTTTTGAAAGGTGTCGGCTTGCCTAGTTGTAACGACCTGGCCGGTCATTTCATGAATTAGCCCCATTTCCCCCATTTCTGCTTCTTTATATATTTTTCAGCTGTATTGTGTCGTATCAGGTTGGTTGGTTTGGGTCCGGAGTGGTTGTGGTGTGGAATGAGACACTTAGTCTCTTATTTAGATGCTTAAGTTAGAAAAGTCAACCGACTATTGACTTAGGTGTAGAAGATATCGGATGTGAATTTAATGGTTCGGTTAGCTTCGTTAGGTAATTTTGGACTTAGGAGCATGTTCGGAATGTAATTTGGAGGTCCGTGGTAGATTAGGTTTGAATTGGCGAAAATGAAAATTTGGCATTTCCCGGTCGGCAGTGGAAATCTTGATATCGGGGTCGGAATGGATTTATAGAAATTGGAGTAGGGCCGTAATGTCATTTGTGACGTGTGCGCAAAATTTCACGTCATTCGGAGGTGATTTAGTGGGTTTCGGCATCATTGCGGAATTTGGAATCTTAGAAATCCTTAGGCTTGAATCTGGGAGTATAATGGTGTTTTGATGTTGTTTTGAGTGTTCCGGATGTTCGACTAAGTTGGTAGGTTGATATATGACTCGTTTTCATGTTAGGTTGAGGTCCCGAGGGGCTCGGGTTGATTTCGGGAGGTTGACGGATCAAGGATGGGATTTGAGTAAATGTTGAAGATTTTCTTCAGCTGTCATAACCGCACATGTGGAGTAAGGACTGCAGGTGCGAGGTTCACAGAAGCGGGAAAGCAGCCGCAGAAGCGACCATAGCTGAGAAAGGCAGGAGCCGCAGGTGCATATATGACCGTACCTGCGAGATCGCGGATGTGAGATTTTGACCGCAGAAGTGGTTTTTGAGCTTTAAGTAAAAACTGCACCTGCGATGGATTTTCTGCAGGTGCGGCATTGCAAAAGCGACATGTGGACCGCAGATGCGGAAGTTCTGGGCAGAATGTATATAAGGCGAACTTCGCGAATTTTAGTTCATTTTCCACCGTTTTTAGACGGCGTTGGAGCTTTTTAGAGCAATTTTGAGGAGGAATTCAGGGGTTTATCAGCAAGGTGATTGGCTTGAGCCCTAATACTTGTATATTTGATGATTTCCCGTTGATTAATCATGAAATTTATAGAAATTAGAGATGAAATTTACGGGATTAAGGCTTGAAATTGGAGAGTTTGATTTGAGGATTTGAGGGACCATTTGAGGTCAGATTTTGATGAATTTAGTATGTATGTGAATGAAAGGAGTTTCTAGTTTTGTGATTTTTATTGGTTTCCAAGACGTGGGCTCAGGGGCCGGGTTTTGGGTGAATTTTGGGGTTTTGGTTTGAATTGATAGTTTTTTGTTTGAAATTGATCCCTTGGCCTATATTGATCACATTGCATTGCTTTTAGTCAGACTCGGGACGTTTGGAGGCCGATTCCAGAGGCAAGGGCATCGCGGAGTAGGGATTTGGCCGGTTCGAGGTAAGTAATGATTGTAAATCTTGTCCGGAGGGTATCAAACCCCGGATTTCACATCGTTTTACTATTGTGAGGTGACGCGCATGCTAGGTGACGAGCGTGTGAGCATGTACCATTGGGATTGTGACTTGGTCCGTCCCGTAGCAGCTATAAAGTTGCATATTTGACTAGAAAGTATTTGATACTTATGTATTTTAGAAAGAACTACTATAAATTGGGTTGAACGCCATATTTGTGCCTTGTGCCAAAGCTATTTGGACCTTAGTGGTCTTTTCTAATTATCCTCCCTATTTTGGTTTAAGATCTATACTCAGTCATGCTGTGTTTTACTGATTTCATAACTCAGTCTTTATTACTCCGTTTTTGATGCATAAAATGATATTTTGGGTTGAGCACCCTGTCTTTTTACTGATAACCCGAGTGGCTTGAGAGGTTTATGACTGAGTGAGGTTGAGGGCCTGTAATTATGAGGATGTTGAGAGTATAGCACGTGAGTTGTCCGTCCGGATTCTGATATTGATATTATACCACGCAAGTTGTCAGTATAGCACATGAGTTGTCCATGCGTGTTATAGCGCTTGGGTTATAGGAGCCCCTCAAGGACTCTGCACACCCCTAGTGAGCACGTGTACCCTGAGTGAGTGATATGATGTTGCTCGAGGGGCTGTTCTTGATTCATGTTTTACCCGAGGGGCTATTTACGAGTGACTGTTGTAAGCACGTGATTTTTGCCCTATATGAGAATTACTCCCAAAAAATTTCAAAAATAAAATGATTTTTCTTTGGTGTGCAATTTTGTGATATTTTGAATAATTATTTGTATTTGTCTGTGCATGTTTATTTGCTAAATTAATAAAAAATACAAAAATATGTCGCATTTTGCATGTAGGATTTAATTCTACAATTGTTAGTAATTAAATTTGTTTTACAAAAATTAAAAATTACAAAAATAGGCATCGTTTGCATTTTTAGCATTTAATGTCCAAATATACAATTTTATGCTTAATTATTACTTAATTGTGCGTTAATTGTTATTGGGAGTTAATTTGCGCTTTTATAACTTAATTTAATTCTTAATAATAGTTTAAGTATTTTTATAATTTAGTTTTAGAGAAATAAAAGAAGAAAGAGAGCGAAAATATAAAGAAAGTCGGAATTGGGCCTCTTCTTCGATTTCAAGCCACAGGCCCAAAAAATGGCCCAATCTTCCCTACGACCCAGTCCATTTCGAACTGGCTCGACCCAGTCCATTAACCCAAATACCCAACACCCTTCTTCATTTTTCAAAACACAAAACAAAAACAAAACATAAAAGAAAAGAAGAAGAAGAAAACCCTAAGAAATCCATCCGCCCCCTCCTATCTTCTTCTTCTTCCTCAAGCTTCCCCAAGCTCCTCCCATGGCAGACCTTCCCCCCTCACACCCCTGCCCCCCTCACGTCAACACACACACAACACAACCACTCTCACCCCCACGACATCCCCTCGCTGCCATGGCTGCGTTTTTCAAGTTCGTCGAGCAACTTCTACGCCACCATTGTTGCCCGTAGTTGCTTCTCCTCCTGCTGTTGCGTTTTCTTCTTCTCCAACACTGCTGCTGCTGCATTTTTCATCCGTCATATTGCTGCTGTGTCGTCTAAACAAACCACCACAACTGCTGCCCGCCGCGTCCAGCCATGGACGAGCTTCATCGAGCTCGAACTCGAGCTCCCATGGCTGCCGTTGCATCTTCTCCGACACTGCTGCTACTACTATTCCATGCTGCTGCTCCAACAGTGTTGCTGCTGCTGCCTTCTGCTTGTGGCGGGCTTCCATTGTTCGTTTTTAAACGATGCCAAACGACCACCTTCTTTGGTCGTCCGTTCGTAGTCGTCTTCGACGTCAAGTTATCTTGGTGCGAGATTCGTTCTCGGACAGATTTGTTTACAATCAAAGTTCGTCGTTGATTCATCTCCGGTTAGTTATTTTTGAGTTTTATTTTTGTCCATATTTTTGTTTGATATTTTCCGGATCCAAAATCGTTAAAGAATTCAATTCTTGTTTTGTTCGTTGTTCATCGTTGAAATCATTTTTCTAGTTTGTTCATGTTCATGTGCTTTGTTAAAATTAATTTTCAGATTTCAAAATAGAAGTTTAATTAGTTGTTTTCATATTCATTTCATGTTTGTATTATTGTTTAAGTGAATATTTGTTAATTTGATGTTTGTTAGATTCAAATTGAAATTTAATTAACTATTTCATCAATTTGTTTCATGTGTTTATGTATTGTTAGAAATTGTTAATATTGTTAAGTTCAAGCTTAAGTTCATAATTGTTTATTCGTCGATCTTGTTATTTGTCTAAAAAGAATTTAGTTGTGTTAAAGGAAATATATTGATTTAATCGTTTTAAACCGTCATGTTTGTTGTTTAATATAGATTTCATTCATGTTCATACTTTGTTTGGATGATCTTGAATCCGAATTTTGTATAGTTTGATTTCTTGTTTATCATTTATGATTATTTCTTGAATTGGTCTCATAATCTTGTTTAAAGTTTAATATAAGAATTGTTTGTTGTAATGTTGTTAGAATAGTTGATTTTAAGTTCAATATTATTGAATTTAGAAATCTAAATATACTTGTTTGTTGTTGTTGTTGAATCCAAAAATAGGATTGTTTGTTGCTAAAATATTGTTCAATCAAATTTTAGTTGTTCTTTGTTGTTCAATTCATGTTCATGTGCTTTGTTGTTGAAATGTTGAATAAATCATGTTCATGAAATTTGTTGTTTGAACATTGTTAGAAATTAATCATATTGTCTATATTTTGGTTAAGTTTGATTAAATGATGTGTTATAGCTGATGGGTAGTTTGGTAATTTATAGTACTTTCGGGGGTAAAATAGTAATTTGCAATAGGGTCGGAGGGGTAGTTTAGAAATTGTACATTTTGTAATTGTTTATTTGAAGCATGGGGGACAAAATGAAATGGGGTGGGTTGTGATATGGTTATTTAATATAAAGGGGGGACAAGACAAAATTTAGTGGGGGGAATCTTGTATTATTTTATGTTAGGCATGGGGGACAAAATATAATGGGGTGGTGTGATATGTTTATTTAATGTAATGGGGATGAGTGGGAAGATAATGGGTTGGGTAGAGAAAAAGTATTGATTTTAATTAATGGAAAGATTTATGGGATGGGTTATAAGAAGTCTTGAAATCAGAATAGAAAGACAGATAGAGAAAAATACACACAGATACAGATAGAGAGAAAAAACGAATCTGAGAAGAAAAAGAGAGAAGAAAAAAAGGGCTGAACATTTAAGAGAAAGAAAAATTCCGAAAAATATTTAAGCTTTCAAAAATAAAAATAAAAACTAAAAAATCTTTTGCTTTCTTTCTTTGTTTGAAATTAGTATTAATGGTTGTTGTTTCATTCAAAGCTTGAAGCTTTTGTTTTTGGGATTACTGTTCTGCTGGTTTCCAAACTCTGTTCCTGGGTTGTTACTGTTGCTGGGCAGTTGTTGCTGTTGCACTGTTATTACTGTCGCTGATTCTCATCTTCATTTTCTTTTGCTTCCAATATCAGGTACCTATCTGTAAATTCATGTCATGAAAAGCTTCAATATGGCAAGTAAATGAAGTTTGGAATTATAAGGATGTCTTCTACTCATTTAAATTTTATTAGTTTAAGTTTCAGTTGGTTAATATAGTATTATACTTGACATGATAAATTGTTAACTAATTAACCTTCTGGAGTAGTAAATTCCACGATAATCTTATATGTTTTGAGGACTAGTGATAACATTTACTGTTTAAATTGTTGAGATAGGGAACATTGCAGAAAATTGGCCATTAATTAAATCTTGTGATATTGTTAGCTAAGTAAAGAATAGTATGAAAATACCCAGAAATTACATTACTAGCTTATTTTGTCAAATATCCAATTTTGTTTAAGGCTAGATGATGTCGTCTTATTAAATCAATTGGTAGATTAGTTCTCTTTCTTAATAACAAATGGCATAGTTATTTTAGGAACGCGATCAACTCATTTCTTTTAATGTATGAAATAATGTCGATGATTTTTTACAAAATATAGAGTTAGTGTTTGCAAATATTCGCTTAGGCAGAGAATAAGAATTGGTTTATTTATCTCAAACTCAATCTTCGTAATCAAAAATTAACTAATAATTATAACTTTGGACTAAAAACAAGTATATGAAAAGGATATGGGATTTATAAGCACGAATTGCAATATTTTATGTCAAGGATATGTAGAAATAGAGTTCGCATTAAATATAACAATGAAAATTCTTCAGAAACTATTAATTTGTCTATCAAATTAATTCTCTTTCCAGTTTTATATGCGATTCGATTTTTGGATATATTAATGTTGTATCCACGATAAAAATGGTAGTATTTTTAGTTACATGTTGTTTGTCTCTTTTTCATATCATTAATTTTTTTAAAATTTGAATAGTTTTGAGGTATATAATTCATACGCGTAAAATAAGACTTGTAGCAACGCCTAATAAATTTTGAATTCTTTGTCAAGACATTTGGTGGCATCCCAATCGGTGATTCTCCATGACTCTTACATTTAAAAATAGATGGATGCAATAAACATTTGTAGAGAATTTATATTACTATCAAGAATATTTGCATAATTAAGGATGCGTTCGCGTGACTTGATTATACTTCTAAAGGCAATTCGGATTATGCGTTCGCGCAATTTCGAGCAAATTTTTATCAAAAAAGAGATTCGTCGGGGGATATTAAATTAATTTTATAAAACCCGAGATGTGTGGTTCACTATTTAAGAAAGGCGAATGATCTTAATTTTATTTTTAAACACAATTTCGAAAAAAATAATTATTATTTTTATAATAAATATATTATCAATATCATTGTGTACAGGTACGCGTGACACGATTTCTCACGTAAAAAAAATATAATATATAAAACGAATACACGTACGCGTGATTCGATTCGAAGAAGGGTCTTTAATTATAAATAATCTAAACAGAAGCGGTAACAAAATCATGCAATAAAAAATATAAAATCGAGATAATTAAGCCAAGAATAAAAACAGTTAAGCGACCGTGCTAGAACCACGGAATTCGGAAATGCCTAACACCTTCTTCCGGATTAACAGAATTCCTTACTCAGGATTTCTGGTTCGCAGAATAATAAACAAAGTCATATTCTCCTCGATTCAGGGATTAAAATTGGTGACTTGGGACACCTTAAAATTCCCAAGTGGCGACTCTGAAACAAACAAACAAATCCCGTTTCGACTGTCCTTTAATTGGAGAAAACTCCCTGCACCCTCGCGGGGCGGTAAAAGGAGGTGCGACAGCTCTGGCGACTCTGCTGGGGACATAGAGTCCAGAACCACTGGTTCAGGGTTCAAGAATTCGAGCTTAAAATAACTGTTATAGTTGGCTTTATTTATTATCTGATTTTTACATGATATATGCTTAATGTGCTAAATGATGCTTTTACCGCTTTAATATTATCTGAATTGTGTATATAAAACTGCTACGAAACCCTTCTTCTTTCTGAGTCTTCTAAATTTATGGTGTACACGTGCGCATGGCCCACCTTTCTGTTAGAAGTCATACCAAATAAGACGAAGTTGGGACAAGTAACTAGATCGGGCAGACTTTCGTGCTCCCGGTATGTTGCCCCCATTTCGGCTCAAGCTGTCCACTTGGGTAAGCCAGGGCTAGAACAATATGCCTCAGGTTTTTTTTCACTTAGAATAACTCAGCTTCATGCCGGATCCCTAGTAGGAACGTTTGTTTGCATCACGTGCATTTGACTTTGGAGGCTCAACACAGGGGTTGGGTCTGTCTAGAACAGGTGTACCAAAAAATGAAAATGACCATCCTGATGCATCTTACTTGCTGCTACTTGCGCACTTATTTGATCCGGATTTGTGTGTTGACTGACTTTTGAATATCAGGAATAATATTTTGAAATTGAAAAAAAAGGAAATAGCGGTTAGGGAATTGATTGTTTATTTTTGGAAAAAAAAAACCAATGCCCAAATATTGTCAAAACTCTGCCGAAATTTTGAAAAAAAAATGTTTTATTAGTTTGTTTTATTAAAAGCAAAGGAAAAATAGAGAAAAAAAAATCGTTGTTCTGTCTTATTTTTTAATAAAAAATAAAAAAATATATATATAAAAAGGAAAATAGTTTGTTTATCCCTAAAATGACAATGAAAAAGAGTCTTACTTTTAAAATAGTTTTTTTAATTTGTTTCTGAAAATGACAAAATGAAAATGAAAAGAGTCGTGCTTTGAAAGTGGTTTTGTTATTTGCTGCCGAAAAAAAAAATCCTGTTTTAAAATAGTTCGGTTAATTGGCCCGAACTACGCGGGTTTGATTCTCACCGGATGTGAGATACGTAGGCAACCCTCATCGGGTCCAACCCCCCCTTTTGCTAAAATAAGCCAAAAACCAATAAATAAATAAAAAACGTGTCAAAATTTTAATTTTGTCGTAAATAAGTCGGGCGGTGTCCAGCCTCCACTTTTTGCTAAAAAAATAGCCAAAAAAAAATATGTCAAATTTTAATTTTGTCATAAAGAAGTCGGGTGACGCTGTTTTATCAAGACATAGCCGAATGTTCCCGAAAGGGACGCCGGAAGGCTGACTTTGCATAAACAGCCACCTTTGGGTCATTTTTTAAAATTTGGTCCAGTTGACCCACGCAGCCTTAAAAAATCTTCGTCCCCGAGGCTCTGAAGGGCCGTGTTGCAACACCTGGTTTTTATTGTAATTAGAAAAAAAACAAAGAGTCAACGGTCAGGTGAATACCGTTTAGATTTTTGGTCAAAATAAGCCGAACTAGCTTCGGCCGCGTCTTAAACCGTTCTTGCCGAAATAGCCTCAGAGTATCTTTCAGTTGTCGAAAGGCTATTTTCGTAAAAGACGGACAAGTGTGTAAAGTGTCATAAAATAATCCTCTCCGGCCTCAAAATTTGGAAGGGGCCACATTTGCAAAAATAACCGTTTGGTTGCATTTGTCAAAACGGGGAAAGGAAGCTGACCTTTTTGTTTTGAGGTTATAAATCTTTTGATTAGAATATGTGGGTTGTTTGATTTTCAAGTTTGTAGGTCATCTTTAAACCTTTGAAATCCAGTTGTTTTATTATGAAAATTGATAATTCCAAAGAAAAAATGTGTTTCATTGTTCTTACCCAGTCTATTGGTCCGAACTACGCAAGGTCTGATTCATGCGTGGTCATGATACATAGGAAATCTCCATAAGATTCGACCACAACAAAAAAATCGAAAAAAAAAATCGAAAAAAAAGAAAAGAAAAAATGAAAAAAAAATATATGAAAAAAGTGAAAAAAAAATCAAAAAAAAAGAAAAATGAAAAAAAAGAGATGTTGTTAATAATGAGGACCGACTGAGTCCATTCTAACTTGTTTTGAATCGCAAAGAAAGAAGGTGGTTGGTTTGTGGTAAGCCGGAAATACAAGACCCAGAAGCACACTTTGCAGGGATCAGGCCTGATAGCAGAAGCACTCGAATCCTATTGGGACTTGTTGACTAAGGTTGATGATATCGAAGTTGGAAACGGTCTAGACAATACTGATGCAAAGCTCAGTGGCTAAAGATGCCAATTTTGATAAAGTGGGAGGACGCTCCGTTCCTTGGTTAGCAAAGAGAAGCTGGTGGTGTCTTATTTTGTTGTCATTTCTGTTGTCCGGATTATTCTTAGGGTTGTAATCCGAATATTGTCTTGTGTCAAACCTTCTTATCTTTCCAGTTTGTCATATCAATTTGTTTAAGTTTTGTCAAGGCTGTGTTAGGATTTTATTCCGGTTGTTTTGTTTGTTTTATTATTCAAACCATTTCGCCGGTAGTCTAATACAAAAGCCGGTCTTTTATTGTTTCCAGTCATCTTTTTGTTTAGTACTTTTATCATTTTTATTCAACGCCGATTCTAGTGACATGACATATGCACGCAGTTTGGGCCTAACCCTAAAAGTTAATCATAAAACCCTGGAGAAGTGATCAAAGCATTTAAGGGAAGTAAGAACAGTTTGAGATTATTTGAAGCCCGAGTCATGTGGAACTGGGGCAAGTAAAACATAAAGAAAACCGTTAAATGCAAGATTCGCCGAATTGGCATGAGGGTCATTTATGAGAGTGAGAGTGTCGCCCAACAATGCTTTAGAAATGACAATTGAAAAAGCAAGTGTTTAACATAATTGTCGAGTCCAACACCATCGGAAGAGACTATAAATCTATGTTCAATTGTGTTGTTTGCACTTGGCATGTTTTGAAGACTGGAATGACGAAGGCATTTTGTTCTGCTACCTAAACACTTTATCCTTCGTTACCCCTTTTGAGCCTTATTTATTTTCTTTCATACCCCTCGTTCGGAATCAATAGCAACGATTAGGAAATACGAGCCTGGAAGGTAAAGAAAAAAATCAAGAAAAAAAAAACATAAGAAAGTCAAATGACAAAGAGGAGTTGGAACTACGTTTGACCTGATTCCTCAAAGAGGATACGTAGGTGCTTCACGACTCGGTCATAGGGTGCATAGTGCGCATAATGTGCGTAATATGCATAGTGTAACAAAAAAAAATTAAAAAATATATATAATAAATAAATAATCCCCAAGCAAGAAACTGGGGCAAGGGTTGCGCTTGTTGTAAACAAATATGATTTCGAAGGTTGTAATTTTGAACCCCAAATTTATTTTGTTTTTTGAGCCTTTAATACCCTTTATTTCTAGCCTATCCAAAACCCACATTACGGTCCAAAGAAAGACCTTCTGACCAGTCTGCAAAAGATGCCAAGTCAGACAAATGAGAGTCTTACCGGCGAACATAACATTCTGTTCCACAGCAGAAAGGACTCTAATCTCCAGCAGAGAGAGTCATACCGACAACACTCCAAATCCCCAGCTGGAAAGTGATACAAATGAGAGAGTCTTATCGGTGAAAATCTTTACGGACACCATAAGGCGACGCAAGCTGAGAGAAAAACCAAAATGAGAGAGGCTTGATAGTGAAAACCCTTCGGGCACTACAAGTCGAATAAGATTGGGAATCAGATGGGGGATAATCAAGGGAAGATCTCGAAAGACGATTGATGACGAAGGATAGGCCACATATGCCTGTCATGACCATTAGAGTCTGTGTTTTCATTTGATAGGTTTTTATTTATAGATTCTTTTGTTAAAGAGTCATTTTTTCCTTTGTCTTTTATTCTATTCCCTTTTATCTTTTCCTTTCATAGAAATTTCTCCAGTAGAGTCTGTTTGGTCAGAACCAGTGGGAAATGACTTCAAAAAAGGCCATCAGCTTTCCAAGATAAGATCTGACTAGTACATACAAATGGTATAGTCAGCAAGGAACAAGCGCTAGGCCAGTGTAAAAAAAGATATCTCCAGCAAAAGGAGATTGACTAAAGGATTGACGAGTGTCAAGAGGGATATCCTTGCCGAAATCAAAGGTTATCAAAACCTCAAGGCCAAGGCCCGTGGACAAACAAGGAGAGCAATAAGCATGATTTGGGAAATTCATGCGAGACTAAAAGGTCGGGAAAATACAAGTTTCCGAGCCATGCCACGAAAGAAGAGGGATATCCCCAGCAGAAAAGGATTATCCCCAGCAAATAATATCATCCCCAACAAGTTTTGGAACGCAGAGCAAGGAAGGAGAAAAGGAAAAGGCCATCCCAGAAGGAGTATCACAACCAACCACCGCATTTCAAACTAACAAATTTTGTTTTGAAACAGGTAAAAGAAATGGCATTGATGACAGAAATGCATGCCATAAGGGAGACTGTAAAACTGGGGCAGAAAATTTTCCTTTCATTTGGAAAATTTTCTGGAAGTCAGGTACCCATTTGAGGAAGAATAAAAAATAACACCAGTCTCAAGGGAAGTGGTCTTTGAACCAGTGTTGCCCCATTATAATAAGTTTCCAATGGAGGAAATTGATCCCCAGTAGACAGAACAAAGGGATGACATTTGTGCTCAGAAAAACAAAAGCCATTATCATCCCTAGGAGCTTCCAGAAGAATGAAGCATCGATTTGAAGGGATAAAATTCCCCAGCAACGTTATCCTCAACGACGTTATCCCAAGAAGATAACACTTTTATCCCCAGCAGTGTTGAGAGAAAATAAATTCTGAAAAAAAAATGAATTTGAAGGAGGGGAAGAAAGAAAACTACCGCAGTGGTATTATCCCCAGCAAGCAAGAACAAAGCAGCGCGAAGGAAGGAGAAAAGAAAAGAAGGAATTACGAAGGTAAGTTTCTCAAATCATTGATCTTTACATTTTTCTCCTAGGATAAAAAGTCCTAGTCTGATGAATTTCCCTCCCGATACAATCTTGGTCCGATGAAATATTCTCCCAAGATAAGATATCAAATCTTAGTCGGATGAATCTTTCTCCTAAGATCACAACAAAATGGACCTAGTCTGACGATTTATCTCCTAGAGTCAAAATCTTGGTCTGATGAAATTTTTCTCCCAAGATAAAATCTTAGTCGGATGAATCTTTCTCCTAAGATCACAACAAAATGGACCTAGTCTGACGATTTATCTCCTAGAGTCAAAATCTTGGTCTGATGAAATTTTTCTCCCAAGATAAAATCTTAGTCGGATGAATCTTTCTCCTAAGATCACAACAAAATGGACCTAGTCTGACGATTTATCTCCTAGAGTCAAAATCTTGGTCTGATGAAATTTTTCTCCCAAGATAAAATCTTAGTCGGATGAATCTTTCTCCTAAGATCACAACAAAATGGACCTAGTCTGACGATTTATCTCCTAGAGTCAAAATCTTGGTCTGATGAAATTTTTCTCCCAAGATAAAATCTTAGTCGGATGAATCTTTCTCCTAAGATAACAACAAAATGGACCTAGTCTGACGATTTATCTCCTAGAATCAAAATCTTGGTCTGATGAAATTGTTCTCCCAAGATAAAATCTTAGTCGGATGAATCTTAAAGGTAAGTTTCTCAAATCATTGATCTTTACATTTTTCTCCTAGGATAAAAAGTCCTAGTATGATGAATTTCCCTCCCGAGTCAAAATCTTGGTCTGATGAAATTGTTCTCCCAAGATAAAATCTTAGTCGGATGAATCTTTCTCCTAAGATCACAACAAAATGGACCTAGTCTGACGATTTATCTCCTAGAGTCAAAATCTTGGTCTGATGAAATTGTTCTCCCAAGATAAAATCTTAGTCGGATGAATCTTTCTCCTAAGATCACAACAAATGGACCTAGTCTGACGATTTATCCCCTAGAGTCAAAATCTTGGTCTGATGAAATTGTTCTCCCAAGATAAAATCTTAGTCGGATGAATCTTTCTCCTAAGATCACAACAAATGGACCTAGTCTGACGATTTATCTCCTAGAGTCAAAATCTTGGTCTAATGAAATTGTTCTCCCAAGATAAAATCTTAGTCGGATGAATCTTTCTCCTAAGATCACAACAAATGGACCTAGTCTAACGATTTATCTCCTAGAGTCAAAATCTTGGTCTGATGAAATTGTTCTCCCAAGATAAAATCTTAGTCGGATGAATCTTTCTCCTAAGATCACAACAAATGGACCTAGTCTGACGATTTATCTCCTAGAGTCAAAATCTTGGTCTGATGAAATTGTTCTCCCAAGATAAAAATCTTAGTCGGATGAATCTTTCTCCTAAGATCACAACAAAATGGACCTAGTCTGACGATTTATCTCCTAGAGTCAAAATCTTGGTCTGATGAAATTTTTCTCCCAAGATAAAATCTTAGTCGGATGAATCTTTCTCCTAAGATAACAACAAAATGGACCTAGTCTGACGATTTATCTCCTAGAATCAAAATCTTGGTCTGATGAAATTGTTCTCCCAAGATAAAATCTTAGTCGGATGAATCTTTCTCCTAAGATCACAACAAAATGGACCTAGTCTGACGATTTATCTCCTAGAGTCAAAATCTTGGTCTGATGAAATTGATCTCCCAAGATAAAATCTTAGTCGGATGAATCTTTCTCCTAAGATCACAACAAAATGGACCTAGTCTGACGATTTATCTCCTAGAGTCAAAATCTTGGTCTGATGAAATTGTTCTCCCAAGATAAAATCTTAGTCGGATGAATCTTTCTCCTAAGATCACAACAAATGGACCTAGTCTGACGATTTATCTCCTAGAGTCAAAATCTTGGTCTGATGAAATTGTTCTCCCAAGATAAAATCTTAGTCGGATGAATCTTTCTCCTAAGATCACAACAAATGGACCTAGTCTGACGATTTATCTCCTAGAGTCAAAATCTTGGTCTGATGAAATTGTTCTCCCAAGATAAAATCTTAGTCGGATGAATCTTTCTCCTAAGATCACAACAAATGGACCTAGTCTGACGATTTATCTCCTAGAGTCAAAATCTTGGTCTGATGAAATTGTTCTCCCAAGATAAAATCTTAGTCGGATGAATCTTTCTCCTAAGATCACAACAAATGGACCTAGTCTGACGATTTATCTCCTAGAGTCAAAATCTTGGTCTGATGAAATTGTTCTACCAAGAAAAAATCTTAGTCGGATGAATCTTTCTCCTAAGATCACAACAAAATGGACCTAGTCTGACGATTTATCTCCTAGAGTCAAAATCTTGGTCTGATGAAATTGTTCTCCCAAGATAAATCATAGTCGGATGAATCTTTCTCCTAAGATCACAACAAAATGGACCTAGTCTGACGATTTATCTCCTAGAGTCACAATCTTGGTCTGATGAAATTTTTCTCCCAAGATAAGATATCAAATCTTAGTCCGATGAATCTTTCTCCTAAGATAAGATATCAAATTCTAGTTTGATGAATTTTCTCCTAGGATAATTTGAAAAAAAAAAGTTTGAATTTGAAAAAAAGAAGAAATTGTTGAAGTCAGGAGCCCCCCTGAAGAATAGAATGGCGATTTAGTGTTTGAAATCTTGCCAACCTAAAGAAAGGAATGGCGATGTATGGTTTGAAGTCAGGAGCCCGCTTGAAGAGAGGAATGGCGATTATTTTCAAAGTTGTTGTCAGGAGCCCACCTAAAGAGAGGAAAGGCGTTTTTAAAAGTTGTTGAAATCTGGCCAACCTAAAGAAAGGAATGGCGATGTATGGTTTGAAGTCAGGAGCCCGCCTGAAGAGAGGAATGACGATTATTTTCAAAATTGTTGTTGAAGTCAGGAGCCTGCCTGAAGAGAGGAATGGCGATTATTTTCAAAGTTGTTGTCAGGAGCCCGCCTGAAGAGAGGAAAGGCGTTTTTAAAAAAAATTGTTGAAATCTTTCCAACCTAAAGAAAGGAATGGCGATGTATTGATTGAAGTCAGGAGCCCGCCTGAAGAGAGGAATGGCGATTATTTTCAAAGTTGTTGTTGAAGTCAGGAGCCCGCATGAAGAGAGGAATGACGATTTATTTTCAAAATTGTTGTTGAAGTCAGGAGCCCGCCTGAAGAGAGGAAAGGCATTTATTTTAAAAGTTGTGTATTTGAAGTCAGGAGCCCGCCTGAAGAGAGGAATGGCGCTTATTTTTAAAAGTTGTTGTTGATGTTGGGAGCCCGCCCAGATAACAGAGGCATACATTTTAGTCTTTACATTTCAGTTGATGAAGTTGGGAGCCCGCCCATAGAACAGAGGCATACATTCAGTCTTTACATTTCAAGCATTGAAGTTGGGAGCCCGCCCATAGAACAGAGGCATACATTCAGTCTTTATATTTCAAGCGTTGAAGTTGGGAGCCCACCCAGATAATAGAGGCATACATTCAGTCTTTAATTTCAAGTATTGAAGTTGGGAGCCCGCCCATAGAACAGAGGCATACATTTCAAGATCAAGTCAGAGGACAATAAAACAGAGGGTTACAATAGGAATCCCCAGCAGGAGACAATAAAATTCCCCGACACTGGGAAGCAGAAGGTTGCAACAAGAGGTCACAGCACAAACTCAAGTGCATGTGTCAAAAAGAAGAAAAGCACCGAAAAAAAATGCAAGTAGACAAGAAAGCAAGGCAACAAGAAAAATTGCAGTCTAGCCTAGCTTCTTGTTTTCTTTTAAGCACAGTGTAACAAGGAGATCGGTAAGCAGTAGTAATAGCATCCAACAACAGTAACACTGCAGCCCAACGGTAGTCCCAGCTACCAAAATTTCTCGAACTACATTGACCTGATTCCTGTTTAGCCCATGATATGTAGGAAACCTTTGAAGCAAAGGTTCGGTCAAATCTTTTTCAAAAAATGCTTCAACGGAGTACTCGAATGGGCAAAAATCGCTCGCTTTATCTTTGCACGAAAACCCTTCGTGTCTTCGGGCAAAGAGGGGCAGCTGTAAGCACGTGATTTTTGCCCTATATGAGAATTACTCCCAAAAAATTCAAAAATAAAATGATTTTTCTTTGGTGTGCAATTTTGTGATATTTTGAATAATTATTTGTATTTGTCTGTGCATGTTTGTTTGCTAAATTAATAAAAAATACAAAAATATGTCGCATTTTGCATGTAGGATTTAATTCTACAATTGTTAGTAATTAAATTTGTTTTACAAAAATTAAAAATTACAAAAATAGGCATTGTTTGCATTTTTAGCATTTAATGTCCAAATATACAATTTTATGCTTAATTATTACTTAATTGTGCGTTAATTGTTATTGGGAGTTAATTTGCGCTTTTATAACTTAATTTAATTCTTAATAATAGTTTAAGTATTTTTATAATTTAGTTTTAGAGAAATAAAAGAAGAAAGAGAGCGAAAATATAAAGAAAGTCGGAATTGGGCCTCTTCTTCGATTTCAAGCCACAGGCCCAAAAAATGGCCCAATCTTCCCTACGACCCAGTCCATTTCGAACTGGGTCGACCCAGTCCATAACCCAAAATACCCTTCATTTTTCAAAACACAAAACAAAAACAAAACCAAAAAGAAAAGAAGAAGAAGAAAACCCTAAGAAATCCATCCGCCCCCTCCTATCTTCTTCTTCTTCCTCAAGCTTCCCCAAGCTCCTCCCATGGCAGACCTTCCCCCCTCACACCCCTGCCCCCCTCACGTCAACACACACACAACACAACCACTCTCACCCCCACGACATCCCCTCGCTGCCATGGCTGCGTTTTTCAAGTTCGTCGAGCAACTTCTACGCCACCATTGTTGCCCGTAGTTGCTTCTCCTCCTGCTGTTACGTTTTCTTCTTCTCCAACACTGTTGCTGCTGCGTTTTTCATCCTTCATGTTGTTGCTGTGTCGTCCAAACAAACCACCACAACTGCTGCCCGCCGCGTCCAGCCATGGACGAGCTTCATCGAGCTCGAACTCGAGCTCCCATGGCTGTCGTTGCATCTTCTCCGACACTGCTGCTACTACTATTCCATGCTGCTGCTCCAACAGTGTTGCTGCTGCTGCCTTCTGCTTGTGGCGGGCTTCCATTGTTCGTTTTTAAACGATGCCAAACGACCACCTTCTTTGGTCGTCCGTTCGTAGTCGTCTTCGACGTCAAGTTATCTTGGTACGAGATTCGTTCTCGGACATATTTGTTTACAATCAAAGTTCGTCGTTGATTCATCTCCGGTTAGTTGTTTTTGAGTTTTATTTTTGTCCATATTTTTGTTTGATATTTTTCGGATCCAAAATCGTTAAAGAATTCAATTCTTGTTTTGTTCGTTGTTCATCGTTGAAATCATTTTTCTAGTTTGTTCATGTTCATGTGCTTTGTTAAAATTAATTTTCAGATTTCAAAATAGAAGTTTAATTAGTTGTTTTCATATTCATTTCATGTTTGTATTATTGTTTAAGTGAATATTTGTTAATTTGATGTTTGTTAGATTCAAATTGAAATTTAATTAACTATTTCTTCAATTTGTTTCATGTGTTTATGTATTGTTAGAAATTGTTAATATTGTTAAGTTCAAGCTTAAGTTCATAATTGTTTATTCGTCGATCTTGTTATTTGTCTAAAAAGAATTTAGTTGTGTTAAAGGAAATATATTGATTTAATCGTTTTATCCGTCATGTTTGTTGTTTAATATAGATTTCATTCATGTTCATACTTTGTTTGGATGATCTTGAATCCGAATTTTGTATAGTTTGATTTCTTGTTTATCATTTATGATTATTTCTTGAATTGGTCTCATAATCTTGTTTAAAGTTTAATATAAGAATTGTTTGTTGTAATGTTGTTAGAATAGTTGATTTTAAGTTCAATATTATTGAATTTAGAAATCTAAATATACTTGTTTGTTGTTGTTGTTGAATCCGAAAATAGGATTGTTTGTTGCTAAAATATTGTTCAATCAAATTTTAGTTGTTCTTTGTTGTTCAATTCATGTTCATGTGCTTTGTTGTTGAAATGTTGAAGAAATCATGTTCATGAAATTTGTTGTTTGAACATTGTTAGAAATTAATCATATTGTCTATATTTTGGTTAAGTTTGATTAAATGATGTGTTATAGCTGATGGGTAGTTTGGTAATTTATAGTACTTTCGGGGGTAAAATAGTAATTTGTAATAGGGTCGGAGGGGTAGTTTAGGAATTGTACATTTTGTAATTGTTTATTTGAAGCATGGGGGACAAAATGAAATGGGGTGGGTTGTGATATGGTTATTTAATATAAAGGGGGACAAGACAAAATTTAGTGGGGGGAATCTTGTATTATTTTATGTTAGGCATGGGGGACAAAATATAATGGGGTGGTGTGATATGTTTATTTAATGTAATGGGGATGAGTGGGAAGATAATGGGTTGGGTAGAGAAAAAGTATTGATTTTAATTAATGGAAAGATTTATGGGATGGGTTATAAGAAGTCTTGAAATCAGAATAGAAAGACAGATAGAGAAAAAATACACACAGATACAGATAGAGAGAAAAAACGAATCTGAGAAGAAAAAGAGAGAAGAAAAAAAAGGGCTGAACATTTAAGAGAAAGAAAAATTCCGAAAAATATTTAAGCTTTCAAAAATAAAAATAAAAACTAAAAAATCTTTTGCTTTCTTTCTTTGTTTGAAATTAGTATTAATGGTTGTTGTTTCATTTAAAGCTTGAAGCTTTTATTTTTGGGATTATTGTTCTGCTGGTTTGCAAACTCTGTTCCTGGGTTGTTACTGTTGCTGGGCAGTTGTTGTTGTTGCACTGTTATTACTGTCGCTGATTCTCATCTTCATTTTCTTTTGCTTCCAATATCAGGTACCTATCTGTAAATTCATGTCATGAAAAGCTTCAATATGGCAAGTAAATGAAGTTTGGAATTATAAGGATGTCTTCTACTCATTTAAATTTTATTAGTTTAAGTTTCAGTTGGTTAATATAGTATTATACTTGACATGATAAATTGTTAACTAATTAACCTTCTGGAGTAGTAAATTCCACGATAATCTTATATGTTTTGAGGACTAGTGATGACATTTACTGTTTAAATTGTTGAGATAGGGAACATTGCAGAAAATTGGCCATTAATTAAATCTTGTGATATTGTTAGCTAAGTAAAGAATAGTACGGAAATACCCAGAAATTACATTACTAGCTTATTTTGTCAAATATCTAATTTTGTTTAAGGCTAGATGATGTCGTCTTATTAAATCAATTGGTAGATTAGTTCTCTTTCTTAATAACAAATGACATAGTTATTTTAGGAACGCGATCAACTCATTTCTTTTAATGTATGAAATAATGTCGATGATTTTTTACAAAATATAGAGTTAGTGTTTGCAAATATTCGCTTAGGCAGAGAATAAGAATTGGTTTATTTATCTCAAACTCAATCTTCGTAATCAAAAATTAACTAATAATTATAACTTTGGACTAAAAACAAGTATATGAAAAGGATATGGGATTTATAAGCACGAATTGCAACATTTTATGTCAAGGATATGTAGAAATAGAGTTCGCATTAAATATAACAATGAAAATTCTTCAGAAACTATTAATTTGTCTATCAAATTAATTCTCTTTCCAGTTTTATATGCGATTCGATTTTTGGATATATTAATGTTGTATCCACGATAAAAATGGTAGTATTTTTAGTTACATGTTGTTTGTCTCTTTTTCATATCATTAATTTTTTAAAAATTTGAATAGTTTTGAGGTATATAATTCATACGCGTAAAATAAGACTTGTAGCAACGCCTAATAAATTTTGAATTCTTTGTCAAGAAATTTGGTGGCATCCCAATCGGTGATTCTCCATGACTCTTACATTTAAAAATAAATGGATGCAATAAACATTTGTAGAGAATTTATATTACTGTCAAGAATATTTGCATAATTAAGGATGCGTTCGCGTGACTTGATTATACTTCTAAAGGCAATTCGGATTATGCGTTCGCGCAATTTCGAGCAAATTTTTATCAAAAAAGAGATTCGTCGGGGGATATTAAATTAATTTTATAAAACCCGAGATGTGTGGTTCACTATTTAAGAAAGGCGAATGTTCTTAATTTTATTTTTAAACACAATTTAGAAAAAAAAATAATTATTTTTATAATAAATAATTATCAATATCATTGTGTACAGGTACGCGTGACACGATTTCTCACGTAAAAAAAATATAATATATAAAACGAATACACGTACGCGTGATTCGATTCGAAGAAGGGTCTTTAATTATAAATAATCTAAACAGAAGCGGTAACAAAATCATGCAATAAAAAATATAAAATCGAGATAATTAAGCCAAGAATAAAAACAGTTAAGCGACCGTGCTAGAACCACGGAATTCGGAAATGCCTAACACCTTCTTCCGGATTAACAGAATTCCTTACTCAGGATTTCTGGTTCGCAGAATAATAAACAGAGTCATATTCCCCTCGATTCAGGGATTAAAATTGGTGACTTTGTACACCTTAAAATTCTCAAGTGGCGACTCTGAAACAAACAAACAAATCCCGTTTCGACTGTCCTTTAATTGGAGAAAACTCCCTGCACCCTCGCGGGGCGGTAAAAGGAGGTGCGACAACTGTGAGGTTTGCCCGAGGGGTTGATTCTGACTGATGTTATGCCCAAGTGGCGGTTTATGATATATGTTAGCCCGAGGGGTTGTTTATAATTTTCATCACTTTTGCTCTAAATTGCATTGGGTCTCTGTTGAAACTATTGAAAATACTTTCAAATGATTATTTTTTTTAATCTAAAACTAGATTTTAAACGAGGTGATTTGACTCATATACTGATTTGAAAGCATGTTATTACATTACTAAGATTTCATGATGTGGATTTATATGTTTCTTATTGCTCAGTCTTTATTTACCTTTATTACTTACTAAGTTGGTGTACTCACATTACTTCATGTACCTTGTGTGCAGATCCAGGGGTTGCTGGACGTGATAGCGAGCGTTGATATTTTATCCGTCGCGAATATTTCGAAGTTGGTAAGGTAGCCGCATGACAACCGCAGCCTTGCTCTTCTCCCTCCTATCTTTCTTTAGATATCAGTAGATGATTTTCAGACTATTTTAGTCTTATTATATTTCGGGACAGTTATTAGTAGTGTTCATGACTTGTGACACCCCGATGTCGAACTTTTGTTTCTATCCGCACTTTGTTATTCAGACTTATGCAATAAGGTTTTATTAATTAACAGCTTTAGGAAATCATTATTTCGAATTATTTGGATTGCTTTGGTAAAAGAGTCGGCTTGCCTAGTTCTACGTTAGGCGTCATCACAACCAGGTAGATTTGGGTCGTGACACTAATATCATGATAGGCGCAATCACGTCATTTTAGAGTTTTGGGTCGTGACAATTTGCTCATTCCATCTTTGAAAAATAAACGTGTACATGGATGATTTTGAAATGTTAGCTATAAATCTGCCTATCTTTTCCTTTTTTTTTGCATAATGAAACTTAATTTTTTTTGCCTTCTTCAATAATAAGATGCTTTTTTGACAAAATATTTCATGATATGCCTGAACCAAAAAAGAATTTTTAGCTACCCATGAGTAATATTTTGTTTAGAATAAAGAGATTGTAAAAGTCCCCCTATTTTAGAATATATTCTGTCTTAGATACATTTTCAACTTACATTTTCCTTATCGAAAAGGAAACAAGAAAAGAGGAAGCATATACTCAGTCTTACTTTATTTGTTAAATGTCTTTTAACTGATTTCTTACATTCTCTACATATGAGTCTTCCACAATTTCTTTGTTGGTTGCTTACAGGAAGACCAAATCAAAGCAATCATTTATGGTGATGACATCCCCAATTATGAAAAGATATTCAGACTATTTCATACCTACTTAATAACGGGTGCACACATACAGCTACCAAATTCGAGATACGGAAAAACGTTGCATATGTTTGAGTGGGTTATAGACAAAAAGATCATAATTGATCCAATTAACAAAGACAACCCAGATGAAGAAGAGTTTCTGCCACCCACTAAACTTACAGTTACGTCCTTTAGAGACTCGGGAGTATCAAGCCTCTCGATATATCAAGAATCTAACTAAGAACGTAGAACACAGTATGGATATTTTATTCTTTAATCAACGAAAAAGTAATTTAATAGAACTTGTGAATTTACTATTTTATACATTTACTTATTAACTTTTAATACTTCTGTCAATAGATGTGCTTGCAATTGTTGTCAACTGCTTTCCGCCAAGATATGTTGCAAGTCTGCAGAAAAGATTGTAGGAACTCACCGTCATTGATACTCGGTAGGCCTATTAGCCAAGTCCTAAGCTTTTCAGACATTTCTGGATACTTATTATCGAACTATATAAAAAAGTACTATAAATATTTGCCGCTTTCATGTACACAATAAGCAGGCTTTCACATTCACAATATGGGAAGAAGCTATTATTGAAGATGAGGGAAAGGAACTCCTTAGATAATTCCAAGAATATCCCATCATCCTTGCAAGACGTATTGGGGTGTCGAAATACAATGGTAAACTAAAATTAACAATACTTCATCTTATACAAAGAACCAATGTGATTTTGTAATTTCTTAATGTAATTTATACAGGCACATCATTGACAATAAGGTTTAACACAACCATACAGATTAATCTACCTTATCAACAATGGCTGCAACTAGGTAAATGGTATCACATTAATCCTCAGTATATTGATCATATTTTTTCTTATTATTAACATTCTAAGGTATTGCCATTTTTTTGGGACAGGATCATAGAAAACAAAGAAATACTTGCTTCTTTCGTTGTGAGGAGCACATCCACATCCGGATCTCTTATTTCTGTTCCAGTGGATGAAGAAATAGTGCCAATTGCAAATGTTCAATAACAGCAGGACGTCAGTATAATTTCTATTCACATATTTTATACAATGATATAAGTATTTGTCCTTATAAAAATTACTCTCACTTTGGTAACATAGGGACACACCTTTTTCATTGAGGCAGAATTACCACTTCCAAGTGAGCTCAAGTGTTTTTACATTTTAATATGTTCAAACTGTGGACAAAAAGTGAGGAGTCCATTCAGAAGAGAAATTCATTGTATGAACTGCAATCAACAGAATATGTTGACTCCCAGGTACTTTCTTATCTAATTTATAGATACGTCCAAATTGATTATCTACCAGAATCTTTCTCTTTTTATCGAAATGGACTTTCACACATATACTACAGGTTCGATTTGATGTGAATCTTCAAGATGTCTCTGGCTCAGTATTTGGAATGGCTATGGGTAAAGAAGGAGAGAAAATTTTATCTCTTACTGCAGAAGAGGTTTACGAGCGAGCTTCAGTTAACGTACGTATTCTAAGTAAACAGTTCACACATGATCACTTCACTATTGAACTTGAAAAATAACTTAATATATTTCCTTTTTCTAGAATGAGTCCCTGCAAATGCAAGACGTGAAAAGTAGGCTTAGTCAGAAATTGTGCACCAACCACAATGGATATAGGTGAAGGCAGCAAGAGAAAGAAAGAAGATTTGTCTTCCTCTGATGGAGAAATGGAGCTAGCAACTGAACGAGGTGAATTGTTCAAGCTAAAACAAAAACTAGAGCCAACGACTCCAGTGAAAATGAATTGAAGGTCACTCAAAAATTTCTCTTTCTCATTCATTGTTTGAATTATGGACTATACCCATCCTTTAATAACTATTATTTTCTTTTGCATCTTCTAACATATTTTTCTCTTATTCTTTGTTTTTTCCCGAAAAATATTTACAAGTTAATCAGCTTCCTTTTTGCGATCAGGTTTTGGCTTTCATGGAAATAACCTAATACTGGTTATTTCTATTTATCCACAAAATAGAAATAACCTAATACTGGTGTTGTGAAAAGCGCTCACTTTAGCGCTTAAAGCGCGAAGCTAAGCACATTAGTTGAAGCGTGCGCTTATGCCAAAAAGCGAGAAGCGATAGTAGAGAGCGTTTTGGTATTTTAAGTGACTGCCAACGTTAAAAAAATGTATCTTTTTTCAAACATCATTGAGGAGCAGAGCAAAGTTCAAGTTCATCGAGTCCAAGCCCAGGTATGTGATTTCTTCTTCTTCTTCTTCTTTTCAGTCCTAAAACAGCGACGAAATGTTGCCAATTTTTTTTCTTCAGTCCTTCTTTTTCTCATTCTCTTCTTCTTCTTTTTATTTTCGTTTCAGTCCTTAAAATTACAGCGAAATGTTACCCAATTTTTTTCTTGCTTACTACCATTTTTTCCGTTTTAGTCCTCTAGTTCTTCCTATCATTTTCTTACTGACTGTCATTTTTTCTCGCTTTAAGTAAAAAGGAGCTTCTCACTTTTCCTCGCTTGACGCTCTTCACGACACTGACCTACCTCTAAAACATAGAAATTTAGCAACATATGTACATGTGGTAGTTCTCTAAAAATTCTATTTGGCTTCATCACATGTAAATTTATAACATTTTTTCCTATTTATCAACAGTTGTTTTTGTCACGACCCAAAACTCTAACATGTTGTGATGGTGCCTATCGAAGGTACTAGGCAAGGCGATTTTCAAAATACTTCGATATTTCATATAAGATAAACCAAAAGCTTTTTCATAACAGATTTTTTATAAAAACAGGAGTTAAACTCAAAATACAATATGGAAAGATAGCCCCAAACATCAGGGTGTCACCAAGTCATGAGCATCTAGGCAACCAGTCTAAGAAATAGTGTCTACAAGAGTCTGTGTCTAAATGTCAATTAAGAAAAGAAAGATAGCAAAGAAGGAGAGACAAGGACTACGAACGCCAGCAGCTACCTCATAAATCTCTGATACTCGACCACACATGAGTTTAATGTCCTCCGTGATCGGACACACCTGGATTTGGCCATGAAGTGCATGGTGTAGCGTGAGTACAACCAACTCAATAAGTAACAAAAATAAATAACGAACTAAGAAGCAGTGACGAGCTATACAAATACAGTTCATTTCAGTAATTTCAATAATGAAAGTAGACATGGGTAAATTCCGGCAATATAAGTCAAGTCAGCTCATATTTACTAAGTTTAGGTAGACCAGATATAATATTTCCCAGAAGTTCAGAAACAATAGCATAAATCAGCTCAGTGTAGCAACAAAGCAAGACAAATACAACCTCTTAGGGTAACAGTCACTCAAGCTCTCAATAGCTCAAAACTCGGCTCTCAACCCTTAATACACACACACAATAGGTACCTGCACTCACTGGGGGTGTACAGACTCCGGAGAGGCTCCTACAGCCTAAGCGCTATATCGTTGCGGTGTATAGCCCAATCCAATATATAAATAGGCATAAGGCTTGTTACGACATGCAACCTGATCCATATACATTCAGCACTTAGTCCGTTGCGGTACGCAATCCGATCCATGTACACTCACATAGCTCTTGTTTTTGCACGGGCATGGGCCATCTAGTATATATCAAAAAATGTATCTTCTAGTTTAAAAGATGACTCCTCTTTTGTATTACAAATGGTTGTCGAAGCATATGCTATTATGATTAATCCTAGACAATCAGAGTTAAATATTTTCAAAAAGATAGCGACCACTCTTGTTCTCATTTTGAAATGGACACAGCCTTTTTGGTCATTCTTCAATAAAGCTTTGACATTTCTAGATAATGAGATAGCTTGAGCGAAGAACCTTTCATGTTTGTTTAGCTTGAGCGAAGAACCTTTCATGTTTGTTCATAAGTCCAATGTTGGCGAGTTTATCAGCTACAATATTAGCTTTTTAGTAGGGTTGAAATTGACACATGTCTTGTGCCATTAAGTGCCTAAATTCATTTTCAAAACATCAGTTATACCAACAATCTAATTTTGAGAATGACAACTTTTAATTTTCAGAATAGCAACTTTGAAGGCACATGTTTATTCCACTTTGTTGAAAAACAATCAGTATAACAATAGAATTTCAAATAGTTTCTATCAAATATATCATAATAATATGTTTAATGTAAAGCTATCTGTAACGACCCGGCCGGTCAATTCATGAGTTACCGTTCTATTTTCCCCATTTATACTTCTTTATATGTTGTTCAACTGTATTATGTGATATTGGGTTGGTTTGTTCTGGTTCGGAGTGGTTTCAGAAAGGAATGAGACACTTAGTCACTTTTGAGTAAGCTTAAGTTGGAAAGAGTCAACAGAATGTTGACTTGTGAGTAAACGATCTCGGAATTTGGTTTTTATGATCCGGATAGCTTTGGGAGGTGATTTGGGATTTAGGAGCGTGTTCGGAATGTGTTTTGGAGGTCCGGAGTAGATTTAGGCTTGAATTGGCTAAATTGGAATTTTGGCGTTTTCCGATTGATTGGGGAGATTTTGATATAGGGGTCAGAATGGAATTTCGGAAGTTGGAGTAGGTCCGTTGTGTCAATTGTGATGTGTGTGCAAAATTTCAGGTCATTCGGACGAGGTTTGATAGACGTTTTGATCGAAAGCGGATTTTGAAAGTTTTGGAATTCTTAGGCTTGAATTCGAGGTTGAGTTGGTGTTTTAGTATTGTTTTGGGTGATTCGAAGGCTTGACTAAGTTTGAATGATGTTAGGGGATGTGTTGACATGTTTGGTTGAGATTTTGGGTCGTGATAGATTGGTATCAGAGCTCTAGGTTCATAGGTTCTACAAGTCATGAGCAAGTGTCTAGTAGAGTCTTGCGGATCGGTATGATGACGTCCATACCTATCTTCGAGAGGCTACAAGGTATTTAGGATATACTTCCCATCTTTCTTTCCTTATCGTGCAACATTGATTCAGTTTGAAGCGCAATCCTTTGAATTCCTTCCATGTATTTGTATGCGCACATGACCGCTCGATATAAGTTGTGCATCGACAACTTGTGATTCCATGGATGAGGTTGTGAGCACGTGATTATTGCCTTATAAGAATTACTCCCATAAAATACAAGAAAAATAATTTTTTCCAATTTTGGCAATTTTATAGGATTTTTTGTAGAATTTTACTAATTATATGCATTTTTGTGCATATTTAATTTCCATTAAAAATCAAAACAAATATACCAAAAATATCATGCATTACATTTAGGTTTGATTTTACATTTTTGGAATTAATTAGCAATTATTTCTTTTATTAAAAACGAAAATCACAAAATAGCTTATTTTACACTTTTAAATTTTAGTCTATTGATTTTTCCTTTTGATTTAGGACTAAGTAATTTTATAATTATTGTGACTAGGCAATTAGTTTAATTTTACAACTTGATTAATTTAGCAGTTGATTTTAAGATATTTTTTTTAAATAAAAGAAAGAAAAAGAAAAACAAAAGGAAAAGGGGAAATTGAAACAGGGCTGTCTTTAAAACCAATTGGACCAGTTGCAAAGCCCAAATCCCACCCCAATAACCCAATTCCGCCCAGACACTCGCTAGCCCATCGGATTAGACCCGACCCGTCCCCAAATATACATAGACAATACAGAACCCTATATTCCCAAGACTCAAACGGCGCAACTACTGTTCAATCGTCTCTCTCGCCCAAACCAAGCCCCAATTCAGTCCAGTTTCAGGCGACCATGCGTCTCCCCCTTCTCTCCTCCTGCCATTTTGTAATGGTTTCTGACACCAAAGATCCCCCCTCCCCTCACTCACCCGATTTTGAACCATATCACGCAATTGGAAGGTTCTGGAGGACGATCGTTGGATGAGTATGAGGAGTTGGATTGATTTCATTCAATCCGAGCCCAACATTCATCAGGTGCTCATTTTCAAAAAGGACCAAATTCGATTTTGTAAAGGGGGATGATTCAGAGGGAATTTTTGGAGAGAAGAGAGGTCACTTGGAAATTAGGATTCTAATTAAGCTTCTTTTCTCTTTTATTCATCTGAAACTATCTTGGTTTAATTCCATTTACAATAGAAAAAAACATTTCATTTTCGTTTTTAATCTTAGCCCCTTTTGTTCTTTTCATCTTCAAGTTCAGAAATTTTCACTTTCATGATGAGTTTGGATTGAACTCGAAGGTTGAGTTTGTTTTCTGGATTTCATTTTGAGTTAATGGAAGTCGACTGAGTGCTGTTTGTTTCGAGCTGCTCCAACGTTGTTCGTTTAGCTGCTGGTTCGTGAGTTCATTGCAATCTTTGTTTGGACTCGCTTCCTCTGAGAATCGTTGTAATCATTAAATAGCATTAATCGAAAGTTCATTTTCAGGTTCATTTCTAGACTCTCCTATTTTTTTTTCTATTTTGTGTGATCTGAAATGTCTTGTTTGTTTTAATAGATTCCTGGATACCTAAGAAGTAAATTAACATAAATGAACAATTTTAGGATGCTTGGTTAAGCTTTGAGTTGGTTTTCTGAATTTGAACATGGTTGTTTGAGTGGTTCTGTTGTTTTTATGGAAATGTGAATACAAATGGAGACTGACTTGGAGTGTTGTTGACTGAGAATCGTATGAAGTTGATTCATGGGCTGTGACCTGAAGTTGTATTAAGAAATCTTGCAAGTTCAGTTCCTGTAACATGTTTCTGTCCAGTTTGCTGCACTGCTGAGTAGCTTCAGCTACAATTTCTGCTAGTTTGAGTTATAGTTTTGTTGTATCCAGTTAATGTAGGATTTGCTGTTTATCTTTTGCTTCAATGAAAGTTTATGAAAATAGCAACCATTAGTTTCTTTGTTGTTGATTAGCTGTGTTTGAGCTCTAGCTTTAAAGCCAGGATCATTGCTTGGTTTTCTTTGCCGCTGCCTCTCCTGCAGTAGTTGAGCTTGCTTTCTTTGGGTTCTGGCCCTTATTTGATTTTTTTAGAGTGCTGGTTTTTTGCGTCTGGGTATATTTTAAGACCTCAAGTGTTGAATATGATGTATTTAATGAAAAACAGGAATTATATCTTCTCCAATTTCAAATGTTAAGAGTTCACCTTGAAATTATCTTTTCAGATTTCTTGTTAGTTGAGTAAGTTGATAGTTTCTATTTGAGAGATTTACTGTGAAAAATATTCAGTTTTTGTAGCATTTCCTTGATTCTTCTTGTCTTGCATCAGTAGGATTAATAATTTGTGAACTTTAAAATATTTTCCTCTTTCCCCCCAGTTTTTGTATACTTTTGAACCATATTTGCATTATTTGAGTCAATTCCTTAGACCTATTGAGATAACCTATGCATCAATTGTTGATCTGAGTTTTCTGCGACGTCAAAGTGAGCATGTTTAGCATTTGTGGTTGCGAGGTTTTTGAGAATTTGGTTAGTTCAAATAATGGGAATCAAAGGCAGCACTGATGTTGTAAAGGGTTAGTTCTGATGTGCCTGATTTGAATTCATCTGTATGTATGTTTTCGTGAGATTAACGAGAGGCTACATGGTGCTAATTGGGTTTGCAAATGAATTTGAGAAGCTAACAGTTATGAAGATAGAGGGAATAAAATAAAAGAGATGTTATATAGCATGATAGCTCAAGGGAAGAGAGATCAGTCGGGTTTTAAGCTTTCATCATGCTTTGATCCACTACTTTTCATCTTTATTTTATTTTCGTGTTTGTTCTGTTGAATCGTTATTCGATCTCCTTTATTTTATGTGATTGACCGTTAACTTCTTGGGCAATAATTTACATGAGTTAATTTTGAGTGTTTGTCAGGGAATGGAAAAGGTCGAGGTCCATTAGCGACTATTTTGTTTCATGCTTTAGGAGTAAGCTCAGTCTAAATACGTGAAACGAGAGATTTAAAAATGGAGCATGAAATGAGATCTTATTTATTTAGTTATTTTAATTTTGTTTACTACTCATGAACTTCATAGTTTGCTTTGGGCCCGTAATTAAAATATCACGACTACGGGTACGGTTCCCGTGATATAGTTGTGATGATTAATTTCAAATTAGCTCTAAATATGAATATCCTAGTGCATTTAGTTGAATAGCTTTCAGGCGTGCCATTCCTACATTTGAATCATATAATCTATGGCCCTCATATTTTATAACTTAGTTACTAAAAATGAAACTTGTAGTTTGCTTTAGGCGCGCAAATGAATTATTACAATTACGGGTACGGTTCCCATAACGTGATTGTGATAATCCTTTCTTTTAAAATAATTTGAGGTACGTCATACACAAATAAAATCCATAACGTATGACCCTCACATAAATACAAAATTAGTATAGAAATGCCATGAACTTTCGTTGTTTGCTTTAGGCACAATAATTAAATAATTGTCATAGCTACGGATACGGTTCCCGTGACGTGGTCGTGTCACTTAATTTCTAAAAAACCGGGGGTACATTTATGTTACCCAGCCACAATTTAATCATGTTATTAAAATAAATATGTTGTAGATCGTGAGTATGGTTTCCATGACATGATTCGCAATGTGTAGTCAAGGTAATTAGTTGTATGATAATTAGATTATTAAAAGCGGTTTTTAAAGGGATAAAATGCACATAGATTTTAAAGATGTTTTAAAATCAAATAAATAGACCAATAATAACTGTTTAGCGACCGTGATAAAACCACGAAACCCGGGAATGCCTAACACCTTATCCCGGGTTAACAGAATTCCTTACCCAAATTTTTGTGTTCGCGGACTGTAAAACAGAGTCAATTTTTCCTTGATTCGGGATTGAAACCGGTGACTTGGGACACCATAAATTATCCCAAGTGGAGACTTTGAATTTTAAATAAATAATTCTGTTTCGATTGTCAGTTAAATTGGAAAAAACTCCCTTAATACTCATTTCCGGGGGTAGTAAAAAGGAGGTATGACAGCTCTGGCGACTCCGCTAGGGATCGAACCCATAATCTCTGGTTTAGGGTTCAAGAATTCGAGCTTGGAATAATTGTTATATTTTGCTTTATTTATTGTCTGATTTTATCTACATGTTTGGGCCTAACATGCTAAATGTTGCTCTTTACCGCTTTGATAGTATCTGAACTGTATATAAACTGCTAGGAAACCCCTCTCTTCTAGTGCCCGCTGGCGTGGCTTCTTTCCGTTAGTGTCATATCCCAAATTAGAACGAGGTTCGAACAAGTAGCAAAGCCGGATGATCTTTTGGTTATCGGTATGCTGCCCCCCCCTCTGGCTCGCGTTGTCCACTCGAGTAAGCCAGGTCTAGAATAATACACCCAGGTTTAAACCTAGAAAAATTTAGCCTCATGCCGGATCCCTAGTAGGAACTCTTGTTTGCATCATGTGCATTTAACTTTGGGGACTCAACACAGGAGTTGGGTCTGTCTAGGACAGCATACTCGGAAATAAAAGACCGACCTGATGCATTTTATGTGCTACCTGTGCATTTAATTTGTTTCGGGTTGCATGTTGACTGACTTCTAGATTGAGTGAGGAAAATGAAAAGAAAAACTCAGTTGAGGTATGAGAGAGGATTTCACCCGTTTCCCAAAAAATGGTGCCTAAAATGTCCCAAAACGCTGCCGAATTTTTGAAAAAAGAAAAGAAAAAAAGATTCCTTGAAAAAAAATAAAGAAAAAAAAGTTTCTTGAAAAGAGAAGAGTTAGTCCAAAATGGTTTTTGTTTTTTTTCCTTTCACGTCAAAACTGAGCGAACTACGCGGGTTTGATTCTTACCAGACGTGAGATACGTAGGCAACCCTCATCGGGTCCAGCCCCTCTTTTGAAAATTTTGAAAATAAATATATGAAGTGTCGTCATTTTGTCATAAATACAGTAGGTGATGCCATTTTATCTAAATAGCCGAATGTCCCAGCAGGACGCTGGAAGGCTACTTTGCAAAAATAGCCACCGATGGTTTATTTGTTAATTTTGGCCATTAGCGAACGCAACCTTAAGAACTTCCATTCCGAAGTAATGAAAGGCCGTATTCACAAAAGCAGCCCTGATTTATTTTTGCAAAACTAAGCCTTTTGTCAGTTTTCAAATAAGATTCACTTTGTCTTTAAATCAACCACCTTAATCTAAATGTGCAGAATGAGCACGAGTCAAAATTTACCAATGAAGGTCATGTCCAAGATTCTGTTGGATCTACTCATGTGGTGGGAAGATTTGGGTAAAGAAGGACACGATGTGGTTAACCTTTATTTGGGAGGGCTCACCGGATTGATGAAGATCTAGCCTAGAGGAGACATAATAAGGGCACTTGTAACATTTTGGGACCCGACTCACAACGTCCTACATTTATCAGATTTTGAACTCACGCCCACTTTGGAAGAAATAGCGGGTTATATGGGAAGTACTGAAGGTCTAAGGCATAAGTACCTGGTCGCTCTGAGAACCATTACCCCTCACAAGTTCCTGGATTTGCTAAAAATAAGTAGGGGGTCCAGTACGCAGATTTGGCGGTCGGTTTTTCCACTCTGCGCTTCATATACCAGAGGTACGGGCATGTAGAAGGATTTGACAACACGGAAAGTGGAGTTTGTAGCAAAGGGAACAGAGCAAAATGGTATGAGCATAGGCGTTTCGCTTTCATGGTAGCTTTCTTAGGACTCATGGTGTTTCCCCGGAAGGATGGGAATATCGATCTACGGGTAGCTGGAGTCGTCAATGTCTTGATTACCAATGCCAAGAGAACCCTCGCCCCTATGATAGTGTCTGAGATATACCGAGCTCTCACAACTTGTAAAGCTGGGGCAGACTTTTTTGAGGGATGCAATTTGCAATTACAAATGTGGATGATCGAGCATCTGCATCACCTCCCTCAGTATATGAGTTATGGATCCACAGAAAAAAAACTGCATTGAGTTCGACGCAAGGATCTCAGGGTTCAAGTTGCTAGAAGGGTTTGGAGATTGGGTATCCCGCCTTCGCTCCATCACTGCGGGGCAAATCGAGTGGACACTGGGTTGGCTTCCAGTTGAAGAGATTGTGTATATGTCTGCCATCGGTCCTTACCTCCTTCTAATGGGTCTTCGAGGCATTCAGCCTTACGTTCCATACTGGGTGATGAGATAGTTGGAAAGATGCCAGGTGACGCACCCAGATGAAGATCTTAGTATTTATGAGGTCGAAGTCAGCTTCAACGGCCAATTTCAAGAAGAAACAGTTCGTCATATTTGGAACAAGTGCCAGTATTTGACAACAAACACTCGAGTGTGTGACCTATCTAGAGGCGAGGTCTCACCCGCCTATGTTGCCTGGTATAGAAAGAAGAACAACGCAAGTGCCGAACCTGAAAAACCAACCAAAAAGCCTCACATTCAGGAATTTGTTGAAGCGTCGCAAGAACAGTGGGCTTGGTTGGCCAAGGAGAATGATTACACGGCCCCAATAGGCAAACTGGAAAAACAAGTTAGAGATCTTCAATTTGAGAATGGTTTGCAAGTTGATGCAGATGAGGGTGAAAAGAAAAAGCTAGCCAAAGAAAATGACGCCCTCGGAGCCCAAATTCAAGAAATGAAAATAGCAGCCGAAAACTCTGCTAGAAGTGTAAAAGATGAAAAGCTTATAGGTAACCTTAGGCAGAAAGTGGGTAAATATGGTTTTGATCTGAACAAGGCCAAAGGCGAATAGGCAAGAGCTCGAACAAAATTGGTTAAAAATGCGGAGGAACGAGCACGTTTTGTCAAACAGTTAAAAGAGAAATATGAAAATGGAGTTGTGGGGTTGAAGAAAAAGATCACCGTCCTTGAGAACGAAATGACTAAGCAGGCAAGGGATTTCGAAGCAGAAAGAGAACACTGGTATGCACTGATGTCACAGTTAGAAAAAGACCTGCAGAAGCTTCAAGAGCAAAATCATACAGCTGAACAAGTTTTGGGGGCCAGGTCTCAGCAGATTGGACGGTTGCTACAAGAAAAAGGTATCATCAGGGAGAGGGTTAGAGCAATTGTTGACTACATCGTCATGAAGTGCCATGAATGTGAATACATGACTAGAACCACCTTATTTGCTGCGGTAATGACCTTTGTTCGCCAAATAATGAGTGACCTGGAGCGTCTTCAAGGGGATCTTGTGCATAGGCATGTGGCAAGACCGACTGACGTCCCACGAGCCCCTGGAGCAATTGAGGCACTTATGTATTCATGATTTTCATTCGAGTCTATATTTTCACCTTTCTTCCAGAGTCTGTTAGTCTTTATCGAGTCTGTATTTTCATTTTTCTATTGGAGTCTATTAGTTCCCTTTTTCGAGTCTGTTAGTCTTTATGTTTAAATCTGTAGAAGAAGTTGTTATAATCGAGATATTTTGTTTTTTTTTTATTTTATGAAAATTTGAAAACCACAAAAAATGTTTTATTTATTTATTTTTATCTTATACTTATTCTTAGAACTATGCTTGGTCTGATTCATGCGGCATCATGATACGTAGGCAATCCCTATAGGATTCGATCATAACCGTGAGATGAAAAAGAAAAAGAAAAAAAGAGAGAGGAAAACAAGAAAGGCTGTGGGAAAGAAATAATGGTAAAACAAGAGAGGAGAATAAGAGAATAAAAGCGAGAATCAAGCAAAGGAAAGCATGAATGAAAAAAGGAGAGAAAAAATTTTGGAAATTAGTAAAAGCCAGGATGACGCAAGTGGCCGTTCAAATGCATGCTAGAAATGGTTAATTGTTTAGGTGCATTACATCCCCAATGTGCGGTTACCTATCCGTTAAAATCTAATCGCTAACGAGTTTGTTGTTGTCATCAAGTCCAGGCAGGTGGTTAGTTTGTTTGACATTCTGGCAACCCACCCGTACAACACCAGGTCCAAAGACAAGTTGACCATGGCTAACCAAGAACTGGATGCAAGTGTTATTGATCCGTCAAGAGAGGGGGAAGACTCTGATGTTAATCTGAAAGAGGAGTTGTATAAGCTGAAACACCGGATGGCAGAGATGTACCAGGCATGGGTAAAAGGGCATCCACCACCATCCTACCCCGCCAACCCTGCTTTTGTCCCGCAGCTGGCTCAATCCCAAGAACCTCCCACTGTTGATTCATCTCCAGGCTTTCCCATTTACCACCACTGCCAAGGTACCACTTCTCAAACCCCACAAGCACCACCACCCAAACCAGTCCCATACCCTCCTCCTCCAACCACCCCTATTTTCGTGGCACCCCGACCCCCTACACTCCACTGATCCTCCAGTGAGCCCTTATTCCAGACCCAAGATAACCAATACTATCCCTCGAAGCCTACTTTCAAGGCCCCAAAGCATTACTCTTACACTTCTCGTTTCGACCTCCCAGTTGAGACTGAGAAACCACCTAAAACCTCAGAGCAGGAGGAGATGTTCAGGAAGGTTAGAAGCCTAGAACAGTCATTCAGAAACATGCAGGGATTGGGAGGCCAGGTGAGCATAGCCTACAAAGATTTGATCTATTTCTCGATGTTCAGTTGCCGGTAGTATTTAAGATGCCGAAGTTTGATTTGTATGATGGGTACGGAGACCCAGTGGCCCACTTAAGGGGATTCTGCAGTAAAATGAGAGGAACCGATGGGAAAGATGAGCTATTGATGGCATACTTTAGCCAATATTTGAGTGGTTCGGCATTAGAGTGGTACACTCATCAGGACCACAACAGATAGTATACCTGGGATGATTTGGCCCAAGCATTCTCTCGTCATTTCTAGTACAACATCGAGATTGTTCCAGATCATTTGTCTTTGACTAAATTGAGAAGAAGCCTAATGAAAGTTTCAGAGAATATGGTTTTCGCTGGAGAGAACAAGCGGCAAAAGTTAACCCCCCGATGGAGGAGAGCGAAATGGTGGAGTACTTTCTGTAAGCTATAGAGCCCACTTACTTTGGCCATCTGATATCGGCCATAGGAAAATCATTCAACGAGGTAGTGAAGATGGGTGGCATAGTGAAAGAAGGGCTTTAATCAAGAAAAATCATGAGTTACTCGGCTATCAAGGCAACTACCCAAGCCATTCAAAACGGTATTGGGGGAGTGATTGGAAAGAAGAAGAAAGAAGATATGGCAACAATTGATTCAGGATCATGGTTTGGACCCAGGGGCCCGTCACACCAATATACCCAGCCTCGACCCCATCACTGTACCTACACTCAAACCTCATATAATCCACCGCAACACTACTTCCCATCACCAGACCCTTATATTTCTATCCACCACACCCAAACATATACTTAACCTCTTGCCTACGCACAATGGCGTGCCCCAGCCCCACAAAACACCTACCCAGATCCACAAAATGCTTACACACCCCCACGAGCCTACCGAAACCCTGCCGGTCCAAGTTTCCGACCCAATCCAGCATTCAAAAATGAGAGGTTGCAGCGAAAGAAAACCTTTATCCCATTGGGGAGTCTTATACTAGTTTGTTCCATGGATTGAGGCAGTTGGATATGCTCAGGCCAATTGAGTCGATATTGTCAAACCCTCCTCCAAAAAATCTTGATTACTCTGTGAGCTGTGAATATTGTTCTGGTAATCCGGGACATGATATGGAAAAGTGTTGGCACTTGAAAAATTCCATCCAGGAGCTCATTGACACAAACCGGATTGAAGTGCAAACTCCAGAGGCCCCCAACATCAACCGGAACCTATTACAAACCCATCAGGAAACAAACATGATTGAGATAGTACATAAGGGAGGGGAACCTAAGAAGCTTCACAAGTTGAGGTCAAGCCAGTTAAAAAACCAACAGTTGAAAGATCAGTGAACAAGTTGAGCAGGACAAACGGTGAACCATCTGTGGTAGTAAATAAAGGTTCCCCAAGTGATGTTGCGGCAAAATAGGAAAAGTCAAAAGTGGTTGTGCCAGGAGTGGAAAATAAGCCTATCATAATTGTAGAGGGTGACCATACGGATCCTGTTATTACTAAGCTTGTAACCCAGTTGTTGGTAATCAACAGCAAGGCTATCCCATGGAACTATATGACCTATAAGGCAAAGAAAGTGAAAGAAGAAGTCAATGAGGCCCAGGGATTAACTCGTTTAGGGAGATACTTTGCCCAGGAAGAGTTAAGGAAAGCTAAAACATCCAGAGATAATCTAGTCCTAGTAAAGAAGGTAGTGACTGAAGAAGAGGCGGAGGAGTTTCTGAGAAAGATGAAGGTACAAGATTATTCCATCGTGGAGCAGTTGAGAAAGATGTCTGCTCAGATATTTTTACTGTCATTGTTGATCCACTCAGACGAGCATCGTCGGGCCCTGATGAAAATTCTGAACGAAGCTCATGTCCCCGACAAAATTTCAGTGGACCATCTGGAAAATATCGCCAACAAAATATTCGAGGTGAACAGGGTCACCTTCTCTGATGATGAGTTACCGGTGGAAGGTACTGAACACAACAAAGTTCTATACCTTACGGTAAAATGTGAGGATTCTGTGGTCACAGGGTGTTAGTTGACAATGGTTCCAATGCAAACATTTGTCCTCTCTCTACTCTGAACAAGTTGAAATTTGATGATGAGAGGATTCACAAAAACAACATCTACGTTTGAGGTTTTAATGGTGGAGGGAAAGATTAGTTGGTGATATAGTGCTTGATTTGACAATAGGATCGGTGGAATTCACCATGAAGTTCCAGGTACTGGACATGGCTGTCTCCTACAATTTATGTTAGGTCGACCTTGGATTCATGCCACCAAAACAGTCCCATCCACTCTGCATCAGATGGTCAAGTTCGAATGGGATAGACAGGAGATCATCGTGCATGGAAAGGATAATTTGTGTGCTCAGAGTGATGCCTCTGTCCCGTTCATTGAGGCTGAAGATGACAAAGGGCCTTGGGTCTATCAAGTTTTTGAAACAGTGCTGGTTGAGAAGGTTCCAGAGGGGAAATGTGTTCTAACTCCAAAGATAACCTCCGCATCAGTCATGGTGGCCTTTGAAATGCTGAAAAATAGATTTGTGCTCGGTAAAGGTTTGGGTGCATCTCTGCAGGGTATCATACAGCCAGTATCGCTCCCTGAAAATTTGGGTACGTTCGGTCTTGGATTCAAACCTACAGCAGCAGATGTGAAAAGGGCTAAAAGATTGAAACAGAAGGCGTGGGCACTTCCAAAGCCCGTTCCGCGTCTTTTCAGGTCTTTTGTCAAGCCGGGTGCTAGGTAACGCCCAGTAACAACAGTCCCAAGTTTTGTGGTTGACATTGATGAGGAGTTAATTGAAAGGTTCAAGAGGTTGTTTGATGATGTGAACATGGTAGAAGGTGGAGAAGGTTCTAGCAAAGCGTACGTGCAGTTCGTCGGGCCGAATGTAAAGCTTAACAATTGGAAGGCTACTCATCTCCCTACCCGGATAGAGTCTTGGTAGTTTATTTCTTTTTCTTTCTATCTGGGTCATTTCAGGGTTGTGACCTAGACTTTTATTTTCTTCTTGTTGATGTACAAACCTTATTATCCTTTATTTTTAATGAAATGCAATTTCCCTTTTCCGTCATTCCTGATAGTTCTTATTTCTGTTTTCTTTTCTTATTTGTACAGTTCTTTTTATGCTGGTTTCAATGACATGACATACATGAGGAATCTTTGGCCAAGTCTTAAAAGTCAATCTAATTTTGAAATAATAATCCAAGAAATAGAGTGTGATGATGAATCAGAATATGATGAGGATGAGGCCTTTGAAGAGATTAGTAAGGAACTAAGTCATTTTGAAGAAAAACTCAAGCCTAACCTGAATGATACGGAAGCAATCAATCTAGGGGACCCAGATAATGTCAGAGAAACTAAGATAAGTGTCCATCTTGAACCGCAAATCAGGGAAGAAATAATTAAAGCATTGTTTGAGTATAAGGATATTTTTGCATGGTCATATGATGACATGCCAGGCTTGAGTACCGATTTGGTGGTCCAAAAATTGCCAATCGATCTAGCATTTCCTCCCATTAAGCAGAAGTTGAGAAAGTTCAAAACTGACATGAGTGTGTAGATTAAAGAAGAAGTCACAAAGCAGCTTGATGCAAAGGTCATTCGAGTCACGTGATATCCCACGTGGTTAGCCAATGTTGTGCCTGTGCCAAAGAAAGATGGTAAGACCAGAGTGTGTGTTATTACCATGACCTCAATAAAGCACGTCCAAAGGACAATTTCCCATTGCCAAACATCCACATTTTGATCGATAACTGTGCCAAGCATGAGATTGGTTCTTTCATGGATTGTTATGTGAGGTATCATCAGATTTTAATGGATGAGGAGGATGTACAAAAGAAGGCCTTCATCACACCGTAGGGAACATACTGTTACCGGGTCATGCCTTTTGGTTTGAAAAATGCTGGGGAAACTTACACGAGGGCAATGACAACCATATTTCATGACATGATACACAAGGAGATTGAGGTTTACGTTGACGATGTGATCATAAAGTCCAGGATGCAGTCTAACCATGTAAAAGATTTGAGAAAGTTTTTCCAAAGGCTCCGTAGGTACAATCTTAAGCTCAATCCTGCAAAGTGTGCATTTGGTGTTCCATCGGGGAAGCTGTTAGTCAGTCAGCGGGGTATTGAGTTGGATCCGTCAAATATCAAGGCTATCCAGGAATTGCCATCGCCAAAGAACAAGACCGAGGTGATGAGTTTGCTATGGAGGTTGAATTACATCAGCAGGTTTATCGCTCAGCTCACGACAACTTGTGAGCCCATCTTTAAGCTGCTAAAGAAGGATGTCGTTGTCAAATGGACTGATGAGTGTCAGGAAGCATTCGATAGGATCAAATAGTATTTATCGAACCCACCTGTGTTGGTCCCGCTAGAACCCGAGAGACCTTTGATTCTGTATTTGACAGTCTTGGATAATTCATTTGGTTGTGTGTTGGGTAAATATGACATCACTGGCCAGAAAGAGCAAACCATCTACTATCTCAGCAAGAAGTTCACATCTTATGAGGTTAAGTATACTCCCCTTGAGAGGATGTGTTGCACCCTGACTTGGGTAGCATAAAAGTTGAAGCATTATTTGTCATCCTACACTACTTACCTCATCTCTCGTCTGGATCCTTTGAAGTATATCTTTCAGAAGCCCATACCGATAGAGAGGCTCGAAAAGTGGCAGATCTTGCTCACAGAGTTTGACATCGTATATGTGACTCGGACGGCGATGAAAGCCCAAGCTTTGACCGATCACTTGGACAAGAACCCGGTAGACAAAGAATATGAACCTTTGAAGACTTATTTTCCTGATGAAGAGGTAATGAACATTGACGAGGTCGAGAAGGAGGAAAAGCCTGGTTGGAAACTCTTCTTTGATGGGGCTACTAACATGAAAGGCGTTGGGATAGGAGCTATACTCATTTTTGAAACAGGGAATCACTATCTTGTTACGGCTCAGCTTCATTTCTATTGTACCAACAACATGGCTGAGTATGAGGCATGCATTTTGGGTTTAAGGCTAGCTATAGATATGGGGATCCAGGAAGTCTTGGTCTTGGGAGACTCGGACCTTCTAGTGCACCAAATTCAAGGAGAATGGGAGACACGGGATTTAAAGCTTATACCGTATCGATAGTGTCTGCATGATCTTTGTCAACGGTTTCGATCTATAGAATTCAGGCACATTCTAAGGATCCATAATGAGGTTTTCGATGTCTTGGCTACCTTGGCGTCAATATTGCACCATCCGGACAAAGCTTATGTTGACCCTTTGCATATTCAGGTCCGCAATCAGCATGCTTACTGTAATGTGATTGAAGAATAACTTGATGGTGAACCATGGTTTCATGACAGCAGGGAGTATATCAGGATGGGGGTGTATCCAGTACAGGACACGAGTGATCAAAAGAGAACAATTCGACATTTGGCAAGTGGATTTTTCTATAGTGGAGAAGTTTTGTACAAAAGAACTCCAGATCTCGGATTGTTGAGGTGCATCGATGCAAAGCAAGCCACGACTATCATGACAGAAGTGCATTCCGAAGTCTGCGGACCGCATATGAGTGGGTATGTTCTAGCAAAGAAGATTCTTCGAGCAGGTTATTATTGGCTCACCATGGAGCGAGATTGTATTAGTTTTGTGCACAAATGTCATCAATGCCAAGTACACAGAGATTTGATTAATTCTCTGCCATCTAAATTGCACACAATATTCGCACCATGGCCCTTTGTTGCTTGGGGTATGGATGTCATCGAACCAATTGAGCCAGCAGCATCCAATGAGCACAGGTTCATTCTGGTGGCCATTGACTATTTCACTAAGTGGGTTAAAGATAAAACTTTTAAGTCTGTGACCAAGAAGGCGGTGGTCGATTTTGTTCATTCAAATATCATTTGTCGGTTCGGAATCCCAAAGGTGATCATCACAGATAATGGTGCTAATCTTAACAGTCATCTGATGAAAGAAGTATGTCAACAGTTTAAGATTACGCATCGCAATTCCACCCCATACCGCCCCAAGGTGAATGGAGCAGTCGAGGCATCCAACAAGAACATAAAGAAGATACTACGGAAAATGGTGCAAGGTTCCAGGAAATGCCATGAGAAGTTGCCCTTTGCGTTGTTGGGTTATCGCACTACTCTTCGCACTTCAGTAGGTGCAACTCCTTACTTGTTGGTATATGGCACAGAAGCAGTGATACCTGCAGAAGTTGAAATTCCATCCCATCGGATCGTTGCTGAAGCCAAAATTGATGTTAATGAGTGGGTCAAAACGCGTCTGGAGCAATTGAGTTTGATTGATGAGAAAAGATTGGCAGCAGTATGCCATGGCTAGTTGTATCAAAAGAGAATAGCAAGAGCATACAACAAGAAGGTGCGTCCCCAGAAATTTGAAGTGGGTCAGCAAGTATTGAAACGCATCCTTCCACATCAAGCTGAAGCAAAAGGCAAGTTCGCCCCGAATTGGCAGGGGTCGTTCATCGTAACGAGAGTGTTGTCCAACGGTGCTTTGTATTTAATAGATATAGAAGGAAAATATGTATACATGGCTATCAATTCTGATGCAGTCAAAAGATATTATGTATGATTTCTTTGGTTTAAATTGTGTTTGTTTGTACTTGCCATGTTTTGAAGATTGGAATGACGAAGGCATTTTGTTCTGCTATCTAAATACTTTATCCTTTGTTACCCCTCTGAGCTTTATTTATTTCCTTTCATACCCCTCTTTTAGAATCAGTAGCAAAATTCAGAAACACGAACGCAAAAGGTAAGTGAAGAAGTAATGAAAATAAAGAAAAAAGAGAAAAGAAAAGGAAAAATAAAAAGAAGGAAAGAAAGAAAGAAAGAAAAGAAAAAGAAAAAAAAAAGAAAGGAAAGGAGAGAAGTAACAACCACAAAACAATTCCTATGACATGAACTACGTTCGACCTGATTCCTTTTAAGGATACGTAGGCAGCCTCACAGTTCGGTCCCATCAAAATAAAATTTCAAAATCCCCCAGGCAAAGAAACTGAGGCAGAAGTTGTGGTTGTTGTAAGAAATCTGATTCCAAGAGTTGTAATTTTTGAACCCATTCAAGTTGTTTTGAGCCTTTTGATATCCTTGCTTTTTAACACTATCCAAAATCCCGCATTAGGGTCCAAAGAAAGACCTTCCAATTAGTATTCGAGAGATGCCAAGCCGAGCAAGCATAGGTGATTCGTATCAGGGGCAACACTTCGGTCTAAGCAGGAAAAATGAAAAATGAGAGAGTCTTATTGGTGAAAACCCTCACAGGTACCGTAAGGCGATGGAAAGCTAAGAGAAATTAAAAGAAGAGATTCTTATTGGTGAAAACCCTCACGAGCATCATAAGGCGAAGGTAAGTTGAGAGATGAATAAATGAGAGAGGTTTGCTAGTGAAAACCCTTAGGGCACCGCAAGCCGAACAAGGTTGTTGACTTGGCAAGGGAGTCAGATTATGGGAACCCCGGGCATAAAAGTGTGAAGATTGAAAGAAGATTGGTTGAATAGGCTGGGCTGATTAATCCGAAATGCATGTCATGATCATTGATGCCAGTAGCATCACTCAGATAAGTCCCTTTTCTTTTTCTTCCTCAAATAGTCCTCCCGTTTGATTTTTCTTCTCTACTCATAACTCTCGGAGTTATTGTATTTAATTTCCTTTTGGGTATACTCCTCTAAGGCATTTTCAATGTTAGCCTTGCAAAGCAAAAGAAAGGATCACAAAGCCTACGACCAACTTCCAAAATTGCACAAAGCAAAGTGCAGCCAAAGCATTCCAGAAATAGCATGATGCAAAAATGAAGGTATGGTGTTAATGAAAGTTCAAGCAGTCGAGTGGTCTATACATTTCGGGGAATATATAGAGGTTCAAATTTGAAGGACAGAAATATAAAACAGTAGGTTGGGTGTAGAGTATTCAGGTCATTCAAGGTCATGTGGGTTAAAATTCAGGCAGAAAGGCAAACAGTTCTTGGCCGGTTCAAAGCAGCCAGTCAAAGCAAAGCACGGCAGTGAAAGGGTCACCCTCAGCAAGAATGTCGCAAACTAACCACCACATTTTTAAACTGACAGGATTTTTCTTTGATCAAAACAGGGGCAGAAAATTTTGTTTGTTTCGGAGAAACCCTCCGTAAGGAAAACAAGTATCGGACAGGTTCGATCGTAAATTCTTAGGACCCTCCTGGACAATGGGACTTAGTTAAAATTCAAAATATTCATGAGTAACAAGATCTAGCACCAGCTTTACTTTGAGGAAATATAAGTGGGTTTTGAAGTTTTCATTCTTAGGATGAGACTCAATTGGAAATTTTCAGGACCTTCCTGGATAATGGGATTTAGTTTTAAGACATTCATAGATATCAAGATTTAGCGGAAGTCGTACCTTTAGGAAATATAACTTAGCTTTAAAACTGTCATTTAACTAGGAGTTTTCAGGACCCTCCTGGATAATGGGATCTGGCTTTTAAAATTCTTTGAGATTTTCTGGTAACATGATTCAATTAACACTCAAAGATGTGCTCAGCTACCAAATTGGGGCAGAAAATTCCGTTTGTTTTGTCTATTTTGTTGAAATCAGGCACTCACCTGGAGAACAAGGGAAGACAACACGAGTTTCAAGAATGGAAAGCAGTTCAAGCCCCAAGCAATCAGGCACCCACCTGGATAAACAAGGGAAGACAGTTCAAAGAAAAGCATGTTTCAAGAAGAGGACAATCCGAGTTCGGCAATCAGGCACCCACCTATAGAACAAAGAAAAAATAGCAGTTTCAGAGAAGACAGTTCAAGTGTTGGAAATCAGGAACCCACTTGGAGAACAAAGTGGAAGATAGTTCAAGTTTTGGAAATCAGGCGCCCGCCTGGAGAACAAAAGGAAAGCAGTTCGAGTGTTGGAAATCAGGAGCCCACCTAGAGAACAAAGGGAAAGCAGTTCGAGTATTGGAAATCAGGAGTCCACCTAGAGAACAAAGAGAAAGCAGTTCGAGTGTTGGTAATCAGGCGCCCACCTGGAGAACAAAGGGAAAGCTGTCTGAGTGTTAGAAATCAGGCGCTTACCTGGAGAACAAAGGGAGAGCAGTTCAAGTGTTGAAATCAAGAGCCCACCTGGAGAATAAAGGGAAACAATTCAAGTCTCAAGGAAAAATAGTGCAAATGTTGGTAATCAGGCACCCACCTAGAGAATAAAGGGAAACTAATTCAAGTTTCAGAGGAAAGGAATACAATTCAAGTTTCAGAGGAAAGAAATTGTTCCTTTCAAGTTCAGCAATCAGGCACCCACCTGGAAAACAAAGGGAAAACAAGTCAAGTTCCGGAGGAAAGGAGGATAATTCAAATATTGATAATTAGGCGCCCACCTGGAGAACAAAGAGAAAGCAGCAATGTTCAAGTTCAGCAATCAGGCGCCCGCCTGGAGGACAAAGGGAAAGCACCTCAGAATACAACTCAAGTCAGCAACAAAAGAAGCTCACAAGTCAACAGAGCAGCAAAAACTGCAAGATCAAGTTTGAAGATATAGATAGGATTCCTCTAATTCATAGAGCATAGCTTAGTCTGGCTTCTTTTATTTTGTTTTGGTGCAATAAGGGGTTCAGCAAGCAGTAGCAGTAGCAACAACATTGAAATCACAACTTCCTGGTAGTCCCAACTATCGAAACTTCCCGAACTACACTGACCTGATTCTTTTATAGCCAAGGATATGTAGGCAACCTCGGAAGCAGGGTGCAGTCAAATTTTTCAAAAAGATGCTTCCCACGGAGTATTCAAACGGGCAAAAATCGCTCGTATCCGCTCACTTTATCTTTGCACGAAAACTCTTTGTGTTCCGAGCAAAGAAGGGCAGTTGTGAGCACGTGATTTTTGCCCTATAGGAATTACTCTCATAAAATACAAGAAAAGTAATTTTGTCCAATTTTGGCAATTTTATAGGATTTTTTGTAGAATTATACTAATTATTTGCATTTTTGTGCATATTTAATTTCCATCAAAAATCAAAAAAAAATATACCAAAAATACCATGCATTATATTTAGGTTTGATTTTACATATTTTGGAATGAATTAGCAATTATTTCTTTTATTAAAAATGAAAATCACAAAATAGCTTATTTTACACTTTTTAATTTTAGTCTATTTATTTTCCTTTTGATTTAGGACTAAGTAATTTTATAATTATTGTGACTAGGCAATTAGTTTAATTTTATAACTTAGATTAATTTAGAAGTTGATTTTAGGATTTTTTTAAATTAAAGAAAGAAAAAGAAAAACAAAAGGAAAAGGGGAAAATGAAAAAGGTGTGTCTTTAAAACCAATTGGACCAGTTGCTAAGCCCAAATGCCACCCCATTAACCCAATTCCACCCAGACACTCGCTAGCCCATCGAATTAGACCCAACCCGTCCCCAAATATACATAAACAATACAGAACCCTATATTCCCAAGACTCAAACGGCGCAGCTACTGTTCAATCATCTCTCTCGCCCAAACCAAGCCCCAATTCAGTCCAAATTCAGGCGAGTGAATCCAAACTCACCCCACGCGTCTCCCCCTTCTCTCCTCCTGCCATTTTGTAATGGTTTCTGACACCAAAGATCCTCCAAGGTTCTGGAGGACGATCGTTGGATGAGTGTGAGGCATTAGATTGATTTCATTCAATCTGAGTCCCACATTCATCAGGTGCTCGTTTTCAAAAAGGACCGGATCCAATTTTGTAAAGGGGGATGATTCAGAGGGATTTTTTAGAGAGAAGAGAGGTCACTAGGAAATTAGGATTCTAATTAAGCCTCTTTTCTCTTTTATTCATCTGAAACTATCTTGGTTTAATTCCAGTTACAATAGAAAAAAAATTCGTTTTCATTTTAATCTTAGCCCCTTTGTTCTTTTCATCTTAAAGTTCAGAAATTTTCACTTTCATGATGAGTTTGGATTGAGCTCGAAGCCTGAGTTTGTTTTCTGGACTTCATTTTGAGTTTGGAAGTCGACTGAGTGTTGTTGGTTTCGAGCTGCTCCAACGCTGTTCGTTTAGCTGCTGGTTCGTGAGTTCATTGCAATCTCTATTTGGACTCACTTCCTCTGAGAATCGTTGTAATCATTAAATAGCCTTAATCAAAAGTTCATTTTCAGGTTCATTTCCAGACTCTCCTATTTTTTTTTTCTATTTTGTGTGATCTGAAATGTCTTGTTTGTTCGAATAGATTCCTGGATACCCAAGAAGTAAATTAACATCACTGAACAATTTTGGGATGCTTGGTTAAGCTTTGAGTTGGTTTTGTGAGTTTGAACATGGTTGTTTGAGTAGTTCTATTATTTTTATGGAAATGTGAATACAAATGGAGATTGACTTGGAGTGTTGTTGACTGAGAATCGTATGAGGTTAATTCATGGGCTGTGAGCTGAAGTTGTATTAAGAAATCTTGCAAGTTCAGTTCCTTTAACATGTTTCTGTCCAGTTTGTTGCACTCCTGAGTAGCTTCAGCTCCAATTTCTGCTAGTTTGAGTTATAGTTTTGTTGTATCCAGTTAATGTAGGATTTGCTGTTTATCTTTTGCTTTAATGAGAGTTTATGAAAATAGCAACCATTCGTTTCTTTGTTGTTGATTAGCTGTGTTTGAGCTCTAGCTTTAAAGCCAGGATCATTGCTTGGTTTTCTTTGTCGCTGCCTCTCCTGCAGTAGTTGGGCTTGCTTTCTTTGGGTTCTGGACCTTATTTGGTTTTCTTAGAGTGTTGGTTTTCTGCTTCTGGGTATATTTTGAAACCTCAAGTGTTGAATATGATGTATTTAATGAAAAACTAGAATTATATCTTCTCCGATTTCAAATGTTAAGAGTTCACCTTGAAATTCTCTTTTCGGATTTCTTGTTAGTTGACTAAGTTGATAGTTGCTGTTTGAGAGATTTACTGTAAAAAATATTCAGTTTTTGTACCATTTCCTTGATTCTTCTTGTCTTGCATCAGTTGGATTAATAATTTGTGAGCCTTAAAATGTTTTCCTCTTTCCCCCCAGTCTTTGTATACTTTTGCACCATATTTGCATTATTTGAGTCAATTCCTTGCACCTATTGATATAGCCTATGCATCAATTGTTGTTCTGAGTTTTCTGCGACGTCAAAGTGAGCATGTTTAGCATTTGTGGTTGCGAGGTTTTTGAGAATTTGGTTAGTTCAAATAATGGGAATCGAAGGCAGCATTGATGCTGTGAAGGGTTAGTTCTGATGTGCCTGATTTGAATTCTTCTGTATGTATGTTTCTGTGAGATTAACGAGAGGCTACATGATGCTAATTGGGTTTGCAAATTAATTTGAGAAGCTAACAATTATGAAGATAGAGGGAATAAAATAAAAGAGATGTTAGATAGCATGATAGCTCAAAGGAAGAGAGATCAGTCGGGTTTTAAGCTTTCATCACGCTTTGATCCACTACTTTTCATCTTTATTTTATTTTCGTGTTTGTCCGTTGAATCATTATTCGATCTCCTTTATTTTATGTGATTGACCGTTATCTTCATGGGTAATAATTTGCATGAGTTAAATTTGAATGTTTTTTAGGGAATGGAAAAGGCTGAGGTCCATTAGCGACTATTTTGTTCCATGCTTTAGGATTAAGCTCAGTCTAAATACATGAAACGAGAGATTGAAAAATGGAGCATGAAATGAGATCTTATTTATTTAGTTATTATAATTTTGTTTGCTACTCATGAACTTCGTAGTTTGATTTGGGTCCGTAATTAAAACATCACGACTACGGATACGGTTCCCGTGATGTAGTTGCGATGATTAATTTTGAATTAGCTCTAAATATGAATATCCTAGTGCATTTAGTTGAATAGTTTTGAGGTGTGCCATTCCTACATTTGAATTATATAATCTATGGCCCTCATATTTTATATTTTAGTTACTAAAAATGAATCTCGTAGTTTGCTTTAGGCGCGCAATTGAATTATTACAACTACGGGTACGGTTCCCGTGACGTGGTTGTGATATAATATACAAAACCTTTTTTTAAAAATAATTTGAGGTGTTCCATACACAAATAAAATCCATAATGCATGACCCTCACATAAATACAAAATTAGTATAGAAATGCCCTGAACTTTCGTAGTTTGCTTTAGGTGCGGTAATTAAATAATTATCATATTTATGGGTATTGTTACCGTGACGTGGTCATGACACTTAATTTCTAAAAAACTGGGGGTACATTTATGTGACCCGGCCATAATTTAATCTTGTTATTAAAATAAACATGTTGTAGATCATAGGTATGGTTCGCGTGACACGATTCGCGATGTGTAGTCAAGGTAATTAGTTGTATGATAATTAGATTATTAAAAGCAGTTTTTAAAGGGATAAAATGCACATAGATTTCAAAGAAGTTTTAAAATTTAATAAACAGGCCAATAATAACAATTGAGCGACCGTGCTAAAACCACGGAACCTGGGACTGCCTAACACTTTCTCCCGAGTTAACAGAATTCCTTATCCCGATTTTTGTGTTCGCGAACTGTAAAACAGAGTCAATCTTTCATTGATTCGGGATTGGAACCGGTGACTTGGGACACCATAAATTATCCCAAGTGGTGACTCTGAATTTTAAATAAATAATCTCGTTTTGATTGTCACTTAAATTGGAAAAAACTCCCTTAATACTCCTTTCTGGGGGTAGTAAAAAGGAGGCGCGATAGAAGTGCGAGGTGTGATTTCAGTATGCTGATGAAGGGCCAGTATAGAGGACTTGAGGCCGGGTTTTGACTATAGCTTGAGCACAGAGATGTTGATTGTGTGAGCATGTGCTTTTGGACTTATATGTCCAGTAGTGTCCCTATTGGTAGAATTTGTGGTTGGACGGCTATGTAACGAGTATGATATGACTGCAAGAAATGTTCAGATGGTTTGAATCTGAAAAAAAAGAGTTTGATTGAGATGTAAATTGGTGCTTGATTTCTGTCCTGATTTGACGTATAATCTCGAGTTATGGGTGTGTTAAAAGGACCTCTCATGTTGTTTAATTGTGGAGTGAAGTAGATTTTTCATGTCTTGTTGATGAATTCAGAATCAGGTTGACTAAGTATTTGTGTAGTAGTTGTGACTGTGGAAGGGTATAGAAAGATGCCAGTTTGAGGCTAAGTAGGTGGGTTATCTCCTGAGGGGTGTCCTAAGGTTGTGTGATTCTTATGTGGTACTGTTGAGAGTCCTCTTTTATCAGTGAATTATATGTAGTGCAATTTGGGTCCGGTATCGCTTATGAAAGTTGGCTTGACTATTACAAGAGTGAATGCAAGATTTGTAGATGATTTGAAATAGTAGATAGTTTGTGTTGCGTTAACTTATTAAGGATTCAGTTGAATTTCACTGCGGTATTGTGGCGGTAATGGTGTATGGATATTGTAGGTTATCATATGCTTTAGCCAAGTGGGGGACTCTGCTATCGAAGAATTAATTGCATGGTTATGTGTGGTATTGATTTCGATTTGAAGTATATTATGAATCAGTTATGACTTGAAGAGGTCGAGATTGGGGGTGACTCGAGTAAAGAAATTTTTAGATATGCGTTGTATTATGCTTTATGGGTATATGAGAAACATTGGATGATTGAGTTGTTATTCAAAAAAGATGTAGCGTGCATGAAGTAGGGATTCACTCGGTTGGTTAGAATAGTGGATTACTTCCTCGGGTGTTGTGTGCTAATGGGGCACAGGTCATTCGGTTCGTTGGATCAGTTTAATTGAGATCTAAATATAGTGGAAGACTCTCAAGAATAGTTCTAATGGATGCAACATTTAAATGTGGCAATTGAGAATTTTGCGGATTTGTACATGGCTAGAATTGAAGAGTTACATTGGATAGTGTTGAGACTCACAGTATTGCTATATCATTGTGGATTCTATATTTCAGTATCAGGAAGGTAAAATAAACAACTTTAAATTCACAGGTCTCTTCAGAGTGAGTATCTCGGTTGTGGTGCTTGTAGGGTGCCTAAAAGAGCATTCAGTCGCTTATGAGCCTTAAGGCGGTGTAATTTTATGCTTGGGTCTCGTGTGGTGAGTCTTGATTGAGGATTGTGGTATTATGGCGAGGAGAAGTATTAATTGGAAGGAATTTTGGAAGGAACTCAAAGAGTTAGGACAATTTGGTAACGAGTTAGATCAGCATGGTAACAGATGCTATTAGCTCTTTTAGTTCTTTTGATGTAGTGAGTTTCTATAGGTGTTTTGTGGCGATACTCTTAGGTTTTGATGGTCTGCATATCTTGGTTGAGTTAGAGGGATTCAGTCCTGACGGTTTGGTTTTGTGCAAATGGGATTTAGAGAGTTCTTGATGGTTTCTACCATGGTTAGAGATGTATATTTCCTACTGGCGTGAGGAGCATGTGATGTATAGTGATTTTCTCCTGGATGGGATCAAATGGAAAGTTTTTAGCTAATTAAGTATGTAGTTTCTTGTGATTCGGAGTGGATTACGAAGTTCTCGTATTTTTTGTATGATTGAATGGTTTATGCGGTGTGTTGTGTAAGATTGAGATTTGCATGTGCAAGGTCACAGTTTAGTTTTGAAGGGAAGGTCATGAGTCCTTAGGCAGCATGGATAGTTTTAGATGACTAGGTAAATGATATTACTATCTGGTATGGCTTGATGAGAGCATACGTTTCAGAAAGAGGGAATGTGGTTTGATTTATGGATACTTTATTAGTTTTGTGGAACTCTCCTGGTTGATCGACTGCTGATGTTCAAATTTTGCTTTGTGGCACAGAAGAATTATAGAAGTATTCCTCGTGGGGTGATCGTGTATTGGATAAGTGTTAGACATTCAGGCGGCAAAGTTGAGATTAGATATGGTGATTCATGTATTCGATGGATCTGGAGACTGGGGGTTCTCATGAGTAGATATTTTCGTGATTGTGGGCTGGGAAAATATAGCCAAGGTTAGTCAGAGGGTAGTATGTGTTGTGATCTAGTCACTATGGACTTTCGGAGGGTTATCTATCTATTGTGGGTGACCATAGTTGATTTGGGGTTCATTAGTAGGCCCAATATAGATGTGTGTTCTACACTGGGTCAGATTTGTTGACTCCAAACTACTATTGTTGAGGGATGTGTCATTCGGCTATTGTTGAATTTATTCGTGTTCTGAAATGATCTATGAGTTACTCTTCTATGTTACGAGGAATTGTGATTCGTTGGTTATATGCACACATGGTGCGGTTCTATTTGGGCCTTATAGCGGAAATAGTATTTGGGTATTGTGTGATTTATTGCGTGTTGGCTATGTTCATTCCGGAAGGTGGCATCGTGTTATTTGCTCTCCGTGGTTATGATAATGCACTTTGGGGAAACTTGATGTCGAGTCGAGAATGGTTGTTGATTTTGAGACAGGTGGCTTGAGGTATATGTTATGGGCGAGTGTTTGGATGGGGTCACGCATTGCAGCGAAGTTATGTTGAGGTATGAACCTCTGTGTTAGATTCGGGTGATGGTCCTACAGTGTGTGATGGATTTTCGGCATTTCATTGTGGTAGCACTTGTTAAGTTTGCGGGATAGTTCTCCCGTTTGAGTCATTTTTTCTATGATTTGAGTGCATTTAGAATGTTGCTTATTGGTGCTTGGGTTGCACGGGTTGTGGCTTTAGATTGTATTGATGTATCGTGTCTCTAGAGTGGTCGTGTTGGATGGAATCAGGTTATTGGACCTAGAATGGATACTATCGGAATTGATTACAGCATGGTCGGAAGGATAATATCAAAAGTCGGCTTAGAAATTTGCTATAGTTCCTATCGAAAGTGAGGGAGTTCCACAACTTGTTGGTCTAACGAATGGATTTGAGTTTCTGTGTGTTTATTTCATCATTGGCAGTATATGAAGGTGTTAGAATGAGGGTTTTGTTGATACGAGGTTTATTACCAGCATTGGTCTATTTTGAGCAGCTACTGTGATTAGAAATTATCGCTATGAGTATCTGAGTTTTGAAGTACATCATGTGATTACACCTTGGGTTACGGATATGGCTTGATACAGCTTTTTTAGACTTATACAGTGTGTAGATGCGAGATTCTAATCTTATAGAAAATTTCAGATGTTGGAAATTGGGTTGTAAGACTTATGGGCTAGGTTGGACTAAGAATTTCAGTCATATTGTGTTATCAAACCTATATGGGATAGGGCGATGAGGGTTCACCCCCGGGTATGTGCATGGTAAGGTTACATTGCGGTTGATGGCTTTGAGAACAACTTTGGGCACGTTCGAGGACGAATGTATGTTTAAGTGGGGGAGAATGTAACGACCTGACCGGTCGCTATGAGCATTTGCACTTCGCTCGATTGTTTGGGGGCATGAGTAGCTCCGTATGATGTATTATAACTTATGTGAATCGTCGGCTTTGGTTTTCAGGTCATTCGGAATTGATTTGGAAGAATGATTCTCAGCTTGAAGCTTTAAATTTGAAAGGTTTCACCGGGAGTGACTTTTTGATATCAGGGTCAGATTTCGATTCCAGAAGTTGGAGCAGGTCTGTAATGTCAAATGTGACTTGTGTGCAAAATTTGAGATCAATCCGACGTGATTTGATAGGTTTCGGCATCGGTTGTGGAAGTTTCAAGTTTCAAGTTCATCGATTTTGAATTGGCGTGCGATTCGTCGTTTCGATGTTGTTATGTGCGTTTTGAGGCCTCGAGTAGGTCCGTGTTATGTTATGAGACTTGTTGGTATGTTTGGACGTGGTCCCGAGGGGCTCAGGCGTGTTTCAGATTGATTTTGGAGCATTTTGGAAATTTTGGCAAAGGTTTATTATTGTTGGCTCTGGTGTGACCGCACCTGCGGCTTGTTTGCGCAGGTGCGATGGTCGCAGAAGCAATAGTAGAGCCTTAGAAGCAGCGAGTGGCATAGAAGTAAAGGTTGTTGGCGAACCTGTGTGTGCGCAGAAGTGGGGGGTATCCGCAGGTGCTGAAGTGTCAATCTACAAGGGCTTCGCTGATGCGGGGCATCATCCGCAGAAGTGGAGGTTGCAGATGCGACATTTTAACTGCAAACGCGGAATAGCTACGCAAAGTTATAAAAATAGAGGTTTTGGTTCTTTCTCCATATTTGAGATGTGGGACTCGGATTGAGGCGATTTTTGAAAAATTTCATCAGAAGGATTGGGTTCTCTACTTCGTTTTTGTTACATTTCATGAATCTATCTTCATTTTTGGAAATTGGTTGATGAATTTTAAAGAGAAATTGGGAGTTTTGGCTTAAAGTTTCATAATATGAATTTTTGAGTTTTGAATACTGATTTGGAGTCGGATTTGAGTGAAACTAGTATGGTTGGACTCGTAATTGAATGGCTTGTTGGATTTTGTGAGTTTTGTCGGGTTCCGAGGTACTGGCTCGCATGTGAGTTTTTGGCCGGATTTGGGATTTAATTTAGGATTCGATCTTTATCATTTCGAATTGTTTACTTGGGCTTTATCTTATGTATTTGAGCTGTTTTTGGCTAGTTTTGAGTCGTTCCCAGGTCGCTACGTGCGTGATGGCATTTTTGGAGTATCGCTTGGCTTGCTCGGTATTAGAATTTGCTTGTTCAAGATAAGTAACTCTTCTAAACTTAGTGCTGAGGATATGAAACCCCAAATTACGTGTTGTGTGATTGGTATTGAGGTGACACACATGCTAGGTGACGGGCGTGTGGGCATACACCCTATGAATTATGACTCCGTTGTTTTCATGGCACTGTATAGTGACCCTATTTTGCTGATATCTGTGTTTTCACCATGCGATAAAGTAACTGAGCTGTCAATCATGCTAGATATCATGTTTAGGCTTTATGCTGATATTGTTAGGACCCAAAGTGGTCATTGCTTGCTTTCATCTTACTGATTTCATTGATATTTTGTATTCAGTTATCTTCATGCATTCATATCATATTTCAGTCTCAGTTGTTATTTATTGATACATCATATCATTGTTTCGAGTTAGCTTTCATGACACTGTGAGCCCGTGGGTGAGACTAGAGAGATTGATGACTGAGTGAGGCCGAGAGCCAGATTATAAGTGACAGTTATGGGATCGGACTGCGCATGGGATGAAGGAGCCCCTCTGGAGTCTGCACACACCCCCAGTGAGCGCGGTTGATTATATTGAGGGATGGATCTTCCCTGGACATGGATCTTGTCCGAAGCATTTATAGACCTGGAGATGGATCTTCTCAATAGGGCCGGATTGGCCTTCCTCGCTACTGAGTGACTGATGGTCGGTGATGTATATATTCCGTTATGGATCTTCCCTGGGTCGTATGGGCCATATACAGTATACCGTGTGGTTGAGCATGATGAGTGGAAAGTGTGAGGTAGTGAAATTGGGTACTCTGAGAGTCTGAGTACATGATTCATCTCTGAGATACATGGAATTGGCATGTATACATGACATACAGGCATAGAGATACATTTTTCATCATGATGTACGGTATCACGTCATTCATGACTTTTACACACATTGATATGTGGGTGTAGACAGGTATTTCACACTTGTTATCTAGAAAGAAAATGAAACATCTTATCTTTTGTGAAAAGGATTTTTGGGAAAAATTATAGTTTTCAAACTATCTCATATTTTTCGACATTTCGGTAAAGGACTTGGGTTTTCACTATTATTCTTGAAAATCAAAACTATTTACGGAAAATTGTAAAAATGCTAAGCATTTTATTTGTGAGTTGCTTCTTTATTTATGTGATTTACATTGTTATGAATTGTTGTTGGCTATTGGTGTTGGTCCCGACCATGTTCCAGCTCGTCACTACTTTCAACCTAAGGTTAGGTTTCTTACTTATTGAGTACATGGGGTCAGTTGTACTCATACAACACTTCCTGCACATTGCGTGCAGATTTCGGATGTCGATGTTGTTGTGTTCGATGGGAGCTGGATTGGAAGATGTACCTGCGCCCTTGTTGTAGCTGCCTCTTGTTCATGGTAGCCTTAGATTTTAAAACTTTGCTTATGTACTTCTCAAACAGAAGATGCATTTACTTCATATCGACTTTGTAAATTCTATTCTTTGAAGCTCATGATTTGTAATACCAGTCCTTGGAAAATGTATAAGATTTAGATAATTCTTCCATTTAATTGTCTTATCAATATTATTGAAATTGAATAGTTATTAGTTGGCTTACCTAGCGGGTTAGGTTAAATATGATGCAAATTCCCTTCGAAACATGAGAGTTGTCTTTGGACGGTGAAGATAATGTTCTTGGACCATGAAGTCCCGGGCCATGAATCATGCAATAAGGGATTTACAGGCCATGAAATGATGTCCTAGGTCCATGAGGATGGTGCCTCCGGATAATGATTCCTTTGAATAATGATGTGCAATATTGAGAGATCCTCAGGCCATGGAATGGTGTCTTCCGGCTATGAGGATGATGCCTTCAGACTATGATGCCTTTGGACAAAATGGTGATGTTTCAGCCCATGAGATGCAAAGATATGATTCTTGGTTGTATGCGCAATAAAACAAGACAAAGCGTAGTTTTGTGTAAGATTAGGGCAATGTTTTAGCCCCAGGCGAATAGAGGATACTGCTAGGTCTTAAATAGCGTAATGGATATAGCATTTGGTCTTATGCAAGGATAAGGCAATTCTTAACCTTAGGCAATTGAGGAGGCAGTGCTTAGCCTCATGCAGGAAGAGGCAACGATGCTTAATCTCGATGTAAGGAAAGGCAATGCTTAGCCTTATGCAATTACGGAGGCCATGCTTAGCCTCATGCAAAGAAGAGGAGACAGTGCTTAGTCTCATGTATTGAAAGGCAGTGCTTAGCCTTATGCAATTAGGGAGGCAATGATTAGCCTCATGCAAAGAGGAAACAATGCTTAGTCTCATGTAGGGAAAGGCAGTGTTTAGCCTTATGCAATCAGGGAAGCAATGCTTAGCCTCATGCAAAGAATAGGAGACAATTCTTAGTCTCGATGCAAGGAAAGACAGTTCTTAGCCTTATGCAATTAGGGGACAATGGGAGAGTAAAGTATTTCTTAGATAAGGATGCTTGCACTAGATAATTTGTTGTCTTGAAGGCAGTGTCTTGATGTATCTGCGAGTATCGTTGTCTTATTGTGCCTGCATTCAAAGAAAGATTATGACTTCTGCGGGGGAGGTTGGTTCGCGCTCTCGTCCTCTGCTTTGCCTTTTCTTCTATCTTGAGATCTTGTTTGAGTTACTCTGCGTAACATCTGGCTGCCATAGAAATAAAGTTTTCAAAAAATATGCATGCATTTGATAAATATAGTTGTTTAAAATGTAGTAGTATGCGTAATTTAGATGAACCGATGATTGTGACAAATTTTAGGGACATTGCAACCTCTTTGCCTTAGAATTTGAGGTTCCCCTCAAAATTCTTCCCCAGTTTAAATGCAATACTTTGGTTGTTTCGTGTATGACTAAGTTGGCTGAACTTGCTCTAGAATTTTGAGGGTCCTCCCCAAAATTCTGCCCCAGTTTCTTGATCATGGCAAAATGAAGATTTTATTAAGATGTGACCGAACCCATAGGGCTGCCTACGTATCCCCTCTTAAACGGGAATTAGGTCAAGCATAGTTAAGTTACATCAAATGAAGAAATGTAAGCAATCCTAAACATAGCATCTCTTGACTGCGTCTGAGTTGATAGGTTTTGGCCAAATTTCTCCGTCCATTTCTACAAGTATAAGTGCTCCTCCTATTAGTACTCGGTGAACCATGTAGGGACCTTGCCAATTGGGTGAAAATTTCCCTTTAGCTTCGTCTTAATGCGGGAAGATTCATTTTAGTACCAATTGCCCCTGCGTGAATTGCCTTGGCCTGACTTTTTTGTTGAAAGCTCTTGTCATTCTGTTCTGATAGAGTTGATCGTGATATACTGCATTCATTGTCTTTCCTTCAACGAGGGCAATTGTTCATAATGGCTTTGTACCCATTCTGCATCACTGAGCTCGTCTTCTTGTATGATTCTTAGAGAAGGGATTTCTACTTCGTCCAGGATAACCGCTTCAGTACCGTAAACCAATAAATAAGGAGTTGCCCCAGTCGATGTATGAACCGTGGTACGATATCCAAGCAGAGCAAATGGTAGCTTCTCATGCCATTATTTGTAATTATATACCATTTTCCTCAATATCTTCTTGATGTTTTTGTTGGCGACTTCTACGTCTCTATTCATTTACGGCCTATATGCTGTGGAATTCTTATGCTTGATCTTGAAAGTTTCACATATAGCCTTCATTAAATCACTGTTAATATTGGTAGCGTTGTCAGTGATGATTGACTTTGGAACCCCGAATTGACAAACAAAGTGATCCCGAACAAAATCTACGACGACCTTCTTAGTTACAGCCTTGTAGGATGTGGCTTCAACCCATTTTGTGAAATAGTCTATGGCCACCAAAATATGAGTTTATGTCCATTTGAAGCAGCGGATTCGACCGAGCCGATAACATCCATGCCCCAAGAGGAGAAAGGCCAGGGTGCACTTGTTGCATTGAGTTCATTGGGTGGTACTCGTATCATATCAGCATGTATATTGGTGACACTTCTAGACATACTTGATGTAATTTGTGTCTATGGTCATCCAGAAATATCCTGCTCTTAGTATTTTCTTGGCTAAAATAAAGCCATTCATGTGCGGTCTGCAAGTCCGGCATGTATTTCCTCGAGCAGCCTGGATGTTTCCTTGGCATCAACACACCGTAGTAACCCTAGGTCAGGAGTCCTTCTGTACAGAATTCCTCCGCTTTGAAAGAAGTGGTTGGCTAACCTTCGGAGTGTACGTTTCTGAGTATGAGTTGCGTGCTCCAGATATTCTCCTTTTACCAAGTATTCTTTGATGTCATGGAACCATGAATTTCCATCACTTTCTTCTTCAACATGAACACAATAGGCTGGTTGCTAATGAATTCCTATTGGGATAGTGTGACAACCCGGCCAGTTATCTTATGAGTTACCACTCTGTTTTCCCCATTTCTGCTTCTTATTTCTTTGTCTATTGGTTCTATATGTTATTGTGTTGATTGGTTCGGGTTCATAAAGGATTTGGTAATTTTTGAGGCACTTAGTCTCTTTTGAGGAAGTTTAAGTTGGAAAAGTCAATGAGATGCTGACTTATGTGTTAGAGGGCTCGGATGTGAGTTTCGATGGTTCGGTTAGCTTCGGGAGGTGATTTGGGACTTAGGAGCTTGATCGGAATGAGTTTTAGAGGTCCGGAGTAGATTTAGGCTTGAATTGGCGAAATTGGATTTTTGGCGATTTCCGATTGATAGGTGAGATTTTGATATAGGGGTCGGAATGGAATTCTAAAGTTGCAGTAGTTCCGTTGTGTCATTTGGGATGTGTGTGAAAAATTTCAGGTCATTCGGACATGGTTTGGTTGGGTTTTTTATCAAAAGCGTAATTTAGAAGATTTTGGAAACTTAGGCTTGAATCTGATGTGTTTTGGTTGATTCGATTTTGTTGAGGTGTTTTGAAGATTGGTATAAGTTTGAATAAGGTTGTGGGATATGTTGGTGTTTTTGGTTGAGGTCCCGGGGGCCTCGGGGTGATTTCGGATGATTGACGGAGAGTTTGAGATTTTTGGTGAAGCTGCAGATTTTCTGCTTCTGGTATTTCCGCACCTGTGGATTGGGACCGTAGGTGCGATGCTGCAGATGCGAGGAAAGGACCGCAGAAGAGGTCAAGAAGGAGAAGGGCAGGAGCCACAGATGCGGTGGGCTAAACGCACCTACGATGGCACAGGTGCGGCTACTTGGTCGCAGATGCGATTTTGGACTTTTAAGTGAAAGCCGCAGAAGCAGCTCATTGACCGCAAATGTGGTACCGTAGAAGTGGAATCTAGGCCGCAGGTGCGGAATCCCTGGGCCAGAAGGTTTATATTGTTTCCTTCGCGAAATTTTGCTAAATTCTCCATTTTTGAAAACGGAAAGCGAGTTAGGACAGTGATTTCAAGGGAAGATCAAAGGGAATCAGTTGGGTAAGTTCCCTAAGCTTCATTATTTGGGTTTATGATCATTTTTTCATTGTTTAATCATGGTATTAGTGGAGATTAAGGAAGAAAAATTAGGGATTAGGGCTTGAGATTAAGAGACTTTAAAATGGGAATTTGAGAGGTCATTTGGACTCCGATTTCAGTGTTCTTGGTATGTATGGACTCGTGGAAGGATAAGGATTCCATTGATGTGATTTTTATTGAGTTTTGAGACGTGGTTTCGGGGGTCGGGTTTGGCCAATTTCGAGATTTTTGGTATAATTTGATTATTTTCGCTTGGGCTTCGTTCTCTTAGCATATTTTGACGCTGTGATTCTGATTTTGGATAGATTCGATGTGAGTGGAGGCCGATTCGAGGGGAAAAGGCATCGCGGAGTAAAATTTCCATCGGTTTGAGGTAAGTAACCATTGTAAATCTGGAACTGAGGGTACAAAACCCCGGTATTCGAATTGTTTTGATAAATGCGGTGACGCACATGCTAGGTAATGAGCGTGTGAGCGTGCACCGGTAGGGATTCTGACTTGGTCCGTCCCGTAGTGACTATTAAGCCGCATATTTGATTTGAAACCTTGTCATATTCCGTACTTTAGTCATTATACTGTATTATGGGTTGTATGCCATGTTTGGGGCCTTGTGCCGACCTGTTGAGACTCTTAGGGGCATTTTTACTATTTTTTCCTCACTCTACTTATTTGAAAGCATATCCTCAGTCATGTTTTACCTATTTATTGTTAAAAATTGTTTTTATCACTCTACTTCTTAAATGTGAGGATTGTTTGGACTAAGTTCCCTAATTTCTATTGTTGTGCCCTGAGAGAGGTTGAGAACTTAATGGTGAGGATATTTATATATGTATGAATTATGGATCGGGCTGCACGCCACAGCGATACTTATATGGATCGGGCTACACGCCACAGCGATATATATTGGATCGGGCTGCGCATCGCAGCGATATGACGATTGGGCTATAGGAGCCCCTCCGGAATCTATACACCCCCCAGTGAGCGTAGTCGACTATAAACTATGGATCAGGATACACGCCCCAGCGGTTACTATGATTATTACCATTATGAGATATTAATGAGCCTGAGTGCTGAGTGTGAGTACTGAGTGGCAAGAGCTGAGTCATGAGTGATTAAGAGATTGCCCGAGAGGCTATATTCTGAGTGATATCTTGCCCAAGGGGCCCATTTACGATATTTTCACTGCTTTCACTCATCTTTTTAAAATAAGCCTCTATTGATGAATTGCTAAGTAAATGATTTCAAGTATTCCAAATGAAACTGAATATTTTATGACGAAACTGGTTTTATCAAGTATTCCAAATGAAACTGGAGATTTTATGACGAAACTAGTTTTAAACTGTAGAGTTTGATCTATTATCCTGTTGTTTACTCCTTTATATGATTTTAACTGCTCGTCACTGCTTTCAGACCTTATTTACTTTAGTTACTTACTGAGTTGGCGTACTTACGTTACTCCTTACACCGTGTGTGCAGATTCAGGTGCCCAAGCGGCAGAGTGAGAGTCCTCAGCGTTATCAGAGTTTGCCGAAGACTGCAAGGTAGTTGCATGGCGTCTGCAGCCCTGCTTTCTTCCTCTATCCTTGTTTTTCCGCATTTTAGACTTGTTTTGTATCAGACAGTCAGATTTGTATATGTTAGAGGCTCTAGACTAGTGACACCAGATGTTTGGGCTGTATTGGTTTAACATTATATTGATTTCCGTACCTTTTGGCTATTTTGTTCACTTCTTATGAAAATTGAGGCTTTAAACCTGTGTTAGAAAAATGGTTTTATAAAAGGTATTTGTTGTAGTTAATGGTTTGGTTTGGCTTGCCTAGTAATGTGATAGGCGCCATCACGATCGGGTATTTGGGGTCATGACAAGTTAGTATTAGAGCCTAGGTTATATAGGTCTCGCGGTCATGAGCCGGTTTAGTAGAGTCTCGCGGATCAGTACGGAGACGTCTTTACTTATCCTCGGGAGGCTGCAGAACATTTAGGAAAAAACTTCACATTCTTGGAATTCTTATCGTGAGAATCTGTTGATCCGAGTACTAAACTTCTGTTATTCCATTCTTTCACAAATGGTGAGGACATGTGCTACCGGGCAGGATGGATGACCACCAGTACCACCAGCTGGGGCCACTAGAGGCCGAGGACGCGTTTGAGGCCGTGGTATGGGCAAAGCGGCTAGGGCAGCACCTGCAGATCCACTAGCTGCCCCAATTCAGGATCAGCTTCCAGTTGTGGATGCTATAGCAGCACCAGCTCAGGCACCAGCTGTGCCCATTGTGATTCCAGTCCTTTAGGAGGTTTTAGCTCATATTTTATCAGTGTGTACCGGTTTGGATCAGGCAGTCTTAGTTACTACGGCCGTAGCTACTTCTCAGGCCGGGGGAGGCACCCAGACTCATGTTGCTCGCACACCTGAGCAGGTTGTGCAGGGACTTCAAACACTGGGGGCACCTCCAGCCTAGCCGGTTGCATCAGCTCAGGAGTATGTGGTACCATTTATGCCGGACGACGATCAGCGTCGACTAGAGAGGTTTGGCAGACTTCAGCCTCCGACTTTCAACGGTGCAGAGGGCGAGGATTGCCAGGGTTTCTTGGATAAGTGCCAGAGGATGCTTCGTACAGCTGTTGATACCCAATTTTTCCCTGAATATTTTTAACATGCAAAATACTTTCAAATAACATATGTATGCATATATATATATATATAGCCCTATTTTAAAGATTTTAAAGATTTTTTAAATCAATTTATTGCCCTATTTTATCTAGAAAAATTCAATAATTATTTTAAAAATTATCATTTTGGTGATTCATTTATTGAATTTTCATATTTATGCTAAAATATAGCTAATATAATTTTTACATATTTTTACAAATTTATCTAGTATTTGTTAAAGCTAAATTGCATATAATTGCAATATTAGCCGCTTTTTGGATTTAATTACGTTTATATTTATAAAAATTAAGTCCAGTATTTTAATTTGATAATTATATACTATTAGTCATATTAGTACCTTTAATTTATTTTCAAAAATTATTTTACTATTTTTTATAAATCAAATAAGGAAAAATGGCTATTCAAATGTTAGCCCAATTTCATTTCAATTATAGCCCCAATTCGGACCCCAATTTAATTCAATTTAAACCCAATTTTACCCTGACCCAATTCCTATTCAAACCGACCCGTGAACCTTTTAAACAACTCGCCCGGATTCCCGTTTAATCCTCTTTCCTAAATTAATTCCCAACTACTCCCAAACCCTAACCATTTCTTACCTACAGCCGCCTCTGAATCCCCCTTCTCTCTCAATCGTCTCTCAAGCCCCTCTCAAACCCTAGCTGCCGCCCTCAACTACCACCTGAAAACATCCGAAATCCATGGCTTCCAAGACCATTGGAGGCCTGTATCCACCTCCTTTGGCCTCTACGTGCCCGATTATTATGGTTTCAAGGCCAGATCATGAAAGAACTTGGTTCAGACCTGGGTTGATTTCAGTTTATGGTTGTTCTCCAGTCATCTCTGATCTTCCCACGGCCAGCTATGGCTATTCAAGTCTGATTCTTGACTCACCTGCTTAGATCGATGGTCTTCAAAGCCTTTCTCACTATTTGGGGTTCTTCTGAAACCCTAACCTTTAAGGATCTTCCAATTTCTTTTAGATCTGTTTTAGATCTGTGTTTGCTCTAAACTTTTAAATAATTTTCCTCAAAGTTTTTTCTAAGACTCTACCTTCAAAACCTTTATCCTTTCCGATTAGGTTTTCTGTTAAGTTGTTTAACACGTTTTGCTATGTTTCCTTATGCCATTTTTCTACTTGAGTTTGCTTGTTAAGGGCCTTAACTCCTTTCGAGGTTTCCGATTCTATTTTTGTTAGTATTTGTTCAATTTATTTGTTTATCATCTATGGACTCGATTGGTGGTAAAAACCCTAAAATTTTGGGTTCATTTGAGTTTTGAGACCATTTGCTATGTGATTTACTTGTTCATCATCTCTGAATCCGATTTACAAGCTGTTTTACCTGTTTGAAGTTACTCGATAGGATTCGAAATCCTTTTTGTTTCAGCATCTGTTTCTTTATGTGATTTGGTTTCTTGCAATCATTGAAACTAGACTACACTTTTCAGAAAGGGCCTTTTTTTTTACTTGACCCTTTTGCATGCTTCTGATACTCTCTCTTTTCTCTATCACTAAGCTAATGAAGTTGGCCTATATGACTACCATGTTTCGATAGTTCACTGTCTACTAACTTTGTGATTATTATTGCATGCTCCTTCTCTTTGCCATAGTTTAGCCTCACATGCCTAATGTTTTGTGCACTTTATTTATATGCTAAAACAGGACTCATGGTTCTCTCTTTGATTGACTCTAAGCTCCTTGTTTCTGGGCTTGATTTGAAAACTTTCCTTAGACTTTCGATTCTCCTATTTTAACTTGGTTTATTTGCTTACTCATGGGAACCCATGTTACTCTCCTTAAATCAGTGATTTCGAAATCCTTGATTCCCCGATTTACTATGTACTGATTGTAAGCACGTGATTTTTGCTTCACGGACAATCGCTCCAAAAGAAAATAAAAATAGTGGCAAAAGGCTTCGCTGTACAATTTTTCGGTCTTTCCGTGACATGTTTTGTTAGTCGTTTGTGAGTCTGTCCATTTTGCATCTAGTCATTATCAAACAAAAATACAAAAAATATATGTGGCGTTAAAAGAAAATTCAAAAATATAAATATATGTGCATCGTCCGTTTTAGGTTGTGATTTAACTTACTTGGTATGATAATTATGTTGAAATGCCATATTGTTATTTGTTTTAATTTCATTTGTTTTATTAGTTTTTTTTATTTTTTATTTTTTCTTTAAATTGGAAAACAAAAGAAAGTTGAAATCAATTTGGGCCAAAAAAAAAATAATAAGACAAAAACAAGCCCAAACCAACGATCTGACCCGGTCCAGACCAGGCCTGCCCAGGCACCTCCTGAAACGACGTCGTTTCAGGCAAATCAATCTGAGCCGTCCGTCCCAGCCGATCCAACGGTTCAGGACCTCTTTCAGCGACCCATGTTCAAACCCGACCCAAATAACCAGCCTGACCCAACCCCTCACTTAAACCAAACGACCCCGTTTAACTGCCAAACGACCCCGTCTCATTTCTCAGCATCAGATCCAAGCCGTTGAGATCATCTGATCTAACGGCTCAGATCCAATCCCATAGACCATATATAAACCTTCCCTTATACCCACGCCCCCTATACCAACACCCCACCCCTTCGTCCCCAAGTCGAACCCGGACCTCCCATTAGAAACCCTAGCCGCCCTCGTCTCCCTCGCCATTAAAGCCGGCGGCACGAACGCCGGTGGCCACCTCCTGAACACCCTAGGACCACCTCACTGTCCTGAACACGAATCCACTAACCACGAGCCTCGAATCACTTTCGTTTGTCTCAAATCTTCATTTGAAGATTTGAGTCGAACCCGGATCTATGCCAAACCACCCCATCTTCATACCAGACACTCCCCTGACCTTCCTCGTGACCAAACCAAGCTTGGTTTGGTCCGAATCTACCCACAACTCCCTAAAAATCAGATCTGGAAATCCAGACTTTAGAACACATGCACCTGGGGAATCCGGCCGGTTTGGACATGGGTTTGAGGTCTAATAGACCTTAATCAAGGTGTTCTCATGTGAGAACACCCTGATTAAAGTTTGTTCGGCCTCAAAAGTTCGAGGTTGAATCAGATTTGGGTCTGTTTGATTCAAACTTTTTCAGTAAGTTTCCTTTTCTCTTTGTTTGGTTCTAATTAAGTTGTCAGCATATTTCTTTGTGTTTGTTTGTTATTTTGTTATTTTTCATTCTGATTTCTTCCATCTCTGTTAAAGGCCTTTTTATTTGGCCGATTGTCTTCTATTTGTGTTCTGAATATACCCTGTGATATACGTGTTCATCAATTAGATTAATCGTCAAACGAGTTTTATAAGTTCCCAGTGTTTGAACAAATTTGTCTGAGGTCATTCGGGACTCTATACGTGTTGTTTATATGAACGATTGATTGTTATGTGTTACGATTAATATAGTCGAGTCGATATATGTCGTCAATTAGTTTCAATCGTTAATGGTAACAACTTGATTCGTATTGCTTATTTCTGCTGTGATCGTATTTGAGTCCCATTAGAAACTGAATTGTATTGCCTATTGATTTTGTTCAAATTGAATTAAAGAACATCTAGGGGAAAGGTTATAATGGCAGATTCAGACTTTGATTTTAAAACCCGATGCCATTTGGTTTAGACCGTGGGCAGCATGTGTGTGGTTAGCTTTAAGGAATTAAAATAATTGGACAGCATGTGCTGTCAGATTATATTCCTGCTGCCCATACTTTGGTTAAATAAACAAGTGATCAGTACACTTTAACAACCAAAAAGAGAGAGGGGCTGTCAGGGATTTCATGGGGGCTTGGTTATTTAAAACAAGTGAGTGGAAAAACAACAGGGGGGGCAATTTTGAGTTGTAAAACAGACTGTAAAGTGTTAAGGTTAGGCTATAAAAGAGGAGACCTTCCATTAGAAAAGGGGGTTGATTTTTTTCGAGTCTTGAGAGAGTCTGTGAGTAAGAAAAGTGGAAAAGGAAAAAACAGGAATAAATTTCAGAACATTGTGAATGAGTATTGTTTAGAAGAAACTGTGTAAGAATCCAGTTTGATCAGGTTGTCTTCGTGGCTTTGCTTTTTCTGTCGTTTGCCAAGCTTTCTTGTGGTTATTGGATTTCTGTTGCTGTTACATTCAACATTCTGGGCTGTTATTTCCTACTCTGTTTACTGGGATTGTCCATTTGTTGTTCGCCTCTTTGCTGAGCTTCATCATCGTTGTTGCTGTGTTGTTGCTGTGAATCTGCTGTGCTGTTGTTTGCTGTGTACTATTCAGCTGATCCTTTTCCTTCTTCTTTTGTTCCTCTATACCAGGTACACAACTAATACTGTCTATGTAATTTGAAAGTCGAGCATGAATACAAAAGGGAAGATTTGAAGACATCTATGTCCACATGTAGTTGCTATATAGATGATTATGTAGTGTGTAATGGTTTACAATCTTGTTTGGGTATTGGATTTGGTCCTTTCATATAGTGAATACAAAAAATGTAGTATGGTTTAATATCATATGTTGGTTAGGTTAACAGACAAAAGGATTGGCAGTATACTAGGCTATGTCTTGAAAAAATTAGTTGTGTTTTGCAATTAGCGTTCTCTTTTAATGCATGTCAAAGAATAAAACTATCCGCCTTAGTTAATTTTCATTCTCTTTTGATAAACTGCCTCGTTATAATTATCAAGCCACACCCTTATAACAATTAGCACAAGTCCGCGCCCCTCAACCTTATGAAGGTCGAGCCCAGGTCAAAACAGACCAAACAGACCCGCCTCGGATAAACAGTGGCCCAGGTCTGGCCCATCCCGCATGAGCTGGATTTGGGCCCATAATATTCGATCAGCTGTCCGTATGCATGGTCATGTTTCCTTATTCTGTAAAAACGTTTCGGATCCTGCTGTAAATAATCTGCAAGCATGTAAATAATTAAGAGATTTTCTTTTATTTTAGAGACGAACTTAATAGGAAATATAGTCATTATAGGTTTATCCTTTAAAAATAAAAATGAGACGAGCCTCGACAAACAAAAAATGTAGAATCTGCGGGGCCCTCTAAATGTATATATTAAATACTAAGATTCCGGGACGGGCCGTTTAGCAAATTTCACGGCCCTTCCTAAAATAATAACGCGATAGTCTTTTAGGCGCGTGTTTAATAATTTACTTTCTTAAAACTTGGGGTGTGCATTTCATGCGACCCAAATCCAAATCCCAAAACGTCAAATAAGATATGTTCCGGATTGTGGGTGCATTTCATGTGACGCAGTCCAAAGACATGTTTTAAGCGACGTTCACATTCCTAATAATAATAATTAATAAAGTGGTTAAAAGATAAAATTTGCACATGGTTCATAATTGTATTAAACATCAGATAAACAAGCCGAATATAACAGTTGAGCGACCGTGCTAGAACCACGGAACTCGGGAATGCCTAACACCTTCTCCCGGGTTAACAGAATTCCTTATCCGGATTTTCTGGTATGCAGACTGTAATATAGAGTCATTATTTTCCTCGATTCGGGATTAAAATTGGTGACTTGGGACACCCTAAATCTCCCAAGTGGCGACTCTGAAATAAATAAACAAATCCCGTTTCGATTGTCCTTTAATTGGAAAAACTCCCCCTGCGCCTGCGGGTGCGGAAAAAGGAGGTGTGACAGCTCTGGCGACTCTGCTGGGGACGCGTAACCCAGAACCACTGGTTCAGGGTTAGAAATTCGAGCTTAGATAAATTGTTATATTTGGCTTTATCTGATTTTTACATGTTTTGAGCCTAATGTGCTAAATGTTGCTTTTACTGCTTTGATATTATGTGAACTGTATATAAATTGTGCCGAAACCTATACTTTCTGAGTCTTCTAAATCATGAAGAAGGGCATACTTCGTATGACTTCTTTTCTGTATAGTGTCAAATCCCAATTTAGAACGAGGTTCGGATAAGTTGCTAAGCCGGTGAAGCTTCTGTATTCCCGGTACGCTGCCCCCCTCGGCTCGAGCTGTCCGCTCGGGTAAGCCAGGTCTAGAACAAACACCCAGGTTCTGAACCTAGTATAACAAAGCCACATGCCGGATCCCTAGTAGGAACGTTTATTTGCATCATGTGCATTTGACTTAGGGGACTCAACACAGGGGTTGGGTCCGTCTAGGAATAGCAACCTGAAATAGAAAAAGGTCATCCTGATGCATCCTACTCACTGCTTGTGCATTTATTTGCTTCAAACATGCATGATGACCGGTTTTGAATGTTGGGAAATTTACAAAAAAAAAATTTATTTAAAAAAAAAATAAAAATAAAAAAATAAATAAAATAAATAAATAAATAAATAAATAAAATAGAAATAAATAAACCAGTTAGTTTATCACCCGAACTACGTCGGTTTGATTCTCACCGGATGTGAGATACGTAGGCAACCCTCATCGGGTCCAACTCTTTTTCCATTTTTTACCAAAAATGATATACCATAAAGCATATATGTATATATGTATACACATGTATATAAATAAATTTTTTTTGTTTTTGTCCAAAGATTTTGGTTAGAGTCAAAATAAAGGTTTTTGTTTTCACCTAAAAGGTCACCGTAATAAATGTGCAGGATGAACACAGAGCAAAACGAACCATTCTCAGCCCTCAGCGAGGTCCCTCTACAACTCCACATGTGGTGGAATGACTTGGAAGCCGATAGCAAAGGGGTAATAGGAAGAATATTGGTAGGTTTTGTAAATTTGTTGGGTGTTGAGCCGAGGACAGATATTCTTGAAGCTCTAATACCATTTTGGGACCCCACCTGCAATGTATTCCGTTTTGCTGATTTCAAACTTTCACCGACACTTGAGGAAGTTGCCGGATATGCGGGACTGAATGAGAAGTTAAGAGGGCAATATTTGCTTTCGCCAAGGCCGGTGTCCCCGCATGCGTTTCTGGATCTACTAAGCATTAGTCGGAAGGTACAACATGACGATTTATCGAGAGGGTGTTGTGATCTCCATTTCTTGTATCAGCGGTACGGGACCCCGCAGGGTTTCGAGGAACCGAACCTTGGGCTAACTCACGGCAGGAACAGAAACAAATGGGAAGCAAGACGTACTTTGGCTTTTATCACAGCATTCTTGGGAGTCATGGTCTGCCCAAGGAAGGACAAAAAGATAGAGATAGGTCTGGTAGGGATGGCCGACGTAGCAATCAAAAGAACCAATAGTACTGTGGTTCCTTTGATTTTGTCCGAAATCTACCGGGCTCTAACTATATGCCGAGAAGGAGGTACGTTCTTCCAAGGTTGCAACCTGTTACTTCAGCTATGGATGCAGGAACACCTCCATCACCGAGTAGGATACATGAACCACGGGTTGACCGAGAGGAATTGTATCAGCGGATTCAAGAAGCGCATGACAGGCGCCAGATTTCCTGAAGGTGTCGAAGAATGGGTTACACGGTTAAGGTCAACAACATCTGACCAAATTGAATGGGCATTTGGTTGGTTGACTGATACTGAGGTTATCTACATGTCGGCTGAAGAATGTCATGTTCTCTTAATGGGGCTTCGCAGCATCCAGCCATATGCCCCTCATCGGGTATTACGACAACTGGGCAGGTTTCAAGTAGTCCCTAATGATGAAAATCTGAGCAAGCATGCCTTGGAATTGAGCCCGGGAGTCATATTCCCCGAGGGGAAGATTAGAAAACTGTGGCATGAATGTAGATTCTTGGAGCCCAAAACCATGGTACGAGAGCTAGCTAAAGGTGAGGTAGACCCAAAGTACGGTGCTTGGTTCGAAAGAAGGTTTCAGACTCGGCGAAGACCTGCTAAAAGGGCCCACGTCCAACACTTCACCAATGATTCACAAGAGCAATGGGGATGGTTAAAAAGGGAGAAAGGTTACCGGGTCGAAATCGGGAAGCTAAAGCAACAAGTTGAAAGGCTTGTATTTGAGAACAATGTACAAGTCGCCTCGGAGCAGGCTGAAAGAAACAAGTTAGCCCAAGAAAACCAAACCTTGAAGGCCCGCCTTCGCCAAGCCAGTAAGAGTAACGTTGACCGACAGAAGCGTCGCTCTGATGAAAGATTGATAGCAAGTTTGAGAAATCAGGTCATCCAAGGCCAAGAAGAATTAGAACAATCAAGAGCTTGCATAACAAGGATGAAGGTCAGAGGGGCAAAGTACGCAATGGCCCGGAAGCAGCATTTGCAACAGGTCATAAGGGATTATGAAATGAGCGTCAGAATATTAAGGGAGACGAGCTCCACTCTACATGATCGGATCATCAAACAAGCACGAGATGCCCAGGCCGACAGAAGACAGTGCTACGATGCAATGGACTGCATGGAAAGACAAATGGAGTTGTTTCAGGATCAACTTGCTGACAATGCTCAGGCACTGGGGTTAAAAAACCAACAAATCAGGCAGTTGCTCAGTGAAAGAGATGACATCCGAGCAAGGATTGATGGAATAGGGCATTACATCTACATGAAATGCTTGGCATGTGAGCAAACACCTCGGAAGACCCTCCTTGTTTCCATCATGGGCTGCGTCCGCCGGATTATGAATGAGTTGAAGAACCTGCAAAGAGACCTTACACCTAGAGCCGCGGAAAGGCCGAATGATGCCTCGCGGGCCCTTAAATGGGAGAATTAGTTTTGGTCAAGTCCTGTTTATTTGGCTTTGGTTGTTTTTTCCATATGTTGTTTTCTTTTCATCAAACCAAGTTTAAAACCGTGGAGTCTGTACTTCTGCTATTTTTATTTTAAGTACTGTGTAATAGCAAATTTTGATAATGAAATTAAGTGACTCCAGAAGAATTACTGTGTGTCTTTGCTTTGAGGCAGAACTACGCCTGGTCTGATTCACGCGGGGACGTGATACGTAGGCAATCCCCATAAGATTCGACCGCTTTTAATAAATAAATAAAAGAAAATGTAAATAAAATAAAATGCAGAGTTTCGCAAAATACTTTAAAGAGACGAATGAACGAGCCGGAATGACGCATGTGGTTTGAAGCAAAGCATGTAGAAACGGTTAACTGCCTAGGTGCATTGCATCCTCTATGTGTTATGATCAAATCTGTTAAGCTCTAACACTAACAAATTTTGTTGTTGTCTGATACCAGACAGTTAGTTGTTAAAGAATTCTGGCAACACATTCATACCAAACCAGATCCAAAGGACCGGTAGCAACAAGCATGACTACTTCTGAGAATAGTAATGAGGAAGAAAGACCGATGAGCCAGTTGCTAAAAGAGGCAATGGAAAAGATTGAAAGGATGGGACTAGAGATGCATGCAATGCAGCTAGCCCTGGCCAAAACGCAAAAGAGCCCTGAGACATTGGGACACGTGCCGGAGTACCCTCACTCTGGCCCTTCCACAAGCCGCCCAAATCCCCTCTATCATCAAGAAAGAAGCCCTCATGATTCCCAAGCTCCACCACCCCATCAACCTCTCCCAACACCCAATATTCCCATTTTTGTGGGACCTGCATCAGCCCCTTTGCAGCGAACGACCAGTGAGCCATTGTTTCAGGCTCACGATACACAATATTATCCCCCTGAGCCTACATTCCACGCACCGGAACCACAGGCTTACAATCCCCATTTGGAAATACCGGCAGAGGTTGAGAAGCCGGTTAAGGCCCCTGAACAGGATGAAGTGTTAAGAAAGTTCAAAAGCCTGGAGCAATCCTTCAGGAACTTGCACGGGCTGGGCAATCAAGTCAGCGTGGCATACAAAGATCTGTGCCCTTTCCCAGATGTCCAACTCCCGGCTGGGTTCAAGATGCCCAAGTTTGATTTATATGAAGGGCACGGTGATCCCATGGCACATTTGCGGGGATTCTGTAGCAAAATGAGAGGGGCAGGAGGCAAGGATGAGCTTTTGATAGCTTATTTCGGCCAAAGTCTGAGCGGATCTGCACTGGAATGGTATACCAGGCAGGATTTCAGCAGGTGGTACACGTGGGATGACCTGGCGCAGGCTTTTGCAGGTCATTTCCAGTACAATCTGGAGATAGTCCCTGACCGTCTCACGTTATTGAGAACTGGGAAGAAACCCGGAGAAAGTTTTCGCGAGTTCGGGTTCCGCTGGAGAGAACAAGCAGCTAGAGTCGATCCTCCCATGAGAGAGGGAGAGATGGTGGACTATTTTTTGCAGACATTGGATCCAACCTACTTTGGTCACTTGGTGACAACGGTTGGAAAATCGTTCAACGAGGTGGTCAAAATAGGGGTCATGATAGAAGAAGGTTTGAGGTCGGACAAGATCTTGAACTATTCGGCGCTTAAGGCCACAACCCAGGCTATTCAAAGCGGCACGGGAGGTGCGCTGAGAAGAAAGAAAGAAGAGGTTGCCACGATCGAGGCAGGCAGTTGGTCCAGGGCTGGCAGGCCACATTACAACCAACCCAGGCCTCACAGGTCAAACTACCCATACAACCCACCACAAAATTTCTATCCACCTCGAGAACCACATTGTTCCGTACACCAAGCCCAGGTATACACTCAGCCTCCGGTTCACCCACAATGGCGCGCACCGGCTCCCCAGAACATATATGCACCACCACAAAACACTTACCCTCCACCAAGGGCATATAGAAATCCTTCAAGGGCAGGTTTCCGGGGAAATCCAGATGCCAGAAATGACAGGTTGCGGAAGCAAAGAACCTTCACCGAACTGGGAGAAACCTACACCGCTGTGTTCCACAAGCTGCGGCAATTGGGTTTGGTTAGTCCTGTCCATACACGGGAACCAAATCCCCCGCCTCAGAATTTGGATCGTTCAATCAGTTGTGAATACTGTTCAGGGATGCTCGGGCACGATACCGAGAAGTGTTGGAAGTTAAGGCATGCCATACAGGATCTTATTGACACCAATAAAATCGAGGTCCAGACACCGGAGGCTCCTAACATCAACCAAAACCCACTGCCAGCGCACCACGAAACTCACATGATTGAGTTGGTGTGTGAGGGAGGAGAATTAAGAAAACCCTTACAAACAGTGATGATGATCCAAGCTTCCCCAAAAGAAGTCTTAACCAGTGGAGGAACAAATGTACAGTCGCAGGGAGAAGGCGTCAAGCCGGTAGTAATATGGGGGAAGAACTCGTCCGTCATAGCAAGCAAACCCGAGCCAAGCAAGTTGGTAATACCAGGGATCCTGCCCACACCGGCAGTCATGTTGAAAGGGGTATGTAGAGAACGGGTGACCATAAAGCCGGTGGTCCAACTGCCTATGCTTGACAGCAGGGCTGTGCCCTGGAAATATGAAAAAGCAGTGGTGACGTACCAAGGAAAACAGGTGGAAGAAGTCAGTTGTGAAGCGCAAGGGCTGACTCGATCAGGTCGATGTTTTGCTCCGGTGGAGTTAAGAAAAACCAACCCAGTGGCAACCAAGAAGCCAGTGTCAGAAGAAGAGGCTGAAGACTTCCTGAGGAAGATGAAAGTACAAGACTATTCTGTGGTTGAGCAGCTGAGAAAAATGCCTGCCCAGATCTCACTATTGTCATTACTCCTCCATTCCGAGGAACATCGCAGGGCCCTGTTAAAGATACTGAACGAGGCCCATGTACCCAGTGAGATTTCCGTAAACCACCTGGAAACCATTGCCAGCAAGATTTTCGAGGTGAACAGGGTAACATTCTCAGATGATGACCTGCCGGTGGAAGGTACGGAGCATAACAAAGCTCTATACCTAGCTGTCAAATGTGAAGACTCGGTGGTAACTCGAGTATTGGTGGATAACGGCTCAAGCGCCAATATTTGTCCATTATCCACCCTGGACCAGTTAAAGATTGATCGTGGAAGAATCCGGGAGAATAGCATCTGTGTCCGGGGGTTTGACGGAAACGGAACAGCCACTGTGGGGGATGTTGTACTTGAACTGACCATTGGTCCGGTCCTGTTTACCATGGAATTCCAGGTATTGGACGCCATGGTATCTTACAACTTGCTGTTAGGACGACCTTGGATTCATGCAGCTAAAGCGGTGCCTTCCACCCTACATCAGACAGTGAAGTTCGAGTGGGAAAGACAAGAGGTCGTGTTGCACGGCGAGGATACAACATGCACCATGGGCGGAACCATTGTGCCTTTCATAGAGACCACTGATGACAAGGGTCCCTGGGTCTACCAGATTCTCGATACAGGGTCGGCCAGCAAAATTTCGGAAGGAGAAATCATCCCGCACCCTAGGATGGCTGCCGCAACAGTCATGATGGTATCAGAAATGCTGGGTAATGGGTTTGTGCCGGGAAAAGGCCTGGGAGTTGAACTTCAAGGGATAGTCCAACCTGTCTCCCTTCCTAAGAATCTGGAAACTTTCGGGTTGGGGTTCAAACCAACCGCAGCAGACAGGAAGCAAGCGCGAAAAATGAAGAAGAGAGTCTGGTTTCTGCCTAAACCAGTGCCACGCCTCTCAAGGTCTTTTGTTAAAGCTAGTGCCAAGGGGTCAGCGATCCCAAAGATTCGAGGACCTTTGATCGGCATAAGTGAAGACCTGAATCAGAGTTTTGAGAGACTATTCGCGGATGTCAGTATGGTGGAAGCTGGAGAGGGTTCCAGCAGAGCAGAGATACAATAAGTGGGGCCTGAAGCCAAGACCAACAATTGGACGGTTACTCCTCTTCCTGTCCGAGGGGAGTCTTGGTAGTAGGCTTTGATTAATGTTTTGTTTGTTTGTTTGTTTGATCGGATTATTCAAGGGTGTAATCCCAATTTTACTTTCATTTTGTAAAAGTGTGAACCCTTTTATCCTGAAAATTTAATAAAGTTCTTTTCTTTTGTCCCGTTTTAATTTCTTGTTTTGTTCTTTTTCTTTCTGAACAGTTCTCTTTTTACTGGTCCTAATGACATGGCATGCACAGCGGATCCTCGACCTAGTCTAATAAATCAATTTGAATCTGACTCAATGATGCAAGAG